>NC_139483.1:87686561-88886561 GCF_008360975.1 Lichenostomus cassidix | reverse complement strand
AACTTTAAGTTTTTGCCTTTAGGAAACTCTTACTTATTGTACTATCAAAAATCCATTGCTATAGGAATTGATCATGGCAAATGCAGATCCAGGTCACTTGAAATCATACTGCAGGAAGCTGGAAGCCAATTTTTCTCACTCTCAAATGATTGACCTAATTTCTGGACAATTGGCTATTATCAGGCATGTCAGGACTTTCTGGACCTGGAAAGCATTTTTGACAAGACTTTGTTGAGAATATTTTGATTAAAATGTATTTTAGTTTTTCCCAAATATTTCTGGTGTGCACTTACTAGCTGAATTTATTGCATCCAGATTATATGTTCACATCAAAGTGTTTCTCAAGGCTAGAAATAAATACCTCATGTTAAGAAAGAGAGTCAATAATTTGTGCAGTTTGTAGGACTAAATAAAATACCTAGTTTGTCTGTAATAATAATCAAATGTGCCAATGTAGGAGCAGCCTATGAGCTCCCTCTTTTGTTCATGGGCCTTGCAGTTTTCAGTATTAATTATTTTATAAGACAGAAAACAATCTGTTTTATAATCTAAGTAAAATTTTCAGTACAATCCCAAGAGTCTTCAAGAAATAAGTTAAAGGAATCAATGGTATGTGAAGCTCCATTATACAGTGGGATTATTTTGCGTGTGCTGAGGTCTTAGGAAAAGATAGTGATGGGAAAAATATGCTCAGTCCAGGGTTTTCACAATACAGTAAGAAGAAAGCTATGTCAGATCTAGGTCACAAAATTCATTTTTTCTCTTTCTATTGATGCAGTCCACTGATGAATGAAATAATGTTCTATATTTCCTATATGCTGCCAAGACCTTTTATTTTTCTAAAAAGTGCAGGAGATTGTGTTTGGATCATTTACCATTTACCCTTTCAGCTTTGATACAGTTTTAGCAATAAAAAAGGAAGAAAGAGGAGGGAAGGGTTCTAGTCATCAGTGATGTCAATGGCATATATGCATCACACACCCAAAGGTGCCTTTTTCAAGAAAAAAAATTAGTGATTCAGGAACTGGTTATTTCATTTAAATTACTTGACATTTTCATCATCTAAATTACAATTTTCTTTTAAATTGTGGTACCACTGTTGTTTCATATATAATCAGAAATTTGAATGTCTAAATAAGAATGTTCCACTTCGAATATCGTTAGACCATCAGCACAGGAAGTGAATCTTGAATGCTGTTGATAGCGCTAATCAGCAGTATGTGGATAGCACTACTGCTTCAAATTAATCATAACATTGTTGCATGATAACACCAGTAATTTTGAAAAAAAAACTAGTTGTACATTTTAATCTCAAATATTTTCTATGTGGAAACATGAAAAAAAAAGGAAGGCACGCTGGAAAAAAAATTGAGATGTGTTTTGAACAGCTAGCAGATTAAACAGGACCATTTATCTTTGTAGAGGTGATAAGGATAGTTATAGAAAATATAGTTTCCTGTTTCTTCTCGTTCTTTGGAGGACCCAGCCATTCAAATAAGAAAATATGAAAAATAAGGAAAAGAAAAAAGAATTAAAGGGATGAAACAATTAAAGAAATTAGATTCATCAGTTTGAAGATTAAAATTTGCTTTTCCCAAAGATCCAGAAAGGGAGAAAGGGAGAACACCGCAGCTTTATCCAGTGTGGCTCCTGCATGATGGTTGTATCTCAGTGGGACTGTGGAGGACACAGACTTTGGTGCTGTGCTAACCTGAATTCCTTAGTCACTGAAGCCTCCGAAATGGAAATATATTTGGGAACTCAGTTTTTACTGAAACAGATAGATGTTTGGTTCTTAAGTTAACCAGTCTTGGTTCTGGAGAGAGACTTTTGGATGTAGCTGTAATGCCTCTAGGAAGATTCCCCCAAATTTTCAGGGTGGTTGTTTCTGACCCTTGCTTGTGTTCACCCACTATTCTGGTGAAGTGAATATGAAACAGAAACATAGTTTTTTTCTTAACAATTCCTTTATTATGTTCATTATCTTACTGATTTCTTGGGGGTTTGGAAAAGCTTGTGTATTTCCCTGTTCCAAACCCATGATTGATTAAAATTTTTCCTTTTTCCTAACTCACGTTAAGACTCATCATCCCTCCACAACAGGCTGCTTTGTCAATCCTGACCCTAATAAGTACTGAAATGACTCTTCTACTAAATTTCACTGCTTCATTTCAAGTTTACCAGAAGGATGCAATCTTGGCCGAAGTCGAACCAGGGCCGCTGTTCTTGAGTGCAATGCTGAGCTCTCCTTAGTTGAGTCCTCCTCTTTGACAGGACTGTCTGTTGGGCTTTTGGAAACTTTAGCTGGGTAACAATGATGAGACTGCAGAGATGAGAAAGAGTATCTATCTTTTCATGCTCTGTCTTGAGATAAGATTACATTAATTTCTGCATGTCAAAGTGAATCACATTTACTTTTTTACCTTTTGAACTGCAACTACTGTAAGGTAACACAATTGTCATGAGATGGAGAGGAAGGAAGAAGTGTTTGGAAAGCAACTACTTTTATTCTAGTAGAAGACATGGTGTTCCATAAATGTGCTTTTGTGCAAGATCATTTTTGGATGGTGTTAGAAATAGTAATAAATAATACTAAAAGTAAATTTTCACTTAGCACAAATATGTGCTGCCAGTAGCTGGACAAGGAAAGAAATCAAATGTACTCAGCAAAATAAAACTCAGAAATAAGGATGTGTTTTTTATTTTTTATTTTTTAAAGATTCTGACAATTCCCTCACATCTGAACATATGTCTTCTGTATTTGGCAGCCCTCATATCCACCTCACTGGGACCAGTCCGTTCCCACAGAATCCCACATGCATGAAAAAGGGCTTTACTGGAATGCTCTTTTCTTCTCTTATACTTTTTTCTAATAACTAAAAAAGTGAAACCTTAAAAAAACATAATGTGTTAAACAAAAAATCTCCACAAACCCTGCAGTTCCCTTCCCTGTAGTCCAGCTTCACACACCAGCAGGCTTCCAGAGTAATTTTTGGTCTCAGCATGGTGTCTATTTGAAAATCACTTCAAAGCAAAAATGGGTGAGGGCAGGGAGAATGTGCTTCACAGATGCTGGATGAAGATGAAAAGGGAACTGAGCAGTGGATTTTGGCTTTTGAGGATGTTTTGTGACCCTTATAAAGTGAAGGGATCAGCAAACTGATTTCTACTGTTCTCAAACCTGCTCCAAGTAAGAAAGTGAGAGGTATATCCAAACAGAAGAAGCTTGTGTTTTGTTTTGGAGAGATTGCATACCTCCTTAGTGTCAGATCACATATATATTATAGAACATATTTTGCTTCATACATTTCTGATTTCAGGCTAAAACCCCAGAATGTCAAAAACCATTTTTGTTGCAAGGTGAAATCACCATCCTCTTTATTCAGGAGGCACCTTTTGCAGAAAACATCTACTGACGCAAAAAAAAGGCCTTCTGTGTGTTTGGGTCCCTGCCTTGTCCACCTGCTCACAGCTGGTGTCTCTCTGCTGGTATGCAGCAGGCAGCCCCCAACACCTCTGTGGCACACACAGTGCACACTCACTGTGTCACATTTACTGTGAAGGAGGGAGCATTGTTGGAGGAGATGACAATTTAAACTGGTAGTTTCTGAATTCCAAACGTTGAGATGATTCACCCTGCTTGAACAATCTTTTCTGTGTAAACCTGTATTTACATTCTGACTTAGGTGCTGGAGACCTGAAGAAAATTACTAGGCCTGTAATTTCTTTTTTGTCCATCTTTCCATGACAAAAGTGAAAATATTGCAAAAAGTGTATATTTGCTTGGTTTGTAAAATTTTCAGCTCAGTATCACACCAATACCTCTTGAATTGCAGGCATTAGAAGAGCCGACCAAGCCTGTTAGTGTGACTGAAGGCACTGCTTTGGACACTCATTCAGAGGTAGTGCTGTTATTTATCTTTCAGATCTATATTTGAAAGCAAAAATCAAAGGTTAACTGAGTGATCCATCCTCCCTTTTCAGATGTGCTCCCCTGCCCAGCTCAGACAACAAACAGAAGAGCTGTGTGCCGTCATTGATCAAGTCCTGCAGGACCCGCTGACTATGGTAACCCATCAATATATGGGATGGACTTATTCTCTTCCTGTCCTTTTGTCACTTGCCATTAATAAGTCCATTCTCTGTTGAAAATAATTTTCCAGCGCCGGTGTGAGTCTTCTCCAAGTTTTCTGCAGATGAGCACGGAGTCAGATGTTGGCAAGGTAGGTGAACAAGCCCATCTCCACACCAAGAGCTCTTCGCAGGTAGATATGAAGGCAGGCAAAATCAGTAGGCAGTAGAGCCTGCTCCAGCAGTAAAACCGATGGCAACACAAAGCTGCAGCTGAGAAATGCAACATCAGAATTGCTTGATGGTTAAAAAAGCGTGGAAGGACGGAACTGTAGCCCTGGAGTCAGTGCAGTCTTTGCTACAGGATGCTTTCCTGAAGTCAGAAGGAGATATTATTATATTATGCAAGCGAAACAGTGTATTAAGGCTTCAGAGGCTAAAAATCTCTCATACCTTGCCTGCCATATGGGAAGGTCACTGGCCTTCTCTCAGATTTCATCCCGTCCTTGTGTCCTTGCCACAAAGCAACCAGCATTTCTAGCTTCAATGACTGGTAGCATCTTTCAGAACATAGTTTTTATTTTCAAGTTCATATTTTATTTTCAAATAATAAGGTAATTTATTAATAAATAGACTTGCTCTGAAGTTCTTATTTCATTTTAAGTCTCATCACCCCCAGAAGGAGGATGTCTGCATCTCTTTCTCCTGGATAACTAAGGAATAGGTAGTGAGACCTAGGGTTGATTTCTAAACTTCTGGTTTCATTAAATTGTGATGTGCCTTCCGGGTTCAGAAGGATGGCTAACCAAGCAAAGAAGGTCCTGTATTCAGTTTGGTCCAGGTAAATTTAAGTTGCCTGTGGTAGCTACAGGAAAGTGAAAATGGCAGAAATCCAACTAAAAATGGGACGAAAGGAATTTCTGGCATTTGAATACATCAAAAAGCTAATCCATTGAAAATACCCTGCTGAATGTCCAGTCCACCATGCAAAAATAGGGCAGAGGTCCAGCATTTCTGAGTGGCTATATTCAATATACAATTCAAATTTAATTTTCATGTTTGAAATTACTTCTGTCAATCAGAACGCAGTGGTGAATTGGACGTCAAGAGGCTGAAAAACAGAAACCTGATAGCAGCTGAAGGGTAGGCAGACACTGTTACTGAGAGTGTTTTCAAAAACCTGAAGAATCTGGAGTAGTTAAAATGCTGCTACAAAGCTGAGCTATGGTATCCAAAAACCACTTCTTTGGGCAATTGAGAATGGAAGGCATCTTTTAGCACTTGTGAAATCAAATATAGGGGGGAAAAAGGTGAGCTTAACAGGATGTAGCATAGGGACCAAGATAAATGTGGTGAAGATATCAGAATGAGATAAAGAAGTGCTTAACAAAGGGTAAAAGAAGGTCATAAACATGAAAGGAAAAAAGAGTTTGTAAGTAAATGCCTTGGAATTGTTATGAATTAGTCAAATTAAAGCAAGTTCTTGAAATGAAAGCACAGAGAGGCAACATTTCAGGTTATTTTGTGAGCAAATGTTACTTAAATTTCATGGGGCAGCCCCACTTATGGCTAATAATAAGCATTTTGTTATGAGAATTCTCATATTAAATGGTATCCTCCATAGAGCAGGAATAATGTTTTTGAGCAGTAAAATGAAGTAGTATTTTCTACAATAAATGTACAAGCAAAACTTAAATATGCTTTAGTCTCATGTATGGTGTGAATATTTCTGGAAAACTTAAGTTTTCCTGAACTTGAGCTATTAATACCTTCTCAGAATGTTGAAAATCTCTTGGAGTTACTGTTCAGAGTAACTCAACATATTGATTATATATCTATTTTTTTTTTTTTTTACAAGGTGTCAACAACACTGCAGAGAGCAGCTGGGCGCGAAACGAGATATGTAAGTTCATTTACAATTACTCTATATTTTGCATTCAGAAATGCTTATTTTGTCTGCTCGTAAATAAGACTGTGTTAGTCTGGACAAACATCTACTTGTGATATCAGGTGTTGATTAACATAGAGAAACAAATATATTACAGTGCCATTTGAGGCTTAAGATGTGTTCCCAGTGCGGTAAATCCATCATGGCTGGAGTCTCTTCAGTGCTGTGTCTGTTGATAATTTTACCTGTATGAATATGATGTTAAAATTAATTTCCTCACACTCTTGATGTTTCAAGCATGGGGTAAGAGCTCAGCTGTTTGGTAAACAGAATGTTATGGGTGCTGAAGGGTGCATTTCTTCAGACTCAGTCTGCACTCTAGGGCACTTACTTTGGTAGAAGTACTTTAGTTCTTGCTTATCCACCAGAATTTTGGGGTTGATCCAAACTTTTCTTTCCAAGGTAAAGAGCTGGCTGAAAACCCACAGTTTAGGTGAATACAAGCTGTTTTATGAGATACACAGACATTCCAACATATGATGAATATATCTATATTGAGTCATTTGTTCAATTATTGAAATATTAAACCCAATTAACATTTTAATTCTCTCTAGCATACACAGTTACTGCAGGTTCCATATTTTACTTGCAACTCATCAAGTCGTGGTGAAAAATCTCAACTTACTATTCATCATTCAGCATTTCTATTGAACCTCAAATCAAAGCATTGCTGGCAGAGCAATAGAGGTCTCCCAGTTTTATGCCAGCACAATGCTTGACTGATCAATTCAATTTTGCTTCCTGAATATAGCAGTATGCATATTTTATTGCATACTGTGATTTTTACTTGACAGATTGTGCTGGCTCCTACTAATTAAGGAGAATAGCAGAAGAGAGCTTTTTAATGAAATAAAAGAGTGTACTTCAGAGGTAGTCTTTGAGAACAGAGTGTATTTAATAACACTCCAGTGCAGATCTCCAGCTTCCAAAACTGGGACTGACCACAGATTTGGGCATCCAGCTTAGGGATGCCTAGGAATATAGTCAGTTTCTCTCTTCACTGGTATGGAAAATCACACTTACAAACACCTTCTTAGGTGTACAATACTCAGTTCCAGGTGTCTATAATAGCATAGGTACATCACAACTCTTTCCCCCTCTCTTGCCCTGCTTCCTTAGTATGATATAAAAAGGCTATTTCTGTCCCAGTTAATAATCCAGGTGGTAGTTTGTCCTCTGGCCCTTAGGGAAAGGGCACAATGAGGTGGTTTTCCATAGAGTTGTATTCTCTTCCCCTCCCACTACCCTCCCCTCAAAGTGAGGCTCTCAGCCCAGCACAAGCCCCAGGGAAGCCTCATCCCTTCATCTCAGCAAGAGCAGCTATGATGGAGATCTGTCTGGCAGAGTGGGATTTGGTGTGGCTCAAGGCATGCAAGGCTGTGCCAGCTGTTACCTGGAAAGGACCTGTTTGTGAGGGAGCTCCTCTGTGTGCTGCCTAGTGTTCACTAGAGGAGGGATAGTCCAGAGGACAATATTTCTTCACATTAGGTACAACACATTTGTTCTGAAAGCAGGTGCCTTCTTTGAAATGTCTCCAGCAGAAATCAGGAACTGAGTATTTTACAGAAACTTCTTATCATAATATCAAGATGTGAGTAACCCTAGGGGGTCTGTGGTGTCTCTTTGAGCTGTCTTGGAATAATGCTTCTCATCCGTATTTTTTTCCACCATCAATTTTTTTTGTTTTGCCTTTTTAGAAGTAGGCTTTTAGTTTATGCAACTGAATTAATTTTACTGGCGGCAATTAAAATGTTAATTTAGAAATAATTTTTTTTTTGTATTTATGATATTTAATGTTGAGATGCTTGTCAAAATGTTGCTTTGAGAGATTTTTTGGTTGAAAGAGGAGCTTAAATTTTTTTATGAGTAATGCCAAAGTATTATTTTAACCACCATATATAAAGGTATATGTATCTGCACATGATAATATTGCTAATCACTTCAATAGGTTATATAGAGTAGTAGATTATACAATTACGTTGAAATAGCCTGCCATTTAACAATTAAAATGTTACAGATTTGCCTTGGCCTTTACCTTTTATCTTCTCATGCACTTCAGAACCTTTTAAGGATGTAAATGATAGTACAAATAGCAAGGGAGTGTATAAGAAGTGTGAAAACTAACTTCAGTTCACACCAGCTGACAACTAAGTACTACAGTTGTGATTAAACAGCTTTTAAAACTGTATGGTCTTTGATTTGATGCCATTCAGTATTTAATAATACATCTCTCTTTGCTTTAGGGATGATACTACTGATTTTTAGCAATAATATAATGATTCTCTAGGTAGTAATTTCTCATTATTAACTGGAAAAATGAATGTCCATATTATTGACATGTATGCTTAAGTAGGATTGATCTGGTTCTCCTACTGTAAAGTCAGAAAAGGTTGAGAAGGTTTGACTGAGCTCCCAGTACTATTGATAATAATATTGATGCTGCAAATTAGCAGACTATAGCAGGCTCAGAAAAATAAGGATTTAAATTTAAAGATTGGATCAAGATGAAAAAAGGAAATTTTGTTGCACTTTGAGAAAAGAATCCCTAAAATCTTAACGATGTGCATTTATATTTGATTATATATTAAAATAAACTGGAAATGAGTATATTTTATATTCTCTCATATCACTGCACCAGACGGAAAAGCTTCTGTAGCTAAGCTGTGCCTGGTGCTGTACCTGGATTTTTTTCTGTCATCATTATAATTACAAAGATATTGCATGTAATACTGTATATTTTCATCTTTTTTGCAGGCCAACCTTTACAAATCAGTGCCTATAGTAGCTGAGAGTCAGCTGGTATGTATAGCACAGCTGTGATACACTGTTTTTCAAAATTTGCGCAAGCACAAAATCTTATTAAATATTATTTGCTTTCTTCATTCTTTGAAAAAACTGCGTTTTTATAGCTGCATTGTTTCTACAGAACTGTATTTTTTTTTTCCTGAGCTGAGTGCACACCTGTTTTAAGTAGCTATAAATCCTGACACTACTTGTTAACCCCTGGGCCAAATGCCAAACTACAGAGTCATGCTGAATCTTGAGGTTTATGACAGCGGGAGAGCCTACTGCTCCATCTTGGACTCTTTTAATATTCCAATCTACGAATTTGTTTAAATGCAACAAGATTCTACTTTCTTCTTACACTCTGTTTTACATCAAAGCTGCTTTAATTAGTGTAAAGCAAGGGTAAGATCAAGTAAGAAAAGGAGATTATGTATCAGATATTCATTTTAGCTCTGATCACAGTTTAGTCTTGTTGGAGCAAAACGTTCTGAAAAAAGAGTTAAAAGAGAAGTGACAGTGAGCACTAATAAATGCTTAGGGATAAAAGGAGATGTGGGTGAGAATTTTTCTTGTTGTATGTCAACTAGTGAAATCCTAGGGACTTCCTGAATCAATCTCTTCTGGCTAACAATCTTTGAATATGCCATGTTTCCTGATTTTTTCCTGTTACTTGTTGAATTTTGTTCAATTTTGGTCTCTATAACATTCTTTAGCAATAGGCTTTACTTTTTAATTATTCATGGTACAAAATAGAACTTTATTTCTTTGTTTTAAACCTATGACTTGACCTCAGTTCTTGTATGGAAACAGCAAATAATTTTTCTTCCTTCACTTTCTAAATAACATGAATTATTTTCTTGGTACTAACAATAATACACTTCTAGTCACCTCTGTTTTGTGTAGAAAATTAAGGATTTCTTGGTCACTCTTTGAGATGTATGGACACTGTTCCATATCACTGATGGTCCTTCTTGCCCTTTTCTGTATCTTTTTCAGGTTTTTGTTTTTGAGATTGGGAGACTAAAACCATAAACTGTTCCTGTATAGCTCTGAATACAGCACTTTCTGTACTCTGATAAGGTCCTTTATTGCTATTTCTATTCCTTAACAATTTATAGTATTTCATTTAGTTCTTCTTACTTGTATTGAGTAGTAAGCCAATGTTTGCACAGGACTGTATACAATAAAGCCAAGATATATTTCCTGAGTAGTGAGAGCTACTTCCTGAGCTAATTAGTTCATTGGTGCATGAGTATGAGCAAATTGAGGTGGTAGTTTAGTTTTTCCCTGTGAAATGTATAAATGCTGAATTCAGTAATGTTTTCACCTGCCTTTTATCATTCATTCACTCAGTATTGTAACATCTCTCTGTAACTCTTTGTATTCATATTTTGTTTAACTCTCCTAATTAGTATTACCAGCAAACTTTGTCACCTTACCAGACACTCCCTTCTAGCTGATCTGCAACCATAATTCAAAGCCCAGATTCCTGACCAGATACCTTCGAAATTCTGTTTGTGACTAGTTCCAACCCCACTGCCATGGGCAGGGGCACCTTTCACTAGACCAGGTTGCTCAGAGCTCCATCCAACCTGACCAGGGTTGGGGCACCCACAACTTCTCTGGGCAACCTGTCCAAGTGCCTCACCACTCACACAGTAAATAATTTCTTCCTAATATCTAATCTAAACCTACCCTCTTTCAGTTTCAAGCAAATCCCTCTTGTTCTGTCACTGATGAAATGTGGTTGCAACTGGGACCTGACCCACCAGTTTCAGCAAGATCTCAGGGGCAACCAGTGTCATAGTAACGAGAGAAAATTAGAGGTGAATATGCCCATACATCTGCCAATGTTCCACCTTCTGACTTTTGAGACAGATATCATGCAAAGCTCATTTTCATAAGAAATACCTTCTGTTCCTGAAAGAGGGAGGCCATGTCCATACTGCCTATAGAGAGGCACCCTAGCCCAGCCTGTAGCTTATTTCTAAGTGTGCACTTGCTGACCTAGGCCAAAACCACACCAGAGAACGCCCTGGCATTGAATCAGTATCACTGATTATGGGCTGGCTCTGGAACTTGTGCCTTGGCCCTGCGAAATTTACTGGAAGTTTTCTGCACATATGATGGCAGCCCAGTGCTATCATAACACCCTTTGCCATTTTTTGAAGTTGTTGTAGGAAGACCAACAGTTTCCTTGGCAAAACTTAGTTTTAGCTTGTTTCTCAGCATGTCAGTTGTGACATCTGCCATCAAAGGAAGAGTTCAAGTTCTTAGTTTTGGATCAAAGATTTTATGTAGCTTGTCAGGGTGCTAATAAAATGTTTAGAATTCTGCTTGCTGGTTGATATCTGTTACTCTGTTAGCAGAGTCAGACATAAACATACGACTCAGTCAGCACTTGAGTGCACAATGTTGTTTAGAAAATGCTTTCTTAAAAGCATTTCTACAGGATGCTTTCTCTCTTACAAAAGGAGAGTAGCTTATCCTTGATGGTTTCAGGCGCTGCAATACCTGGGCTTTTAATTGCACGGTTACAGGGTGTGGAGGAGTGCTAGAAGGCCACAGGTCCTTTGTCTGCATAATGATGACTTGATAACAACTGTACATTTCTTTTTAATTTCATATTTACCTTTCTGTTGAAAGCCAGATGTTTGACAGACACTTATCAGAAATGTTGATAGAAAATAAGGTTTTTTTTGGTGAATGCTACAAATATATAGTCATGAACTATGAACTATGAACTATAAATTCATTAAGTGAGCTCTGCATCTTTCAATAAGTTGATCTTTGTAATGAAAACGTTTTTGATGCAACTTGGCAGTTACTACTCTTTAAAAAAATTAATATCACTGCACGGCTGATTTTTTGCTTTCAGTTTAATATTTTCTTATTTGATAAGACAAATGAAAGGGTCCCAATCTGTGGAGAGGAGGAAGGGGATAAAACACAAATCTAAGGGAAGATATTTTTCTCCCTGGGCCTTGTTCTTCTCAGGTGCATTGTGCTCTTTCCTGGCTCTGCTGCCTTCACCTCAGACCCTGGGCACTGCTCTGTCCTTTCCCAGGGCAAAAACAGAGCACAAAAGACCCTCTGCACCCTCCCCTCCAATGGACACCCCTGTTGCCTTGTCCTTGCTGGATGCCTGCAGATCTTGTTCTAAGGTGATCCATGGCTCGGTTTGCATGCTATGTCCAGCAATCTCAGCTGCACCATTTTAAGCTTACTTTCATAGTAAGCTTCTCTTTTTTCCAGACTGACTGCTGAAGTGTATTGCTCTTATAAATAGACAGCATTGTGTTATTAAGTATACACAATTTTTTTATAAATAAATCTAATAGTGAATCAAGTTTCTTCTCTGCATTTTTATACCTGGCTGGATACTGAGGACCAGGAGCTGTGACAACACCTATTTCTCAGTTCCAGCTGGGCAAGCTACTCCTCTGTGCTGCAACCACATTCGGAGCCCAGCAGCAGTCCTGTTGTTACCTGTAAAAGTTGTGACAGAGACCACTCATTTTCTATGGATTAGTCATAACAGAGGAGAATACAACTGACTCATTTAAAAGTTTAAGTTCAATCACAGACCTTTCAGCACTTCACTATGTACGAAATTCCCATGAGAAAGTATAGTTTTTCTTCCTTTTTTTGGCCTAATGAACAAGTCTATTTTAAAATTATCCCTTAGCCTCTGTTTAGAGTTTATGCCACAATCCATCTTTTCAGCTTTTACTGCAAGAATTAAGAAAAATCACAGATACACTAAACTGAGAAGTTAATAGTCAAATTTTTTGGTTGATTGGTTGTTAACCAAGGAATTTTTTCTTGTTAAATAACCCAATTTGTCTGAAATTATAGGTATCACATATCCATGTTTATCAGATTCTCTAAAATTGTACTTTTCCGACTGAACTCTTAAAGGCAGTGTCACTCTGTCAATGAGGTGAGTGGCTCTGGTGCTGCCATGAGCAGCAGTGGAGTGTTCTTGTTGGGTGCACAGAGGGCCTTCCCGAGCCAGGGGAACCTCAGAGGGAGTTGTAGCAAAAAACTGGCTGGATAGCCAGGCTCAGAGAATTCTGGTGAATGAAGGTAAATCCAGCTGGTGGCTGGTCACAAGGGGTGATCCCCAACGTTAAGTATTGAAGCCTGTTCTGCTTAGTATCTTTGTTGATCTCTATGAGAGAATTTAATGCACCCTCAGCCAGTTTGCAAGCTGAGTGTTGATCTTCTGAGTAGGAAGGTTCCATGGAGGGATCTGGACAGGCTGGATTGATGGTCTGAGGCCAATTGTATGAAGTTCAACAAAGTCAAGTGCCGGATCCTGCACTTGGGTCACAACAACCCCATGCAGAGCTGCAGGCTGGGGGCAGAGTGGCTGGAAAGCTGCCCAATGGAAAAGAACCTGGGAGTGCTGGTCAACAGCAGTTGAACATGAGCCAGAGTGTGCCCAGGTGGCCAAGAAGGCCAATGGCATCCAGGCCTGAATCAGCAGCAGTGTGGTCAGCAGGACCAGGGCGGTGATTGTTTGCCTGTACTCAGCACTGGTGAGGCCACACCTCAAATCCTGTGTTCAATTCTGGGCCACTCAGTTCAGGAAGGACATTGAGGTGCTGGAGTGAGTCCAGAGAAGGGCAGTGAGGCTGGTGAAGGCTGGACCGCAAGTCATATGTGGAGTGGCTGAGGGAGCTGGGGGTGTTAGCCTGGGAAAAAGGAGGCTCAGGGGAGACCTTATCACTCTCTACAACTCCCTGAAAGGAGGTTTTAACAAGGTAGGGATAGGACAAGAGGAAATGGCCTCCAGTTGTGTCAGGGAAGGTTTTTATTGGACATGAAGGAAAATTTCTTCAGGCTGCCCAGGGAACTGGTTGAATCACCATCCCTGGAGGTATTTAAAAGATGTGTAGATGTCCCTCCTAGGGATATTGTTTACTGGTGGACTTGGCAGTGGTAGGTCAATGGTGGTTCTCAATTATCTTAGAGGCCTTTTCCAACCTAAACAATTCTATGATTCTACATTTGTATCATTTACAGTAGCTGAAATCAATGGCATGTCTCCACTTCTGGTACTATGTCTTAAAATTTCCACTTACTGGACATAATATTCTTCAGGTGTTTAAAAAATATGTAGATGGAGTGCTTAGGGACATGGTTTAGTTGTGGACTTGGCAGTGTTAGGTTTATGGCTGGACTCAACGATTAAGGACCTTTTCCAACCTACGTGATTCTATGACTCTATAAAATCCAGCATGCAATCGCTGATTTATTCCCCAGAAAGAGTTTCCCCTAGCATGTTTCTGCCTGGGTGTAAGTTAGCAGCATCACGTTGTCCTTCCTTGTTTCACACTTACAGTTTTGAGGAGCCCAGTGTGAAAGCAGATGTGTGACTGTGCATAAAGAGTGACTTGAATTTATCAAGTTGCAGCTGAACAGCCAGAAAAAAATAGCCAGCAAAACCCACAAATCATGGTCTGACAGCTCAGTGGCTATTTTTTGTCAGTAATAACCACATGCCAGTGATGAAGTTCTGTGCCTAAAAGCAGCTCTTGCCAGTTTTGTCCACAATCTTTATTAGAAGTAGTCCAGACAGCATGACACCTAAATAATTTTGGTGGTGAATTATGTCATTATTAAAATTTTTAAAAACCTAGTCAGTACAGGCCCACTGGAATTGACTTGTCTAACAAATATTCGGCAAATTATAAATTATTTTATGTTATTTTTCTTCCATCTCTTTTTTTCTGGATGTGCCATGGGTCAAGACAAAACCTGGTGTCATTCGGCCTGTGCTGGTGAAAGGAAAGAGTGCACAGCAAAAAGAGGAGCCCTATCAACCCAATCCTTTTAAAAAGTACCTTGAAGAAATCAGTGATCAAAATATTGAGCAGGTGAGTAGCTCTCACTCTGAAGGATTTTGTAGCCTCAGCTAGTTTTCTTAGAGATGAAGGGATAAACACAGATCCTTATTTTGTCCTGGTCTCTTCTTTTTACAAAGTTAGATGATTCTCCAAGGGGCACCTGTCTCCTAAAGAAAAGTCTTCAAGGTGAGATGGGCAGCCAGGCTTTCTGCAGGGTCATTTTTTTCTGGTGATGTAAAAACCTGTGTGTTGAGGAGAGGACCTCTTTATGATGTCTGTAAGAAACATAGTAAAAAAGAGGGTTGAAATCCTGGGCTTCCCTGTCGAACAGATGTCTAGATCATACTTCTAGAAAGTGTTTCCTTCGTTTGGGGCCCAGACCTGAATCCTTTCTGAAGAGAAATGACAGCAAGGACTGGGCAAGGTTCACACCTTCCTCTCCAAGGGGGGCTGCAGAGAAGCCCCTCTGTGTTTCTGTTTCACTCGCCAGGGCATAGCTCCTCCAGGTCCATACCTCTCCCATGTCCCTCCACAGACTGAGAGTACAGCTCTACCACATGTGATGGGCATTACAGGGCAGCCTGTAGGCATCAAAGGTGCCATCTCCTCTCACAGCCCTCTGCATGAAGCCAAAGGATCACTTTTCAAAACATATCTTGAATTTTGTTGACCTACTGTATGAGGCATTACCTCAGAGAAATTCCAGATAAATGGCTGTGACAGCCTTTTCTCATGCATTTGCGTTTGTGTGCATTATTGGGAAATAAACCTTGGATATGATACATAATCTGAATGTCCCTGTAGGAGTTATTAACTTATCTGTATGTTTTGAATCTTCCATCTGGAGGGAAGTAAAATGAATAGTCCTCTTGTCAGACACTATGGGAGTAAAATACCTTACTAATTGAATTCTCTTACTCCCATGCCTCTCTAGACACATTAGAAATTTTAGCAATGGAAGCCCTTTCTTCTTCCTTTTAAAACAGAGTTTAATAAAGCTTTTAATTTTAGCTTTTCCAATTCCTTTCCATAGATCTGACTTGATGTAGAAAAATCCAATAATTTCTTAAGAGTATGGTAGCAGTAGAGAGGGAAATAATTGCAGTATGTGTGGGTTCCAGCAACACATATGGGTGGCATCAGAAGGTTTCTATAGAATGTGGAGTTTATATAAGATATAAGAAAAAATGAATGAAAATAGTGACTTTGAACTTTTGAGGTTGAGAGTGAATACTTGAGTTCAGTGACTGCAGGCAAGTTGATAGTGAGTTATTCATGCTTTAACCTTCTGATGCCAGGGTACTGTGCCACCATTTGCCTGGGATGAAAGAACAGGAGAGTTATCTGGAGCTCTTGCTAGAAGCTTCTGCCCTAGGCCACCTTGTTAGAGCCTTCCTGCAAAGGCAGGGGCCACTCATACGTCCCTTTCATCAGGGCTGGACACTGGTTTTGCTGGCTGTAATTTTACTGATGAAAGAACTATGTAATCACCAAACTTCATCTTTTCAGGCAAATACAAACCTGGGGTTATTGCCAGAGCTTGAAACACCGTTACATTTGAAGCTAATTGTGGGAACCAAACAACTTACACTTTATAAATTACTTGGGCACGTATTGCTGAAATACTGACAGCATAAGTCCAATGTGTTTGTTACAACAAAGGCTGAAATTATTTTATATAAAAGATACACTTTAAAATGAATGAAACAAATATTGCAATGACCCTAATAGATGGAAAAGTTAATTTCACAATTAATAGGTTCAGTTCTGCTTCCTTTATTTAAAAGAATTATATTGTATGCTTTATAGTACTGATAAATTAGTATTTTTGTCCTAAGCTAAGTAATATTAGAAGTTGTGGTAAAATATTTGTTATTTTGGAAGATCTCCATTATGACATCTTTATTCTGAAAAAAAGAAGTACTGTGACTTGTATTGAGATGGATTCACTTAACAGAAGCTAGTTTGTGTTTGTTTTGTTTGTGTGAGAAATTTTTGTTTGTGTGAGAAATGGCTGTATGATTCCAGCGGTGGTCTCATTAATAGAACAATATGGGGATCTAGGGAAAACACTAAAGTGCTGAGCAGGACAGCATATGCTCTGAATTTCAGCTCTTGCCTCCCAGAGTAGGTTCATGGTGCTGATGTAAGTCCCTTGTGGGTGGAGGAGTCTTGGATGCCCAAGTGAGGATGCTCACAATCTTACAGCATCTGTGAAACTTTCCTGAGGGGTTTTAGTGCCTGTAGTAGGAAGGCTGCAGCACTGACTGTGCAGCTGGGCTCGGTGCCAAGGCAACAGCTTGAAAATTGCACTGGTTGTCTCTAACCATGGGGTTTTTAGCCTGTAATGACTGAAGACTCATTCTCCCTCTTTATCTGCTGTAAGTAAGAGCATTTTTGGCTGCACAGTGGCTGACTTCCAAAGAGGGGGAGTTGTTCCTACCAATTTTCCCCACAAATCAGGTAAATTTCCTGCTTTCATGGGATATAAGAGCTGGGAATTAAAACTAGGAGACTGGGAGTTAGGCATTCTGCCCTCTGTGGAAGAGCCAGTGCTAATCCATTTGTCCTCAGATAAAAACTTAGCAGGCATTGACTGTGGCTGTGGGCAAAAGTGCTCATACTGTTACTGATTTTCCCTGTTTTCCTTTGAAGATCATTCCAGTCATGCTGGCAAGTTCAGCTCTTACATTTCTATTGTCTCCCTCTCTCTGAGTTTTCTTTTCCTTTCTTTCTAATTCTGCTGCCAACAGCAACCTCTCTAGGTAATGTTACTGCCTCTCCTTCACGTAGCCCATTGTGAAAGGATAGACCCTTTCAGACTGAATCTTCAAGGAGGGTAGAGATTAGATGAGATTCCAGATGGCATCAGCTTTATTAATGTATCTCTTTTGATTTCTCTTAGACCTCAGTAGTACCTCCCTGCCCTGCCAAACCTCTCAGTGTGACACTGAGCACTGGTGACTATGTGGGTGACATTCAGTTTGAGACAAAATGATGCAGCCAGCTGTAACTGCTGAACTTCAGCTTCCCATCCCTCTGTAGAACACACTGGGTTTTTTGCACACCAGAGAGTAGCTTGTTTGCTTTTCGTTTCATTAAAAAATGTCCCTATGTAGAAAAGTCCATTTCCCTTATAAATAAACAGTATTTTTTCCTTTAACAGGTAGATGTTTTCATGCAGATAATCCAAAGTAATTAACAGAGAAAAATATATATAAATTAGTAAAGACCATCTGCAAAGGATGTAGCTCAGCTTACAGATAGCTCTCTTCATCTGTGTTCTGGGTACAGTGTGTACAGATTTACACTCATGTGGAAATAAAATTTATAAACCAAGGAAAATAGCATTTTCTTTTGGCTTTTTTTGTTTTTTTCATGTTAGCATATGCTGCCACTTTTTTTTTCTTTTTCCCCTGAGGGCATGTACAACTGGTATTACTGTTATTTAGTGGATATCCACCCCTCAAACAGACAGAATGTAATATTTCTGAGATTTCAATGCAGCAGTATTAAGCTTCCCACATTTTTAGATGCCTTTACTGGAGATTCTATTTTTCCCATCATGAGAAAGAATTTTTTTCTCATAATACATTTCAGTAACATTTCAGGAATTTTGTAAGTGTGCTCCACTTCATTCAAAAAAACACCATAAAATAAATTGGAAGTGCATATAACTCCTGAGCAGTGCTGACATGATAGCTTTATGAAGATTTTAATTTGAAATTGGGGAAAAAGAATATTTTTTAAGGAAAATTAAGTATTTTGTTCATAATTATATGAAATGACTCATAACGAATGTTAGAGAATTCATGTACTTGCAAATATTTATTAGCAAGGATGTATGCAGACTCCTTTGTCATTCAAAAAATAAATTACCTTGGGCAATGGAGGAAGAGAGATAAGGATGAACTAAAGGGATATTAGCTACACTTGGTGTGAACTTGTGAGACCAGTTTGCCAAGGTTTATCATTAACAGAAGCAGGACTGGTGCCTTTGACGAGGCACGGCAGGAGGCAAGGCTGGTGTGAAGTGGCTGCGCTGCTGCTGAGCTCTGATCTGCTGTTTGCTCATGCTCTCTCTTTTGGTGGGCAATGCATTAGCTTCTGCCGGAACTAATCACAGCTCTTGTCACAAATTTCCTGGTTCTTGAGCTCAAAGGCACGGCACGGGGGAGTTTCTAGTCTAGACAGGCAGCCAACTGGGTGAGAATCCAAGATGTATTGTGTCAACAGTCTTGACAAAATCCAAGTGCGAGATGCGTGCCAAAACCTGGGTATGCCTCCTTGACTCTTTCCCATATCTTTTGAAAATCTTTTTTAAAAAAAGGTTTTATCCTTTAGATGCAAAAAGAGCATAAGTTTTGGGTTCTCTTAACCAGAAACACTATTAACTACTAACAACTTAGAGCAGCAAAAAATATTGTTCACTGGTTTAACTCTTAAATATCTGAAAAGGCTTCTTGGAATCTTGTTATAAAGCCTGGAGTGCTCCTGCTCATGCACACATATGGCCTTCTTTTGTACTTCTCAGACACTGTTTTCACATTAGTTTTGTTCTCAGCCCACTGTCTTGTTAAATCTCCCAAACATGACCATTTTATCCTAGAACACGATCCTTCAGGGATTTCCTTCTCTGTCCCTTGAGCACCAGTTGAGCTGCAGGAGGGAGATGAACTGGACCCCAGTCAAAGTATAACTATAACTGGTTTAATGGGGCATCTACTGCAGGTTTTTGTGTGTGCACTTTCATGCCAATGAAAATGCTTAGTGTAGATCCATTGTATTGGCTTGAAAGTTGAGTACCTTTCCTGTTAACCATCAAGACCCATGAAACATGGTGCAAGACTTTGTTTTCTGCCCAAACTTCTTTTTTGCACCCATTAATCTGTTTCTGTTTATTTTTTTTTTTTCATAGAGGACTGCTCTCCTACACTCTCTGTATCCAACTAAACTTTTCCCTTCAACTAGGTCCCTTTTGTGTCCTCCATCCATCTCCCTCACTGACTGTGCAAACCCTTGACTTTTCAGCCACTTGTCTTCCATCATGTGTGATGTTCATGGGAATCCTTATAGCCCTTACAGACATAACCCTTTGTACAATAAGGTGAGCATCAAGTGTGGTGTGATTCAAGAGCTTTGTAGCCTTTTATCCTTTTAATTCTAGGCAGAATTCAGCTGAATTATTAATATTCAGTGCTGGCAAGTGGTATGGGAGAAGCATCTCAGATGAGCCTGTGTGTTCAGCTTCCCTGGAGATATTATAGTTTTTCCCTTGACACAGCTCATGTTGGCTCTTGCTTCCTCTAGATCAGTAAGGGCAGGCTCCCTCCACTCTTCATTCAAACTATTTCCTCTCTAAAGAAGGAATAATCTATGTCATTCCTCATGCTCAGATTAGTTTTAACATTTTCCCACACTAAAGTAATAGAGTATTTGTTTTTTCCTTGGTGATTGGATGAAGGGAGGTTTACCTGAGAGAAATACAGAATTTTCCAGTGGTTCTATCTGTCATCCTAGCAAGCAGTTATGTCTTGCCACTACAAAGTGAATCCTGTTATTGCTGATATTTTTGTCATTTTTGAAACAGCATTGGAGTAGTTAGACAAAAAATTCTGTAGTCCAAGGTGTGTGGGTAACAGGGCTGTCTAATGAACTGAAAATTTTGTCCTACAACTTAACTGAAGTCTTTTTGAAGAGCAGCTGGAACAAAGTATTCATAGTACCTCAAGAGAGTCCCTGCCTGGTGTTAGAAAAGTGTCAATTGTGGAAATCCATAAAAATGTTGTTTGGAAGCTCTCAGATGCATCCCTTCCTTGTCCTCTTTTTCTAACACAGAATCTGGCTGCAAATGATGACACCTTGATGCCAGGAGAGATTGTCCCGCCCTGAGATTTACAGCGTATGTTGTTTGGGATGCAAGAGGTTAAGACTTAGGCATTAGGTGCTGTTTCTTTGGGCTATGTCATGGTTTCCTTTTCTGGGGAAGTACAAGGGGGAAATATGTGTCACTGGTTTCAGGCACGCTTGACAGGGAGTCAAGACTGCTTTGGAAAGACATATCATCTCTGCAGAGAATGAATGTTGATCAGCTGTCAGACTCTGAAGAAATACCTGGAAATTACTTTCTCTCCCCATTGACTAGAAGCATAACTTAGATTAATAGGCAATGTCAATTGTGTGTGATGTTGGCCCCTCCATGCTGTGGGATTTAAAGAATTCACCATTTTACCCACTTATGAGGATGAACTAGAACTAAAATCAACTTTCCATTCTGTCTTTGAGACATCCTGAATAAAAACACTTTTTCACATCTGAGAGACTGGTTTAAACAGAACAAAAGTCCTGTTTAAATTTTTACTGACCTGGGCTGCCATGTTTACTTGGGCAAAAAAGTTGTTACAATCAAATATTTTCAAAAAGTTTCCTGGTTCATTGAAGGCATTCACATGAACCAACAAACGGTTCATATGACCACTAAAGCAATTTTTTTATAATGAAAATGGATATTTGCTGTTGCTAATGAAAACAATGTTAAAACCTCAGAAATTTGAATGGAAAAGTGAATAAGTCAGGAAAAAAGTGTCTGAAAATAACTAAAATAGTGTCATTTTTTGGTATGTCTTGTTAGCTGTTCTTTGGGAAACAGAAGAATCAGATATCAGTCAGGTTATTTTAATACAAACAGAAGTTTTTTCACCCCAAAAGCAAATATGCAGCAGTTAGAATTTCTAGTGCTTCTGTTTTGCTCTACAATACTAACATTCTTCAATAACCAAATGAAGATTAATTTTGATTTTGTTCACATGATCAATATTTAACATTTGAATCAGTATATGCTGATAAAATTCCTGACAATATTTGCCTATTATTTACTGCACCACCCAACTAAAAGCTGAGCTATTAATGTTTTTGAAAAGAATCTATTTAATTTATTGTCATAAATACTTGCAGTAGCAGAAAACACAGCACAATACACACAGTATAAGGTGTTGAAATTTCAAACAATTAAAACTGTTCTGTGAACAACACCCTGACAGCATGGGAATTTCTTTCCGTTCTCTACTAAACTCAGAATGCTATTTCTGTAAATTCCCTGGAGTTTCCCCTCTCCATTTCTCATCCCTTAAGGTAAGGAATAATACACAGTGACTCACTTACTGTCTCTCCAGCCACCCAATAAGCACGTGGTCAGCGTCCACACAGTCAATTTATGCATGTTATGTTTCTATTTATAGGTTGTGTTTTGCTTCACCTTCCACTAGAGGGAAAAAACCTGCTGCTACAAATTCTTATAACCATTCTGAATGTTATAAATACAGTATTGAAAAGGGACAGGAAGTCACAGTGAATAAAGTTGTTATTCTTCACCTGCACTTAACACTTAAACAAGTGTTCCCTTAGGAATGGGAAATGGGAACAACAAAAATGATCACCTGTCTTAGGGAGACTGGATATGGTGAGCTCCTAAAACCCTGATTATTTCATTTGTTGGCTCAGGGTGTGAGATAATATCAGCTGTCTTGATCTGAAATGCTTATTGAAAGGGCACTGTGGTGTTGTTTAGGCAGTCTTGCTCAGTGCCAAATTGGTTTTTTTTGAAGTACCTGAATCTCTGTAGATGATGAAATTACACAGATGAAGCTGAAAGATAGACCTGGCAGGTTTTGTAGATTATAACTGTTCAAAATGATGAAATCCAGAAGCTGTGTCCCAAATAATTTCCCAATGTGGTTTTAAGATTTCATTGGAGGAGGCAGTGGGAATCAAGGTATTGTGTCTCTCTCCTTTCATCTGTGCACAGGCTGCTTCTGAAATAAAAATGTTGCCCATTTCAGTGACCTGCTTCTGTTCCTACTTGCTTTGTTTTCTCTCTTTTCCTTTCCTTCCCTTCCCCACTCTATTGCCCAGCCACTAGGTGCTCCTGCTCTTATTTAAACTCTTTAGACTTTAATTATTAATGAGTTAAAATTTTTATTATTAAGAAAGCTCCTTTTCCTTTTGATTGCAACAAAACAGCTCAGGTAAAAGGACTTATATACAAGTACTGCAGTGATGGAGAGCCTGAGGAAATGTGTAGCTCTGTTGTTAACTGCAAAGCATGCTTCTGATGGGAATCCCTCCAGCCTTTAAGGGAGGACTGTGTCAGGTAGAAGAACACAACCCTGCACCTGGAATAATGTGTCCAGTTCTGGTCTCCACAATTCAAAAAAGATGCAGACAGACTGGTGAGAGTCCAAAGAAGGGCCACAAATATGATCAAAGGTCTGGGAAGGAGAGCCTGCCCTATGAGGAAAGACTGAAGTAGTAAGGTCTTTTCTTCCTGGAGAAGAGAAGGCTCAGAGAGGACCTCATCACACAATCCCAGTACTTAAAATGTAGTTACAGAGAGGGTGGAAGCTTTCTCTTCACAGGGACCTGCATGGAGAAGACATGGGACAATAGGTACAACTTGCAGTAGGAGAGGTTTCATCTTATACAAAAGATTTTTTTTTTTTCTATAATGAGAGGGACAATCACTGGAACAACCTCCCTAGGGATGTGGTAGAGTCTCCACCAGAGGTGGTTTTCAAGATGTGTTTGGACAGGGTGCTAGGTGATCTCATCTATGCTGTCTTACCCACAAAAGGCTGGACCCTTCCAATCTGTGCTATTCTAAGGTTCTATGATTTATAGGAGGAACAATCGATTGAAATATCTGTCAGGGCAGAGACCACTAGATTTTAGAGAACCAGCTGTCATTTTGAAGGAGAAAGGAATGACTTGCCAAGTGAAGAGGCAAGAAATGAGTGGGAATGGAGCTTTCTTCAAATCACTAAATGTAGTCATGCTGAAAGTGTCAACTTGCCATAGTCATTTGCTGGTCTCCAGGCTCATAGGTAAGCAGAATATTTAAAGTGAATCTTTATTATTTTTAAAAAGAAATCAGTGGTGTTTACTTCGTCATCCAATCTCCTACTCGTTGGAGTTTGTGTTAGATTAATAGTAGCATAGTGGGAATTGATATTCTGTGAATACAGCAGCCTTTCAAGGTTGCCATGGAAAAGCACTTTTCTCCCAGACACCATCCCAGCAGCTTTTATTTTCTAGAAGACAGTTTCTTTCTCTGTTTTGAACTTTGATATTTAAATGTTTCACTTATGTAGGTGTATTGTGGTTGATCAATCTTCTACAATCAGTGATCCAGAAAAATTGTCTTGGTGTAGAAAAAGATATCAGAGGTAAACAAGTTCATTAGTGCGGTGCTACAAATTGGACCTCCTTGTTGGGAAAATATTAATGCTTAATATTGCTGTGTCTTCTTTGTATATTATGGCATTTCTTGGGTTTAATGATTTATTTTAATGATACCATATTTACATGAAATTTCTACCACTTTTGACTTTGTTTGATAATGCCTTCAGAAAATGTGTATGGAGTTCCTGCTCAGCTCATCTTTACAGAAAGGCATTTCTCTTGAAGCACTTTTTAGAAAGATCATAACTTGGTAATCAATAGCTTTTTTCAAAGCCATTGATTTAGCAAAAGAACTTGAAGATAGTTTAGACTCAACAGGAGACCCAGGAACACACAAGGACTGTGGAGGTGTCCTAAGTCTGGCACCACCTGGAATGAACTCTGCTACGCATTTTTCTGGAGATAGCTCTTCCAAAGAAAAACAAAAGGAATTGATTACCTTGCCACTCCTTTTGGCCTGGGTAGTTAGACAAGTTTGAGAGCTTTTCTGTCGTACTTCCAGAAGGAGAAGCTGTTGATGACAGGACCTGGCATTTCTTTGGTGCACCTCTGTTAATCTAAAAAACATGCACACAACGCAATGGGATCAAGCCCCAGCAGGCACTTTCTGTGCTTAGAAACCAAAATGTGCTTCCCACTGAACACACCCAGGAATGTTCAAGTTTCCTCTTGAAACATAGTTACAGCCACTTCTGTTTCTTTCTGCCTTCTCGTTTATACAGGCTGTCTCTGCTGGGACAGATTAAACCAGTCTTAAGCACCAAACAGTGCTATAAAATGCTTTGTCTTCATTCTTAGAAGTCTCTATATAATAAAATTTCAGTTCATCCTTATATCTGGCTTTCTAGGGTGATGGTATGTAGTCTTCTGCATAGTGGATTTCAGTCAGGCATTTTATATACAATAAACATTCCCAAATATTATAGAAATTCCAGCCCTAGCTAACAACTAATTTCTGAGAACAGAAGCAACGCAGAGGTAAAGGCTGTTATTAACAGCATTAGCAGAAATATGTAATTGAGTAAAGAATATCAAACAAGATTTGGCATGCGTGAAACCTGTATGAGAAACAAAAATTATACTTGTACAATTTTTATTGAAGACAGTGAAAAAGCAAAGGCTGAAGGAAAAATAAAATCATAATTTACAGAAAATATCCTGAAACACCCAGAGCTATATATAAATTTATATCTTAGACCTCACAACACACAGATTTTTCTATGCAATTTCTTACTGTTTTTTTAGATTGTAAAAAAAAACTACTCAGGTATCTAGGAAAAATAAACAGATAGCTGATAGACCTTTGGAAACTTTATATTTTAAAGGGAAAATTAGAGTTCACTTAACTTTTAGTGCAAGTATTGTATAATGTGTACTCTGAAATATGGTCTTAATTCACTCCACTTTCAGTTATGTTAGATAAAAGCATAAAATATAACTAGTTCTGGTGAAATCCCAGATGCATTCAGAGCTTGAATTGCATAAGTCAGTATTTACTGATTTGCAGAGATGTTGTGAACTAGCTATCTCTTTTCTCAGTTAAACACTAGCTATAATTTTGGTTGTCATATTATGGACAGAATATGATAATGCAAATTTTTATATAATAGATGACAATTTCAGATGTACACTCTTCAAGATTCATTCAGAATTTCTGGTTTGGATTTAATGTAGCTAAGGTCAAAGATTGCTCTTCCATCAGAAGCTTGCTCAGAAAAGAGGGCCTATCCAATTTTGCAGCTAATCTGGTAGGAAAATATGTGGGGGAAGCCAGCTCTGAAAATTAAATCAAATTCATTTCACACTGACCTGGAAAGCAGTTAAAATTGTGTGGATGTTCTCATTCAATGAGAAATTAACCCCTTCCTTGGACCAGGAAGCATCATCAATTTTAGCAATGATTCAAATTCCATGAGTCCACAAATAGTTCAGAGTCAATATGCTGAGGGAAATTTCAAATACTTGTGTTGTTGTAATTTCTGACATTTTCTTTCCAATACAGATTAAATTTTGAAAGTACTGAAATACCTTTCTATGGTTCTATGATTCATTGTATCTAGATTCAAATCTCTCAGTCTCACCACACTCTGGTGTCCTCTGGGCCTGTGCTTGGTAAGAACTGGCCAGGAAACTGGTTGTGTGAGAGTTGTTTCTTTTTTGCAGGTACTCATCAGTACGTGGAAAGAGTTTTGAAATCTTCAAAACAAAAATGCACAGCTACAGTAGTGTATAAAAAACATTTGCAAGTCTGTCAGGATATTCTACTGCATTAGTCTGAAGGCACATTGTAAATCTATATTGTGATCACTGTTTCTACTTTGCCTTTTAAATAGAGGTAAAAGATGCAAAAGAATTCAGTGCTTAACTGACTGAATCTGTGAAATAGATTTTATACTGTATCATTTCAAAGAGACTAGAGACATTATAATCATAAATTGACCCTCTACATTATATTATTTTCTTTCCCCTTAGTTGAAAGTACTCCTTGCTCTGCTTCTGTAGATGTTTTACCATTTATTGGTACCAAGTATTTCATGCTCCTTATCACTCAGATATAAGTGGAGACACGAAAACTGTTTTATGAAAGTGTTGGCTTTTTGTGCATGTTTAAACAAATGTTTTTAGTCTTTGAGAAAGAAGTAATTTTTCGTATTATGAAGGAATGTATCTATGTTTAATAAGGGTCTAGAGTACCTAATTTATTTTCAAAAGGGATTAAAGACTTGACAGAGTAGTGTAAATGTTCTCTAGTTACTATAGTTGAAATATTCGTATTTCTTACATATGCTATCTCTCACTAGTTCCAGTTTTAAACCAGTGCCTCAATTATCAAAGGCTGCAGACCCTCTAGAGAGCGACTTAGATTTATGAAAAATATCTTACACTGAGAGCACTTCAGAAAGCTTTATATTAGTTCAGAGGCAGCTGTGATTCATAGCACAATAAACATCAACTGACCTTTTGAAGGCAAATATGTCTTGTTAATTACAGAACTAAATGAGCAAAGGTCTAATGAAGATGTTATACAACCACCTCTTTCTAGGCCATGTCTAAGTGTGTAAGAGGTTAGTTTGGGCAGGTATATAATTTCTCTTTGGAGTTACATGCTGCTAGTACTTATACTGTAAAGATACTGTCCTCTCCTCAGCACAGTTTTGCAGGCACAAATGCAGATTTGTCTAGTTTGCTCTTTCACTGTTCTTAGAAATAATACAGAAAAAATGTCACATTACCAGAAATCTGAGTAATGTCTGGAAAAGTTAAATATTATTGATTAACCTTGTAAGAGTAATGCAGAATCTTGTAACTGTCAAAGGAAAGAAGAGTAGAAATTATAAAAGCAATAATAATCTCCCACCATCAACAGACACTATCTTTTCACATTTGCATAGGAGATGGGGTTTCTTGCCAGCTGGTTTGACCTGAAGATGAAAGAATGCCAGTGACAGAGTTTGATGAGGTCTCACTGACACACACCCATGAAAAATACAAAGTTCGAGTTGCATTCACACAGATCTGGTGGACAAAAGCACATTCCTATATGACTCTGAGGGGTGATAGTCACACAATGTCTAGTATGAAAAGCCTGATCCAACCTCATTCTGCCTACTTCACATTCGGGTACTTTTAAGTTGACTGTGTGGTGCACTGAGGTACACCAAAAAATCATATTTTTAAGGAAAAATCAGAATAAGTTTCTGTATCCTCTTGGTTAAACTCAGAAAGGATAGGTATGGGACATTTTCTACAGCAAGGCAGACACATTTCAATTTGCATTGACACTTAATGGAAATAACACAGATAATTGGCCTCCAGTTCTTTAGGATTAAGTCACCCAGGCCAAGACATTAATTTCCTTTGCAGCTGGCAGAGACAGAATTGTATGATTCCAGGGAAAAACCCAACACCTTCCTTTTAGACCTGCAAGACTAAATGTTATTTCAGCAGAAAATGGGTGCAGCACATTACTTACGTGTCCCATATTCACGAAATTACTACTTAAAGTTCTTTATAAATGAGCCATGTGTGACTTCCTTAAGACTAGACCCACCTGACAAGTAGAACATACAGACTCTTCTATGATAACTTCAAGGGTTTTAAGTCAGAGAAGCCCTGTGGAAACAGAGAGAACTGTATATTGTTAACTAATTTTTTTCTTCATTATTATGTAGTGAACTCCTTGCTGTCTTTCAATTAAGCTCCTCCAAAATAATCACTACCAAGAGTTTTTGTCCAGAGAATAGAAATAATTTTCCTCTCCATGGAGACTGTCAGATATGTTGGCTCTTTAGTTTGAAAAGAAGATACTATCAAAAAAAGGAAGCAAATAAATTTCTTGGACAAAAAATATAATTACTTTTGTCACGTCTTAGGAGGGACTTGAGACCTCATATTCAAGGAAAAAGGTAAGGCAGAATCATGACTCAGAGGGGCACTTCAGGTTAACAGGGCAGGCAATGAATATCAGCAAGAAAGGCCAGGATGAGATAATATAATAGAAGTGCATTTTTCATTGATTTGCTCTCTGTGCAATTTGAGAAAAAGCTGTTGCATTGTCAGATCACTGTCTGACAGAGAGCTTTTCTTTCTTGTGAGCAGTGGACATTTCTTCTCAGAAGGTTTAGCCACACATCAGAAAGTGAACAGAATATGGGCCAGACTTTTTTTCTCTTTGTGGTTGACCCTTCCTGCTTTGCCTGGGATGCAGAAGTACCATATTCTGATGAGGAAATGAGTATCTCAATTCTAGGGATAATTCAATGAAATATACCAAGATACCACAGGTGTTGCTAGAACTTTGTACCTGTGTACCATCAAGGATTGTCCAACCAGGGTGATCCCAGGATGCTGGGTTTGGAAACAGGACTTTTGTCTCCAATGCAGACCATCAAACCCCTCCTGTGTGTGATGCAGCAGGGGGGTGGTGGGAGGTCTGGGGGATGCCTTGGCAGCTGCCTGATTGGCATTGGGAGCCACATGAGCATCAGAGGGAGGGATGTTGCCACTGAGAGGATCTAGGCACCTTACCACTTCCTTAGCCTTCTTTTGTCTAAATGTATTCCTTTGTAAAATATTATTGAATAAATAAATAAATAAATAAATAAACTCATTGCCTAAAATTATTCACTTGCCTTGTTGGGTTTGGGAATAATAATAATAATAATAATAAAGAAAAAAAGAAGTTAAATGGTTCAAAGCTTCTGTTGTTGCTAAGGTAAATTACTTCTTCCCTGGAAAGGAATCAGGGCAAATTTACAAAGGAAGAGAGCAATACATAGCACATCCATAAAGTAATTGCAGAAAATTAGAGTATATTCCATTTCAGTATCTTTCTTTGTGTACAGGGTGAGTTTAGCAGATCAGTTTTGCTTCTCAGAAAGCACAGTGTGAAAATCAATTTTCTTAGAAGAGCAAAATTTTTAAGCAACACAGAATTTTCTGATTTACTATTTGATCTAAATGCCAAAACAAAATAATGCCTTTGATACATTTAAAATAGCAGGCTTCTTCCAATCTTGTTTTTGTAGAATTCTAAAATATTCAAATCCCAAAACTTTCAGCAACCTTTTCTTTGAAGATGATGTCTCCATGTCACTCTATATGAAAATGTCACAAGCTTATGATCTTATTATTGCCTTTATAAACTCCAGATGATGTATTTACCTGCATTCTAATTAAAATCTCATTGAGGTTTGTATGGTTCTTCACTTGAATCACAGCCATCAAACTTCATCACTCAGATGAAAGATATATGTATCTAAATATATCATAAAGCAGTTGCTCTTACTGTGATTTTTCTTGAGATGCCTCTTTGAAATTCAAAAGGGATTACTCCGTTCCCCACCCTTTTAATTATGGGAATATAAAATAACAGAAAACAGACCGTACCTTGAAATAGATTTTCATACAGACAAGGAATAGTAAGAGTCTGCTGAACACAAATGAGATCTCATTGCCTTGCTATCCTTTGTATGTCTGAGGGTATTTGCTTTAATATTAATTTTTAACAATATTTTATATAGAAATTGAACTGATAATGGATGTATTTTTCCTGTTTTTAACCTTATGCTTTTTCCAACTTGTGACATCTTGTCTTGGCAGCCCAGTCATCCAATGGTGCCTATTCCAGAAAATGAGACACTCATCTCTAAGGAGGTAATCACTTGACATTTAAAGGGTTTAAGCATTTGCATGCTAGCTTTATCTTTTATTTGCACAGCTCATCTAGAGTTGATCTGTAAAAATGTGCTGAGCTTCCAAACCTGCTTTTGTCCAGTGCAGAGACTACATAAATATTAATTGTTCTTAATGATCAGTGAACAGTGAAGAAAAGAACCAGAGTTGTTTTGCCACCTGTGTTGCTTATGTGAATTTGAAATAACACTAACCTTTATGCTTCAGGTTCCTGATATGTGCTGTTGGGATGTAAGCAAGTGGGAATGGTTAAATTATGCCATTTGTTAAATTACGCAGCTATATTTAAATAACACATTCCACAATTTTCAGTCACTGATACAGCTTCTGTTTTAAATACCAGATATTACAACGGCTACTGGAAGCACTTAGGATAATTAGTTATTGAGAATTTCATAAAAGACAGTCAAGAAAACATAAAACCTAGTACAAGTTTGCCCAGTGTCAAAATTCAGTGCCAGTTTTATTTGACTTTGAAGAAGAACACAAATTTTCTTGAAGTCTAAATTCAGTGGCTAATTCCCTACTACTTTTAGATATCTAAACTCGAGGACCATAGTGGTTATGATCCTAGATAATTCATTCAGTGACAGCAGAAACAATCTATTAGTCATTATCAATTTTCTCTTGAGACAGAGAGTATAGAAAACTAAAAAGGTTTGGCTGTCACAGGCAAGTCCTTTTATCCAACAAGGTCATGAGCATGAAGTTGAATTATAGCTTCAGTTTTGAAATAAACATATGTCATTCAATGAACTATCATAATCTTTACTCTGGCTTTAGAATGTAATAGAACATCTTTCATTATAGGACATTTTCAATACTATTTTAGAAATTCACCTATGAAGGCATAACTTAATACCAATAATGGCAGTATGTGTATGTTTATGACACAAGAATGAATTTTTTACTACTGAAACCTCTTTTACCAGGTGCATGGTCACAATTATTTGACTAGTTTTTTAATTAATTTAAAAATGCAGATAGGAAAGATAATTATATATTTATAAAAATTTATTTTTCATTTATTATTTTAAAATTAGAATCCAGTTTGTATAAAAGCAGAAACATGATAATTTAAATAAATGAAATGGATGCTTGCCAATAATTTCTGCCAAATGTGTAACTTTCTTTTAGTTTTGAAAGATGTTGTGGGAGTTTTGGAGTCAAGCCCTTCACATTTTAAAAGCAGAGGATTTGCCTGAATTCTGAGTTTGTTAACAACATATCAACATATTCTCACAGTTTATCTCAATTTCCACTGAAAAAAGGGCAAAAATAGATTAAAACAAAAAGAGGTTTAAATCTCACTTGTTGGGTAGATCAAGAGTGCTGTTGTGCACCAGGAGTATAGGAGCATGACTGTAGCCTCTTATTCCCATGTGCATCCCTGGCCTCTCTGTGCAGGGTGCCAGGGACTTAGAGCTATTTTATATCTCTTTTTGTTTGAATCTTCATCACAACCTTCCAAACCTCTTCCTTTGTTCCTTGCCTTTGACATTTCTGCTTATTTCTACACCATCAATCCCCTTCCTTCTGCCTCCCAGGAGCCCCTTCTTGATTCTCTCAAAAGCAGTTGGTACAGTGTCTGCTATGGAACTACTCAAAGAAAGACCCAAAGTGCCCTCACAAAGTGAAGTTAGACCATGAGTACCTTGTAGAACTTCTCAGATATATTGTTTTTTTCCATCTCAGCTGTAAAGTTTCTGATATACTGCTGAAGTAAAGGTATATCATTAGAAGGCACTGTGAGTTCTGAGGATAACATTTTTTTTGAGATTAAGCAGACTGCACTACACCAGGAGCTCTAAAATGTATGTATATGCACATATATGTACATATGTGTATTTGTGTAAATGTGTGTGTATATATTTGCAGCCTCTGATAATGCAGATGATCTTCCTATATTTGAAAATAAGATAGAAGGAAACAAACAGCTAGATCCTTTTCTCTTATCCTTCTTTACAATTTGCCCATTGAAAGAGAATTTTGCAGATCTAATGGAAAGACAGATATTTCCAAAGAGAATTCTCTAGGAGACAAGACACATAATTTAACTGATGCATTATTGAGGTCAGTTCAGAAAGTGCAGCATCTTGTACCAACATAGTAAAGTCAGACTACTGTGGCTGTGATATTCTTGAAAGGAGTTTGTAGCATGTTCCAAATTAACAATGACAACAAAAGTGCAAAATTCCTTTGGTTAGACACCAACTTGGTCTGTTCCAAGGCAGGTAAAATATATAGAACTGTCCTCTAAAAGTTCCCTTATATTTTAAACAAGCACTTTGAACAGAATTTCTATCAACCAATTTATTAAAAAGCTTAAATGTACTACAACAGTGGGAGAATTAGTATCATGACCTTTAGAACAAATATATCTGATGAAATTGTGTTGCATTTATTAGACCAAAGTCAATCAATGGCAAAGAAGAAGATGTGTAAGTGCTGTTATTGGCATGATTTTTATTTCCTTTGATTAATGTCTTATTGGATGACAGTCATTCACTACTTATAATAATGTTAGCTAGAGGCAAATAATTAGCTTTATAGTCAGAGGAAAAGTGTCAGATACCATTTTGTACAGATGAACAAGCTGACTATTTGTGCTGGCTCCCTGGGGCCTGCCACTAATGTGTATTCTGCAGCTATGACTGTGCAGGTGGACTCTGGTCCACGTAGATATGTCAGGAAGAATTGTGTCAGGTTCACCACAAGCTGCTCAGGAAGTAACATGAAGAGATGACACATTTACTCTTTCCTCTGTTACAAATTGAAGAAAATATTCTTCATGGAACTATTCAATACACTTGTACAGAGCAAATGATCTAATATTTTTCCTAGTTTTTAATCTCATTTTTAGCAGGAGGAGGGGACTAGGGCATACCATGCTGGCAACATGAAGGCCAAGCAATGTCTTTGTGTGTTTACTGAAGAAACAAATGCATCTAGAGATGACCCCCATTGCTCATTCTCAGTCAAGAAGGACAGAACAAAGGCATCTGTTTCCCTTGAGATCTATTGCTGGAAATGGAAGTATACAGCACTGACACCCAGAAAGAGATTAGCATTTATGCTGTCTTGGAGGCAGACAGGAAAGCAACACAGAACTAGGAGAAGCTCAAGATATTTGGGACAGTCTTCTTAGCTGCCCTGAGGGTGGTGGTTTCTTGGAGATAAGTTCTTGTTGAGCTGTCTCTGAAAAACAAACACATTTTCACCATTTTTGCTTTTATGTGATTAGGTTTTCAGAATTGTATGTTATAATGCTTTCTCTTTCCAGTGCATTAAAACAAGCAAGACAGGTCTTGGTTGATGATTTTTAAAATCACATCATCTTTCAGGCACCTGCATTGTTCCTTTTTATTTAGGAACCTATCATGGCTCTAAGAACAGTTTATACCGAATTTAAACCTTATGAGTTTGCATAACCCTCAGGTCCCCACCTAATTTAAAATGTCTTTTTTTATCAGTGAGTTCTGTTTGGATAATAAACTGACTAGGAAGGAATCTGCCAAGTCATAAGCCAAATATTGCTCTTACTGCTGTCATAAGACCCTTAGATCACTGTCCTATATTATCTAAATTATTACCTGCCCTTTTTATCTAAAGTTACATATAGGCTCATATTTCTCCTGCAATGTTCCTGCCTCAGAGTGAGAAAGTTGGTGTGGTTTATGCAATTCTAAAAAAGCAAATGGATGCGCAGATGCTCTGTGAAATGTAAACACATCCCTGACCTCTAGGAAGGAGTGAGAGGGGGAACAAGGCAAATGTGCTGTTAGTTTCTCCTTAGTAATCTGTATTGTTTTCCTCAAAGTACTCAAAGTATTCACTTTTTTTGAAATAAATTTAAAATAACCCATGAAAAAAATAAAAAGAAAGCGAGTTACCTTTGTATTCAGAAGAATACCATTCTATTCTTCATGTAATTTTTGCTTCATTCTGTAACAGCATGTACCAAGTAAAACTTGTGACTTCCCTGTGAAAGCAAGAAAACAAATAAGCAATGATATCCTCCTTGTGAAATCCTCCTCTACAAACAGTGCATTTTAAATGGAGGAGGTCTGAAGGATACTCTTTGAAACCTAACCAAGCAATATGCCAATAATTTCTGATACCCAGTGTCTTCCTTTCAAGTAAAGCTACTGTTTGCCCAGGCTATGACATGTGAATGATCTATATGATGTGTGAATGTGTGTATATGATGTATAGTCTGAAAAAAACTTTGTGTGCAGGGGCTAAAAGTATGTCCTCATTACCCTAATGCACTTATGATTTGCAAAATTCCAAGTCTACAATTACAATTACTAGTAAATGACTAATTACAGTTACTAATACAATTACTTTGGGTCCATTTAATCTTTTGCTGCCTTTGAGTAATGACTCAGTTTTATCTGTTTGTTATTCATGAAAGATCTGCAATATTTACTTGAGAAATCAATAGCATCTCTGAAGTAAACATTCATAAAAAGACCCCATGAGAAAAAGCTGATTCCATTGACTTCAGTGGTGACAGTATTTCACTGACTGTCTTTTGTGCGAAGTAGGAAAAGTTCTTGAAATTTGAAATTCTATGAAAATGTCAATAAGGTCCAAAGTTCTGTTATACATTGCTCTTAGTCTTTATTTACTTAAGGAGTGTTCCTGCTCAGAAGTCAACAATAGTATTAATCATTGATAGATTCTACATAAAGGGGGAAAATGTACCCATTTTATGAAGGTGTCCTTGTACTAAAGAGTTTATGTAAGGGGTTTAACAAAAAGGGCTTTAAACAAAAGCTCCAACCTAAATGGCATTATCACAGCAAAGTGATGTTCTTCCAGTTAAACCCCCACTAACTGAATCCTGCATTATTCTGTAATGATTCATCTCTTGCATACTGCTCAATACCTTTTGAACTTGTAAGAAAGATTCCAACTCATCAAAGCAAGGACAGGGAGGTGGTAGATACCTAGTGAAAGTAGAGAGCTCTCTATTGGAAACACTCCCATTCAAATGTCAGCTCTATGAAGGCACCTTTTTCCATTTGGTGTTGGGACAGGTCTTTCTAGATGTATTGGGGAAAAAAACTGCATTGTTCCTTGTGCTTTCCTAGAAGTCAGAAACATGGGCTCTTCACCAGTCACATCATGGATGTACTATTCACTTTTTGCTTTCAGTCTTGCACAAATTTGGAGCCTTGTTCCCCAGATAGTGGAGAACTGGTGTAGAGTGGTATGGGAGAACATTGCTGCCATTCCTCCATGAAGTACTAGTTTCACCACCTTTAGTTTTGTCACTGTTGAGCAGCTAGCAGAGTAATGAAAGCACCAATTCTCAGTGGCAAGAAGGAATGACCTTTATTGTTTTGATTTCATCATATATATAGAGTTTTCAAAAGTCACCCAGATTGGTCGGTCAGAAGCCTTCCCCCAGGCCTGATTGGCCAGACCTGCACTGTCCAAGTTCTGGGACACTGTTCCAATAACATCCAAACTTTATCTTTATTTATAAAACACAAGAAGAATTCTCGTGGGAAAAACCTGTGCTAGCCACATAGTTTATTTTGACCAAGCTAAGGACTGCAACCCTAAGCTCTCTCCATATCATTACAACAGTTCATTTAGCTGAAAATTTAATGACCCTGAAAATGAACATTAAAAGTAGGAATAACTACTGTTTTTACTAAAGGAGTACGATTTTCAGGTGTTAGCTTTAACAAATTCTTTAACCTCCGAACTGCATGGTCCATTGAAAGGGAACAGTAAGCTGTAGCCTTCTGATACTTAAAAGTAGAAAGGCAGGTCCAAACAATGCACACTTCTAAATTATCAAATAAAAACTTTAAATATTAGCAGACAAACTTTCTACTTACTTTATACCTAAACAATACTTTAAAATTTTAAAATTTTTTATGACCTTATATGTACAACAGGAAATTTATATTGCAGTGGGTATTTGGGCAATACTTTTGGTCAGCTTCAATTATATCTCCTTGTTTTAAGTAAAAATCTTCAGTTATAGCCTACTAACTTGAAGGAGCATATTAGATCATCATATTTTAACAAAGAAAAAGCATCATACACATTTATAGGTTTTTATTTGTAATGTGATTGCATGAAAAGAATTAATGTGAATATATTAGTTTTGTAAGTTAACATTAAAAAGTCTGAAAGGGTAGTAATATAAGAGTAATAAAGAGAAAGTTTGAGATATCAATATGTCACTTAATCTAATTCTACTTGGTGTTAAGAAACAACTGTTGTATTTGGTCCCCTTAAAGAATGGCAGGAGTACTGAGTAATAGTTTTAAAGGAAAAGAGCTTGCCCTGAATAGGTAGTTAGAACACAGTTGTAGGCTGAAGAAGACTTTTTAAATTATTCAATACTTAAGTAATGCATAAGTGATTAGAATTGTAGAATCAGATTAAAATCTGCTATAGTGTTTGACCACTCTTGTGATAAAAAATATTTTTCCTTATGGCTAGTTAAAATTTTTCCACTTTTTGCCTTGTTTTCTTTCACCATCCAAACCTGAGCTGTCCGTAAATCCTTCACAAACAGCCAGAAAGGGAAAATAGATACCCCTTAGCCTACTCTTTAGGTTAAACAAGTGCTGTAGCCACCCCCACCTGTCACACGTCTTTCCCAGAAATCAACCAAAACTTGCAAGCATCCTGATAGTCCTCTATTGTTTTCCTCTGCTTGCTTGACAAAGCAAAAACTATTTTTGTTGTGAGGGCTCAAAAATGGAAACTGGAACTGGAATATATTCCAGATGCAGCCTCACTAGTGCCCAGCAGAGGGGAACAACTTCCTTCAGCCTGCTGGCTATGCTCTAATTAATCCAACTGTAAATGAATTCATCTCAACAAGGCTGGACTGATGCACATTCAATTTGGTGTCAACTAGACCTCATGTCCTTCTTGGCAGAGCTGCTACCCAACCTCTCAGTCACTGGTCTGTACCATTGCATGGGTGATTCAGTTCTTCCATCCCTCCTTGTCCCCATGCAGGATTTTGTATTTGCTTTTTTTCATGACTCTTCTGATAGCCCATTGCTCCAGTCTGGCAAAGTCCTTCACAGTGGGAGTCATACCCTTTGCATATCAGTCTCTCTTACCCTCCAAATTAGGAACATCCACAGATTTCCTGAACATATAAGATCTTTAGGTCTCTGATGGAAACGTCATCCTAGCATCCTCTGAAATACCACCTGGAACAGAGATTTTGAACTGTTGAATACTATATTTTTAGACCAATATCCCAGCCAGCTATTTGTCCACCTTGTAGCCTATCCTACTCCTTGGTTTGGGTGACAGTCTATTCTAGGACACTGTGGCAAAAACCTTGCTAAGGTGGAGGAAAGCAACACCTATGTCGTGTGAATATAAGGGTGGCCACATGCTCTGTCCTCCCAGCACGAAGTTTGAAAAAGAAGTGGAAAGTGAAAAACCAATTAGTCTGAAATGTCCTCTGATGTGCACTTAGACAAGGTGATGCTTGTCTGTTGGAATTTGCTGTGTGCAGAAGACTTCCTCAAACATGCCAATGCATGAAAAATCATTCCTTGTTCAGTAAGCAGGGTTGTAAATTAACAGTGCAGCAAACCAGTGATTAAAAAAAAAGACAAAGTGCTATATGAAGTTGTCCACCAGTTTTTACGACTGTTTCTGCATAACATATTGCAGTTTTTATTTTTCTCTTTACTTTGTTTTCACCTTTTATTTTCATTTTTCTATAGGTTTCCAATGAAAAAGGTTCTGTTTAGACATGACGGTGAGTATCACTATTTTTTCTAACTTGATTACAGTCACAATTTCAATATGTAACTACTTTGGTGTTACTTCATCAAATTTTTAACCTTTTATTTAAAAAGGCGATAGAATACTTTAAGCACACAATTCAGTGTATGGATAATAAGATGGCTACATTAAGCGAATGATTTTCTATGAATAATTACCAACGCAGAATAATTCCAATTCTTAGCATGACAGAATAAAGTCACCATAGAATTAATTTTAAGAGGGATGCAATCAAACAGTTGGAAGAAATTGAGGTTTAGTCTGGAATGAGACTGTGAAGGGATGTCAGGGAAATAAGATGATTTTTTTAATACTTGTGCACATAACTACATAGTGCCATTAAAATGAATGGTTTGCTAGAGTTAAACAATACCAAATTGCAAATAATGTGCTATGCTTGAGAGCTGATTTAATGTAGTACTTAGTAAGAGAGGTCAGAAAACAGGTGATCCTGAAAAGGCTGCAAAGTTCAAGGACTTTTTTATTCCTTTCCTTGTTTCAGCCTTCACAAGAAAAGAGATTAATTATGACTAAAAGTTTATTTCAATAATTATTAAGAATTTGAGAGTAGGTTCATGGAGAGAAAGGGAAAACAACACCCGAGGGAATACTAAGGTAAATTGGAGTATTCAGAATGGAAAAGCCTAATGAAATTTACCCTTAAAGTACTTAATCTAAGCAATTTCTCAAACACTAGTGATTAGCAGGATGAGTAAATTCCCAGAAAACTGGAGAAAGGCAAACACAATGTTCCATCTAAGTAAAGAGAAAAGGAAAATCTAAAGAATTACAGAAAATTCAATCCTAACAGCATTTCCAAGACACTGGAACAAAGTATTAAACAACACATTTGTAGTCATCTGGAGAATGGTAAGAAGATAAGATTATTTGCACAGGGACACGTCAGAAACAAATCCTATCAAGTTGATCTCATTTCCTTCTGTGACAGCAAAGCAGATATAAGGATGTGTTTTATACAAAGTATCTTCACACAGTCCCACACAACATCCATAAGCAAGCAAAGCAGATACGGACTAAATTAAATTCACATGTGGTAGATACGTAGCTGATTGGAAAGCAGGACACTGAGAACAGTTATTTGCTGCCAAAGTGGAAGAACATCTCACAGACTTCCAGAATGCTGTCTCCTAGCTCTAGCACTATAAAACTTTGCCATTAATTACTTTCTCAATGACATGGACAATAGACTTACCTAATTTACAGGTAATGCCCATTTGGGAAGACTTGCAAGCAGCATGGAAGCCAAGATTTTAATTGAAAAATTCACTTACATTAAAAGAATGGCTTGAAACAAATATGATACAATTAATTGAAGAAAAATACAAAGAAATATGAAGGGTACAGACAGAAAAGGGATGACAATAATACTCCAGATAAGAAAGTGAGGATTATTGGGGAGAACAAACTGAGTCTGAGTAGAAGAGGTGATGCTCTTATGCAAAATGGCATTTCAGGGAGATGTTGAAAGGAATGCTTGTAATATGGTGAAGATAATTACTCATTTCTTTTCAGTATCAGTGCAAAATCAGTGGCATAGGATGCGGCTAACAAAAGGAAGATTGAGAAAAGATGTAAAGACTTCAGTGTCTTAACACAGAAGATAAGAAATAAGGACAGAGTAGAGGCACAGCAGTTTCTGTCTCTTCATAATGGACTATTATAAAGGGATATTAGTCACTTTTCCATCTTTCCTGAGAGTAGGAGGAAAATAAATGGGCCTAAATTTCAGGGAGAGAGATTTAGTTTGAGTTTGAACATTTACAGCTCTGTGAAGATTTAAGTCCTGAAAGCAGTTTGCCTCAGGCTGCTGCATAGACGGGCAAGCTTCTCACATGATAAATCTGGTCTGCCAGCTCTCAACTTCTCCCACAGCTATAGCACAAAGGTGGTGACTGAAAATATCATTAAGGTTGGGTTTTTTTCTGTGAGACTATGAATTCTATTTGTTAGCCAGATCATTAAGTTGTATAAATTAGGAAAGCTAAGTGACTTCAGAGTGTGTAATGCATTTTACTAATCTGTATTTTTGATAAATTGTGTTCATGCAAAAATCCTTCTTTTGCAGCCCCAAATTAGGATCAAGAGCAAAAACTGTTTTGAAGCCTGTATCTATACTGAGAAGGAATCTACAACACCAGTGTTATTTAAAGCACCATTTAAAAAAAAAGAATTGCTTCCAGAATGCTAGTTGCAAGGCAGTAATAACAATCAAATATTCTTTCAAGAGATAATCTTATGTACTAGCATAATTAACCCCAGAGATACACACATGAATATGCCATTTCTTCAAGTGCTTACTGGTTTAAGAGATGCCCAATATAACACGGCGTATTTTCTTTAGAAATAATATAAATGTTGAAATTAAATAAAGCTGTATTTTTGTTGCGAAGGTTTTTTTGTGATTCTTGTTTTTACTCCTGTAAATCTGTCTCCACGGGTTTCAAATAGCTGAGAACAAATGCCAGCATTACTTAGGCTCTTGAGAGCTTAATCATGGTCACATTTTGCCATCACACAGACAATTGTATTTTGTGAATTAGTCCAGAGATTATTCATGATTGCGTCAGCACCCACAGCAGTCAGCAGGGAGAAGGCACAGAGATTTTCCCTGCCATGCAAGATTCATGGCCCTTTTGACTGTGCCAGGTGCTGAATGCAGGCAGAATTACTGTCTTCACTCTTGGCACACTGGGAAGAAACGCCACTTTCCAGTTTATGCTGCTACGTTTTTGATCTTCTGCTGCTTCCACGTGATGTTGTCCAAGCCTGGATCTTAAATATTTTGCTTCCAAAAACACATAAACATATTATGAAAGTCTAAGGAAGCTGATTGTCCATGCTTGCATGAGTTAATTGAGTTCTCACCAATCTCTTGGTCCTTTGAACCGCAAGGCATCCCACATGTGACTCCGACAACATGCTCAGGACCTTTGCATTGCAGCCCTGTCCTAGAGTGCAAGAGCATTTTCTCTCCTGATACGTTTTGATTAAGACTGATATTTTAATGAGACTCCCTGCTGTTTTAATTAAAATTAATGTGATGAACTATTTTATGAAATATTATTGTAAGTTAAAACATTAAAATTAAAACCAGCTTAAATGGAATAGTCCATAGGCTACTCAGCCGCTTGCCCTATTGGACCTGATGTACTTCAACTCAGCCTGCTTTTAAGCTGGACTCTGGAGCTGTAAAAACAGAAGAAAAGGTCAGCAACCAGCGAGTCTCTCTCTATAGATAATATATTAATTTTTCAGAATATTGTGAAAAGTTTGATACACTTTTAAGGGTGGGGGTTTTTGTATTAGTTTCTTTCTCAATGGAAAAATAACAGAAGTTAACTGTATAGACCCTGTGAATGGCATACCTATTAGCCAGGTGATGGAAAAGAAAATCATTTGAGTTCAAGAGAGAGTTTGTGGGGAGAGAAATCAACACACATAAACAGAACAAAAAAATTTAGAAAACTTTAAAATATAGATAAAAATTCATACATATAAACACATCTATAAATGTGTTAAAAATACTGTAGAAGCTCTAATAGATCTATCCACCAAGGACCTAATAGTATTTCCTGTTTTCAGTAAAGCACTGAAGTGGGCAAAATTCGTATTTAAAGCCATGTGTCATCTGCGTGATCCTCAAAAGTCTTAGTCTGGTTTCCTGCCCATTTTTTTAAAGGCATTTGTTTTGTTCTGAATTTGTTCCAATCCCAAATATTTTTCCTCCAGAATTTCATTTTTGTAGAGCCCAAATCCATTCTAACATTTCTAGCCAGGAGAATTGTTCACGTGGTTTAGGTTTAGGTTTAAATTAACCCATGAGATAAACTGAAGCCCAAAGGTGAAAGGAACAGCAGCAAGAGAAAAAGCTTCTGGGGTTAGAAGAATGACAAAGGAGAAATCCTTTTGTTGACCTCTGGGTTTGTGAGTTTGTTGATCAGTGCATACTTTAAAAACAGTTTCCCTCTCTGTTCAAACACCTTCCGTCTATGAATGAAAAATGAGATTATATTGGCAATTACAGTCTAGAAAGTTTATCCTGGGAAACCAATGGAAAAAGTATTAAGAGAAAAAAAATGTCTTTAAGGAGAGATTATAAAGAGCAGAACAACGTGAAAGATATTGTTTTCTCTGTAATACTAGAAAATTAATGGATGCTGCTTCTTCAGTAGTGTAATATATTTAGTCCAGGTTCTGATGCCTTTACTCTGATTTTAGTAATTATTTTCTGGTAAAATACACATTCTCATCGAGACCACAATGACTGCCTATGTTTAGTGAGGACTTATCCTCTTTTTGCCTCAACTTCTCTTGCAGTCTGATAGGTCATGTTCATCCCACCCTGTGCATGCTTGTGATATTTCTCTTGTTGCTATGTGCTACAACTCAAACTATCAAGAAAATGACTTGTTAAAGTTCCCTTCTGACCACTTGGGCAGAAGGGAAAGGTGTCCAGTCCAAGGGATGTATTTGGACAGTGACATACTTGAGAAAATCTGGGTGCTGAATCAGCATAAAGACAGCCCTTGGCTCCAGGGTTGAACTGGCTGGCATCCAAAGCCTGGTTTTGTATGCCATAGCTGTGTGGTCTTGACTCTGTTTTAAGGAGAAAATTGCTTAAATTTCAGGAAGTTCACAAGCTAAAGCTATGCAAAATGAGAAAAGTGAAAGCACAGAGCGAACAATTTTATTACGATGGTAAAAGTAGCAATTCAGGGATAGAAAATGAAAAAAAATCTGTACCTTAAGTTATAAAAAATCCTTGAAAGCAGAGAATCAGAAAGTGGCAACTCAGCAACACTGAGGATCAACCTGTTAAGAGGATTAAGATACAGACTTACAAGGAGCAGGTGAGGGAGCTGGGGTTGTTTAGTCTGGAGAAAAGGAGGCTCAGGGGAGACTTTATCACTCTCTACAAATACATGAAAGGAGGTTGTAGCCAAGTGGGGAGCAGTCTGCCCTTCTAAGTAGTGATAGGATGAGGAGGAATGGCCTCAAGTTGCATCAGGGGAGGTTTGGACTGGATATTAGGAAAACATTTGTTCACTGAAAAGATGGTCAGGCATTGAAATAGGCTGCTGAGGTAAGTGGATTCACCATCCTTGGAGCTGTTCAATAGGTGTGTGGATGTGGCACTCAGGGATGTAGGTTACTGGAGAACAGTGGCAGACTTGGTGATCTTAAATGTCTTTTGATGTTACTCCCTGCGGGGGGACGGCAGGAGCTGGAAGCCCCCCAAAACCAGGTCCCTGGGGCGCGTATCTCCACCGAGTCCAGGGCGGGCGGCTCCCGGGGTGCGCTCAGCGTGGCGTGGGTCTCCGGTCACAGAAATTCAGCAGGAAACAAAGTAAGACAAAAGAACGAACTGGAGCCATCTCCATTCTGCCAGGGAGGTTTATTTGGGGTCCTTAGGTGAGGGTTGCGGGGGAGGAAAGTGGAGAAGGAAAGTGGGGGTAGATCAGAGGGGCTGACAGCTTGAAGATGGAGACTACGAGCTGACACAGGCATCGGCTTCTAAGGGAAAGGAAGGGGGCAGGGCTGGCTCTCCCAGAGCCAGTCCCGGGAGGTCTTAAGGCAAGACAGACAAGGGAACACACCAATAGATTTCGGATACAGCAGGATGCATATTTCAAAATGAACCAATAACATACAGAGCAGAGGAACAAAGGAAAGCCCCATGGAAATCTGAAAATCACATTGCTACAGTCTTTTCCAACATTAATGATTCCATGATTCTAAGATTCACTTGTGAAATCAGAAAGGACACAATTGAGATGAACACCAGTATGTGCATAACTTCCTTGCATACCAGCACAATACATTCTGAGAGCTCATACTGACAATGAAATACAGTATAATCCTTGTCTCCTTCACCTCTAACTGGTCGATGAGGTTTGGGATTGGCAAGCTCACAGTAAACATGGCCATGCTCAGGTTAAATTTCACAATAGTCAGCACTGACAACATAACAAACCTGGCATGTGGTCCATCCTATACTGGGGTCACTGCCAAAATTTCCATGCCTGATTGTGTTTCTTGAGAGGTTACCTGTTCAGGTATGAGCCACAATGGCTGCTGCTACCTGCTCTGTAAGTCCTAGTGAAACCCCATTCAGGAGAGCACTTGCAACTGTATGATTGCATGGGCACTGTGCTGGTTCATGCACAGCAACTCCCACTCTTCACAGGCTTCATGGGGCTGAGCCCAGAGTGGGCTGATCTTGGCACAGTGCAAGGAGCATGGCTGGCAAGAAGAATGAGATGTCACCTGCTTCCTTGAGATTGACCAAGTGATGCAGCTGGGGTGGGAAACATGCATGATCAATTACTGTGGCGGGTTGAATGAAAAGGCTGTGAGGCTCTAGCAACCAAATAATAATAATAATATACTATGTAATATATATGTAACACCTATAAAGTAATTTCCTTTCACTTGCTGTTGTTGACTCTGAATTCTTGGGCATTTGTGTGTGTGAATCTCTGTGTGTGAGGAAAGGGATTTCTTTGGCATGTGCAAATTGGGTCAGTTGCTCTTCCTCTACCTCCAGCCCTAAATCTGTTGGTTCAAATATCAGATGAATTGGGAAAACTGGTCCCAGAGACTGTGTCACACTGTGACAGGACTCTGACATCTGACAAAAATTGTCACACAAGAGACCATTATTCTGAGTTACATATAACTTGGCTTAGCTTCATAAGAGTTGAGAAGTTGATAGTTGAGCCCTGAAATTTTGAATTAAAAGTGGCACTTCTTGCTACCACAGCCCACAGCAGTGAGCTGCCAAGCTCTTGCCAAACAGGGTGAAGGCACCCCCATTCCTATGCCTGCTTCAGACATACAAACAGCAAATTGACAGTGAGAAAATCATTTTAACACACAGCTTGTCTCTACATAAACACATCTAGGAGCTACTCATTCACAATTTGGGAGGATGAATCCTATTCTGCTGTTAGTACAGGGGAGAGAGTACATTGTGGGATAATACTTTTGTTGAAGTAGTGTTGCTTTGAAAACTTCTACTGCATTGCAACCATGAATAATAAAGAGTAGTAAGTATAAAGTATTGTGGCCATTATAAATCAATGATGCATTCTATGCCAGGAGTCACCAGTTAAATTACCATTTGAATTCAGTGAAAGGGATGGACTATACCATTACAGAGTTTAAACTGGAGATTAGCAATTACTTGGATTCTCTGATGCATTGGGTTGTGCCTCCTGGCAAATGACTGATTTGGGGTCTGGCACTGTGGTTTCTTCCTGAACTGGCTGAGTGTCCCTTCACTTTCCTGGCATAAGGTAGTAGTACTGTGATTGCCCCTGCTCAAGGCTTGACTCCAGTCTGCTTGCAGCAGCCAGAAGAAAAGGAGTCACACTTGTCTGATGGGTGGGCTCTGCTGTCCATCCTGGGAGTAACCTTCAGCACCCAGAGTCTTGCCAGCCACTGCTATCTATGCTTCACTGGAGGTGATGAGATTTTTATGATGCTCAGTAGCCTCAGTCAGACAAATTAGGATGACTTTTTAAAGAAAGGTTGTGGAATAACTCTATTCCAGCTTTAAAGAGATTCTTGGACATTTTAATGTCTTTTTTTTTTTTTAATTTGTTACTCCAGCAATCATTTGGTGGTATTAATATGTGAAATTATGTCAAATGTGTGATATTTTCTGAAGCCTGAGGGTAGACATCAAGGACTGCTGAAAGAGGGACTAGACAGATACTTTTTCACTTAGCTGTGTTGCCTATATAACTAGGACCCTAGCTCAAAATCTTGGGAGAGCTGTTATGCTTAGAATAGGCTAATCTTCAGTAGAGAAAAAGGATCACGTCCAGCTTTTTCTAAATTGTTACATATAAGTCAGTGCACGCTTTCACACAGTGAAGACAGAGTTGCTTGTCTTACAGAGGAAAATACTTAAAAAAATGTATTTGCTGAATCACAATGGAATAGTTTTGTGGGCTTTTTAAGGTTTGAACACAAGCCATCAAGTGGGAAAATGGGTTATATCAAGTTTGTTGCAAAACAAAGGTGCTTAGAAGCACAAGTTGATTTTTGTGCTCCTTTAAAAGAAATCTCTCTCCTGTGTAAATGAGCTGAAGTGATTTCCAAACAAATTTCTTGTCTCTGGTTTATCATCAAGTCTTTAAAGTTGAAAAGAGGTATGCCTGTTCACTTGATCTGACTGGCAGACATTTACCAAATATGATAGCTTTTATTTTTTCTTATGCTTCCAGAGCAAGGAGATAACTCAGTAAAAGTATTTCTGAAGATTTGTAATACAAAGGAGATTTGGATGTTGCTAATGTCAGTGCAAGTCCTTCTCTTGGAGCTGACAGAGTTGCACAGACATAAGAAAAATAAATGAATTATAATTTCCAGAGAGCACTTCACTGTTTCCACGAACATGTCCTTCCTCATTTCCCTTATGTTATATTTGTTGCTTTATAGCAGTCATTGACAGAATTAAGGTTGTCCAGATTTCTTTGTTATGAACAAAACAATAATAAAAAAAAAAGCAGAGCAAATTTGAAGGCTAAGATTTATGTTCTATGAACGTGATGGGCAGTGATTTCCTGTTGCTGACCTTGGCCTTTCTGTTATTTTGCACACAGAAGATTGCCTGCAAGAAAGCAAAATAAAAATTGTGTGGTCAGATGTAATTTTCCCTCCTCTGCAGCTCCTTAGTTGTGACAAGGACAGTGTGGGAGGCAGGTTCAGTAAAAGCACTGATGGCAAGAAATTGTATTGAAGACTTCAACTTTTAGATTATGAGCCCATAGATACAAACATACACACACATTTCTTCTTAATGTCTCTGCCATTCATGGCAATGCATCCACACCAGCTGTGCTTTCAAAAGTAGCTGCCCTTTGATGCTATGCCTTCTCAAGTAACCCAGCTGAAGTCACAAAGGGAAAAATCCCCTTCATTCCCTAGAAAACAGCCCACCATCAACTTCTCCAGGTTCCTTTCACTTACCAAGAAATGGAGACAGAAGAATGAGTGTTTTTTACCTGTGCTTGTTCAGCTTTGGAGACTTAAATTGTCTTATTCAGATTTGAAACTGTGGGTGGGTTGTTTTTGGTTTCTTTTTTCCAATTTAGCCTTATGTGCTATCTCTGTAGGAACTTCAAAGTTCTTTGGTACTTTTTTCTGAATCTTTTAAGTTGTGGCAACAGTACCACATATATTTTTTTAGGCCCGCTCTTCAAAAGCCTGGAGATTAGAGATCAGGTAGCAAGGGCTGTTAGACTTATCCTTCACATCTGCTCTGGTTTTCTTTGTGGTTTTATTAATACAGCCATTTCCTTTTAAAATAAGAATGAGCACTTATTAGTGGGAATTTATTATGTTATTTAGAATGATTGCCAAGTTAATTTTTACTACAGAAATGCAAACCTTAAAAGAACACCTTTGGGTAATAGTTTATACTGAACACCATTTGATTTTTTTCTGAATTTGCCCATAGAAAAACAAGTGAAAAAAGGGAACTTTATAAGGCTAAGCTAGATCACTGGAAATGAAATTGAAATGGGGGATATAGGATAAATTTATTGCAATGATGTAACCCTGCTTATCAGAAAGGAAAATGTAGATGAAATACAATCTAAATGTTAAAGGTTTTCTAATCCTATAGAGAACATGTTGGTTATAGGTACCTGAAAAGAAAGAGAGCTTCCTTCGACATCATGTACTCATTCCTCACATAATTTTAATTTTAGAAGTTTGAAGTATTGAACAAAAATATTGGATCACATATATTTTGTATATTCTGAAACTTTACTGTAAACTTTCTCATTTGTAAGAGAATGCACCCAAAGTTTCATAATGGTAAATGCATAACTGTGGATCTGTTTCCAGTACCTCTGTATTGTGGGCAAATAAATCAGTTTACAACATATCTGACTAATAATTAACACATACAGAGGCTTCCTAGAAAACGGTAGTCTCCAGCTTTCTGTTCAGATTTCTTTCTGATTGCTAACTGGAGGTACTACATCTAGAATAAATGAGTATTTGCTGATAAAGTGAAGGAAAACAAGCCTCAAAAAAGGCTTCTAGAGGCACAAGAATGTGGCACAAAATTCACATATTGCTCTTATATTGCCTTGCAAGTGAAGTTTCAGTGGTAAAGCAGCTTGATTCTAGAAGAAATTTCCCCCGAGGACTTTTCTCCGTAGAAGACAGTGGTTCTGCTAAGTGGAACAGGATTAAAAGGAGTCTGTATCAGGGAAGGTCCTGCGGGATAAGAGGCTGTTGCACAGGAAGAGATGATGACTGCAGTTTCAACATTGCCTCCAGAGCAGCTATATGTTACTGTGACCAGTACTGTACCTCAGGTTCTCCTGGGCCTGTGGACTGCTGTGCTGACTACTGGGATGTCTGCAACCACCCTGCCGAGCCCACCAGGTCAGAGGAGCCTTGGCCACCTCCAGCATGGGGTAAGTAGAGAGAAAATGCTCTATTTGCTTTAGCATGTCACGATGAAAATATGCATACAAGAAGAACTATTGATTAATCTTTAGAGTGTATATATTCTGAAAATGTGACTAAAGACATAGTGGACAGAGATGCTGAGTATGAAACTGGAGAAAGAATTACACTTTTTATTTCTTTGTCACCAGGGTATTATCATTGATTTGATTGTACTTCTCTTGGACAGAACCTCTGGTTTACTTAAAACTTCTCAGAGAATAACCTCATTGCATCAAAATTAGTGTAATCTCAACAATTTCGATAGGGTTTCACAGATTAACATGACATGAATAGCAAACTCTTAATATTTGTATCCATCAGTACAAACAAATCATCAACAAAACTGAGAGTTATCCTGAATGATACTGTCCTGAGGTCTTCTGCCAATGGTTTTGATGCATCATAGCTTTCCTGTGGGACACTATTTTTCTGGTGACAGCTCAGGTGCGGGACTAAACGAAGGGATATGCTTACAACAGGGAGTAGGTGAAGGCATGCATTTAGAACAAGGATTTCTGGCATATTTTAGTTTCTTACTAGCTAGTTTGCAGTCAAAGTCCCTCCATGACTACTCTAAACTAAGTCTTAATTATTTTTAGTACTAGAGATTCAAAAAAAAATTCTGCAAACAGCTGGGCCTCTCTCAGCTCATGGATAGGCCAAATCTCTGCTGGTGAGCAAAATTTGTTATTGCGGATTTTAAGACTATGTAGCTTCTGTCAGTAGACCAAATCTGGCTGAAAATGTAGAGAATATACCAAAGTTTCAAAAGCCTAGAATCAGCCTTTTTAAAATAACCTGTCTTTTTGCAATAACCTTGCTGCCTGCATTTCAGCACTCAGAACACTAGCTCTTTGGGAGGTTGTGCTCTTAGGCATGTAGCCAAAATCTGATAAGTGGGAGTGACAGAAATGCTGCAAAACAAATTTGATTTTCCAAAGTGTTTCTAACCATCTAAAAAAGTGTTCTAGGATTCTATGTAAATAGACATTTATCTCATTTATTTGGTGCAGTGGTGTAAATTAATTTCAACATGGGGTCAACATGGGGTTTTTGTGGCAAGCTCCACTAAAATATGTAGTTGCATTTCTGCTCCATTGCTGACAGCTTGTGAGTCTACTTTGGCAAATGGTCTCATGGAATTGAATCATGACAAACCTGCAGCAGTTTGCCACGTGGACACTGTCACAAGTCTACCTCTAAAAGGTAGAAGTGTAACAGAAAGTTTAGATAAGGCAATAGGTGAAGGGTAATATTTTTACTGCTTTCTTAATCCAATTTTTTGCATTTGTGTTCACTGTTTTGTAACTCCTAACATACTTGCCAGAGTTAGAAATGATATTTACTCCATTCAAGTACTTTTACTTGTCTTATAGATGATCTTATACTATTTTTTACTATGTAATCTCATAAAAAATACTGAATTTAAAGTGATGGGAAGTCCACAATTTTTAAAAATCTCTTTATTGGATATTCATTATGTAAGTAATTTAGAGGGTAAAAGAAGTATAATAAAGCCAAAATAAAGTGTGTGTGTGGGGTGGGGGGAAGCAATAAACAAAACTAATGATAAAGAATTTTTCTAGAACAGATGTGCCTGAGGAATTGGAATGAAAAAAAGAAGAAAAAAAATAGGACTGAATGCCTGAAGATTAAGCAAACTAGGAAGCATATTTAGAAATGACATAAATATGTTAGTTGACTTTTAGCAGCTGAGACTACACTTCTGCCTTAGGCTAAGAATTATTTAAGCACTTGAAGATCTCATATGCCAAAGTACTTTTTACCAGGAAGATCTTGATCTTTGGTTGCCAGAGGTTTTGCTGTCAGAGCTTCCTGAGTCATATTTCTTTAAATAAACCAATAAACTGAAGTGTTTTACATATGCTGGAATGTACATCAATAAAACTTCTCAGTGGTTTATTCCTGGATCCCCACATACTCACTATCTTGGCATACGGCAGCAACAAGATACACTGTAGCTTCTTCCATAGGTGTGCACCATGCTAGGGGTCAGTATTGATTTAACTATGTGGAACTGCTTTGAGTTTGCCTTTATAAACCCAATATTCAGTATGTTTCAATGACTTTCATGTTTAGTTTCAGAAGAAACTGCCTTAGATACCAAATTGAAGTTTGGGATCTTTTTATTAGTAGTAAAAATTTTAATTTTTGTCATTAGGAGAACTTTTTGGGTTTAATCTCTGGACTGTATTTATTGTTTATTTTATCTCTTTGTTTCAATTATTCTGATGGTACAAAAAGCGCGGTCAAAATCCACACACTGGGTCTCACCCTGTTGGTGGTGTAAAAGTGACATCCAGTGAGTTTGCTAATTGCTTTTACATGACAGTCATGATCTGACCTAAAAGGGAGTAAACCTGAAGACATTTCACTGACAGAAGTACTCACACCAATGCTGGAGGCAGATGAAATAAGACCCATTTAGGGTATAAGAATATGGGACAGAGAAGGAAGTCTCCATGTGTCCAATGCTCTTCATTCCAGTGATGATTTTCACATCCTAAAATCCCATTCACAAAGTCATCAAGCCATCTTGAAATTAATTAATTTCCCATCTAATGTCTTAATATTCCAACCTAATACATTCAGAGACAGACAACCTCGCTGTGTTCTCATGTGTCTTTTAGCTTACATATCTGTGTTGTCTCTCTGATGTCTAAGGCAGTACTCTTGGACCTCTAAATATTTATTTGGCTAGGCTAAACAAACTGTAGTGTTAATCTTCAATTCCCTAAGCATACATCATTAAAAAGCTGGTTCTGTGTCAGTCTGGGTTTGCATTTTATGTTGGGCACAGGCAGTGAGCCCTGCCAGCAGAGCTTCTGTGAAGCTCCATCCCATTGCTCAAATTCTGCATCAATGCTTCCTTCCCTTGGTATTTTTGAAATATATTGCTTAATCCTCCTTCCAGCTACTGTCTGTGACATATTGCGACAAACTGTGGCACTTTGGTAATTTGCTTTGATAGTCTCTGAAAAATACCTCAGATTTTAGCTGTAGCTGGATTAGAGCAGACCTTTGGGCCTCAGACTGCCTCGATGAGATTTATTTGACCTGTGCTATGTCCCATAGCCTGCCGAACGAGCAACAGGGAAAGAAGGGCACTTGTAGTTAATACGTCACCTCTACTTCATTTCTGCACCTTGTGAATTTTTGTAGGGCTTAGAGTGCATATTTCTGTCCTGGAAATGAAGGAGGTGCAGACAACTGAGGCCTAGCTGTGTGTGTGTGTCTGGGCAGACAAACTGCAGCCCTGGCTGTGAGAGGGGAATGGCCTTCCTCACACTCGTGGTGGGGAAGAAAGCGTGATATCGTGCAAATTGGCAGGTCAACACTATGTTAAAGCTTCTTGAAAATGGAGGGAAAAGGAGGCCAAGGCCTCTCAGCAGGGGAAGGAACATGATCTTTGTAGGCCCACCTGTGAGAACAGGCTGGAAAACACAGGCCCATGTGATAAATGTACAATGTTATTGACTGAATCCAACCCCCTGTGCAGGTGTTCTGGATCGTTCTTTTATTGGAGCTTTGACAATCAAATGCACTGATGAAACAATTTATATGCAAGATCTTAAAACACATACAGAATCTTTTCTCGATGAAGTGTTATAAAATTTTAAAAAATAGGAGGGATGTATTTGTTTGGAAAAATCATCACTCAATTTAGGCTTTATACTGGGTTTTGGAGAGCTTGTGAAACATACATATGCCTTGAAATGTAATCAATCTGTCTGTTTTACAAAGAGGATTTGACCTGGCAAGGAAAAAAAATTATTACAATAGGTTTGGAATATTTACTAATTTTTTTAGTTCTATACCTATAAAAACTTGCATCTATTTTAATTGCCAATTAGAGAATAATTTTTATTAGAAACATTTTCTTTTTATGACTGGAAATCAACTTTATTTGAATATTTTTTTATTTACATGTAAGATAGTAATTTTTCCATGGGTGTTTTGAATCTGATGCTGATTTTATTTACTATTAATAATAACATACTTGTTTATAAAATAAAATATATTAAACTGCCTGCATTACTTTGAAGAAACTGAAAACATATTGCTGACTTTCCACTAAATAATTCAAGTATACTGAATACAACCAATTAGTACAACAGTAGCAAGAGTTTTCAGTAATTCACTTGAAGAATTTTTTTTCACACATCTATATGTTATGTTGGCAGGTTGTTATAAAGATGGCCGATATTACGGAGAAGGAGCAATAATTAAAGACAACTGCAATTCCTGGTAATGTTTCAGAGAACAGCAAATTTAATTTTATCTAGCATATGTCACTAAACAGGAATTAAGGTAGAGAACATCTTTAAATTCATGTTAAACATGTAAACATCAAATCAAAGTGGCTGGAAAAGTAGTGCTAAGTATTAAGGTTTTGTGGAAGTAGATTATAGTCAACTTAGAAGAATTGCAAGAGGGAAACTAGACTTTCTAATCAAGATATGAATATTCGATTATTAAAATCTCTTCACTGGCCTAATTCTCTTCCCACTCAGTCAAACCTGAATTGAAATTGGTTCAGTCTAGATCTGGGCATTGACCTGAACGCAGACCAAACAAATATCATTAAAATTTATGGGATCCTTGCATTTTTTGGTTTTTTTTTGGCGTGAATAATGAAATCTTACATTATTTTTTAAGGGAAGGAGATGTATATATATGGAAAGGGGTGAATTGTTTAAGCACTCCTTTTTCTGCCTTGGGTCAGGAGCAGAAAGAGCAGGTAGGAGAGCTTTACTCTCAGCCCTGACAGTTGGCTGCCTGAGCTGCATCCCTCTTTGCCTCTCCAAAAACCAGCCCTACACGGGAGGGACTAGAGTCCCAGGGCTCCAGCAGCGCCAAAGAGGGCTGGAGGTCCCACTCAGCTGACTTTGGCACAGAGTCCTTGGAGCAAGGTGTCTTTGGCCACAAAACCCTTTCCTGGGTTTCCAGAGTAAAACTTCCTTAAAATCTTGCTTTTTTAAAGGAATTCGGCATCAACCTTATATCCCCAGACTTGATCTCAAAAAGATGGAAGCAAAACTTTTCAAATATGACCTTTCCTGCAAGCTGTAAAGCTTCCCACCTTTTTCCAATTCATTAGGTGGTGAAGGAGGAAGAAATGACATTATGTTTTCATAAACACTATGTTACAATTATATTGTTCAAAATTTTTTTCCCCTCCATCTGCCTTCTACTGCTGTATATTTTTCCTTTGACAATTCTTTATTATATACTGCTGTTTATTTTTCCTTTGACAATTTGTTTTTTTTGCTCAATGATATTCTTGTCCTTTCAGCAAGTGTTTCAACAGTCTCTGGAAATGTACAACAGACGTATGCCTTGTTCGCCAAGACTTAATTCAGCACATCAATTCTGGAGATTATGGGTGAGAAGCCTTTTATTTTAAGGTTTTGTTATGCATCACAGTATTGATCATTGTGTGCATGTGCAAATTACGAGGTGTGAAGTTCTCCCCATCCCTTCCTTCTCCAAATACATTACAGCAATTTGACAGTAAGTGTACATTTGTGAAACTTTCCTAAATCACTGGCAGATTATAGAGTTTTAAATGCATGAATCCCCCTCCTTGTTCTTCATATACAAGCAAGAAAGGAATGGGTAAACTTCCATTCTCTCCCCTCTCACTCAGCCCTTATCCAGCAATAAATTTCAGTGTGTTTCAAATGTTTATGGCTGCAAGGGTGGTTTTTTTTGTTATGCATATAGCTTGCATGTTAACACTGCGATCTGAGTTGAGTCCACCTGGGAGTTGCAAAGGAATACTTAGAGAACCATGGGGAGCCCTTTCTCTCACAGTACTATGGGTGTAAATCTTGGGTAGAAGGTGTCAGGTGGGCTTTCTGCAGGGTTCAACAGTATTTCTCTTCTGGTGCACTGTAAGTCACTACATGAGGATGTTAATTCTCTGTGGGAATCTGGGCTGGAGCACAATTTGAGTATAACTTCAAGAGAGTGGTAATGTTTTGACTGGGCATCTTGTTTTCCAGTACTGCTCTGAAGTATTGCACACTCCTGTCCTGCAGGCTGATGTGATGCTGACCCCAGATCACCATTTTTCATATACTGCTGTGTTGCTTCCTCCTGCACTTATTTGCAGGGGAAGAGCCTGTAGTAATTTTTTCCTCACGCATAATGAATGCACAGTTTTGAAATGTAATTTCAAAAATTTATTTCTGGATGTTTTTGCTGGTTGTACTCTTAAATGAGCAATGTGTTAATGTGTTATCTCTAACCTGGGTTTTGTTTGGTTGTTTTTTGTCTGTGAGGAAGATGGAAAGCTGACAACTACAGTCAATTCTGGGGAATGACAGTGGAAGAAGGTTTCAAAAAGCGCCTGGGCACCTTCCCTCCATCACATTCTTTGCTGAATATGAGAGAAGCTCCAGTAAGTGTCATGTACACTTGTTAATTTTTTTTAATAACTTTATCATATAGAAAAATAAATGTGGAAAATTATAAGACTATGACTCAGGCTTTTGACACGAAATATTTCCATGTTGAATATGATGCTTCTGGAGCAGTTCTACAAGTCATAAAATGTCTGGCCCTATTGACAGAAATCAAACAAGGAAGAACAAATCAAAATCCTAATCATTGTGAAGCTTTGCACCAATATTAAATTATTGTAGTTCACTTCTTTAAGGGGGGTCCATACTAAGCTCTGTGTTTGCTAATCATTGCACACATAGCTGTGACCATAGAAAATTAAATCTGGGCACAGTTCATAAAGGCTAACAGCTGAGACTAAACAGCAATCTTTGACTGAAGCTGTGAAAGCCAGTTTTGGGTTTTGAACAAATGGACAGCAAAAGTATGGGAATCATGGCAAAATGAAATAATTCTCTACTACCAGCTTTTTAAATCTCTTTGCCACGGCAATTTTCATGACAGCTAAATTAAATTCCCTATCATTCATTTATGCTGAAATTACTTCTTCAGCAAAGCAAATATACTTTAAGTTACGTAGATAGGTTTAACAGTTTAAGGAAAATTACAAGTTATTGAATCCAGAGTGATTTTTCCAATGCTTTGGAGCAGTTACTTAGTTTCTTTCTTAGAGGACATAATTTATGGAAATCACAGACCAAAAAACCCCCCATCTAACTAGCTCACCATAGTGAAATTAGAAGAATTGCAAGTATAAATAGAGAGATCCAAGGTTTGCAAAAGCATTAATTTTAACTGGTATTTTTCTTTGGCTTCTATATAGTTAAGGCAAATGATGCCATTTGATTACCTATTAGAAATCAATTGTTGAGGCTTGTTTATATGTTGTGGTGTTGCCTAGAATAGAGAGAAAACTTTCCAAACAATATTAAAGGTGGTGATATAAAGAGCAGTTCTCTAATGAAAGCTTTCAGGTGCACAACATATCTATGTACATGCCCGATATGAGATTTCTGCAAATTTTATAAATTTAATTAATTAGTGTATCTAGCAAGTACATCCAATAGGAGACTGGTTGCCCTGGTAACCCACCCTTGGGCCTGCCCCACAGAGTCCCTCCAAAGGGTTCTTCACCCTATATTTTGTTATGTCTTCTGAGTGCTGGTGCAAAACAGTGTGTTCGTGCTAGAAATTCTTTTCTTGAAAATAAGACTAAGCAGAGTTTTAAGAAGGTGGCATAAATGTGTGAGGAAGAGTAATCTACTAAAGTGTGAGAAAGTGTTAAAAATGATACAGCTATATATTAAAAATCTACAAAGCTGCAAATATAAAAAAAAATATATAAAAAGCTAAAAATCTTTAAGCATCAGTGGCAGGAGGGTTTTCACATGATGGGAGGCCCTGGTGGTAACAGTGGTGCAGAGCTGCCACTTGAATGGCTTTTGGGAAAAGAAGGGGATGGCCTCTGCAATAACTTTAGCTGTCCCAACCCTTTTGCTTGATTCAGACTCATTCTTTGTTGCACACAATGTCAGCTCCCTGCAGCAACATGGTGAGGCATTAGGCTGGGGCCCAGATTGGCCAGTTCAATCAAAATTACACTGTGAAAATTACATTTCTGCCAGAGCAAGAAATGGACAGGAATTAGGCTTTGGAGTTTTGCCTGGTAGGATTTTCCGGACTACTCTTTGCAGCCAAAGAAGGATCATTTCACCTGAAGATTGCAGGTCAAAATAAGACAATAGCATAAAAGAATTTAATCCAATATTTAGTAGGTGTCTGCCTTAAGTTACCAGTGAACTGCACTGAGGCTCAAAAGAGTCTGATTGATTTGTTGTTGTTGGCTTTTTTTCCTAGAAGAATACAATTTGGTGCTCATAGGGCACAGGCAAAAAAAGGATGTCATGTACCCAGCCCAGAGATTGACATCTACATTAACAGGTATTTAGCTAGGTGAGACTAATCCCACTTAGGAAAATGGGAAAGGGAAGGTTTTAAGAAATTCTTTACAATGCTTCCTTTCTTCCATTCAGTTTGGAGTAGCTGTTTACTCAGCAGTCCTGTGTTATGTCAAGCCTGTTGAATCGTTGTTACTAAGCTTCCTGCAGTTACTTTCACTGCTACGCTTCTTACAACTTTTGTTACATTGATACATTTCTCAGTCATATTTTCTCTATCTGCTGTTTTATGAAATCTGTGAGCCACAACTCGACTGCCTTTGGCACTGCCAGATACCCAAGGAGATTCAATGCATTTTTCTCCATAAATCCAGCTTTGCACATTCATGCATTTAGCCATCAGGAAGTCTTACATGCTGATGGAACCCCATACCTTCCACAGGATTCTAATAAATCTTTCCACTTACAAAAGCTAAAAATATAAAATAATAATTTCTCTATGAGTTTCTTAGCTTCTGGAAAATTCTTTCAAGCTTGCAAAAAATGGCTCTCAGTTGTACCTGAACCCATCTCCTACCTATGGCTTCTCCTCAGAATTATTAGAACTTCCTTGCTCTGAGCCCCATAGTTTCTGCCTTAGATAGTCTTGCTCTGAAGTTTCCTATGAAGTTCCAAATTTCCCTGATTTTGTCCCCTTCTGTAGTTTTCTAGAAGGATATAATCTCTTTAGTGTCCTCGTGCTGCTTCAGGAAATTAACTGCCATTTGCCACATTTTAATACTTCACAACATTTAAAAATTGCAGTTTTCTTCACTCATAGATCCATATGTACTATCATTGCACCGTCCAGCAATTTCCCAGCATGTATGGGGCTCATCATGGGGTACACCAATTGATTCTTCCAATTGGCAAAACACCAGTAGCCATGGAGTTAACTTCTATGCACCCAGAACTTTCTTAAGAGAAATATCTCACCAGGCTTTCAGAGACTCTTGCCCCTGTTTCACCTTCTGTGAATAATTTTCTGTCACTGACATACAGCAAAGCATCCTAACTCATTTACAAAGTCCCAAGTGGTTAAAAACTAGTGAGTTTTCACTACAGTGTTTTCATTAAGCTTCACCTATAACTAGGTGACAACTCAGAATAGAGCAAAAGAGAGATGAACAACGAAATTCAGAAATAATGACTTTTTAATATTTTTCAGAGACGCTCTCAAAACCTTAATGGCTTAACCTTTAAGTGACTTTGTTGAGTACTAATTCTTTTGCAGGCCAATGAACTAATTACCTATTGTGGATAAACTGGTACTAATTAAATAGTCATGCATTCTATGGGATTATTACTGGCTTTCCCATTTGCAAGTGAAAAAACTGCAAGTCATTTGCCGAAAATCACATATTTAATGGATAAAAATGCTACAATTAGGGTTCAGGAGTTTTGGGCTTGTACTGACCTGGTTAAAACCTGGTAGATATGCTATTTCTACACCTACCATTCATTAAATACAACTATTTTTTTTTTCTCAAATAAAAACATTTTTTTCACTATGCTTCTGATCTATTATCAAGAAAAAAATAATTATAGCTTCTGCTATGTAAGAGCCTGATGTTCCAATTATTTTCTATTTTCTTTTGTGGATACTTGGGAAAAAAATTTTTGGGTGGAAGGGGCTCCCCTCTCAAAGGCATGGGAAAAAATATTTGAAAGCGTTAAGCTTTTCTGTGCCAGTAATTTTGCATGAACAACACAGTCAGTTGTCAGCAGTGTCAAAAAGTTTACTTCTGGAACAGAGATTTTTTTAGTTGTTTCTTTGTTCAACTACACATAAAACTTCATACGATTAATTCAAATTCAACAGTGTGACAGAGCTACATTTCATTGTGGGGAAATCACAAACTTCCTGAAGTTGCTTATAGATCTTGTAAAAGTTCACACACTTCCTGAAGTTGCTGATACAGCTTTTAAAAGTTCTGGTATTAATAAAACACTATACTGGCTTAATAAGGTGATGCTTTTTTCTGGAAGGGAAGTTTAACATGATGGTACATTAGAATACCTAAAAGACAAAGATACAGAGCAAGAGCTAAATCTGAACGGAGGATCCTCTGTTGCACAGTATGTCTAGACCTGAGCTTAGACCAACAGCTAAATGCACTGCTAAAACTGACTCCTGACAAAGCTGAAGCTCCTCAATCTGAGAAAGCATTTTCAGGGCAGGAGACACTGTAATCATTCTTGAAGTTACATGTAGCACAAGAACAACCGCCACAGCTTTAAAACCATTATGATGCACTTTTGGTGGTATTCTGTCAGCACAAGTGCTGTCAAGAGGTACTCTGCAATGTTAGTGTCTGCACCCCCCAGCAACAAGGTGCACACCTGAGTGCCATCCTACAAGAAATTGAAATACGTAATTCAGTAATAAGGCACCATTTTCTGCTAAGTATCAAGGAACTCGTAAAGACAATGTGAAAGCAGACAAAGTACACCAGCTGTTCCCCTGATATATGGCTTTTTACAGTAAAAACCCTCGGCAGTTGTAGTTCTTACAAATTGAATGTTGTTCATGCCATTTTGTCCTCACAAAGCAAGTGATGTCTAGGACATTTTTCCTACATTAAAAAAGAAAAAAAATGGCTTTCCCTCAGGAAAGCTATTTCCACATTTTCAAATTCAGTTATCTTTGGCCTTTTTTTCTGTTACTGGCCATCTAACTTTTCTGAAGAAGTCATAGTTGAAATTTGAGTGCTCTTTTATATCCTCTTACTTTCCTGCTTTGGCCAGACTGCTAACTTCACTGCATTGAGTACATATAAAGGTTTAAAAATAGGTCACCAGTCATTTTGCTGATTGCCTTGTGCTGTCTGCTGCTGGTCCATGGAGCATACATTGAGAAACAGCTGTCTAGACTTAATATTTGTCGCAGAGCAGCAGCACTTCTCAATATTAGGGTAGTAACTTTTTCAGAAGAAAAGTCAATATGTCTGGCTGCAGGTCAGTCTTGCATTTCTAACTGACAATGCTGAGGTTTAATGAGGTATTTGCTCTGGGATTTACAACATGAGGCTAATAAATACATTGGCAGTAGGTTATGAATACATAAAGTAATACACTGTCACAGACTGGAGATCTATTTAGGATTTTGCTCTTCTGAACTGCCACATTTGTAAAGAGACATTGTAATGAGCATTGCAAGCATACATTACCCACATAATTGTGCTAAACATTTGCCAAATTTTGCTTTTTTACTGGTTAGTAGTGAACAGTCTCATTATAAGAAAGAAATTCTATTTGTCTGGGATTTCTCCAGTACGTTTTGTCTTCAAAGTAAATCTTGAGCTTGTGCTTACTCGCTAATCATGAACATAACGACAATTTGTCAAGTTATTCTTTAAATTATTTGCTGCTTCCTGAGTGTCACTTAAGGTTGCAAGTCCCATGTAAATAAATCTCTTTGATAAAGCAGACATTTGAAACTGATTAATCAAAATATTATGAGATTAACATTTTAGCAAGGTTTAAAAAATTACTGGCCTTTTATTGGTGGAGGTGAGACTTTCAAAGTCGCTGCAGTGACCTAAAGGCTTGCAGTATTCTTTAATAGATTCAGGACTCACAGCATTCTTGTGAAACAAGAACTGCTGGGTCTGGGAATACACACAGACTCTATCAATTTGCCTCTTGTCTAATGTCAGATAATGACAATCTAATGTCAGATATAGACTTGAGGTACAAGCTTCATTTTCCTTACCCACTTTTTCTCAGCTGGGAATTTTCTGTGGCAAATCCAGGTGTACAAGCTGGATGGAGGTACTGCTGTTTCACGCTGTACACAGCAAAGAAATCTTGATACAGCAAAGGGGTAAAATTTGGTTCCCTAAAGAGTCCTGAAATAGTTTGAAAGAACTGGCCTCAAATGTTTAAATCATCTTACCAAAAGTTACGTTTTATGATTAAAAATCAAATACACAACCTAGAAAGATGTTTTAGCAAGGCTACCCAGAAATCGAAGGTAAATAAATTGAAGTAAAATAAAGGAATTTAAACAGAATAGAAGCCACTGTGCTTCAGGGTTTCAACCCGCTTATGAGAAAGAAGCATCAGTGAGTGTTTTGCTTAGGAACAGCTGATCTTATTTTGTATGTTGCATTTCTTTGTGGAATCGAAGTTATCAACAATTTTTTGAAACAAACTGTTTGGATGGACTAATATTGCAATTCTCTGGGGCCATACCTATTTCCTTGCGCAGCATAATACATCATTCCATGAAGTTCAGCAGTAAAAAAATGGGTCAATGGTTTTGATATGTTGAACACAGAGCAGATTATTAGCAGTTGTACCAGATGGCTCTTGCATATGCAAACATTTGTTCAAAGCTTGGAGGACTTTGGAGGAGGACAAAAATTAAAGCTGAAAGATGAAGGTGCCAGAAGTGGCTGGCCAAAGTGCTTTAGTAAGCAGACCTTGAATTTTCATCAATTCGCTATCAGATTGAAAAGCAGAATAAAAATCACTGATTTTTATTCTGGAACGAGAATAAGTGCTTGAGATAGAAAAACCTCTATGTGAAAGACAAATCAATGTCTGATTCCTCTCCCACAATGACTAAAATTCCTACCTACAGCCATGTATCTAGGAGAACAGGGTAACAGGTATCTAACTTTTCTGCTATTTGTGCCAGAGGACTTTTCTTACCAAAAATGCCAGCTTGGTCATACTTAGCAGATTTCTTAGGGAACTGTTGTTTGAGATAAAAATCAGAGAGAAACTGGACAGGTTATTCAGCTGGGCAGTCATGTAGCTCAGCTCAGCTAATGGAGTGCCAGAGCCCTCCTGCTCTCATGGGTCTATAGCATCCAGCCGTGGGGAAACCACCGCAGAGTTGCTTGGGAGGTCACAGGGGCCACTAATTTAGGTTTCCTCAGTTTAAAAATTAAAAATTTTACAAAGAAAATAGTGGTAAAATTTACAATAAAAATAGGAAATTATGCATATACAGATCTTCTATATTTTGTTTTAGGGAAAGTCACTTCCAGAAGAAAAGTTTCCTGCAATTTTTTCAGCCACTTATGAGTGGCCTGAGTGGATTCATGATCCTTTGGATCAACGAAACTGTGGAGCATCCTGGGCTTTTTCAACTGCAAGTAATATTTTTTTTTCTCCCATTAAAAGTATCAGTGATGTTAGATGTGTAATGAAAATTTCTAGTGGTTAGTAGCAAAATAATTTCAGCTTGCTTTTCACTGTTTATTAGCAAATAGGAACATTTATAATTGCTATAACTTTCCCTCTATGTTGCCCCAAAGTCCTAAAATGTCAATCTAAGCTGCAGCACTTTGTTTTTCATAAAATTGTGTAACATAAGGAGATTTTTTGTGAAGAAGGCAGAAAATCGATTGACTCATGCATTTTCTCATAACTAGTATAGTAACTTTTAAAAATGCCCCTCCCTTCTGTGCAACTACATGCTTGACTTAAAAGCTTAAAACAAGTAGATTTTAATTTCTTTGTGTGTATTTATATATTTCTGCATTTTACAGTGTCCAACCCTTGCTACTCAAGTAAATTGGGTAAAAGCCTTTCAAATTGCATGAAAAGAAAAACCTAAAACTGCTCAGATACTTGTGAAAGAAACAATCTTTCAAACTCTGTAAGCAATGTCAATAATGCAATTCTATCTTATGTGCTACAAGTCCTTGTTTTATGAAAAATGGGCACAATGGTCACTTTCTCCAAAGGAACTGTAAAAATCAGTTATGTTCATCTTTCTTGCAATGAATTTCAGTGCATATTTGGATATATAAATATAGCGAAAAAATCCCATGCAATCAAGCTTTATGACTTAATTTGGCCAGTGTGTCCTCACTGGTGCAGATTTCTGTGACTGCTTCTTTAAATCACAGCAGTAAGAAAAGGAAAGGAGCATTTAGTCCAGGTAAACCCAGCTCCCTGAAAAAGCCAGACTGAACATGATCTTTTTTCAGCATGTCTTATCCACTGTAGTTTTAAGAAGAGAAAACCAAGAAGGCTTTTAACAGCACTCATGACAGATTACTGCAGAAATGAACAGACATCACTGAAGGAAAGACTTTTCAGATATTATGTCTAAATTTTCCTTTTCATAAGCAAATCTTTTTATTCTAATCCACATAATTCTCTTCAAAGCTATATAGTATGAGATGCCTTCTCATGTTGTTTTACATGCATCAACATTTTAAATCTGAATTTTCAATATTAATTTTTGCTGGATGAACAGACGAGTACTGCTATATTTTTTTTTCTTATGAGTAATTTCTATGCATATTCCAAAACTTTACCGTAAAAGGCTTTTATACTTATGAAAATTAATTCATTATCATGGGACACCTCACAAAAGCACAAAATACAGTTGTCATTGGCCATCAGAAAACTTTCTTTTCTGAATTTGCAGGCACTAATGACAAAAACTGGATCAAGCAAAACCAACACAGAAATTTTCCCCAAAGCACACCAAAGTTAATGTTGATTTTGATGGAGATTTAGATTTCAAGAGATTGTTTTAAAATTTATTTTCAAATTCAAAAATGTGGGTCTGAAAGTAATACAAATAAAATTTAATCACAGTAATGACTGGAAGTGAGGATTAATGATTGTTTAATTGTCTTTCAATAAATAAATTAGAAGTACCTTAGTTTCACCCAAAATTTAGTTAACCTAGTCTGCCTTTACATCAATTCATAAATATATAAGTACTAAGAATCATGATTATCTGATTGAATTCAGATAAGTTATCTATCTCAGAAGAACATTTTTTGTAATAAGGGAAGGAGGTACAAAGAGTCCTATATTTACACTTTAATATGAACATCTCCAAATATTCTATGCAATAAAACCAAAGCATATTTTGTCTTGAATTATCTTCTTTGTAGGGCTATTCTTTTTTCTTTTTCTTTTTTCCCTCCCATGTAGGAAAGAAAGGTAGAAAAGAAAGCAAAGAGATTTGGAGATTCAGCTGCAGAAAGAGTGCAAGTATTTGCATCTTCTGCTGAAGACAACCAGCTATGAATATGCATTTACAAACATGGTAGACACAATTATGCAAATGTCTCATCTGATATTTAGATATGTGGGAGTTTAGAATAGCCAGTAAATCAATGGTTTTGTCATATCACAGCGAAGTTGCTCATGATGCTTTGCAGTTTCACAATCCTCTCTCACAAAAGTCTGGACAGGTTATATCAGTATTGTTTAGTGAAGATATCTGCACAGGCATAAAATATTGAGCTTGTATTTCAGTCCCTCTTTCACAATAACAAATGCAAAGTTGTGAGTAATTATTTGGTTTTGGTAACAGAAAATTTATTTCCAAACAGGTGTTGCAGCCGATAGAATAGCAATTCAGTCAAAGGGTCAGATCACAGACAACCTTTCCGCTCAGAACTTGATCTCTTGTGATACCAGGAATCAACATGGGTGTAATGGTGGAAGTATTGATGGTGCTTGGAGATATCTGAAAACACATGGGTAAATATTTTATCTATCTGTTTAGATTATTTAAACTGGAAACAGTTGCTTAAGTTACAGTAAGACAATAGTGCAAATTGACTCAAAATTTTGTGTTTCTTGGGATACAGGCTCTTCAAGCTGAGTAAGCAGCCAGTTGCATGAGACAGCATTGTGAATATTCAAAAGAATCAAACATCTTTTCTCTATAAACCAAATTGTAATCTCATCCCAAGGTTGTTACAGAGTGCAATCACTCTATTGAGGAATGTACTTAGATCCTCCTCCCTCCAACTCAGACTAAGCAGAGTTAACAGCTGTTAAATTCCACATGAACAGCTAGAAACTTTTTTAAATGGGATATAATCATTTATGGAATCACAAAATTATTTTGATTGGAACTTTGGAGGTCATCTCATCCAACATTCAGCTCAGAGCATGACTTACTCTGAAATTAGATCAGGCTGTTTAGGCCATGTCCCTGGACACATTTTGAGTATCTTCAAGGATGGATGTTCCACAACATTATTTGCAGCAGGTCAGTTTGTTTGACCTCTTTTATGGTCAAACACTTTTTTCTTATATAAACATTTTCCTTGGTAGGACTTGTGACTGACACCTTCCAGCTTTTTACTGTGCATTTCCAAGAGCTTTGTTCTGTCTCCTCTATACTTCTCCTTATGTAGTTGAACACAGGATTTATATACTCTTTAGGCTTTCTCTTCTCCAGACTGAACAACTCCAGCTGCCTCCGATCTAGTCCCCTAAGTGCGCAATTTTTCACAATGTCTTGGCAATGTTCTTGATAATACAGCCCAGTATTGACTGTCCACATTTGTCAAGAGGTCTCACCTATGTTCAGCTTCCTATTTCTCAGGACCTAATGTCTTTGTGAAATGACTTTCTACACAGGCAGTGCCCTGCCAGTACCTGGGCAGTTCTGGTTCAGAGGCAGGATTTACCATCTGTCTTTGTTGAACTTCGGGGTATTTCTGTCAGCTCGTTTCTTCAGCCTATTAACACTGCTCTGAATGATAGCCATGCATGCTAATCACTCCCCATCCGTTTTGCATTCTGAACAAACTTACTAAGTGTGCGTTACATCTAGCTGTCCAGATTGTTAATAAAGATGCAGAAGTACTGCTTTTGTTTTGTCTCCTGGGGAATGCCATTAATAAACAGACACCAGTCGCTTGGACCTGTCAACCTTTCAGCATGCCAGTCCACAACTGAGTTTGTAAACAATTTACCTAATCCAATAAACTAGAGGAACACCACATTTTCACTGTGCTGAAAATGTCACTAAAGACAAGGTAAATGATATCTACTGCTTTTCTTATTCTCTATGGAGCAAGTCATTTCATCATGGTCAGACTGTCTCATCGTATCCTCATCATCCACTGTGGTAAATCTGCACTGCCTGTTTTCAGTCAGCTCCTTGAAGTTTGTATACGAGGAAATGGCTTCTAGGATAATTTCAATAGCCACATTTCAGATACCGTATAATTAAAGTCTGCTGTTTTTCATATTACCAGAATTTTTTGGTCCTTTTTGTTCCATACCAAAATCTATTTCTTGTCTTACTTTCATACAGTCTCATCCCTTACTCTGATATAGCTGAAACTGACAGAGAGAGAGATCTCAGGTGTTCTCTCTGTAAACTTTTATTTTTATTTATAAAACAAACAAACAAAAAAACCATGGCAAGAGCAAAAGAATGTCAGACATGATGTGTCATAGTTGACATGGCAGCCTGGGGATCCAGGAGAAGACCTGTCACACTGTACAAGTGATCATTCTGCTTCCTGCAAGTGTATCAAACTATTTCTGATCTGACAAGGATTTTATAACTTTACGGGGAGAGTTTACACCCTCTCAGGGTTTAAACTCTCTCAGGGTTTCAACAGTAAACCAGCTTTCATTTAGGTTTTGAGCAGGAGATGCTTTAGCTGAGTGATTCTACTTGTGAGCACCTCAGGGGGCAAGGGAAAAGGCTTCATTCAGGGAGAAATGAAAGTTGTAACTTGACATTTTAATTGCAAGCACTTTTTAACTGCAATATTTTCTGTAACTAAAAGAACCATCTCATTTTACTTAGTAGCTCGTGGTTTTGGGAGAGTAATTGTAACTCTTTCTCTCTGGCCTGTTTTCTTGCCTGTTAAGAACAGTAGCACAAGAATTGCTAGTGTAGATAAGAGAAGAAGTGAGAATAAATTTTTATGAGCATTATGTTCACAACAGCTGGAGCAAGTTATTTTTAGAGGAAAAGCTGTAAAGAATGCAGCAATAGGACAATCTCCTAGTCTTCTATTCCCTCTGACTGTTATCCCTGTACAGGCATAATAATAAGATTCTTCCTATGTCAAAATGAAGTAGTATTTTGACCGTAGGAGTGTGGTAAGTGACATAGCCTGTTATGCAGAAGCAGTTTAAGTATGAAAGTGTTAGCTTATTTTTAAAAGAGAAGCAAGACAGGCTTGAAGCTCTACAAGGCACTTCATTATCAACCTTGCAGTACCCTCACAGGAGCTTGTTCTGGTGTGAATGCAATAACATTGTTTGACCTGACTGACTAGCAGTGTGACAGTGGTGTGCTGAGCAGCCTTTCTGAGTGACGTAAACCTGGAAACATAGAGCCACAGCATCTCAGCTCACATAGCACACCTGTGAAGTGTCTTTTCACCTCCACACTCCCAAGTACCTGCTTGTTGCTCATCCTCATGGTGTTCAACCAGCCTCCTGCAGATGATTATCTGAGTAAAGAATTTGAAGAGCAGTTGTGAAAACCATCATGAATCTTTGGAAGCTATCTAGATCTCCGACAAATCTCATCAATCCAAGATTATTTTCTTAGCCATTTATTAAGCTTTTTTGTTCCCATGGAGCTAGCTCCAACATGTACAGCATCACTGTGCTATGACAGACCTTTGCCTGATACCCATTTTCATCCCTGATCATTGATTTGCTTTCAAAGTACCACACATGAAAGTATCTCTACTTACCTCGTTTTATAAACATTTCTACATTCTTATTTTCTTTTCTCAAGTTCAAATGGTATTTCAAAGACTATTCCAACATTCCCAGACACAAATAAACACATTAAGGGAAATATCCAAATATATTTAGAACAGATACTGGAAGAACACAAGAACAGTTATTCTGGGTCTGAGCAAGGGTCCATCCAGCCCAAAGTTATGTCCCTCACAGTAGCCAATAGCAAGTAATATCAACAACAATTAAAAAAAAACCCCTTTTTTGATTCACTGGACTGATAATTTAATCATTTTTGTAGCTAAACCCCATAATTCATAACCTTTTATCTGTGACAATGAAAAAAAATTGGAAATTTATGGCAGACAAGTCAGACGTGTCTTTTGAATGAGCCCTGTCAAGTAGTGCTTGCTTCCTCACACTTTCAGGTGACTTATTTTTAGGAATCATTATATTGCAATCATTTTTTCATTATCTCCATACCCTGCAATAGGGAGAAAACACATTGATTTTCTGTGGGGCCTTGTAAATTATCACAGCAGGTGTTCAATGCTGTTAAAAATTTCTGGTGTATTGATTTCTGAAGTGTGCTTAGCTCAGGTTTTTGACAGATGTTCAGAAAAATCAAGTGCTTACCTAAACTATCCCCAGTGAAGCCAGAAAAAATTTCCATAAAGCTCAATGAAGCTAGGCCAGTGCTGAGACCTGACTTTTCAGAATCACTGAACACACAATTAACAATGAAATCTGCTATAAGTGGAGCTGAAACACAGTTTAAATCTCACTCTTTTTCTTTGTCTTCCTCCATTAATTAAATAATAAATATGTATTCTATTACTAATTATTATTAACTTTAGGCATTTCAGTTACAAGCCATAATTTGGGAGAAATAAATATTCTTTGAAAGCATCTCTTTTAAGTACTAAGGAAAATGAAAAGGTTATATTCATCAAGAATGAGGAAGAAACATTTAATTTCCAGGTAGAATAAAAATTATACACTTGAATGCAAATTGTGCTTCTAGCCACAAAAGAGCTTAATCTGATTTATACCTTGGGCTCTTAGCAGTTGCAGGGTATGAGAAAGATGTTATTATTACTGGCCAACTTGCTAATAACATAGCCTAACATTTAGGATTATTTTCTTATCTTACAAATCAAACATATAAATGCAATAAACCCACTAAAATTTTCATAAGATTGAACACATAAACATGATTTGAAGTAAACTCTGTCAAGAATGTATGAACACACTACAGAGTTTTCCTGTTTCTTGCTGGATCCTGTTTGTTTCTAATATTATTTTTGTGTATGTGTATCTATATTGGTGCATATAAACATATTCACATCTATTTCTTCTATTCACATCTGTTTTTCTTTTACACCGCTTTTGGCAATGTGGTCTCCTTGAAGTGTTTTGACTGTTTACTGTTGTGCTGGTGCTTCAGCACCTACAAAGTCGTGCTTCAGCAAAAAGCTGTTCAATAATGTTAAACATGGCTGCAGAAACTGTGGTTGGAGAAAAGATTCAAATGTGACTCTTAGTTTGTAGTGAGTGATCATATCTGGATTACCACACAGCTCCAATCTGCTACTGCAACTTTTAGTGCTTCACTTCTGTTGACATATAAATAAGACCCATCCATGCAGAACCTGTGACAACTCCATTGAGACAGTCCAGTTGAGAGAAGAGGAAAATAAATCCCAATCCTAGAAGTGAATTTTTTCTCTATTGTCTCCCTCTGAGGTGTTCCTAAGTACACCTGAGGAATAGCTGAAGCATGAAGCATATATGGGTTCATCTTGTAAAACTCCTGACACCTAAGTATATACAGGCAAACATAGTTATACTCCACATTGTGTAGAACTAGTTTTCAGTTCTTCCTATTCAGAAAGCTCAGTATTATTGACGAGCTACCTGAACAAATGCTGTACAAATGCTTTTTATAGCACTGTCTATTTTAAAGTATTCTGCTTCCACAAAACATTTAATTATACTCTTCAAAAGAAACCCTCTCATTAACCTCCATGGCATTAACACAGAAATGTGTTTATTGTTTTGGAAATGTCAAGCAGAGTTCCATTCCATTTCACAAGCCATTTTTGCTAAATGAAGCCCATTGACAACATTGGTAATTTATTGGTCTTTTTCAGCGTGAATTTTCATGCATTGTTAATGAGATGAATGTGACAGGTGACAAGTGCTAAATTCACTTTTTACCCTCTCTCTCTTTGGAGAAGGGTGGAGAGAGGACTACTGTAATGGAAACTTAATAATAAATATCATGTATATCAATTGAAGCAAATGCCATCCAGTTGAAGATATGAGTCATTCACACTTTTGAAGATTATTACTTGAAACATGACAGTTGCAAAATAGTTAAAAACTTGAAATAAAATGGGAAAAATGTTTAAACAGGCTTCTTATCAACTCTTTTTTGAAAAATATCTGAACAGGGTTGTATCCTATGCTTGTTATCCATCATTTTGGAACAAACACCTGGGGCCATCAGCTGAAAATCACTGTTATGTGTCAACAGAACCTGGAAAAAACTATACAAATGGGCCATGTCCCAATGCTCTTGAAGAATCCAATCGGTTATACCGCTGTGCCTCTCACTACAGGGTGTCTTCAAAAGTAAGTACATGACATTCACCTGTTGTCTCATCAGTTCTGCTCCTTTAGGGCTTTAATGTTATCTGGAATATTAAAATATGTTCACTTAACTTCAAGACTAGAGCTGTCAATTTTCCTTTATATTGCCTTTGAATTTTCCTAAGAGTTGAAATTCTTTGTATTTTCTCAGTTGTACATCATCTCTTTAGAGCTGATACTTTGTGGTCCCATAGAAATTAGAGATAGAAGAGAAAGTATGCAGTCATAACAGTGCATTTGTGCTTTCTAAACATGTCTCTGAAGGTTTTGTTAATTTCATAAACCAAGTATTCTCCTGCAGAAATACAAGTACAATGGTATACTATATTTATTTATACTATATATATGTGTACACAATGATAAATTAGAGTGAGTTTTAATCTTATTTAATAGAATATGTTATCTTCCTTTGCCCTCTCTGTTGCTGCTCTCACCTTCTCTCAGGAAACTGACATAATGAAAGAAATCATGGACAAAGGACCAGTGCAAGGTACGGTAAGTTTGAAAGATAATAACATTATTGACTGTGCAATGACCTTGTATCAAAACATTAGAAAATGCAAATTATATGCCACAGTGAAGAAACTGGTCATATGCGCTGTGGTTCATCCAGGGACATTTGGTGGGCAAGTAGAGGCCCTAAAGGCAGCATGACTGCATCAGTCTGTAAAGAGTAAAATGACCTTGAGCTGGATACATTGAAAATATGTGCAAATTTGTGTGCAGGAAATCTGTGTACCTTTTTCATGACAGTTCTTAGGTCATTGGTGAAATAGCAATCTGTGGCTGTGCAGATGGAATTAAATGTTAGCCAAGCTCTGATCTCTAGGGCTGGGGTTGATTCCCCCACTGCCCAGGGCCAGTCTACCAAGCCTGCTCTCCTCTGAAGGTAATGCTGAACTAGATGGGCCTTTCAGCAAATCATTCAGTGCTGAAATACCCCCCCAGATTTTCTCATTTCACAGCCCAAATCAAGCCTATCTGTTTTGAAATTTTTCTGCTGAACTCTGCAATAAAGATCCCTGACCTCTTGGAGGTCAAAAATAAAGAGACTTCAGCATTGAGTGAAGGACTGCAAAAGAAAGTTTTTACCCTGGATACTGTCCACTTGTGGCCAGGAATGGTGCTGGCAACAGCTGAAAATGAAGGCTCCTGCTCACAGCCCAGGCCAGTGTAACTAGAGACGTTGATGGATGCAGGGCTTGGAGTGATGGAGAAAGGTCATAGTGCAGGATGTCAGCCTTTCTTGGATGGCTAGCTGATGCAAAACCAAAGAATTGTACGTCTGCCTTTCTACTGCCTTTAATTATGTAAGGAATTATCACAATCTCCAATTTATTATTCAAATGGTTTTGATTATTAGATAGAATTCATTTGGGTGGAGTTGAAATTACTTCTTAAAGCTGCTTATGCGGGCAGCTGCAATTAATCTGAAACTCAGACTTAACAAGATCAACAATCATCAGTCTCTTTTTTTGTTCTGTCCAAGTTTGTTTGCTCAAGGGAAATATTATTTTCCAGACTGCATTTGATCTAGATGCAAAGACAGTAATTTCTGCTAGTTTTAGAAAATGATAAAAATTAGAATCTAGATAGAGTTTCAGACCTCAAATATTGCATTCATAATCTGTGTATACACATATTTTGCTGGATTAATCTGTTAGTACTAAATTTTACACATAAAGTAATAAATATTCAGCCATTTGTGAAGATTTAGCCACTCAAAAATGAATATATTTTAAAAAAAATTTAATGCTTTTTGTGTATCAAGTTAAGGCAATGCTGTATATAGAAAAATCAAGATCTACGTAAGGTCATTTAATTGGGAGTGTGCGTCACTGAGTGAAATCACTTTCTGTTTTTCTTTAGGCTACAAAGTGAATTTTAAATGAGTCACAGCTATGACCCTATAATTTGTCATCGATTCTCTCTTCCATCTTCCCATATTACAAATGCAACCAGGGCAAAAGTCTAGTTTTAAAACCTTATCATTCTTTTTTCTGCAAATGATCTTCAAATACTGAAGGAGATTTTCCATTATTCATTCACTTGTCATTCCTGAAGAACTTACAAAGTGCTTAGGGACAATTTTATCTAATGTACTAAGTAATGTTTAATAGCTGGAAAACATTCAAGATTCTTTCAAGATCATGATGATGAAAGGACTTTGATTTTTGGATGTATTCAAGGTTAATAAAAAAAGTATGCTTTTTTAACAACTGTGAATCAGGAGGTGTAGGAATGTAACGGAAAATTTTATGTTATACAGTTTTCAAGTTTGGATGCCAATTTCTCTCTGACCTACATAATTGTCTTACATACTACAGGAACCGAGACATTAGCATTTTCGGATTCAAATGATGAAATACCACTTTTTAAAGAAATCCATTTTTGAGTAAACATAGTGAAATTTCACCAATCCTTTGAAAACCATTCAAAAGGACAATCTAATACTGCCCATTATTTATTTTTAGTGGACTTTAGAAAATAATGATAATATAATACTGATGTAGGAAAATTATCCTCTCTGACACATTAGTCTGTCTCAGTTAAAGGAAAGGCTCATACACTGTTGGCAATACATCAGAGTTTTGACCCCACAATACTTACAATTTCAGCCATCGTGACCTTGGGAAAAAATTTTGTATTTGCTAACACAAGAAAATGATCAGTAGAAAGCACTTGACTATATTAATGTACAGTGTTAAACTTGGTTTTCTTTTGTACCAACTAGTTTTAATTTCTTCTATCTTTTTATGATTAAAAAGACACAAAAATTCCTATTTAAGAATTTTATGCAGGGGAATCCATAGTGGAATCAATATTATAATCTGCTGCATCTATACGCATAGATCTGACAAGCTCAGCATGACTGAAGTAGCACATTCATGAACTAGTCAACCTTATGAAAATCACTGCCTTTTCTGGTTCACTAATAATTAATCCATACATTTTGGGATTTGCAAAGTCTCTCCTTTGCAAGAGGGAGCAAAATTAGGTGGTGGACTGTGATCATCTCATCCTGTCCAAGTCACAGTCCATATCAGGACAAAGTCACTGAATAAATAAAAATATCTCGGTGCTAGATCTAGAATTATCACCATCTTTGCCCATCCTGTGCTTCATGCTTCCAGGCCACTCTGACTCCAAAGACTGTACCATTATTTAGCTCCTGATTGCAAGGTATATACGTATACATAGCCCACCATAAATCAAATGGTACTAAGGTGTCAGAACATATGTGGAAAGAAACCCAGAACTATTTTCTTAAAAAGCAGATGAATGAGACTCCTAAGAAATAATAAATAGGCATAAAATGCAAATTGTAATCTTCATTCTCTTGCAAAAAATTTCCAGTTTATCAGCTCTTTCACCTTATATTTTTATGAAAAAAGGGTTTATTTTTCCCCACACTTTTAACTAAAATTAAGGATTTATACATACACAGACAATCTAGTTTTCCTTAAAGACATTATTGTCTACTCAACGAACTTTGAGTTTCAGAAAAAGCCATGTCACTCCACCATATTTCACAGGATATCCATTGTCTTTTAAATACTTTTCTTGAATATGCAGATGCTACTCAGAACTGAGTAATTAATACATGAACCTTGCAAAGATTAATTTTGTTGAATTTGATTTCAAAATTTATGTAAAAAACCTTCATGAAAATACATGAAATAAAACCTTCACGAGGCAATGTTTCTTCTTACGGTATTGGAAGAAGTCCATAAGAGGGAGTTTTGATGAGAGGGAAAACCAACAGACTTGATAAGAAACCCTTGAGAAAAGTCTGAAAAAGTATTTCTGTTGGTTCATTCACAGCGGGGCACTCCAGAGAAATTGATGCTCTTAGTGTAATTACAAAATACACTTAATGCAGTCAAACACACAACAAGAATTTCATTGATGAAATGCAAGCAGCAAAGAACAGAAGTAATGTTGGCTGACTGTGATGATGATTTTCCCAATTGTTTTTCAGCAATAATGAAAGTGTATGAAGATTTTTTCCTTTACAAAGAGGGAGTATATCGACACTCCCATACAGCAGGATCTAAATGGAAAACTCATTCAGTCAAACTCCTTGGGTGAGTAGAACAGATTCTTTTACCCATTTTCTCTGCCAGTCATGAGTGCAATAAAATGTCAGCAACTGGTTTGGAACCCAAAGATTTGGCTGTCACAGATGGAGCACTGCTAGCTCCCAGCATAAGACTGTTTTGTTTTTGCCTTGTCTGAGAATATTAGAGAGTATTGGGAAGAGGTGTAGACCCATCATCTTTTGATCTACTCTAGTATTTGCTCTAAAACTTCAAATACAATGTTTATAGAATAAGTCATAAATACTTTGTTGGGTATTAACAAGTATTCCAAGTACATATTAAGTTGTGAACAAAGCTGATATAATTTTCTTCAAACACGCCGCCAAGAAGAATGCAAAAAGAAACATAAAAATTGATGGTGGCCTTCCAATTAAATGGCATAGTTTACTGGCACAGAAGTCTGGGCTCTCTGTGTCCTGAATGGATATCATTATGCTGAGATGATATCCATTCAGGACACAGAGAGCTGCTGAGATGCTGCTGAGATGCTGCTGCTTGTATTTGGGAAACCAAATGTAGTGTAGAAAAATGGAGGGCAGAATTAGGAAAAGGTGTTTATGGAGGACAGACGGTATGTGTTTGTTTCTATGTGTGTATTTAAGGTATATTTGAACAGCCATGAGAAACCAATAACATTAGACAGTAAAATTTGCAGTGAAATTTGAATACTTTAGCTCAGGGATGAGCTGCTGTGAGGCTGTGAGTTCCGGTGTTGGGAGAGCTGTGAAACATACTTGGTGCAAGCACAGGGTGATGACAACTATCCTCTAAGACAAGCTGCTCCAAATTTGTGCAGAATAACCTACCCATATGAGTGATTATGCAAGAATAGCACTAGGGGGAAAAGTGATGGCTGAGGAAGGAGAGAGGAGGAGGTAAATAGTGTGCCAAGCATATGTACCAACCATATGAACCAGCCATAGGAAGTTCAACAAGGAAAAGTGCCAGATTCTACGCCTGAGATGGGGCAACCCTGAATGTACAGTCAGACTGGGGAATGAGATGCTGGAAAGCAGTGCCATGGAAAGGGACCTGGAGATCCTGGCTGATGGAAGGTTGAATATGAGTCAGCAGTGCCCTGGCTGCCAGAAGGGCCACCTGTGTCCTGGGGGCATCAGGCACAGCATCAATGGCCCGGCAAGGGAAGGGATTATCCCGCTCTGCTCTGCACTGAGGAAGCCTCATCTTGAGTCCTGTGGGCAGTTTTGGGCTCTGCAATATAAGAAAGTTATAAACCATTAGAGAGCATCCAAAGGAGTGCAACAAAGATGGTGAAGGAAGGGAAAGAGAAGAAGCCGTATGAGGAGCAGCTGAGGTCACTTGGTCTGTTCAGCCTGGAGAAGAGGAGACTGAGGAGAGAACTCATTGCAGTTACAGCTTCCTCATGAGGGGAAGAGGAGGGGCAGACACTGATCTCTTCTCTGTGGTGAACAATGGCAGGACCCGAGGGAATGGCCTGAAGTTGTCCCAGGGAGGTTTAGGTTGGATATCAGGAAAAGGTTTTTCACCCAGAAAGTGGTCAGTCACTGGAACAGGCTCCCCAGGGAAGTGGTCACAGCACCAAGCCTGACAGAGTTCGACAAGCATTTGAACTCTTGGGCACATGATGTGACTCTTGGGATGTCCAGAGGAGGGCTAGGATTTGGACTCAGTGATCCTTGTGGGTCCCTTGCAAATCAGCATGTTCTGTGATTCTGTGTTTCCATGATGAAGTGGATGCTGATTTAAATGGGAACTGACAGGCTGTGCAAAGAAAAGATACCAGCCCTTAGGCAAGGAGGCACTCTGAGCAAAATCTGAGCTCCTCGACTGAGACAGGCACTTCCTGCAGAGGACTGTGTTGAATGGTCACTGCTAAACACAGAGTAGGAGGGAAGACAAGTGGTCTGATGTACTGAAGAAGGACATGAAAAGTGAAGGAAAAAGAAGAAAACTGAAGATGATGTTATATAGGAAACCTCAGACTTGTTCAGAGCAAATATGTGGGGAATGCATTTACTTACTAACACATTTACTTAATTTGAATATTGCTGAAGTATCTAGTGGATCTAACAATATAAAAAATTACCAATCCTTGAATTGTCTAATGCATAAATGCACTGGCCTCCAAAATTGTGCCATATAAAAATATTTGCAGAGCTGTTTAACTGTAAAAATTGAATTAGATCTTGACAAGTGGGAGGCTGTTGGAGCCCTAGGCTAGGTGTTTCTAACAATGATAAATCCAGCCATAAAATGTAATTCTGTATCATGAACTCTAAACCACTTTTTAAAATAGATTTTAATGTCTTCAGGATTAAGCCGTCACTTTTTAATATCTTTCATTAGTTTCAACCAATTTGATTGCAAAATACATATTGTGAGTGTAAGTTCTTTGTCACTCACATATAGTTAGGGAGTAAAGGATAATTTTGACTCCTTGACCTAAATAAAAAACTCATGGGAATCTTATCATAGTTGTATTTCAAATAAAAATATTTGCATTTTACTTAGCTGAGATGGCTCCTGGGGAGACAAAAAAGAGCAGAGACATGCTGATAGATAGGGTAAAAAATGCAGTGTTGTGTGGGTTAATGCTTATTGTAGGCTCATTTTTCATTTATGACCCCTTCCATAAAAGAGATTCAATATTTGTAAAAGGCAGCCATAATAATGAATGACCCTATTAAGTTGATATTTGTAATATCTCAGAAATATTTTTGAAAACGCCTTAAACTGCTCATGAATTTTACAACATAGAAGGTGATGGAGTGATAAAAGGAAAATACATTTTAGTGAAGCTTTCAAAAGCCATTTGTACAAATCCAGAACTGCGCGTATAAACTGCCTAACTGATCATTGGACCACAAGGATTCTAAATGTTTAGATTGGCTTCTCTTGTTCTGCAACTTGAAATTGCAAGTTATTTTCTATCATTTAAAGACCTATTTATAAAATCAGCTATGACAGGACTGGGAGTCTATCTCCAATAAGGTACTGTGTGACCTCAGGCTGAGGAAGAGAACATGAAAAGACAGAACATCATGGAAGGAGGAGAGGTAAATATGGAACAGCTTGGCTGAGACTGTTGTGGGTAGCAGACTGTTTGGGTTTGGTCACAGTCTCTCTAGACAGTGAAATATGGGCAAGATGGACTGACCCACTGATACTTAGAGAGAGCAGAATCTCTCAGGTAGTTTCTGTGTCAGTATTCCAGAGACAGGGAGGTAAGCAGATAAAGTGAGTAATGGAGATTGGGAGACATAGGAACTAAGTTTTGATGTACAAAACTTAAATTCCTGTGCCTCTGCATGTTTCCCTTTATCTTTTATAGCTATTCATCTGCTGTAGCTTAAGTGTCTAAAGGTGAGCTGAATTGCTTTATTGGATCTGATTTCTCCTTGTTGACTATAAAAGAATCTATGGGATAACATCACACTTAAATAGCTAAAATGCAAAATTCTAGATTAGATTGGAGAAATACTGCATGCAATGGCATCTTAAATTTGCTTAAAACTGAAATACCTGGTGCATAATATACATAGTAAGACAGTATTTTCAGAATGTCTTGCATGTACACATGCATGTTTGTGTTTATGTGCATACACTCATGGCTCCATACACATAGAATTACAACTCTTAATGAGACCAGAATGAAAACAAGTTAAAGAGGCACAATGAAACTGCAAATGGCAATGGGACTAGGGAGGACAAACTATTAGTTTGGTAATTTTTATTTTTTTCATCTGCACTCTGTTATTTTAAGAAGACTGGTGGCTGAAAATGACATATGAAACTGTCATTTTTATCTCAAGGTCTCTTAATAAAAATAGACTAAATTCACATCAAAAATAAACTTGGTGGTAGATTTCTTTCAGATCTGTACATTTAAGCTAGAATTTCTAAACAAACCTGTCATATCTATTCTATACCAAATTCTCTGCAAATTTGGTGGTTTTCTTTTTTTTTTGTTATTTGTTGATTGGTTGGTTGAGTTTTTTAAATTTTATTTTCTCTTCCTTCTAGTTTTCTGGCATTCTTAGTTCCAACTGGGAAAAGAAATGTGATGTTCATAGGAAAAGGAAACCTGGGGCAGATTTGTTGACGGTATAAAGATGCCATAGTCTGTTTAGTAAGGAAAGTACAGTTCAGTCAAGGACATACCTTGGATGAAGTAGCTGTGGTTCTTGTTTAAACAAATCTCTTTTCAAAGTTAGTGAAGTAAAGTATCCATCATGAATGTTTGCAGCTTGTTCAGACAAATCCAACTTTTATTTCTGCGTCACTTTAGTATCACTTCCAAGCTACAATATATGATCTATACTTCACTAAAAATCTGCATCTGCTGAAGCCCTGACATTGAAAAATCCAGGAGGGTCTCAAAACCCCATGCCTTTGGCTACTATTAAATCTATGGACTATCACCTTAAGGCTTGGAGGGAACAAGAAGAATATTAAAAGCCTTGATAACCTTTCATGAACAAGATAGATTTTCAGATGCTTGGAAGGTGCTCAAAATGAGAAAATGCTTTAATAACAGGACACTGAGATGTTAAAAACACATTTCCCCTCTATTTTGATCAACAGTTCACTGAAAGATTTGAATGGAATAATGCAGCAGATTAAATGGCTTAACCAACTACTAAACTGAAACGTCTATGCCCTGAAAAAAAGATTGGTTAAATGTTTAACACAAAAAGCCATACTAATGGACATAAAATTGATATGTGAGGCAAAACGCTTGTGGTTTAGTGTTGGGGGGACAACCAGACAGAGCAACAGCATTCTAAGTTTTAACACACAATTAAATTATTCACCTGTGCAACATCTAAAGCCTTGACAACTGTTAGTGATATCTGGGGTTTTGACTTTGAAGACTCTGTTTTTCCCTATATTTTTCCCTTTACTTGCCATCACTTGAGCTTATACTCAGAATAACTATAAACAAGTAACATCTTAAACCACCAAAAGTCATAACCCAAACTGTTTTGTTCCTGAATAAGCAAACCTTGGCTTGAGTTCCATTTTTCTTTCATGGGGAAAAAATAAACTACTTTATCATTGTCAGACAATCAACATCAGGCATTGTAGTTCAAAGTTAAACAGCAACACTCAAACATATTTTACAGCAAAGCAAAATACATGAGGAGATTGTGGGGAAAAGATACAGTGTCTGGTGATCCATGGTATTAAATCCATGAGACTGTCCTCCATACAATTCATTACAGTACTGTGGGATCTGTGGGAGTGATTGAACGATTGGCTCCCTGACAGTTTGAGTCACCTCTCATGTTGAAAAATATAAGCAAAACTATAATTTCAAATTACTGCAACCATTTTCTAAGAAGCTTTATCTTTTGGTGAACATTAGTGACCCCTAACTTTCTTATTAATACAAGATTAGGAACTAAACTTTTGTCTAATTAAGTAGATAAAATTCCTAGTTTTCGAAAGGTACTAGGTTTTTGTGATACAGAACTAAGAATAGGACATGACCCACACTAGTTTTTTTTGTCTGGTGGCACTATGACAGTTATACAAACAAGGCCAGGGAAGAAACTGATATGAGAAGTTTTAGGCTGCATATATTTCTGTCCATTAAGCAGTTTAAATCCTTGGTTAATGCAAAGCATTGACTTCTACTAATATCAACTAATCTGCAAAAATTAGCTCGAGATCTAAGACCTGTTATTCCTCTTTATTTTTAAGGCCTTATTTGTTTTCAGTTCATGTCTTCAGTCTTAAGGAGCCAGTTTGTTTAATATTATTTACCACACTCTTCAGAAGTCTTTCTGTATTTTCTGTTAAGAGCATTTTACCTACAAAAGTAAGCACATTCGAGTCTAGATTCTGTTATCTGCCAAAACACCTTAGTTTTGAAGCCACAGATGATAACCTTTTTTATCATGTTAGGTTATATTTATAGTTTTTTATTATTTTATTCAAGGATTAATTATCAGCTTACTGTTTTCCTGATAATTTTCTTTATGCTTTTTTGTGAAGTCCACCTTCATTTTCGTGGTACAGTTTATTAACAAAAAAAACAAGAAATGTTCAAATAAAACCAATTTCTATTCTATGTAACAGTACTGAAACAGTCTCTGTATTCCAGTTTTTTAACTGTAGAGCAGAGTCGTGTGTTCAGTTACTGCTCCTACAGAGCTAATATCAAGGGGAAGTTATTACTGAAAAGGACAGCTAAGGTGCCTCTACTATAAAAAATTGGACACAAAATTATGAAAATTATTTTATATAGGACCACAAGTACTTGTCCTTTTATCTAAAAGAGCAACAGAATTCTTTTTACAGAGTCATTTGGAGCAGGTTTCCTTTGAGCAAATGGAAATACATTGCTTAGTTTTTCTCCTGAAAGGGATTAAATTACCTTTTTTTATTCAAGGTTATTTTTGGTTGAAGGTCGTGATAGTTTTTTTGGGAAAAACTAAGTGGAGTATTTCTAATGAAATGTTTTTGTCAGAGAGAAGAAAACTCACTTTTAAAAGTAATTTTCAGTAATTTATATACAGGTCTTCTTAATGATTTCTTAAAATCTCTTCTTTTTCTTCTTAATAAAAAGGGAGAGTCTGCATATGAAATGGTGTTATGGTTTAAGCCCAGCTGAAAATTAGGCAGTCAGTCTGTCACCTCTGAATCTCCTGCCATGCACCCCAGTGGAACTGGGGGAAAAATCAAAGTAAAATTTGTAGATTGAGATATGAATAGTTTAATAATGAAAAATAATGTAAAATACAATAATAATGACAAGTGATAATAAAAAGGGAAAAAGAAGCACTGTACAATGCAATTGCTCACCACCAGCTGACCAATGTAAGAACCCCCTTCCCGAACCCAGATCCACCACACTTCTGGGTAACTCCCCTGAGTTCATGTACTGAGCATGAGTTCTGTGGTGTATCCTTTTGGTCAGTTCCAATCACCTGTCCCAGTTAGGATCTCTCCTAGTTTATTTTGCATTCCTCTTCACAGGCAGAGCATGAGACAAAAGAAAAAACGTCCTTACTTAGCAAAACCCGAGACATCAGTGTGTTATCAACATCACTCTAATTCCAAACCCAAATCACAGCACTGTAAGACCTATTGAGAAGATATTAACTCTATCCTAACTGAAACCAGGACATATGATTGAAAGTTTTTCCTAAGAATACCAAAGGTAGGGATATTAGTGATCTAAATCTTTGCAAAATAACCCTAATAAATTCCCTGTCTCTCCTAGTAATGAGATCCAGCATCTCTTTGCTTTTAACATGGCATTCATTTGAACAAAATATCAAGCTGGAATAATCATAAAAGCAAACAAAAGAGTGTAATTAGATTATTTTGGTCATCTTCCAGAAAGTGCAATATTGTTCTCTAATGGATGTTTTCCAAGAATGTGTCAACTCACTTATAAGTCTCTGTCAATTCCACTTGGGAACTAATTCCACTGGGAGTTTAGTTACATCATTTAACTCCTTCATTATTACACATTTTTTTATTTTTCAGTAATTTTGGTTTTGAAAATTTTAATGGACCAGTCAACACTTTCTCTGAGCTGCTGCTTTTCAGGGAAAATGATCTGGAATGCTATCTAGAGTAAGCTGGGTGCAGCCATCACTACCACCACTGGTGGTTAAGGTTCAAGTAGGGGATGTGGAAGGAGAGCAGTGGGGAGACCACCACGGTGTATCAGGATAGAGTTCTATCTTATATTTACCCATGCTTTGCAAAGAACGAGACAACAAATATACATGCCCAGAGCCTTCTCTCCTGAGGGCTGAACAAAGCCAGCTCCCTCAGCCTCTCTTCATTCACCATGTGCTCCAAATCCCAAACACCTTGGTGGACTCCTGTTGGTCATGTTCCAGCCTGTTAATGCCTTTCCTGTGTGGGGTAGCCCAAGACTGGGCAATGGACACAGAACAGCAGCCTCAGAAACAGAGATCAGTCACTTCTCTTGACCTGTTGTCTGCACTCCTGTATATTTTAATATACTTTAATTTAGAGTATTTAATGAATGCCCATAGGCATTGATTACTGAGAAAACAGGTCTCCTTTCTAAACTGTAAAACAAATGCATATGTTGAGTGCCTGTGTATCTCACTATGATGACACAAACCCTAGGAAATTAGATGTATGTATATGTTATAGTGAAGGATAAAAAAGGTTATTTTTCTGTCTTGGCTTCTAAGTTTTATTCCATTTAGAAACATTTCTGAGAATCAATAAATTCCTATCAATGTATGAAACTAGAAGTTGACTCTTTTAGAAAATAACAAATGTTAGAAAAAAAATTTAATCACAGAAATGTGAGCCTGTGGGAACTGGTCATCCTTGTGCTCCAGCAAGCAGGAGAAATTATATGTAGTGTAAAATGCAGGAATACATGAATATGAATTCAAGGCAATTTTTCTCTGCCTTTGAGACTGATTTAAATATTGGACTTTCACATTACAGGTGCTGTATTTTTTTTAGTAAAATTGTCATTAGCAAAATTCAAAAGCCTGTGATATATCTTTTTAAAAGAAAATTAGGACCATGACAGATTATATCTGAAATATATTTGGCAAAGAAATAGCAATTATTGGTAATCCCTGAAATTTCATGTGGTAATTAAAAGAAAAAATGTCATGAAGGCTCTTTAAAAAAACAATAATTACATTCCATGGTCATTATGGCAAACATGTTTTTTATGATTCCTTGAATTTAATGATCAGTAGCTACAATCTGTACTTGCAACTGCAATCCACACTTCACTTCTCTGCTAGTCACCAATGTCTTCCTTTTTCCATTTGTCTGAAAGCCCAGGTATTCCATGTAAATGATGGTTCACTGTTAACCAAGGAGAGTTGATGCCACTGTTGCTGTTCAAACACAAGGGTGACAGAAAAATCCCAATTTTCCCATTCACAGTGTGGGATTTCTCATCATATTTTTGTTGGTTGCCTTTGAAAATGAATGGGGCACTGCAAATACAGCTCAAACATGTGGTGTTGGTGGAATATACACCAGTAAATACCCTGTCAATGACATTTGATTTATCCTAGGATTAACTTTACTCTGGGGAAAACCATGTAAAAGTTCACATCTTAGGTTTTCTGTTTATTTGTGCCCTTTTCCAGGCACCCAAGCATCATGAGCTATGAATACTAACTAGACAAGCATCCATTGTATAAATTCAAAACAAGACAGAGCTCTTTAATCTCCAGCAGACATGCCATGTATACTTAACTACCCAAGGTGTGCAGTGCAACTCTTGCTCACTGAAGTACATCCAGGTGATTGGGTTGGAACTTCTTCTGCCTTGTGTATAAAATGAATCCTAAAAATCAGAATACTATGCAGTTCAGCTACAACTTCACAACTATGAAAATCCTATCATTTGGCAGGTGGGGATGGTGGGTGGGGAAAATTTCTTGCATGATTTCAGAGATATTTCCGCAAAAGTTAGCATTTCCTCAAAGATGGCAAAAATCAGCAAGTAAGATTAGAGGTCACCCCCCACACCATGCAATAAAACAGATCAGGCTGTCAGCAGTTCAATTCGATCTGAGAAAACCTGGGGATATTTTCAGTCCCAGCTCACCAGCTCCTTCTGTAAAGGTGGTGGATGAGGCATTTAACAAAAATGTTCCCAGGGATCTTCAGCTGAGTTGAAGAAATGTGTTCAAATTAATTTCAGTACTCCTACATGGTTCAGTTCGGCTGGGAAGCTCTCCAGAGGAGAGATTCTGTCAATGAAAACAGATTTTTCCAATGAAAAACAAAAACTACAGCTGTGTCAAGTTTTTGTAATCACTAATGGCGATTTGACTTGTGGTTAGCAGGTCAGCAGGACATCTCATTTGAATCATCATCAGAGTTTGTTGTTCATACTTTGTTCTGATTCTGGCAATTAGGACACCTAACTAAAACAAGCTTTTATTTTATGTTTGCTTGTTTCATCAAAGTACCATTCTTTTCTAATAGGTGGGGAGCAATACGTGACAAGAATGGACAGAAACAGAAGTTCTGGGTAAGTGAATCCTTAGGGCAGTGTTTTGAAGCAGAAGAAAAAATTTCTACAACACAGATCATCTAAAAGCTACTTTTTTACTTTCATTCACTCTGTCTGCATCTATTTTTTTTCTTCACCTTTAAATGTCCTGCATAATTCTATACCCTCTCTAGCAACTTTTATCATGCTGACCCTTGAACTACAGCATCACTTACCTCAATTTCAAAGCCTGTTTTATCCCACCTATATCTGTGTTTTTTCCTACACTCTTTTCTATCCCAAATATTTTTCATATTTTCAAATGTTATTAAAACTTTGTATGAGGAGTGAGTTCTTTTTGATGCCTGCAAATGAAACTCAATAAAATTAGTCAATAGTATTTGTTAAGATATTTGGAAAAGACAGATTTTCTATTTAAGCTGTGTTGGCAATTGTTAGCCAGCCATCAAAAAATCTCCCAAAAAACTAAAATCAATCAAAGAACATTTCCTTTAAGCCATTTAGAGTAAGTCAAACTTTATGACTTTGATTATGAGTAACAGCTCATGTCATTATTCCTACATTCATCAGAAGGTAATCTGGTGTTTACATAGCTGAAGGCAGCTTATTGTTTGTACTTTCACTGATATAGAAGATAAAAAACTACTGAGCCTACTGAGACTTCATCAGAAAATTAATTGCTCAATATGTCAATAGCTACCTGAATGAATAATCACTTTTTAAAAGTCAAGGTTTTTTAAAAAAATATATCTTTGGTATGTCTTTAACAGGTTAGCTGTAATTGGAATTTTGATAATTGTTTTTTCAATGACCACTTTCACCAGCCAAGAGTTAAATTTTCGTTTAATGATTTCTGCTTCAATTTATCAAACTCTCTTGTAGAAACACTATTCCATTTTTATTACTTCTGATTTTGGAATTGAAATTTTGATCAAACCAAAAAAGGAACTAATTATTAGAAATCAGAAAAAGGTGCATACTAATTCTCAGTGCACCCAATCTGAGAAACTGTTCTTAAAAAGGAAACTAACACAAAAGATTCATTTGGCATTTTACACCTTACATTTTTTAATAATATTTCAAAATTAAAACTGATGTTTTCTTTCTGCTTTGTTTACTTTTAGATTGCTGCAAATTCCTGGGGAAAATACTGGGGAGAAAATGGTTATTTTAGGATTCTACGTGGACAAAATGAATGTGATATTGAGAAGCTGATTTTAGCTACTTTGGGACAGCCATAGCTTATCTGTACCATACTCTGCTTGATGTATCTTTTCTTTCCCTTGTTGCATATTGAGCCTCTATAGGGAAATAATAATATCTCCTCTTTAAGTTACCTTTCTATTAGCTCTCCTCAGGTCTCTCTGACTTGAACATACTGCAGGTATCACAACACTCTTGGATCTCTGGTACAAACACCCCTTTAGAATAAAAGCATGTTGTATCCAGGACTACTGGAAGCCTTGATGTCTTACTGAGCAGGAAGTTCCCTCCTGATTGAACAATGCCTGAAATAAATGGGATTATACTGTTAGCACTAACCTCTTTGCAATACATGCTCCAATCAGAAATTACTTCAAAGATATTACGTGCTCTTCCAAACAAAATTGGCTCAGACTGCTCATGGTAATACTGGATAATAAATCCCAAAGAAATCTAGGCAGAGCTCTGACTCTGTAGCTGAAGAATTATTTCCTATCCACCTTACTTACAACTAAATAGCTTAGTTGTATCTATGTATCAATATCCAGGAAATTAATTTTTTTCTAGTAGATCCCACAAAGTTGATGCATTCAGTATAATACAGAAATAACTTGCAGTGAAACAGTGAATTCTTATTCCTGCAACCACAACCAAAACTGTGCTATTTTAATAATTTCTTTTAAAATAAAATGGAGAAGAAAATGTAATTTCTCCTCAATTCAGTCTAGATGAGACCAATTCCTGAACTGCTTGTCTTCCACTCTCTGTTTAACCTGAGAACAGGCATGTGTCAACATTCCCAAAAGCCTGTTTCAAATAGAAACATATGGAAAAGACATTCTGTTGTTTGTCTCCACTGACAGATCTGTAATCCAGGCACAGTTCTTGGTGCTGATCATCAGAATCATTAGTACAAATGAGACACCCAGAACTCCTAATGCTTGCCTAGCTATTTCTGTCTGAAGAAGCTGCTTTTTTACCTACATATCCTCCTATAATTGCTGCAGATCTTGACAGGTTTGAGGACTGTTTTGCTTATTTGTTAATTAAAATATAGATATTGCAATTATTGACATAAGGATAAATAAATACTTTCTACTCCTTTCAGTTTCAATTAATCCAAAGGCCAAATGCCAACAGGAATAAAATTATACATGAAAGAAAACATGGCATTTTAAATAAGTGTGAGGGGGAAAATCTGCCATGAAATTTCAGTAAACAAAGAATTTCCAGGGTCACCTTCAGAGTATTTAATAGAATATGTTCATTTTTCATAGAATTAGAACCTGATTTCTAATGTCATCAGCAAATTCCTTCAAGAACCTTTCATGGTGGTGGTATTACAACAGATGCCCTTGCCTCTGAAATAACATCTCTTAAACTAAAGTTGGGTGACAGTTTGTGTTGCATCACTACTAATGGAACTGTTAAAATGTCAGTACCTTACGGCAGCACAAGAAGACTTCTGCGGCATCTAGTGTCATGCAGTAAACTGAACTTAGACACTAAAACCATTTATTGCTTGAAATTTGTAGCAAATTGCAGCACAGGCAATTTTAGAAGCTCTAAATGCTCTGAGATAAATAACTCTTCTAGTTTTAGTGAGCTAAGCCAGTATTTGAGAGGAAAGTGTACTGAATCATCTGTACAGCTATTTCCCAACCTCTTGGTTTGTATTGATTCCATAAATGTCAAGATTTCAAAAGAGTAGGATTTAACTTTGGAGAGAGTGACACTGTAAAAACATGTCCAGTGAACTCTGGAGGGGGATTATTTAATTCACTTCAAATGGTTTGCACTGCTGTGGTTTTTACTTTGGTCAGTGGTTGCTGCTGCTCCTGACTTGTTTGCGAGATCTTCCTAATATATGGGCTGTAATGTTAAGCTTCTTCAGCGATGAGAAAACTTAAAATTACTTTCCTGGATCTTTACCTGATCAAATGGTGGTCATGGCTTGAACAAAGCAAGTGAAAGAAATCCAACCGTATTAAAGCAATTGAATGGTTTGAAAAGTGGTACTGCTTTACCCACCTTCCAGAATTTACCTTTTGTGACTATATCTTTTGGTTGTAATGCATATGGGAAATGCTATTTTTTTATTGTTCCCAGTATATAAAAATTAGTGTCTGGCATACTGAAGGTGAGCCGGCTTTGTGGGTTCACCCACCACCAAGCACCCATCTCTGTGAAGATATGAAGTAAACAAGAATCTTGACTCTGTGTGCAGATCAGCTTCTTCCACACAGGTTGAAAGAGTCCATGTTTGGGACAATAATCTGAGTGATGTATATGGTCAGCACCCTCTTCATACTCCTTCAGTATCATAAAGCTGCTATCTGTGCATATGTAACAGTACTTGGAATTTAACAGGCAGACAAATGTATTTGCATCTGGAATCAAATTTGCTCTTTGAAAACAACCTCGATGTTTTGGCAGCTATTCTGATGCTGTTCAGAGCACAAGTAAAGGATCTTCTACTAGTGCAGGTCTTCTCACAGTGTGAAGAGACAGTGGGGCCTGGGAGCCACCAATGGCTCTTCCTCATGCAGCCTACCTGAACACAGACTTTTAAATATCAGGGCTTTGATTTCCTCTAGTTCACTATTTGGTTGAAGTGTGAGGAAACTTATTCTTCATTAAGATCCTACCTCTCTCATTTCTCTTGTCTTGCTTTGATATCTCCATCACTAATACCCAGCTACGCCTGCTAGCTTGGACTAAACGTGTCATCTAGCCTGGAGCTTTTTCCTGAATGAAGATAAAGGAACAATATGTGGCTCAGGTTAGTTCAATAGAGAGCTCACCAGTTTCAAAACACTCATATTACTGATGGCCTGTGGGAAATGTAGAAAGCGATTATACCAGGAAAGGAAAGCAATGCAGGAACAGCATTTATGTTTGTGACATGGGGGAAATTTCCTTCTCCATAAAATAGGAACATGACATTTTTATAGCAAGCAAAAAAACATAAGTCTCCACTTAGATTACATCTTACAATATATCCTCTTAACAACATGCTATATGAAATTTTGAACAGTTGTTACTCTAATGGAGAAATGTTAAATCTGGGTGTAGCTGGAGGAATGTATGTCTTGGTACCTGGGACATGAGAGTATACAAAGTTAAGTACCCAAATATTTAGAAACTGTTTCAGATAGAATTCTAAATAGAAATAGCTATGAACTTGGGAGAGTTTGAATCTTCTTAATATTAACTGAGCAGAGCAGGCTCCATTTGCCATTTATACTGATCATCCTTCAAGGCTTTCCCACAATCATATCCTAAATATAATCAATTGTATCTAATAGATGAAGACAGTTAAGATGGTTTTAAGTGAAATTAATTTAAAATTAAAATGAGTTACCAGACAATAAAGGAACCCAGTTATTTTCACACTATTTTTACATTTGTGCCATCCTATTATTATGGAAACTTCATCTATTTGCTAAATGATAACAAATCACACCCCAAAGATTTCCATGGAAAGCACTATCAATACCTGGTAATATTCAGTGATATTTGTTTATATTGGAGTGCCTGGTAAGTATTAAATTACTGAAGGCAATTGCCCTTTTGAGGGGACTGAGTCATGGGCAGCTGCCTCTTCACCTGGCCCCAGTCAGAGATTTTGAGAGTGCTGAAAGGCACAGAAGACTCCTTTCCATCTTAGTAAAAATCACTGCACACAACTTAGCAAGACTAGCTTTTCCCAACTATTCAAGTTTTCTCATCATCATTAGAGTCTGAAAAATTGGTGACACCTGCCAAATAGGGATTTTCATTTAATTTTACTATTTCAGAACTATGCAAGTTGACAATTATTTTACACATCCATCACAAGTGCATGAAGGCAAGGTATTTCTGTCTATTCTAGTTTGCCAAGGTAGGGAGCTAGCTGGTAACGTACAGAAGTCTAGCTCCCCAATCATCAAAACTTTATACTATTTATACATTTTAACAAAAAAGGTATCCCCTTTCACTGCTTTCAAATTACATATCTTTTTTGTTAATTAGTACTCAATCCCTTATTTGCTCGCTATGTTCCTTGCTTCTCATGGTTATTAGTCCTCATGTGCAGCTCTTCCCTCCATTTGAGTAGGTGGTCAGTGGGTTGGTTGCCATGATCTGTCCTGCTCAACTTACCATTCCCCCAGTTTTTTCTCGGTCCTGCTGACTTCACTCCTGGTGGCTATTGTGCAGACAGCACGTTCATTTTGGGATTGTGCTCCCCTTTTCTTGAAACAAAGACTTATTTAAGCCCACAAGTTTTACAATACATTTCCTTTATGATAACTTAGCTATAGCTACTAATTAACAGCAAAAACAATCACTAAGTTTGGTTTAAATCTTGAAGGACTAGTTGTCACCGGCACAGTGCTGTTTCTACCTACCTTTAGCTGGGGGATGTAATATGTGGCTTGGATTTTGCCTGTCTGCTTTTTATTGCCTGTGCCTGTCATGAGGAGCCTGTGATTAGAAAAAATGATTTTATTTAGGATGGTTGCTTTGTCCTGGATGCCCAGGGTGAGATTCCTCAATGAGAGCTTCCCCTGGGCATGTTGAAGTTAGGGGGGCTTCATGGCTTCAAGCTGGAAACCAGCCCTGGAACTCAAAGCTGCAAAGCATTTTGTGTAGTTAAGTACAACATGTTTTATAGGAATGCAACCTGAAACAAGAGGAAAGAGAACTCCCAGGGACATAAGGAACTAGAGCAGGGATGAGACAAGCCCTGAGAACAACAAGGGTGCTGTTTTCCTGTAGTTCTGGAGATCATGGAAAGTAACCAGACTAAGAGCAAGCCTGAAGAAAGGAGCTACACTTCTAGGAATCTGAGTTAGAGAAATAGATGCTTTTAAGTATTTTCAATTTAATGTTTTACTAGAAATATGACAGGAGTTTGCACCTGGGCACTTAATGGTGTATCTACCATTTGGAAACTGTTTCTTGTGTGAACTTACATCTTTGCACCCATTACTCACTGCAAGGACCAAGTCTTTATCAGGATGGAGGCTGTGTCTTTGCCTGAGTTAGCAGCAAATTGTAATATTGCTTTATTCTAAAGTTCTCCTACATCCCTGAAGTCAAGATATACCCCTATCCAGTTATTGTGTTTATTTCCAGACATCGAAGAGACTACCAGCTCCTGAAATTTTCTTGGTGCCATGTGCTGTTCAGCAGTCAGCGCAAGCCAAGGAGGATGGCAGAGGTCATTGAGTGAGGGCTGCAGAGCAAGCACCTCTGTTTCAAATAATTTTAGTTAGGGCATATTAGAGACAGAATGAATGTAATGAAAGGAATAAATTTTCTCTTTTCTTTGCAAGTCTAGCTGTCAAATACACACCCCATAATACAGTGAATGTTTATTACTTCATCTGTAACAATTTATTGTTGTGTCTGGAAATCTTCATCATGGAGCAGCACTGCACAAAGATGTTCCTGGAGGAGGCAGCTGAGGGAAAAGCCTGAGGCAGAAGGTCAGACTCTTCTCACCACTGAAATCCTCTGTGCTTTAAAGTTTTTGGTATTCTTGAAGCCGTGGACTGCCTCAGGCTCTGTGTGAAATATTATAGGCTTATCTGGATGTTTCACTCATCTGTACCAACAGTGACAGCCACACAAACACATAGATAGGAACTCATTAAACTACTTCCTTAATGTAAGTGCAATTGCAATTTCCTTGCAAAACTCTGAAGACTATAGTATTTTATTTCTCACTGCAGCAAAACCGGTGTGAAAGCACAAATATAGTTCATTACATCTATTGAATCATGATACACAGCACAAGGTTTTATTGAAGAAAAATTTCTAGAAAACTTAAGTGTAGAAGACAAATATTTAGCCCAAGTGTGCTGTACTGTCATACTGTGAAGGACTGAGCTCTTGGTCCAAATTATCAGCAATATTGCTAATGCATGTAATAGTAATACTGTTCTCACTCAGAATCATAGAATTGGAAAAGACCTTTAAGCTCATCAAGTCCAGTCATTAACCTAACACTGCCAAATTCCTAACATGCACACATAAGTGGCACATCTACAGGTCATTGAAATTCTTCCAGGGATAGTGACTCAACCGTTTCCTTGGGCAGCCTGTTCAAATTCTTGAAAACCCCTTCTGTGAAGAAATTATTCCTAATAGCCAATCTAAACCTCTCCTGGCACAACTTGAGGTCATTTTCTCTTGTCCTGTCACTTGGCAGAACAGACTAATTCTCTCACTTTGCAATAAGGTGCCCCTTGAGCCTCTTTTCCTTCAGGCTAAATAACTCCAGTTTCCTCAGCCTTGTAAGACTTGCGCTTCACCCAAAGGGCTTCCCTTCACCAACATACTTGGAAGCAGCCAAACTTGACAGTCAAGGTTTTAGAAGCTGCACATCTTCTTATTCATTCTACTCAAGAAGTTTTTTAAGAGCACTGTGTACTACTAGCTAGCAGGATCCACAACATGTGAAAAACTGTATTAAATGTGTGACATCAATAGAACCCAAATTGCAGAAGTTTGTAAAAGTCTTGACATTAGAAGAAAGGCAAAAAGGGTAGAAAAAGAGGGAAGAGGAGAAGTGGTTTAATAATTCTTTTTGGTTTCCACCAGGTGTGGACGCAAAAACTAATTGTGCTTTTGTCTTGAAAACAAAATTCAGCAAGATTTTCTGGGCTTCAGCTCAGTTTAAAGCAAAAAATAAGGCCATACTTACAGATTTTTCAGCAAGTCTGGGCCAAGCTTTGACAAAGTCTAAAGCAAGAATATGTTTCAACTAGAATTATCATCTTGTAATAATTCCATTCCACCCCATGTGGCATGAAACTTACCACTGTTTCACTCTGATTTCCTTCTTGGAAAACTATCCAAAATCAGAACAGACTGTAACAGGACATTATCTCAGCTGCACTGAAGGCATGCACCAGAATTAAAAAAACCCAAAAGCTATCTTTGATGTCTAGCAAATATAGATCCTGAAAAAATTCCTACAACACTGCTACAAACAAAAAATACTAGAGCACCACAGTGGTGGCTGCCCTCGTTACATTTTCAAGGTAAATACTTCCATAATGACTTTCCAATAAAAAAAGACAGATAGAGGGGAAAAAATACAGCCAACTACTTATTTTTTCCAAACCCTGAAGAATTTATTGTTCCATTAAACAGGAAAGCTTTCTGCTTTGAGTAAAGTTTGGATGAACAGATGGCATTTCACTAATTGGCTATTTTTAATGTGGATTTTCATTCACTATTCTGATGCCTCTCTGTCCCTCATGGTGTTCTGCCTTTTAATGTGTTTGCATTTCTTGTGTTACCTTTGTCATTACTGACATACTAATGTTTGGGACATTGAAGGTGATATTTAAATAAGGTTGCAGGCAAGCCATCTGTGTACACTTGAGAACTTGGGTTCCCATAAGTTTCCATGGTATTTTGGAAAGGCTGCTGGAATTTACTTCAGGAAAGCAGAAGAACAAGAAATTTAATGTAATTTCTGTGTACTGAATTTTCTTAATGGACAGACCACCCAAGTGGTAATAGCAGAAAGGGAAAGAATATAAATGGGCAAAATGGCAACTTTGATTTCAGTCTGATTCTGTTCCACTCTTCTTTTATAGAATCATAGGATCATAGAATTACCAAGGTTGGAAGAGACCTTTAAGATCATCTAGTCCAACTGTCAACTCAGCACCACCACTTTAACCCCTAAATGACTAAACCACATCACCCAGAGCAAGATCCAGATACCACTTAAACACCTCCAGGGATGGTGACTCTACTGCTTCCCTGGGCAACATAAGAGCAAAAATTTTTTCAAATATCTAACCTGAATCTCCCCTGTCTCAGCTTAAAGCCATTTCCCCTCGTCCTCTCACTGCAGGCACAGTAGAAGGGACCATCCCCCACATTACCACAAACTCCTTTCAGGTAGTTGTAGAGAGCAATGAGGTCCCCCATTAGCCTCCTCTTCTCAAGACCAAAAAACCCAGCTCCCTCAGTCACTCCTCATAAGACATGTTTTCTAGACTTTTCCCTCATTTACTAAATGGGCCACTTTTTCATAGAAGGAGATCAGGGTGGTCAAACAGGACCTGCCTTTTGTAAATCTGTGTTGGCTGGGCTTGATCCTCTCTGCTTGATCCCCTCTGTGATGGCACTCAGGATGATCTCTTCCATAACTTTGCCCAGAACAGAGGTCAATCTTACAGGTCTGTAGTTCTCCTGATTATCCTTCCAACTCTTCTTGTGGATGGGCATTACATTTGCTAATTTCCAGAAAACTGGAACTTATCCAGTTAACCATGACTGTTGGTAGACTATTGAGAGGGGTTTGGCAAGTTCTTTCACCAGTTTACTCATTACTCTGAGAGGGATCCTGTCAGGGACCATAGACTTTCAGCCTGAATGTGTGTGCCATCTTCCCTTCTATGCATGGCAGTGATGTTCAATCCTCCCTGGGGTACTCTGCTCACTCAGTGCATAGCTCCAACAGCAGAGGCATTTCTGCCACAGTCTCACCCTAAAATGAGGTAGATAAAATTGGAAGATAAAATTTGAGAAACTGAGTATGCAGGAAAGGATGATAAGAAAAGCCTTTGGTTTAAGCCTGAAAGTACATGCTGATGTTGGTGAAGAGTTGAAGTTGCTGGTCAAGAACATTATCATGCATGTGTGGCTTTTTACTTACAACTTCTGTGTGAGTTACTCTGAATTTTGATATGGGTAAATACAACTCCAGGGAGAGCTAAAGGATGTTAGAGAAGTGAGCACTGCAGAAAACAAACTGGAATCACACTAATGGGCATGACAATAGCTGCAGCACATGCATGTATCTCTGGAGGCATGGATCTGTGTGTTTGGATAAATGCAGATGTTGTAGAAAATAAAAAGAAAGCAGGCGGGTAGGCTGGGGGCGCGCGGCAGAAGGACGCACAGCAGGCAGTCTGCGGTTCTCCAGTGGTTTATTATGCGGTGCAGTAGGGAAGGTCCGGGGAAGGAGAGACGGGGCGGAGAAGCAGGGACGGGCGTGGGGTCTGGAGCTCCGGAGGCTGCAAGCTGTCAGCGGCAGTTGGTGTCGGGCAGCAAGGTGTCCCGGTGAGCAGGACAAAATGGCCGTTGAGCACACAGTGGAATAGGGTCTTAAGGGGAAGGAGAGAGGGAGTGGTTTGGCACGCAGGCCAACCGGGAAAGCCATAGGGAAGAGGGACAGGGGTAACAACCAATCATTACAAGGGAGGGGAGGATACATAATCCAAACCAACCAATGGGGTACAACTTAGGAGGGGAACAAAGAAGAACAGTTTGGAAACTAAGCCATATATGGGAAAGGGGCGGGGGAGGCGTCTGGGCCAATGATCTTCTTAGCTGGTGCATACATTGCCACAGGGGCTCATGGGCTGATCTCACTGTCACCATGACTGAGACAGCACAGGCTGTCCCTGCCCCCACGGCCGGCCCTCTAGCTGGCAACTCGGAGGTAAAACCTCCACATGCAGAGACATTTTTTTTCTCCACAGCACTGTTTTGGGCCTAGAGCTCTTCTGAAGGAGAACTTCAAATCACAATGACAGGTAATTCAGGTACTCAAGGTGTTCAGAACTGCACAAATCTCAGGGAAGAGAACAAAGTTTTCTTTCTAAAGGCAGGTTGCTCACTTAGTCTGAAGATCATGAAGGTGTCTGTACAGGGTAGATGCTTTGCTGACGACACCAATTGACAAGATAGGTCTGTATAATCACTTTTTCCTGTAATTTTTCTTTTTACTCTTTATAAAACAATTAATTTGTAATCAAAGGGCAAGATCTTTAACTTCTTTATCACACAGAAATCTCTGCAGAAACATCAAATCCTTCAGTATCAGGACAAAAACCAGGATAGACAACAAGGAGGCAGTGCTGGTGCAGGTCCCATAGCCTGGTAATACACCCTACCAAAAAGAGTATTAGTGTCAGAATTGGTACTACTTCACACCAAAACTGCTCCTAGAAAAGTCAGCTGAGGAGTAAGACAGGCCTTGAATTCTCTATTTCTAAAACAGAACAGAGCATTGGGTGTGAAAGTTGAAGACCGTGAATTTATATTAAAAACATGGTAACCGAGTTCTGCTCAACAGCAGGGCATCATGTGAGATGAGCTATCTGGGAAGGTTTTGTTCCTGAGGCTAGAGCTTATGCCTTCTGGGTGTGGTCCCTGAAACTCCCCTGATGTCACCAGGGAGTCATTGTGACACCAGTGACAACAAGGTCTTTGGATGCTTGGGGAAGACCTGAAGGGGCACAGTGCCTTGCCTCCTCCATCAGGGACAGACCTCCCATTGGGTGCTTTCTGAGGGCACGGAGAGGATTTGCTGGGCAAAGACACTGGCAGAGCCTGGGGCATGTCTGTGCCTCTTTGGGGAGGAGTGAACATCATCAGCAGGACCGCTGCATTTGTTTCATCGAACTGCAAGGGACAAGGAGCTGAACCTGGGGGAGGTGCCACAGCACCTGGCACCAAATACTACAGGAGAAGCTAAAGAGGATGGATCACAATGTGGTTGAAGCTCTAAGGTCTGAACAGGATGTCACAGCCTCAGGGAGGAGAGAACGCCGTCAGCAAGGACGTCGGGTTTCTTTCACTGAACCGCAGACGTCAAGGAGCCGATCTCCACGGAGACCCAGCAGCCCCTGGCATGAAGAACTTCGGGAAAAGCTAAGGAGGATGGAACGTGAAGAGGGACGAGCTCTAAGACTCGACCGGGACATCCCAAGCTCCTCAGGGTGGAACGAGCGCCATCACCGGGGACGCCGGATTTCTTTCTCTGAACCACAGGCGGCAAGCAAATGATCCTCATGGAGGTCCCACACCCTGCTGGGCACAAGCCTGTTAGCTCACCCTTCCAACAAGGGAACTACTGTATGCCCTGTTACCAGTGTCAGGAATTATACTATAGACAAAACCAGTTCCTAGCAACAATTGCAAAATAAAGTCAAATCCAATCCTCAGGCTTGGGGCCAAGGATCTATTCTTCACTACAAAATGCATCTGAAAATCTAAAGACACCCTTGCAAGGCCTTTTTAAGTTACGAAGATAACAAGCATGAAACCTGAGTGCTGGTTTTGTCATCATGTTCTATTTTACACTCCTATAAAATGTGGTACTGAACGTATTGTATAGAGATGCCTTTGTTCCCTATATTGCACTTCCACGGTGTGATCAACTGAAGATGTTACCACTTTTTCTCCCTTCTGCCCTGGCATCAACAACACCAGTGGCTTATTAGAAAAACCTCTTGTCCTTCCACATCTGTTTTCTCTTTACTCCAAATATCACCCAGGATAATTTTTCCTGTTATTTACCATTCATCTAACAAGGTGGCAGTGAAAAGTGAAGTCAATTTAAAAGTACTTTCTCTCAAAGCCGCTACATATAGTGCCAATCTAAATCTAATGCCTGGTAGTAAGCGTCTGAAAAGCTTTTCCTTCTTCTTGTTTAGAGACTTTAAAAATAACCCCCAAAGCCTTCACAGAGAAATTTGCCCCGTGGTATTCCCTGTACAAAACCTCAGGTTTAATGCCCAGAGTGGCAGTAGAGGCTACAGGCTCTTCAGACCATGGCCAAAGACTACCAAAGTGATCAAAAAACAATTGTGTACGTAGAACTGTTACTTTCAAGTAAGACTGGCTCAAAGAGAGGAGTCTTCTCAAAAGACAGAGGTGTTACAATATATTAATTACTGGAAAAAAAACCCCATCTATTCCATTTTTGTATTTAACAGTTGGCCTGTACTGTGTAGAGTCCTCCTGTCAGTACATGGCTATGACCACCACACAACAGAAGTTTTAAGACACTGCTGGGAAGGAATTCAGATGAAGATCAAGCTGCCAACTTGCTAGCTCACAGCACTGATATGCAGTGAGTTGCTTTAATTATAAATTGTGACCTGCCAACCAACTGGGACAACTATGGTCATCATTCTATGATAACAGAGCCAATGATTTTAGAGAGATTTTTCAGTTATTGCAGTCCTCATGCTTTCGTTTAGCATGTAGGTTTTATGTGCAGTCATTGACAAATCCTCTGAAGGGGAAAAAAATTAGGATGTGGAGACCTCATGGATGATCAACTTCCATGAGGCAAACTCGACTCTTTATGAGTATGTAGAAACATTCAAGCTTTTCCATATCAGGCAACCTGGAGGTGTTTTCTTCGCTTGCATGTGTGTATTTTGTGTCATAGAACCACAAAACAAGCAAGGTGGGAAAGTACCTCCAGAGGTCATCTGGTCCAACTTCCCCTGCTCAAGCAAGGCCACTGTGAGGTGGTGGCCCAGGACCACAGCCACACACTTCTGAGTATTCTTTCCAAGGACAGAGACTCCACAAGTGCTCTGGACAATCTCTGTCAGTGCCTGGTCACACTAAAAAAGCATGTCCTGATCTTCAGAAGGAAGTTCCCACGTTTCAGTTTGTGCCCATTGTCACTGGGCACCCGTAAAAAGAGGCTGGCTTACTTAGTCTCTGCACCTTCACTTTAGCTATTGATACATATTCGAAAAGATCCCCTATGGAGTCTTTTCCAGGCTGAGCAGCCTGGAGGCAGACTAGATGAGCTGCTCTAGTCCCTTCATTGTCTTTGTGGACCTTTGCTGGACACTCTCCAGTATGTCCATCTCTCCTTGTGTTGGGGAGCCCAGCACTGGCCAGAGTACTCCAAGTGTGGCCACATGGGCACTAAGCAGAGGGGGAGGATAACCCCCACCCCGACCTGCAAAGTCTGCTGAGGAGTAAGAAATGCCTTGAGATTGTTTATTTCTAAAACAGAGCAGAGTGCTTGGTATGAATGTGCAACTTGTGAATTTATATAAAAAAACAGGGCAAGAAGCACTCTTTTTTTCATATGCCTTCTTAAATGCAAAGTACTGAACTCTTGTGGTGTCATCATTTATTCACCAGCTTCCTTTGCTCTCCAGAAAGGATGCACAAACCTAAAGAAACAGTGTCAGCATACTGAGCATGCACGAAAATTATTCTCTGATTAGATTTCAGTGAAACTGATGGTGGGACTGCAGACCTAGCTGAACTGGGAAAAAAATATTGCTTTTTCTTTTTCCTTTTAACTTCTTTTTCTTCAGGCCCTTGAAACTTTTGTTAGTGCTGCTCAGTACTCACGTTGTCCTGAAAGAATGATATTATATTGCTTGTGGAAGCATTCAGGATGCTGTCAAGATATGACCTTAGAGCAGTTTGGGCAATAGTATTTGCCTTTATTCAGAGGGGTCAAGCTCTGTATCAGAAAAAGCTGTAACAACCTCTAAAATTAGTGTACATCTACAAATGTGAAAGCTATCTCGGGGGGAATTATTTAAATATTTGTGTGATTATCTAATCAATGAAGTTAATATCTTCGTCTATTGAAAAAAAATTCTTAATCACTTCATTTTACATCCATTAGAGCAGAATTTACCGACTTTCCATATGTATATAGCATCTTTGAAATATGGTGCAACTCCTAAGAAAACAGCTCCATTGTGTCATGGTTTAATCCCAGACAGAAATATAGTACCATGTAGCCATTTGCTCACCCTGCCCCTCCCACTCCACCACCTCAATGGGGTGGAGAGGAGAATAGGAAAAAGGTAAAACCTGTGTGTTGAGATAAGAACAGTTTAATTACTGAACTAATAATAACAACAACAATAATAACAATAATAAAAGTAATGATAGGGTAGATGACAAAAAGGGAGAGAGAGGAATAAAATCCAATAAAGAGAAATGATTCACATTGCAACTATTTTCTACCCACTGACTGATGCCTATTCAGTCCCCACACAGTGATTGGCACCTCCTGGACAACTCTCCTCAGCTTATAAACTGAATGTGATATTCCATGGTGTGAAATAAACCTTTGACCAGTTTGGATCAGATATTGTGGCTGTCAGCTTTTCATGCAGTTCCTCACTGGCATAGCATGACACACTGAAAAGTCCTTGACTTTTTACCATCTCTGCTCAGCAACAATTAAAGCATTTGTGTCTTACCAACATTATTCTCATGATAAATCCAAAACACAGTACTACACCAGCTACCAGGAAGAAAATGTCCCAGCTGAAACCAGGACATGCTAGAACTGTATGGCACAAGTCATGTCACATTGTAATTGCTGAAAAATGAAACTGTTCCTGACCCTTCACTGAGCAAGTAGGCTTCTCTGGATGTCAGTATGCCTTCCTTGGGCTGTCCTGCTCTCCTGTAATGCACTCCACCCCTCTCAGGGTTAGGTAATTGAACAGAATTTTTAGACATGCAGTAAAACTTTGGACCATTCCAAGAGTGAGGTAAGGAAGGAAGCACCATCTCTTTCTGTTAATTTGATTTCCAGGGCTGATATTGATTCCAAATAGGATGAAGCATTGCCTTTGCTCAGAGCCTGAGCCAGGACGACTTGACCCTGGGTGTAGTACCCCTTTGAGTTGTAAGGACTGACCACCCATTTCCTGTGTTTTGCACTGACCTAGGCTCCAGGTCTGTTAAAATACCTTCTGTAAGTTGGGGAGTGGTGCTTCTGGCAGTATAGACAGAGCTAACAGACCCAGAGGCATCACGCTGGTAAGATATTCTTTCTTTATTCAAATACACTTTCAAATCATTTGCTTTCAACACACAGAGAAAGGCTTTGAGAGTCATTGATTGTCTCGTTTTTACCCTCCCAAAATACTGTTTCTTGCTCCTGTAATCAGAAACAGTCTGTCTATTGTATAATTCAGTCATCATTGATATATTCAATACCAGACATGCAGCTGAGGCTTTTTGAAAGTGCTTAAGAAAGCTTCAAGTCAAGTTCTGTTGATGCACAGGAAAGTTGGGTGAATTATTTATGGCTGCTTATGAAAAGCTCACTTGTGGGTATTAGAAAACTGATTTATGTTCATAAAACTCCACTCTTTGCAGACATAATGTAACTTAAAAGAGCATCATAATGGAGTCTAGCTAGAACCCAAAATCAATATTTCATTTATCTTAAAGAGAGCCTTTGCTTTCCAAAAGGCACAAAAAATAGTGTCTAGAATAAGGAAGCAAGAGGTCCTGCCTGATAAGATCATGCAATCTTTCCTCCACTAGAATTATCCCATGATACCACTCATTTTCTTTACTTTGCATTTTACACTCTGCTTCCTTTTGATATCAGTAAATTGATAAACAATTTTCAGCTCATAATTAAGCATCTGAATTAAACTTAGAGGTACACAATTTTGTGCATGAATTTACATACACATTCTTGTATTAGTGGTGGAAATTTGACTAAGGAATGTGAACATTATTGTGCATATATAACTCCTTGTGGATTGTGTATCACCCTTGTTTACCAGGTGTACATGGGGCGCACACTTTTTCTTTGTTCCTTCTTTGACTTTTCTAGGCAAAGTAAATCTGTATGTCTTAGATTCTTTCACCTCTTTACTTGTGGTCTTCACTTGCCAGGTGCATACTTCTGGAAATCATGATTCTGTATTTTAGAAATTATTTTCCTGAGGAGTGAGGTTGATTTCAACACACATGCAGTGCACATTCACCTAAGCTTTGTGAGGCTGAGAGAGAAGATGGACAAGCATGCAGAATCCATAGTGATTTGCAGGGTCCTGAGTGTGGTCTAAGAAGTTGGAATTGTTTATTATATGAGCCTGACAAAAATAAATTATTAAAGATTATAACCATTCAGAAAAAAAAAATCTCATACAGGATTTAGGTTTCCAGGAGAAATGAGACTACACAAAATGAATTGTATGGAATAAGTTATAAAAAAAAGAGAACTATTTTCTGAGCCTAGAGTAGCACTTCATTCCCTTTGCAATTTCTCACGTTAAATTCCACATGTGCAAATCCCACAGGCATTTAACTTCCTTTTATTTTTTTTCCAATAGATAAAGCTCCTTACCTCAAAGAGGTATAGACAGTCCTTCAAAATGGCTAATATAGAACTTTTTGAATACCAGCAAACATTGTAATACAATATTGTCTTTCCAAAAAGCACTTGTAGCTACAATCCATTTCCTTTAGGCTCCACAGAAGCACAGACATTACATTTCAAGCTGGGGTTTCTATTTTTAGAATGGCAGTACTTTTCATTAGCAATTTCTTCAGGCTGGCTGTCATTCTGTCCGAACTGAATGGACTTGAATCAATGAAGTCGTCCCACTCATCAGTTTCTCGGCATGTTTGTAATTTAAGATGGTGCTGGTTTGTTGGGTTTTATTTAGCTTGACTGCAGCTTAGACTCAATATAGCTGCAATGGAAAGACAAGAATGAATGCAACGTTTCAAAGTAAAAGCAACATTCACCCATTGCATTCTTTAACAGATGTGTCTTGCAAAATCCTACAGCTAAATATTTTTAAGTCAGATCTCAAAGAACCATGAGATTAATGTAAATAATTCATTAATTTAAAAAGTTGGAGGTTTTTTTTCAGTTTCAAAGACTTTTGGTTCACATACAGACCATGTACTTCAAACACTTTCTCTCTAGATATGTGAGCTTTGAAATACCTTTAAAAATGGAAAAAATTATCTGAAATTCTCCTATAGACACTTGACTTCAGTAGTATAAAACTCTTGTTAAGTCTCCAGGATGTGAAATATAAAATGTAAAACCATGTATCACTCCATATCTAATAATGACATGGGTATTTACTACATACCTATTTATTCCTTAGGTTCAATAAAGATAGTATTCTGAGCGTTAGTGAATTTGGTATGCTCATTAGGAAATATTGTAGTAGGCAGTGGCAATTTTAAATCGACTTCTGTCAATAGTTACTGGCATTTCCAGTCTTTCTACTATTAAAAGGTTGAATAAATAGGAATTTATTTTTTATGTTTTTGCCTATTTTGAGTGGTATCACATCACTCTTTCTTCAAGATTAATTAAAGGCAAGGCACTGCTATTAGGAATTCTTATATGCTTGCACCTAGAGAAAGTCTTCTTATTGGAATAGAAATGATCTTTTTTAATCATCATGAATATGTCTTCCCTATAAAAATATTATAAAACTTTCCTATAATAACATAATAATCAATTAGAGTTGGGAGCTTCATTTCCAACTCACTTTAATAAAATGATCCTGTGACAGCCGGTTTTAGGCAGCAAGATGAGTTATATTACAATTTAGAATCTAAATATATAGTCCTGTTATCACCCTGAAAACCTTGGAATTCACTTCTGCCAGTGCTTTTTGTGTCATCCTGCAGAAAGTTCTGCATTTTTCTGCACTTTGGTTTCCAATGTATAGAAAGAATTACCTGTTCTTTCTACTACTTCATGTATATATATATATATGTATATGTGTATATGTGTATATGTGTATATGTGTATATGTGTATATGTGTATATGTGTATATGTGTATATGTGTATATGTGTATATGTGTATATGTGTATATGTGTATATGTGTATATGTGTATATATGTGTATATATATATACCTATATACCTATACTTTCTTCTACCTCATAGTGTACAGATATGTCCCAGGTTATTATCCTTGCTCGTAGTAGTCCTGGTTTATTTGAGAGAGGTCATATAAGTCTGAATGATTCCACTATTGTCCAACTGATTATAATTTTTATCATTATTCTCACTTTGACTAAATAGAAGAAAATGTTATAACATAAATCCAAGAGCTCTGACAGATAGGAAAGAGAAGTGTTTCTTGTTTAATATGTATTTTAACATTAAACATTTGACACTTCTGTTTCATCTTACATCAAGGTCTTACAATTATGAAATATTTGTCAGAATGAATGAAATGGGATTTCCAAAAGACACTAAGTGACTCATTAAGATCTATTTCCTTTACCAGTCAAAATTCTTAGTTGGAAACCTAAATAGAAAGTCCTGAAACATGAGAACATGTTTCATGAGAACATCTGTATTGGTTTAAATGGATTTTGTGTCTCATAAAGGCAATACTATGCACTTTGGAGGGATATATAACTATATATATATATTTTAGGTATATATTCTTGAGGATTTATTGCGAATTTATTGATATTTTTCAATGTAGATCTGGCTGTCTAAATATTCAATAATCTCTAGAGAATTTCTTAATTCTGATTAATTCAATGTATCAAATTGCCAAGTGCCACATATATGATCTTCAGAATGTCTTGAAGATATTAAAAGTTTTGATAAGTAAGCCTTCATAGGGTGCAGCAACATGAATGTTATTTCAAAATGGATGAAAAAGTGTAGAAAAGTAACTCATGTACTGTCACACAGAAGTTTGGTAGAGAACAGATGATTCTGTGGTATCAAAATGGGCAAGTACTCTGTCAGAAGCACACTCCTGTAATTCATCTGGCAATTACAAGAAAAATAGTCAGTTCTTATCATGAATCTTTAATGCTTGCTTTTATTAGGGTAGTGTTTTCTTAGATAGTCCTTACTTCTCTAAAATACCATTCTCCTGTTGCAGATTTTACTTTGGTTTCCTAAGGAAGGAGTTTGAATACTTCCTTAATAACTTATTGCCAGCTGTAACCTATTTCAATGGTAGAAGACCCACCGAGATATTCCTTAAATATGTAGTAACTTAATCTAATGATACAAGCAGAGGCAGACCTTATTTTTTTTCCTGTTGGGGTTGAAGCACCCATTATTGCACAGTGATAAGTCACACTGGAGGGAAAGTATTAAACATACTCATTGAGTATTTGCCAGACCTCACACATACTTTAGTAACTATTTAAGACCCACCCCCCCCCCCAAAAAAAGCAATGCAAAGAAAAAATTAAATTTACTTATTCCAATGCTCACACTGAGTCCACCTGCACATATATTTTTGTGAGTTTCTGATGAAAGACCATGTCGCCAAGACACAGCTCACTGAGGTGCTACCTGGAATGTTAGAATTTGCATGTAAATAATAAATTATGGCAGAGTAATTCTATGGAGAGAAGCCTATTGCTGGGTGAAGCCCAATCAGCTGCCTTCCTCCCTCTTGTACTGTTTCAATCACTTCCCAAACTACCAGTCAGGCATTTGCAGAAAAATTCCAGAATTGTTTTAGATATCTGGGCAAAGTTATGTTCAGTAGAGTTCTCTCAAATGTAATTTTCTTTTTCCAGCCATGCACAGCTTCAGTTGCAGTGTCCCTTTTGCAAGCTCTGTTAATCCATTTCCATATAGTTACCCTTCTTACTGCATTTTACCCCCAGCCTTCCTTACTTCCAAATTCACTCATACCTGTTGATCACTCTCTGCTCAGAAAGTCCAGTTGTGCAGGAAAAAAGTGCATCTGTGAATTGAACCGCTGATTGCACTTGTGAGCAACACTACTTATTAGGGTTCATTCCTGTGTTAAAACCATTAATCTGGTAAGGCAGTTTCTAGAAGACTAACACCAGGCACTGTTCTGAGCTGTTTTTCCCACCTTCCTTCCTAAGAGAAGGGGTTCTTAACGCCTGTTCAGATGTGTAGGTGTGAGGTTTCCCAATTGTGTAAGGCTGATCTGTGTTTCTGCGTGGGCACAGGTCAGTGTAGCTGGTGCACTTGCTAGTGTGCATCAACAATGCTGCTGCTTCTCCCTAAACAGTTGCCTCAGGTCTGAAAATAGTTTGGATTTAGCTCTTTGTAGTTTTTCTGGCATCTGAACATTAGTTAGATCTGAATCACACAAGTGTGAAAGTACAGATGTCTCTCTTCCAGACTGTACCTAGAAGGAGATTTAAGGGTGTTTCAGAAATGTTTGTTTTTTCTCACAGACATGACCAAGTGACATTAGTAGTCACTACATTTCCTTCTTTCCTATTCATTGTTGTCTGACTTGTCCTGTTGCATCTGTTGAAAGTTCCCTAAGGATCCCAAATATCCAAATTCTATCTGTTCTATCCCAAGGAACTCCCCAGGGTAGTGACAGTAAGCAGAAGACTCCTCTTTTACACAGCACCCATCTAAAGAGCTCCTAAGCTTGCCTGAGTATCCTGGCACACCTTGGCTGCTCTGAAAAGTACTACTGGGTAATGCCAGAACCTTTCCCTTTCGGTTATCTCAATGTCAGTGTCCTGCAAGTCAGTTTATGGTAAGTATAAAGGATGTAGTTGAAAAACTAAATATGGGCATCTGTCTGGGTGGGAGATGGCAGCACTTCCTTTGTTCAGCTGTTCTCTCCTGTTCATGGGGCAGGGAGGAGGTGAGCTGCTGCATGCTCAGAAGGCTCTGTATGCCCCTGCCCACCTCCACAAAGAGCCAAGGGCTGCCCTGGGAGAGGTGCCCAGCCAGCCAGAAACATTATCAAATGCTTCCGCATTGGATTTTGACCATAGGGCTGGGGGCTGAACACCACTAAGTGTATTAAAACCACAAAAGAGGAAACTTTTTCTCTCTCTTCCTATGCTGGGAAATTTTGCTTTAATGCAGATAATATTCCTCTCTTTTCCAAAAATGAGTAATACAAAAGATAAGTCTTTTCATGTGGCATCCCCTCCCCCACATGCTGCAGCTTAGTAAAAATTATATTATTTCTTTAGAAAGAATGTATTTGACAATCAATTATATAAAAAAGAGTATTTCTGAATATGACTGTAACTAATAAAATTAATAAGAGAAGAAAGTATGCTAAGAAGAATCACTGGGTATACACTGTTTCTTATTCTTTTTCCTAATGCACCTGTGCCAAATCTTGCAGGACAACATACTGCATTAGGCAATCTGCTGGGTCCATTAAGAACATTAAAAAACAGCATATGGGATTGATAAGTGATCTTCCATTATGCATTTCCTGTGGCTAAGAGAAGCACATATATTCATCCTGAGCATGGTTTTCTTTTTCTACCTATGAAAGATGGATTATTCTTTTGAATAAAATGTGAGAGGGAAAATTTCATTGGCTTGGATTATGCCATTTTCTGCAGCATGAAACATGAGTCAAATTATGTTAATGAATAATAGTCTAAAGGTTTTGAACAAACATGGTACACTATTCTTCCTAATTAAAAAAACCCCAAAAACCAACAATGTGAAGCTCTTTGTTTCTGTAATGAAATTGCCATGAGGACAAACACATTAGAGGTACAGAAACAGAATTCACAGTCAAAAAGCAGTAGCTGCCTGCATGCTATTAAGATAACAAAACAATGTTTCCAGCTGAGTGACCATACTTTGTAGAATATAGATCCATTAGGCAAGCAGAATTTGCAGCTCATTCTGGCCTACATGCACTTCCAGTGAAAAAAGCAAAATATGATGTCAAACCCAGGAAGTCACAGATGGCCTTAACCCAGCACAGGAAGAATCCCAAATGGGATTGACAGTAATAGAGAATATCGCTTTAGACCTCAGGGATATTTAATTCACTAAAAAGTCTTTTTGAGAACATTTGGGAGGACAGTGCAAGTCCTATACTTTACCACATGAGAAATGTTATCAAGCTTTCAGGACCACATACTGGGTTGTGCTAAAAGGACAGAACTGAGCAGTTTGGAATATATGCTGTAGACCAAGAAATAAATTCTGAATTTTAAAATATATATAAGATGTCAGTAAAGCAGACACATTTTAGTGGAAAAGTAATGCAGGAAACAAGTATTTCCTCTATTGACACTGACACAAGTTATCAGGTGTAGTCTACTGGTTTTAACCTCTGGGTTTTTTTGGTTTTTTTAAATTTTTTCTTAGAATCACAGGAAATAAGCTGGGAATCAGAAAGTCCATCTCACTTTTACTCCTCAGTTTGAGGCAAGACTGGCTGTATCTAAACTGTTCCTGACAGATGCCTGATAAATTCTTAAAGCCTGCAGAAGAAGATGTAGCACATTACTGCTAAGCAATTTACTCCAGTACTTACCTGTCTTTCCCATTAGATATTTTTCCATCTGCCTGATGTACACTTCCACTGCTGCAATTCTAGTCCATAATAATTGTTTCATTCTCAGCACACATGAAAAAAGTTTTTCCCTTCCTTTTCTCTCAGCAGCTTTTTAAGCTTGCCATCATCGTTCCCTACAGATACCTCCTGAGAAATCAAGTCATATTTTTATGTTTCCACATTTACTGTCTAAGAATTCTTATGGGCTCATCTTTTTGATTATGTAACATCTAAATTGGAAATGGTAGTCCCAGGGAGGTCATATCATTGCTGAAAAGAGCAGAATGATTACTTCCTGTGTTTTGTTTTAAACAGTTCTCTTCTATCTTCAAGTATTTCAGTAACATTATTTAATTATGATTGATTTTTTTTGTAAAAAATAAATATTTAAATTCTAATTTGCACTGATACTACATGCCATTCACTGCTATGTGTACTTGATTTTGATTGTCACTATTTCCTGTCTGAGACTTTGGGGGGTTTGTAGGTTTTCTTTTCTATTGTTAGTTTGTCTCAGTATTTTTCTTTGTTTGGTTGGTTTGTTTTGGTTTTGTTTTGATTGTTGTTGTTTGCTTTTATTTCTTTTGTCAAGATCTTTCATAATAATATTCCACTTACAGTAAGCCAGTAAGCTCACAACCACACATGGCTTGTACATTTAATACATAGTATTTTGTTCAGGTTCCTAATGAAAATATTTGAGATTATGGAACCCATAAAACCCCCCACAGTACTTATATCATTTAACTTTAACCTATTGATTTTTTTTTAGCCTGTTACTGATCAATTTTGTGGGAAGCTAATCAGGAGTCTACTTTTGGAGGAAGCCAAGTGAATATCCTGTTGGACAGGGTCAAAAGTCCTATTCAATTACAAAAAAAACTGCTTTCACCCAACTCTCAGGTTTGTTGCCATGTCATAAAAATTTAATTGATTCATCAGGATTTCTTATTGACAAACCCATATTGATTATTATTAACAGTTTCGTGTCTTCTAGATGATAACTTTTTCAAGTTGTTTGTTTCTCACATTTCTTTGAAAATTGAAGTTACAATTATTTCAGAAGCTTTTATGCCTCTCCTGTTGTTTGGTCTCCCTTTTCCTCTAGGAACAAAACACTGCATGATGTTATGATTAATGTCTGCCATATTGCCAGTTTTCCAAAATTCTTCAGAACTGAAGACTTTATTCCTTGAGTGCAGTTTTAACTTCTTGGATCTAAAGATAATATGTCTTGCCTGCCACTTCTTTAGAATTATTCTCTCTCTTCAGTGAATCAAGAGTTAGAAACCTGCCATTAACATCAAAGACTATCTCTCAGATGATTGTGTTAAAACTTTATACTTTTTGTTCTTTTCTAAAGGCTTCTTCTGATTGATCTTGTTAATTTAGAAACCAGCAATAGACCATACCTGACAACAATATTCTTCGGTTTTTTTCTTTGTATTATTGTGTAGGGATCTAACAAATCTAATTGTCATTATACTTTGGATTCAGGGAAAGTGCATATAACCTTGATATACAAAATTCCATCTCTTCTTTCTGTTCCTTAATAGGTGGCATTATTTATCAGCATTCATTTATGGATATGATCCACTGAGTGATAGTTTTGGTGCTGAAATAATGTTACTTACATTCTTAAGTGTGTTACAAAGACGCATTTTTGTTGTTATTTTGCTATAGTTCTCTTTTCAGTGTAGGTGCAGGTAAAATCTTGATGATTGCATCTTTTCCTATGTAACCAGTTCCCACTTCACTAAAGATTTGTATGTTCATTATGTTGATAATCTCCTGGTCTTCCTTGAAACTCATTAACCTAATTCAATCATTCAAATTCTCTCACTCAATCAGTCTAATAGGAGGCATCTATCACACCAGATGGTCTTCCCAACATTTTTTCCTGGAAGGAAAAAGGAAGACAAATTGTGTGAAATGTGGGCCAGGACACAGTCTGAGGATTCTCCTTTGTCAGACAGAAGGCATTTTGACAATACAGCAGCTCTCAGCCAATATCCTTCTTCCTCCTGGAGTCTTTTCAAACTTGAATGTTTGCTTCACACATTATTGTTTCAGGCTCAATACATAGAAAAAATTAAATGCATGTCCTCAAAAGTATGGTAAAGGAATTGAGGGCAGCCTAGTAAGAACTAATGTGTAACATGAACCACACTGAAGTGTTTTAGTGAAAGTCTGTATTGTATGTGGGACTGGAGGGGGAGAATAACTTTTTCTTGGGAATCTATGAATCCAGATGCTCAGACAGTATTAAATTACTTTTTAAACCAAATAATGTTAGAAACAACAATCTAGGCAACAGTTCAAATCCCTATACAAAAGATTTAATTTCTGAAAACATAGAAAATCAAATTACAAGAACAACCAACAAATGTTTTATACCTGAAATGGATAGCCATTAACATGACTTACTATCAGCTAGAAAACTGCGCTTTCATATCAGTTGTATCAGAGGTAACTCATGGCATAAGAGACACCACCTCTTTACAAAGAATATAATTACTCTGCTTTTCTGACAGTAAAACATCTGATTGAGATAAACTCCCCAAGGAAAGTACCTATAACAAATACAATTTATATTGTTTTCTGAGGGATGTTTTAGTCTCTAAACTTATGGAAAATACCTGTAGGACTTCTCTGTAATTTTAAATTGTACAAATAATAAAATCTGATGTTGGAGGGATGATTAGTATTTCTTCATTACAGTAGTAGGAATTACTGCTTTAATGTAAGTGCAGTAAATTTTGGTTTTGAGAGCAAAATGATGTAAACAAAATGGAACAAAACCTGTGGTCTGATCATATACAACCCCTCGTTGCAAAATAAGAACAAAGACATAAAATAAGACAGCAATTGATTGCAACCAAGGAAAATGCATAGTAGAATTTACAAGAGCTGCTTGCAACTGATGAATACAAACATCCATTGATGTTATAGCATAGAGAAAATATGCTCCATTATTGGAAATAGAGGTCACTGGTGTAATAATTTCAAGTAAACTAATCTATGTCTTAAAACCTGTGGGATCTGCCATGCTTTCATTGGTGCCAAGGTCAAAGATAAGGGCTATGCTCAGCAGGCATACATCAAAAGTACAAATTACTGGAGTGATTTCTGAATAACTACCACCATCACTGTGGGATAGGTCAAAACAATTATCATTTTGAGCCCCTCAGATAGCTGTTATGTTACTAAGTATGTCTTATATGTCTAAGTGCCAGAATCAAAAGCACACTTAGGACTTAGAGGATAAACAAGCGAGGAATATGAATCAGTGAATTAGTGGTTAAATCTCTTAGATGATAAGGCTGAGTCTTGCATACAGGTCAAGCTCCCAAAGTCATTACTCCTTTTTTCTCATCCACTGCTAATGTGAAATGTATCCCTAGGAGAGGATCTGGGCTTGTTTCCTGCTTCCTCTCCCTGTTATCATTGCCACACACTCTCCAGAGAGTATCTGCAGTTGGGAGCAAGGATGTCTGACTCCAGAAACTTCTTGAGGCTTGCTGTAGGCCACTGAATGTTCTTTTCTTCTTTATCCAGGGCCCCAAAAAGAAGGATGAAATATGCACATCTTCCTATAAAAACACTGCATGCTTCCAGTCCAGGAAAGTCAGGTAACAAGATATTGTGGAGTGTTAGTGTCTGAATCCTGAGTCTAACAGGACAATCTGGGAATAGAAGCTGTCAAAGCACTGCAGAGAGTTGAAAAGCTTTGGTTTGTTATAACCTTAAAAGGCAAGATCTCAATCTTACAAGCAATATTAATCAGGAAACTGTTAGGGGAAAGAGCTGAATTTTTATTAAAAGTCACTGAAGCATATGTAATTGAATTTAGTTTAGTCAAATCAATAAAAAGACTTCTAACTGACTCTAGGGCTTTGACACAAGCCCTTACAATGGTTACAAGATATGGCAATATCTTTTTCTCCCCAAACTGTAAAGACAGAGTGAAGACTTTTCTCCACATCATGGAGAATCAGTGGAGCCAGCAATCAAGATGAGTATAGAATTTCAGCTGAATTTGGAGTTAAGCTCCAAACCTGATCCTGTCTCTCTTATTCAGCTGCTGCTTGACACTGAAGGTACCTAGATAAGACAAACACTCTGACTTCTTTGGTCAAATCAAACTGCTGAGCTTTTTAACCTACAAACACCAAAGGTCTGTTTCTGGTCCCTTGGGTATTGCCTTTGGTAACAGGAGTGAGGGATTGGGTGCCTGGATCCCACCCCTCATCGTGCTCTGCAGTGTGAGAAGGGGCTCTTCACCATGGCCCACCAGGTCACCAGTCCCAGCTGCTGGCAGAGCACTACACGTCACACACATTTGTAGGATTGGCACTCAGAATCAACTGAGTAGTATCTGCACTGGAGCAGGGAAAGTTGACCTGACTGTAAGAGAAAGGCCAGAACAGTTTGAACAGTCATTTAAGAAGAAGCAGCCCCAAAATCCAAACACCATTCCATCAAATCAACATATGTTATCTGGTGACATTTTCAGTCACTGGCCAGTGGGATAGTTTCCAGAGGAGAAGAGGAATATAGCATCCATCTTTTGCTAAAGCCTCATGACAAAAGAGATGTAAAATAGTGGCAGGTTTCCCCTTTATTATGTAGATTATAACCTTCCTGCATAAATTCCGAGTATATTGAGTCTAAGTAAGTATGTTATAAGAGCAGGTCTCTTTCTTTTTTTAAGTGCAGCATTTATGTTAACATAAGAATTCTTCACTAAAGTACAGGAAAATATCTTCCTTATTGGTCTTAAATAAGTTTTTTATTTTCTTTAACATTTCTTTTGGGCTTTTTCAGTACTTCTTTTGGACTTTTACTTTCTCTTTTTTCATTCAGCTTTTGTGAGAGAGGAAGACCAATCTTGCTACCACTCCAGGGTTTCCTGGGTTCTGTAAGGCACAATGAGAGGAGGCTTTGTACAGCACATTATTGTCCTGGCTCTCAAGGGAGGCAAACAAAATCTGTTATCTGTGAAATTCCATTTCTATCTGTAACATAAGATAAACCTTAGCATTTCAGAGGCTTAGTACGTAACTAAACTTAATAAAGCCCTAGAGGTACTTATATACATACTATGCATATGTGTGTGGTTGAGGGAAGATAATTGTCAAAATTTGTGTGAATGGAATGGAATAGAGAAGGGTGAGAGCATGGGAAGAGTGATAGAGTCACAGAGCAATGTAATTTTGCAAAACAGATGAAGGAATAGAAACCAACCTACTCAGCTCAGGGAGCTGCTGGCAGCTTGCTTACCTCATGCTGAATGCTGCTCATTGTTTAATCATGCAAGATAAAACTCCTCTGACTGTGTTTGGGGAATTGAGGGAAATATTGAAAGCATATTTTGCTGTATTAATTCTAAGGCTCAATTTTGACACTTCTTTACTACTGTCAGATGTGACTTCTATGTGTTAGCTCAACAACAGAGCACTGCTATTCAGGTTCAGTTTCTGAAGAACAGACTTACAAACAGAAAAGGGACTGAAAATATGGAATCAGTCATAGGACTGGCCAAGCAGCAATTTGCCATCAGCATGCAGACAGTGGAGCAGTCCTCCTGCTAGCATGCTCCAGCAGGGTGTTTTAGAGTGTGGTCCTGGTGATGACATCAGTTTTAGAAATATGGCTGCACTGGCCAACTCTTGTGTGCTGAGCATGCAGCCAGCACTGTTGGCTCTTCTTAGATTTGTACTTCCTACTTTTGAAGTATGAACCTGTACTTTTTTTTTCCCCATCTTTGAAACCCTATATACATTTCACTGCCTCTGCATTGCAGTCCAGTATACAAAATACTGTGAGGAGTTTTTGAAAGCTCTCCAGCAGCAACCCAGCAGGAAAGGGGCTCTCACTCCTTGTGTTCACACTCCCGAGGAGGAAAGAAAGTGATGCATCAGTCATGGGACATAAAGGAATGAATGGGGAATGGAAACTATAATAATTTCAAGCTTAAATTAAAGCTCTGGATAACATTGTTTCACCTCTGATTAATTTAAAACTTTGATTAACCAGGCCTGGCTTTTTTTTATTAGAGACTAAAATTATATTTTCTTTGTAACTAATTTATGCTTATAAATAAGCTGGCAAGCCAAATGAGTCAATATGGTTTCTTAAGTCCAGATCTTTACATATACTGGAAAAGAAATGTTTATGCAGATTCCAGCCAACATATTCCCAACCTAGTAAATTCTGATTACTTCACCTTTATGTCCTGTCTGATCCTGTTGACTGCTTTGTCTCACAAATGGAAGAGATACATCTAATTAAATAATAAATACTATCACTCTGTGTCTCAGTGCTCTTCCTCCTCCTCCAAAAAGAAAAGACCAAATGCTCTTTCATTTAAAGGCCACAAAGATCCTAGGTGAAATCCCAGTCTTATTGAAGACAATGTCAAAACTCCCACTGAGTTCAACGAGGTCAGGATTTCACTGCTTGGTTTTGTAAAGCTGATGAGTAAGAGGACGTGGGATATGGGTATATGAAACCGTCACAAATCACACAGTATGAATCATGCACTGTAAGAGCTAAGCCTTTATAACACAAGAAATAGGTCATCCTAGGAAAATAAGAGTTGGAAATCTAAAGCTGATAGAAGCAAAGTATTTTTGTCACATGCATGGTCACTTTTGGAACACCGTGACACAACTTTCTCATTTCTGAGTGAGGTGCTTAGAGTCAACATTAGCCACTGAATAAAATTTGGCTTAAATTAAAAGGGACTATGTAGTAAAAAATAAGCATTAGAAATGTCTGGTAAATAAAAGAAGATAAAAACAACAACAGATGAGCTTTGGCAAACATTTAGTTGCAATCACCCACTCCTGAAAGCCAGGGAAGTGACAGTTATTGCAATACTTTCTCATAAAATATTCCTATTTGCCATCTTAACTGAAGGATACACCATACAGAAGAGATTCCATAAGTTCTGTTGAAAATAACTGACGTTGAGAGAAGAGATGATTCTGTGAAATTAGTCTGTGCATTATATGCCCCAGCAATAGATATAAGGGTTTAACACTGAGTAACTTCATGTCTCCCAGCGTGGACAGGAACTGCACTCTGTGCCCTCCCACATACTCTGCCATCTTTTCAGAGTGGCAGGAGCTTAGAGAAAAAACCAAATTTACCTGAGGCAAACAAAAAGCCAAGTCCTTATCTGATAACTTAGAAAGAATCTTTAAAAGAATGAGCTAGACAGGAGTAGGGGGTGGAGTAGGTGATCAGAGGTCCCTTCTGGCCTGAATTATCTTTTGATCCTATGAAAACACAAGAATCTACAAATGCACAAGATGTCAACCTGTTTTCATTGCAGGAAGCAATTTCTCTGATGCATTTACTGGCTGCAAGTACCCAATTTGATCATCCTGCTCCTTACATCCTATCTGCAGAGCATCCTTATTCATCTGCTAGCTGGTACTGTTGCTTTTGTTCAGTTACCTGGCACTTGGGAAACATTTAATGGCTGCTCTTCAGGTTATCTGAAAATCACTGAGATTCCCCTTTTCTTAATGCTAATTCCTCTATCCATATAAACCTTTTTATCCTAGGAAATCAACTGAGTTGAAGCTACAAATCTGCAGTTGCAATATTTTAAAAATTATGTATCTGAGAGGTGTGTTCTTCATAGAGATCTTCCTGTCTGCTGGCTTTTACAGAGACCATTAATGGCAAGTGAATGCATATGTTCTTCAAAGGCACCTTGTCAATATATTATTGGTCTCCAGATCAGTAATAGGGTAATAAATTCAGGCTGTTAAAAGCCAGATATTTGGTGTTTGGACAAAACAAACAAACAGACAAAAGAAAAATCCCAACAACAACAATATAAAAACATTTTCATTAAAAATTTCCCACTTAAAAAAACCTTGTAAATTACATCATTTTTCAAAAATTATTGATGAGTCTACGTGATGAGGTGTGTGTTACAGTAAGGTGAGGCCACATTAAGGTGTCAGTTACCCTAATCAGTGATTGCTTCTACTGAGTAGCAGCTCACAATCTTCTTTTTCCATTCCTGCTGGATTTGTTTCATTCCGCCAGAGGAGGAAGAAGAGATGAAGATTTAACCTCTGTTTTGCCTGCACTTAGAAACTGATTTTTTCCATATTGGACACTCTAATGTTTATTCCTACTGTGTAACATTCTACATAAAAAGTACCAGCACTAGGATTTTACCTAAAGACTTGAGACCAGATCCCAGAGTGCAGAGCCTCTGGGATTATTATAGACTTATTATAGAACTGATTCAGCTTTGATTTAGTTCAGAGAGTCTGGCTTCTAATTGCAAAAAAATCCATAAGCCAGGAGGGAAGGGAAAAGAATCATTGTAACTCATCTAAAGGCTTAGATAGAAATAATTTTTGTAGGTCTTTTCCCCATGAAATTAACATTTGCAAATGTGGATTGATATAATCCTCTTGCCAAAGTAAGTCCCGCTCATTTAACCTGGGACAACCTTATCAAGTTACAGACAATGTCTCCTCTGCAGATAAATTCAGTAATTGAAGCTAACAACCATGGTTACTTTACTGCGTAAGAAAGAAAATCCAAATGAAGAGCCAACCCAAAAGAGTACATAGAAAAAAAAGCTCATTTGGGTTCAGTCTCATTTTGGTATTTCTGCTCTAAGAACATTGATGGAGAATATTCCCTTTAGATGGCTTCCTCCTGCAGTATGATTGAAATAGTTTTTATTTCTTAAGTTAATGGTGACCGTTCTCTTACTCTGTTATGGATAGGGAAATAGTTTCATGCAAGGATTGGTAAATTTTGCTTGGAATGTCTATAGATGACTTAAAAGAATTTGTAAAAGGAAGAAGTATAGTGATATGGCCTGAGCCTAAGACATAAAAATAAGTGTTAAAGAGACATTATTTAAAAAAACTCCATTATTGAGACTGTTCAGTAATAGGTAAGACATCTATATCAATAAATTAAAATCTGATAAATTTCTTCTCTTTCACAGAACCAAAAAGCAGGTTTTGTATGCTTTCCTAAAGTAAACCATTGAAAGGAAACTTGATTTAGCACCTTAAGCTAAAATTGATAAGAATATTTTTATTCCAGAATATTTTGCAGCTGTAAAATAATGTCAGATGGGCCACGTTTTTTACAAATTTTACTTGTTATCACTTAATATATGACTCAAATTTATCATTTTGACATCTCATGCCCTCACAAAAGAAGAAACCCAAACCCTAACCTTAAAACTCCTGAATAATTCATTAACATCTCTCTGTAAAGAAAAAAAAAGTTCATTTCATCATTTTGCGCAGCATTACAACCTTATCTCCTCACCATGTCTTGAGCTAGAGATCTCACATATGTCCACTGTGGCATCCTCTTTCTCTCTAGGGAGATATCCTTGCTGACAGTTCATGACTGACCAAATAATCTAAGTAACCCCATAGACCAAACTGTACAAGTAACCATTTGCAATGCACCGCAAGACATAGTAATTTGAATAACCTGCTAAATACTCTCAAAGAGTAGAGGAAAAAGTAGGGCAAAATGAGAACAACAAAATGTTATTTCTTAAGTTTTTATAAATGTATTTGCAAGTATTTATGGCCAAGAGTATTAACTCCTTTAAAACTTTAAGTTGGAATAAGACATTTCATAAGCCAGACAATATAATTGTTCCATTTAATCTCATAAAATGAATAAATAAAATACAAGTAATATCATTGCCATCTAGTCTCTCCCAGAATACTTATTAGCATCAAAAATACAAACATCTGAAGTTCAGTATAGGAACATGCTAATTATAATAACCTAATTTTATCAGATTAAATATTAACATTGAAAAAAATAACTATTTATAATTCCCTTGCTGGTTGCAGCTATCCAATTCAGATGCAAACGATGTTGGATCTCTCCTCTGATAAACAAAAGGTGGAAATGGCTTTTTGGGAGTTAAGGATCAGACACTCATACCCCCCCTGCCTGATGTAGCAAGGACGATGCTCCCTTTTCTCTCTTCATGCAGTCTTAGACCATGCCTGAACTGACTGAAACAAAACTTACTGTGCTATTTCCCACTTTTTAAATATTATTCTACTGTGGTTGAAATGTGTAAAGCTCAGTATATGCAAGTTTTAAACCAATACAAACTGCAAGCAAAGACAGAACAAAGCCAAGCTTTCTCTTCACCATTTTACCTAGGCCTTTATGTTTGCTTTCTGCAAAATTTCTGTAGCATTCACAAGCTATGGATGTATTCAACAGACACACAAATGCCAGTGGTCTCTTTTGTTTCTTTCTTTTTGTTTCTAAAAAGGCACATTTCTTTTAGGAGAGAAAGGACACCTTGAAATTATTTTTGCATCTGACATCTTTTAGATCATTTATCATGAAATTAACTAAAGATACTAATAGCATTACCAAAATATACTCAGCAGTGTTGAATCAAGATATTAAAAGTTCTTTGACATTCACGCAGCAGTAGGTTTGCAAAAGCAAGAAATTTACCATTTATATTACCATTTACATTATTTGTCTCTGAAAGAAGCTACGTGTACATTAGCATATCTAAATTTCTATTTGGATGCTTCGTTAAATATGGTATGAAATGAAAAAAACACATCTTTCCATCAGTATTCCTATTAACATTTATTTCCTTCCAGTGTAACCACATTTTGTCTACTCATGCTTTCTAATAGGAAACTGAATGGTCCCAGACACAGCAAAAAACCAAGAATCTTAGTGTGTTGGTAGTTGTAACCTGCTTTTTATTATTTAATTTTTTTTCTTTAAATCCTTTTTCTATGTATTATTTCCACTGAAACCTGGTCACTTCTATCTTGCTTTAATGACTTTTTATAGCTCTTTATGAATTGCCTTTCAGTTTTGCAGCACTAAACAAGGTCAGATACTTACATCAACTAAAACTACAGCTATTGAACACATTTCTGATATAACTGCATGCATTTGGTATATTCTTTAAAAAACATAAAACTTATTAATTGAGAAAGCAATTATAAAGATAAAATTTATGTAAGATTGTATTGCCACGAGGACTAAAATGAATAGAAAACTAATAATTTAATATTTTTTTAATGAATTATTTTATCTTTCTCTGTAAAAAATGAAACTTTGCCCTCTAAGTAACTATAGCCTCAGAACTAGCATCAGGCCTCTTTGATGTTCTGGTGGGGTTTTTGTTTGTTTGTTATTTTAGACATTTTCACAGAAAAAAGTGACCCAAATTTTGGGCAAATATTAGTGGCTTTGTATGTTTTCATATGTAATATATAAATGCAGGTGCAATTATCACTCACTGAGAGAGTCCAAATACCCTTGAAGCTTGGGCAGAGTGTTTAGTACCTTTTGAATTTTCTAGATTAAAATTTCTGCACAGTCCTCTTCTAATGTTTATGACATGCTGGCAACCACACTGTAAACTGATGCTACTAAATATGTAACAGTGTCAGTTTAATTTTTTCCTCTGTTATAATAATTGGATGAATTTTTCATGCAAGTTACTGTTTTTACATTTGAGGTGAAAAGTTGCCTATATCAAAGCCTTTGTGAAAGGTCTGAATCCACCTAAAATGATAAATGCCATCTTCAACTTTTGTCCATGTTGAACAGTAGAACTGAATCAAATACTAATTCAGGCTCTGGAATTAGCTGGAAGCTTCATCCAGACTCTTACTTTCCTGTATCTTTCTGACACCTAGGATTTTGAGGCAGAATATATTATGTCTTAGAGGTTTGATCTTTTAACCCATAGGAATGGGTTAAGGCAAGAATTGAATACTGTTAATGCAAGAATTGAAGCCTGGTCTGTAAACGACCCATGTCAGATATCTGTAAACTGTGTAAATATATTACATGTGAAATCTGAGCATAAAGTTCTGCAACCTTCACAGGTATATGTGAACACCTTCACACAGTGTTCAGAATTTGAATAGTGATTCAAAATGTAAATATTTTCATGATCAGAACCCTGAATTTTTTGGCTTGGCTACTGATAATCCAAATTCTCTATATTCTTTTTCCCTTTTCCTTCTTTTCAAGACTGTTTTAGTGCATCTCTTTTATTAGGCATATGTTGAAAGCAAGTCCAGTTCTGTAAAAATATCTTTCTTCCTGGAACTGGACTTCCAAGGCTCCCTATCCTTGTCAGTGAGTACATTGTTATGTAATCTTGTAGAGATTTAAGCAAGGCAATGAGCATGGGCAAATTGCTGTTTTCTAAGGATCCGCCAGTTATCGCTGCCTTAACAAAATGAATATTTTATCTCTTTCCCTTACAGTTGCCCTTTTCCTCATGTGCATTGCATTTCAGATGTTTATACATTTAAAGGCCAAATTGTGCCTTGACACACAGCTTGTACAGCCCTGACCTGTGAGATAGTACATTATGACACATTTACAACTGTTTGCCTCACTCGCTAAAGAATGATGACGAAGAGTCACTATTTTAAGGTGAAATCTTGTGTTAAAAAACCCCCAAACCTTACAATGTGCAGACAATTTGCCACTGGCATTTGGTCACCCATCAGAGAGCATTCAGCTGAAAAGCAGCAGTGCTGACTGTCTGTCTCTGCCAAAGGGCATAGAACCATGTGAAGCAGAGGCAACCTCCCCTGAAAAAAGAATATACACCAGCACTAAAATCCACTTCCAGTGGCAGAAGCAGAAGGGAGGTCAAAATAATCTATGCTTTTAAATTCAGATTTGAAGTTCAAGATGAGATATTTTCTGAAATTCCCCTGGCAGACAGGTAAACATAATGAAATATCAAAACACTAAACAGGGGCTTGAGCAGTAAAAAAAGGGCTGTGAGTGCCAGCCTTCCATTTGGAACTGAGCTGGGCATGGCCAGGCACCTGGTGGGAATTATTCCTGTCTGCCAGAGCATCTGTGAGCACAGCACATGAAGGAGAGATGGAAAGGCACAAACGGGGGCATGAATAACACTCTCGAATAGCACACTAGGCACTGGCTGCCGGTCACACTCCCTGAACATGCTTCAGAGACAAATGCCTGTGCTTTGCAAACAGGGCACATTTTCTACTTATTGAGAGTATTAAAGATTGAAATGTCTTTGTGTTCTTATGCTTAACAGCACAGGCTAACAAAATCATATACAACAGGGAAATTTGTATGGTTTTCTCTGAAATACCGTACTCGTTTATGGAAAACTTTCCTACGATTTCTGGACAAAATGAAGAACCACCATATGCTTGAAAGTCATCCTTACCTGCATTCTGCTCCTCAGTCAAGACTGATGTCTCATTAAGACTTTCAATTTAAATGTTTTAGTGTTAATGTGCAACTAGGAATGCTATGATCACTTTTCAAAGTTTCTTCACTCTTCTCAATAGTATCCCTTTCTATGTTTTTGCTTCAAATATTTTTTATAAATCAAGATTTTCCATTTGACTAAAACTGATTAAAATTAAAGATATTTCATTTACATTTTTGCACTTTATGACTATAGAACACACTTCAAGGATTATATTACAGTGACAAACATCTAGTCCCTTTGTTTTCCATCAAGCATGTGTCTGCCATCACGTATCTCAGTATTGTAACCACTGCTTTGTACCCTCTTTGGCAACCCTAGAGAAGAGAAAAGGTAAGCCTCGAAAAAATAAGCTAATAATGAAAAGATGGGAAACCAAGATAATTCAATTTTTTAGGGAAACAGCTGCTACCTTGTAAGTTTGATTTCCCACTGTACGCATTACTTACAAAGAAGAATAATAGTCTGTGGCTGTAAAAGTTGCAGTTGGTGTTCAAGATCAATGAACATGGTTTATGATCTAAACATGATTTACTAATCATTTGGCTACACATGTTTTGGATTTCTATTTTCTTTTATATATCAGTACTGGACAGAATGAGAAGAGGACAAAAGTAAAAGAAGAAAAGAAAAGAAAAACCAAGAATAAAAACAGATGCTGTAGTTTATGGAGCAGTCAAATAATAGTAAATCCTATAAGGAAAGTGAGAATATTATTATTTTAATGATCAGTTCCACATATCACACTTTTTAAAAATTAAGAAACAACTTGGAGGTGAAAAGAGAAAATTATTAGAAAAAGATAATAAAACCCAGGAAGGATTATAAAAAGGTTTCATACAATAAGCACATTTTGTTGGAGATTAATAACAATAAAACCAATTAAAAAATGTTGCAAGCAGAAAAAACCAGTTATATCAGATTCTTAAATAGACCAGGACCTGTCAAATATTCTTTGATGACTAGTAACCTGGAAATCCCATAGCCTATTTTAGCTCCATTGGTTCAGACACACAGTAGTGGAAAGCCAATATCTGTGTCCTAATGGAACTTCTCTGTATTGCTCCCCTTTGTGCTCCTAGCTCTGCAATGAGCCACTGCATTTTACAGTAATGTATAAAAGAAACTCCAGATTCTTAAGTATATCTGGTTGTTCCATAATGTGTCAAACCAAAGCAGGTGTGTGAGTTGATTTTTTTCAATTGTTTATTTATAAAACCTGACAAACATGGAAAGATAAACAGGTTGGGTTTTGGTTTGGTTTGGTTTGGTTTGTGGGTTCGTTTTTTGGGGTTTTTTTGTTGTTGTTTGTTTGTTTGGGAGTTTTTTTGTGTGTGTTTTTTAAGAGCATTCAAAGGACAAATTTGCACAGAATTGACATTTAGCAAATTTATTTTATCAATAAATAAATTATATGGAAGCATAAAAAACATGTCATGCTTTTAAAATGTCATGATACTGGGTAAAAACTGTAAGTCATTCCAAAGACTTGGATTTCACATTCTTAAAAATAACTGGATTATTTATTTGGGTTGTCAACCTGACTGATGATCTGCACAAAACCTTGTAGCAAAATTTTCATTAAACCTTTTATTATCAATTCAATCATTCTTCAGAAAGCTATATTGATTTAATTCTTCTTCTGTAAATGAAATTGTTTTTAGAGAGATGCATTGAGATAAAAATATTTATTGTTTTATTTTAAAAAATGACATTTTTAAGTGGGACTAATCTTTCAAAATCACTTTATTTATTCCTGTTCTGTTATTTTATCTTTCTGTTTCCTCATCACAGTATGGAATAGTGCATCAATCCGTAGTAATTCACAATAATATAAAAATATTGTTGGACTTTATCACATCTCAAATTTTAATGGGAAGCTGCTACTTACAACTTGTTGAAACTGCTGATTTTCTAGAAGTTAATGTGTCTTGTGTTCTTGTAATAAAACACTTAAGCTTTTCAAACACAAAAGAAGATAAACTCAATATATACTAATTACATGACCAGCAATTTTCAAAGCCTTTTTTGGGGGGAGGACTTTTTTTAGAGTGAAATCAGTTAGCATTTATTTCACTTCCTTTGAGGTAAGTGGAGTACTCATGCCATGTGCCATTAAGCCCCTGAGTTGTAAGTCTAATCTCTCTTTCTGTCAATATAGTTTATAGACAGCCATGCTTAACTTCAGTCAGTAAGGAGAGAAGCTTGAAATTCTCTAAAATGCTCCTAGCTCACTACTCACTGAAAAGAGAATTTAGGATAAACAGGCTGACAATTTAGAGATCTAAATGGAAACGCTGAATGTAGGGAGAGTAAATACCCTCTTCATCCAAACAAAACACTTAAATTATACTTAAACAAAATACTTTAAAAATCATAAAAGAAAAAGAATAATTTTAATATGCCACGGTATATTTTTGAGATATAAAGATAAATTGGGCTATATTGCTCAGAACAATGATATTAAAAAGGACACTTTGTCACTCATGTGACACTTTGTCACTCAACCACAGACAGCCCAAGCAGGATTCAGAATTCTTTTCCATAACATCCATTACATGCAAGGAGGTGTTTTATATAGGGACAGTGCAGTGGAGTCCTGGGGTAGACTAATTTCATGTTGCTGTTTAGAAACATCACAATTAAACAATTGGTACTGCTGATCAGAAAATATCAATAAAATCAAAAATTCAAATCAGCTGGTGCAGCTTTTTTAAACACCTTCAGCTGCACAAATATCTGCTTTTAAACTGTATTGTGGCCTTAATGTTTCACAGTCACAATACAGATCCAAATGCACTGCCAGACACAGTAGACCACTGACAGTGCTTTGCCAGGCAAAGGCAACACATGCTCTTTCAGAGTAGAAGTAGCCACCAATGTATCTGTTTCAAAGAGAACTGATTTAATGTTTAAAATTTTTATATACTTTTGAGTGAGTGGTTCTGCTCTTCCAGTTTGATGTGCCAATGTAAACAGTGTGAGTTGTCAGAGAGAGGATGTCAAACCAGCTCACACCCTAGTTATGCTCGAGTGTCATGAACACAATCTTTTCACAACATTATAATTTTCACCTGTACCCACTGGATTTCCCTGCTAGCTGTTACTCAGTAGATGTGTTCTTGAATCATGGTCTTTTATATGAAAAGATGGGAGCACTTTTAAAAATATGTGGAAGTATTTATTTCTTCTTAATGTAGCACAATGTTTGGAAGAATTTTTGACAGGCTCCGTTAATGTTTTGTCAGGAAATAATAAAGTCTTTCTAATTATTTAATGGAGCTAACAATGATTCAAGAGGTGTGTGCTTTTCATGCTTAAGAATAAAGAAAATAATTTAATTACCTTTATAACATGCTGTTCTTTATATCACAAGACTGATATGTATTGATTTTTAATGTAGGAAAAGATTTACTCCTTGTCAAGCACCTGAAATATGTGCCTTGTAAAGTGTAATATGAAAAGGCATCTCTTTTTAACATGTTTAAAAAATAGAAACCACACAATATAGTATTATTACATTAAATGGTTGCTATTGTGTAGAAAAGTGTTTTGACCAATACCTATTGGAATTAAATGCTTTCAAATGTGTTTCATCCCATCATAGCTTCACAGAATAATCTTGATGGTATCTTTTAATTCTTCTGTATACTCAACACATCCATTTGTAAAGCATTGTATTTTGTAAACCTTAATAACTCTGAAAATGATTGCCACAAAAATTCTTAGTGCTTTTAAGGGTACACTGGCATGTCCATTGGCATAAATATTTCTTAGGAGTCATATTCACTAATATTTTCTTCCACATCTGACATCCTATTGAGGACACAGTGGTTGCTGGCTAATGTACACTTTCTGCAGTGATGCCTGGCCATGTATATTTGCAATCATAGTTATGTCTTTTCTGAACAGCAAAATTGACAGTTAAAGTCAGGCTGTGAATAATATCTCTGAATCCCAATTTGAGCAGATGGTGGTAGTTTCTGGGAGAGGTGTGAGATGAAATCAGGAAATAAAAAAGGAAATATTTACTATATACAGTCAAGGCACTGGAAAAAGACTAACATGGCTGTTAGATTGCAAAAGAAAGGGAAAAGAGGATAAGATGATTTATTCTAGTTCAGAAACAAACACAATACTGGTATCAGTCCTTGCATAATGTCTTAATTAACAGCCTAGGTGAATGGAAGGGTTGCCCTCTTGGCAGGATTGTGGCCAACACCAAGTTGGAGGGAATAGCCAATAAGTGGAGGCTGGAGACATGGGCAGACAGGAGCCCATGTCCTGTGGCCAGATAGGGATAATCCTCTCCAGCACAGAAGGCTGGGAAGCAGCTCTGGGAAAGGGCTGGAGGCCCTGGTGGTTTGCAAGGAAAGCCTGAGCCAGCAGTGAGCCTTGGCAGCAGATATGCCCAACAGCACTGGGGGCTACACCAGCAGGTCCACAGGATGATCCTTTCCCTCTGTTCAGCACTAACACCCTGTTGTGATTCCTGCCATGATTTCTCAGTAATCTTCAGTACTCTGAATTTGAAGCACAAACAAAAAACGTCCCCTTTTTAGCAGACTTTTCTCAATTTATTTAAATGTTATAATTTTGCATTCTTCATAAATCTTTCTCCAGAATTCTGATACATTAATTGAGTTTTGTTTTAGGGCTTTTTTTGCCTCTGTATCATTACAAGAACAAACTTGTCACTCTATATTTAGTTCTGAATTGGCTCATGTCACCTTGTATTCAACCTCCTCTATTCTGCAGTCTGACAGCTGTCAAGAGCTCTTTTTTTTTTTGGTGTTTTGACTATTCGTAGTAATTTACTTGCTTTGCATTTCCTGATTTTACCTCCTACCACCTCTCCTGTGAAACAGCACCACCTGCTCAGATTGGGAGCAATCTCTCATGAACCACCAAATTTGGGCTCAGTCTGGCTGATCAAGAAACATGTTCAGGATAAAGTCTGACAAGTATGAACATATAGATGAACTTCCCTAGCCAATATATTTCTTTTAAAAAGTGACAAATGATACCGTTGCTTAAAATGAAAAAGGAATTTGGATGAGGTTCGAATATCCCCATCTCTCCTTCCTTTATCTCATCTCTCTTTCCTTATTTCCTTTGCTAGTTGTTAGCAATGTCTGAGATTACTTAGGTGCAGCTCTCTTACACTGCAGTTCACTCCTTTAAACCACAAAGCAGATAATGCCCCATCCTTGGAGGGAAAGATTCCAGGATTTTCCAGTAACTGCCTAGAAATCTAGCTGTTTAAAAGTAGTTAATTTTATTATAATTCAGGTTAGGTTTCCATAATTTTGACTGGAAATTACTCCTATAAAAATTCACAGGGTTAAAGGATGCAATATAAATAAACTAGTATCTAACTGTGTAGCATTGCCATACCTAAAGGCACAATCCAATCCTAAATACTGTCCTAAATACTTTTGCAAGATTTGATTGTTTTCTTGTTCGGATAGGTATGTGTCCTGTAGAAATTAAACTTCACAGCATAGTGGTGCCAGTGATTGCACAGCAGAGGCAACTAAAATTATGGGAATATTTTAAAAAAAATCTTTTGAGATTTCCATCTTCAATATTTTCTTCAGAGAGTCACACAAAGCAGTTACAATTCTTAATTTTCAAATCTTGCTTGGTATTGTCTGTCTAGTTCAGTGGAAGCTGCATTCCACCTCCATTTTGTGGTTTGTTTACAGGGCAGTGATTTGCTCTGCTGTAGCTGATCATGCAGAAAGCTTCCTAGATAAAACCTCATTGTTAGTATTCAATAATTGATAAGCATTCCAAAAGTGCTAGAGATAATTTTCAAATATAGGAACCAGTTATGTACTTGTAACACAGCAATAGTCACTGTACCTTTGAAAGGCTCAAGTTTTAGATACACCAGACTGTTTCTCGACAGCCCCAAGACAGGAGATGAGTGAATTTTCCAAAGTGGTTGAATGAGAAGAACATGGATACTGATAGCATAGATAAAAAAAAAAAAAAAAAAAAAAAAAAAAAAAAAAAAAAAAAAATTGAATAAATCCTCACAGAAAAGTCCAGCAGTGGGAGAGTGGGAGATGTTACTTCTCACTGTATATACTTAGACCAGAGTGGCTCAAGCCACACCTTCATCCTACTCTGCACAGATGTCACAAAGTATTACTTGTTGAGGTTATTTTGCTGATATTACTCAGCTGTTTATCAACTTTAAAAGTGTGAAGGAAGCCTTGAAAGAAACAGCTGCAGTGACTCCTGTGATGAATGGAGCACTGCAGGGCCAGGAGGGACAGCAGAGAGCAGCTGGGCTGACTCCTGATGCCCTCAGCACATGGCAGGTACCAACCCAGGAGGCAGCCCCTGAGCTCAGTGTACCTGCAAGGCAGCCCAAAACACAACAGGCCCCTCCTGATTTAACAACAAGATCAACGACAAGAGCATTGAGTTTGGGTATAGAAAGGCCCTCCTGCTAAGTTTAATTTAAGGTTATTTTTCTGGAGCAGAAAAGAAAATTAATCTCCTGATCTGGAAACTATATTAGAATTGTTTCTCCAAGCTATAAGCTATATAGAGAAACACTACAAAATTAAACCCAGAACAACTACATGCTATTTTGAAGAAGAAAGGCAATTGCACAAAAGCAGTCTTCAAAAGAAAATGAGTAGTGTGGGTGCAAGCTTAATAATTCAGTATCTAACATCACATTCTCCAAGATACTTGCAAATAGAGTTTGCAGCACATCTTCTTCCCCACTGCTCTGTCCCACTACTTTGCTTGTTTCAGATGCCTGCCAGATCCCTTCTTAGATACTCTGCACAGTCTTTGGGAGTGAAAAAGGAAATATTTTTTAGTGCCAGACCACATAAGGAATGCCTCAACAAGCACTTAAGAGTGATGGGAGTCTCTAAGCACTACTGAAAGATTAGTAATTAAGTATTCTGTCTAGTCTTTAGTGCTTCTGGTTCAAAAATAATTGATTACATTTTTAATTTTCAAGTCCCTCTTCCTTTTTCTGTGCTCAAGATTACATGTCTCCACAGAACTTGTTAAGCTCAAGAGGTTCTCTTTTTAACTATCAATAGTTCTCTACTGCTTTTATGCCTACAAATGCTCCTTTTGTTAAAGCTGCACAAAGCAGAGGGGCGTAGTAACTAATTTCATTTTGTTTTGTATTTTTTTTCCCTTCACTGCTGTCCAGTTTTGCTTTCCTGAGTGGGAGCAGCTGAGCTTGCCAGGACTCTGCAAATCTTCTTGCAGAGACTGCAATGAAAAACCTTCAGGAAAAGAGCTCTTAGACTTTGAGACAGACAGGGGTCCAGAAAAGATCTGGAAGATGATATGAGGCACCAATCAGTGGTAATACAAATTTTTGGCAGGACCGACGTATACACACACACACATACATACATGTAGACATATACACATACTTACATATATATACACATACATATATATGTCTGTATATATGTATGTGTGTGTATATATATATACACATATATACATATACACATATATATATATAAAATGCATGTATATGATGTAAATATAATAGCTCAATTTTTCTCCCAATTTTTCTGCTCAGTGTTGTCAGCAGTGTGGAAAAAGTTGTACTGAACACTAGCATTGCTCTAGCAGTAGGGTGTATTGCAAAAAATAAATCCAGGAGAGCAAAGTCTATATGGGAGTTGATTAAGTTTATAGGGGATGGTTTTACACCTTGTGGAGAAGGACAACACATTTTATTTCACCTACTGCCTGCTATGTCATGTAGCTGGAAAATGCTCAGATTGTAAAATGCCCGTTTGAAAAGAGACCAGACTGGTATCAAGCACAATAGATAATTTCCTTCATTCTTCATGTAGACAATGTACATGCAAATACCATAGAGACAGTTCAAATTTAACTGAAAACTTATCCAATTTGGTTGTATATATTACCCATGCAATCATTTTTAACACCCTTCCAAAGGCACAAGTCTGCCTAAAGGATAAAAGACCAGTTGAATATTGCTCTGTTTTTCTGCAAGATAGAGTTTGCTGCCTCATTTTCAACAAAAACGCCAGACAACTGCTAGTTTGTCTTTGCCCTGTATTTAATTTCTGTATCATTACTTGACAGCAATGTATTAAGATGAAAGCATAATCTCTTGTATCAACTACCACATCCAAAAAACTGAAGAGCTATACTTAAAAATGCACAATAGATTTTATTTTGGGGCAGCATAAAACATTAAATTACACCATCCCACTTCATGAATTTGTGAGGTATGCCAATTTCTTCTGTAATTCTAATGATTCTAGTTTCACTGAAATGTATTAGAAAAAAAAAGGTTATGTTTATAGTTTAGTTTTAACAATAAACTTAATATATAAATAATCTTAGAATATAAAAGCTCATAACGTTAAAATTTCACCTTCTTTGGGGAAATACTGAGATAATTTTCATCGGAAAATACAAAACAATACATGTGCAAGCTTTCTCAATCTCAAATTAATCAGAACATTATCTGCCCCTTGTCTTCAAAACAATCAATTAACCACCAGACTTCACTACAAATAATTGATACATATTAAATATGGTGATCAGAATACAGATTAGAATCTTTTATCAAAACGCATGTATAGTGTTACACTGAAAGCAGAGCCTTCCTTGTAAGGAAGAATTTCAGTCAATATTTGAATATGCAATAAGCACAGGAGTCTTGAATACTGATGATCAGAGTATTGATTAAAATTTTTTACAAGGTTTATTTCCTACTGAGAAAATGTTAATTTAATATGCCACAATTCTTGATGGAAATTTTAAGGAAATGAGAGGCCAGATCCAAAGAAAGACTTTCAGTAATTAAAGAAAAATTTAAAAATTATATAGGAATCCATGTTTAAAACTGTGTTGCTGTATAACTCATGATCTACTTAATTTAGAATCTAAGTTTTTTTACACCAAAGGGAATGAAATTGTCCTGTGTTCATAGATGTATACATGCTCAGACCAAGTCCAGCTTAAGGATATAGTCTCATTAGACTCTATAAACTTCATTCACCTAAATTCTCAAGGGACCAAATTCCTCCAGCACACTCACAGAATGTCTCCTTCCCTCCCAGCACAATGCTTTTAATATTATTATTATTATTATTATTATTATCATTATTGTTGTTGTTGTTGTTGTTAGTCCTGTAGCTGCTGTAACATTTCATTTTGTAGGATTTAACAAAACAGAGTGGTTTTAAACTCAGCTGGAAAGGACAGACCCACTTAGTAAGAACAGCACATCCTAATGTATGACAGACCTTGAGAAGCTTCTGACTCAATGCCAAGTCCCCACCATTAAATCACATTAGAAATGGGTCAGGTTAAACAAACAAGCAAACAAAGAGCAACACCAAGCAAAACTACATTTTGTACAAGAATTGTGCCAACAGGTCATTAATAGCCCACACTGAACATTGAGTTATTTACATACTAAACAAGCTGTGCCAATTAACATGAAATGTCATAGATTTTCATGATTTTACAATACAGAAAAAACCCTTTCTCTAGCTTTTTCACCTTTCTCATTCCTCTCAGCACTGGTCAGTAAACATACTGCCTTGCACAAAATGCCCTTAAAGGTGGCCTTACAAGAACATTAAACCAAAAGCTAAAATCCACCTCATATCATTTGGAAGATTTTTTGAAAACAAAAAGTGGCATTCTGTTTTCTCTCTCCAAAATGCAGTAGAAGCTGACCTTGACAAATACAACTTACAGAAAAGACTTGTGAATTGAGACCAGTTGGAAGCAATGCAGTACAAACACATGAAATGAAGAGAGACATGCTTTTCTCTATACAGTACTGTTTGCATCATAACTTTCTTCAGTTTCCTCAGCCATTCACAAACTGCAGTACAGCAAATAAATAGAACCACTGACACCCTGTCTCCTCACCTCATAGCACTGCCTGTGAAATGGAAAGAGGATTCAGAGGCAGGCTTGCAACGTCCTTTAGCTGAAAACTGAACTGATAGCTGATTAATTAGCCTTTTAAAAGGGATTTGGGGAATGAAAGCAAAGGCCTTCATAAAAGATAAGAGGAAGCATTGTATTCTATTCTATTCTATTCCATTCCATTCCATTCTATTCTATTCTATTCTATTCTAATCTATTCTATTCTATTCTATTTTTTCATCTAATTTGAGAGATATTTATGTTTTTAAAAGTAGCAATGAGTATTAAAATTTGTATCTCTGTGCAGAGCAATGATTGTAAGCTGAAAAGTGTTGTCATTTGTACTCAAGATTTAAGAGCTTTCTGAGAAACACACTAAGCAGGAACTTTTAGTGACTCACTAATTGTCACTGCATTACCTTAGGAAATTACTGGGGCAAAGATTTGATGGAGGTTATGATTCAAAAATAATGCAGCCAGGTTTTCCCAGGTACTTCACAAACTTTAGAATTTGCTTTATTACTTTTTATTTGCTTTTAGCTGCTGCTGATAGATAATCCTTGGAGTGACGTAGGTGAGAGGGTAGAATAGAACATGCATTCAAAGAGACTCAACAGAAATATTTCTGTCACATCTGCCTCATTATCATCTTTACTTCTGAAGCATCTGATGTCTGATTTATGTTCCAGGTGGAACATAAGTGCTAAACTAAATGGAATTTTAGTGAACATCATAACAGAACCAATGTCTATGTCAGTTCTTGTAGTCATAGCAATCATCTCATAAGTAACTGCCGACAGTGTTAACTGGAAGCCTGTTGTGGTCTTTCATTCACATAAAAGCAATTATCTGTTTGCATGCATTCTGTCTGTAAGCTGTCATATAATGATTCATACCATTGATGTTAATGAGACCTGCCTTGTCAAAATAATTTTGATGGAAGACCCTGGAAGGGAATGCTACAGCGGAAGGGGGAGGTTCCAAAACAATGCTGGGTTTTAAAATTGAGGGAGAATTTTCACATTTCAGCAGTCTAACACCTTCATATGTATCTAGAAAGATTATCATTTGCATATTATTAGCTTTGTTTCCTAGCACTATGATAAAATTCCTAGATTTCTGTGGTTCTGTTTTATTTAACTAAAGTGCTCTCTCAACTTTCTTACCTATGTGTTAATTTTAACACAGCAGGACAACTCAGTCAGGGGTGTTTTGTGTTTTAATTGTTTGTCATTAAGGGAGTGGGATAGTATCTAAAGTTGCTTTCTTTATTGCTTTAACCTCATCATGGGAAGACTCATTGGAAGACAATATCTGTATTCACCTTTCTATTGTCCCATAAAATTTAGAAATTGAATTGAAGAAGGACTACTTTGTCTAAATTCTCACATTAATGTAGAAGATTTCAAAGAGCATCTGGTTTTGTAGTGCATTATGGAACAAAAATACGATGGGACAAGCTGAGCCTATATAATTATACAACACAAAAATTACTTGCAGAATTTTCTCATCTTGGTGATCCATTGTAAAAGTTGCCACAAGCCCTGATCTTTCAAAGACAATGACTCCTCTAGAGTCTCCTTGTCCACTGCTTGTCCATCTTAGTGATGGCTCCTTTCAGGATACCCTCACTGTACCCTGAAACATGTTTTGGATTTTGCTACAAGATAAACAACTGGCTAAATATTCATTTTCTCAGGTGTCGATTCTGGTTTATAATAGTTGTTACCATAGAACAATAAATAAAGGGGTAACATATAACCGTGGGTTTTAGATATTAAGATATATTAATATAATGCCCATTAAGAAATATTATATTTATTTGTAAATTGCCTCTCAGGAAACTGTTGTTTATTTTATTCTCATTTTCAGAAGCCTTGCAACACATAAGTGCTATGTTCTATACAGTAAATATATTTCACTGTCTGCACAGGGAGAAGATTCATTTAAGTGAAAATACCATTTTCCTTGAAGCTTTCTTTTATACAGGATTTAAAATGCAGAACCCAGTAGACTAAATGAATTCACCCTAGCTGAACACTATGGTGTTGTTCAAACAGTGTTAAGCATGATAAAACACAATTTAGTGTCATCCATACACACATAGTGTACAGATTCCCTTGTTTCTTAAATCTGATAGACTTCTCATTTAATAAATAAAAATTGATTAATCCATCTGTCATTTGTTTTTCTGAAAATGTTGGGGTCTGTTTTGACAGAAAACAGAATACCTTTAAGTATATCAGTAATACTTGCTTTCAAGGCTTTTGAGAAACTGAGATTAAAAGTTCTTTTTTCCTAAAACTTGATATGGTCATTAGTGAGAAACTAATTAGGTTTTGAAGAAAATATCACTTAGATTTACATCTTTAAATAAATCTCATTAAATACAACAATGCTGCAAAAAATTAAAATATTTATCATTGCAAAAAAGGAAAAACAAAGCAATAAAACCCCTAGCAAAATTGCTGAGGAATCCCTTCAGTGCTGGTGTCTCATTGAGCACCTGCAGTGGGAACTGCAGGTTGAGCTCTGGGAACCTGAGAATTGCTGACCCTTTGCACAGCAAAGGGCCTGGGGACCTGTGGCCTGGCCAGGGGACACTCAGAGACACTCAGATACATGGCAGGAGCCAAGGACTTTCCCATGTCCATGGGGACTGTGAGGGAATAAATGCCCAGGATTTCCTTTTTTTGGGGTCTCTCCTCAGAGTCACCAGCTGGAGCTGGTTTTCTGTTACTTAGTTATTGCATCAATGTTAAATTACTTTAAAGATGGGTTCATCTGTGACTCTGCTGTGGGAAATCTGGGGCTAAGCCAGCTTGGAAACCTGGAGTGACTGTGTGAGTGTGGGGTGTAGCTGTTTTGGGGCCTCAGTCCCAGCTCAGGTGTGTGAGTGTGACTGACTGAGTGGCTCCTGGAGGGCTGCACAGGGACATTCCCTTAACAAAATATCCTGCCTTTTTTAATAGATTGAATTAATATCTCGAATCATGACTCATTCTGAAATGAACAGATGCCTTTTAGTTACTAACCTCAGAGGGGCAAGGATGTGTCTGCTGTTGCCATATGGTGAGAATCTAAACAGCATAGTTCAGCTTCTTTTCAATAAAGAATTTGTCTGGAAAGGTGGGTGAAGAAATTAAATGGAAAAACAGAGTAGGAAAAGAGAGAGAGAGAGAGAGACAGAGAGAGAGAGAAAGAAATATAGAGGAAAATGCAATCTGCAGAACCTATAAACACAGAATTCTCTTATGCCTGGCTTGTTCTTTGTTTTTCTGTATCAATTACAGAGTACATTCCTGTTGCAAGAATGCTCTTCTGGAGTCACTAGAAATGTTTATTTAGAAAAACTTACAAAAATATAAGTATTGACAGAATTTCACTTTAGCAAATAAAAAGTATAGGTTGGTTATGGCAATAACAAAAATAATCTTAATCAAAACCATGACATTGATGGCTGTGTCCCAGCTTTTGTCAATTTTAAGTGACACAAAGATATGTATGAATAATGCCCTTGTGTACTTAGAATATCCTGAGTTGAAGGGACTCACAACAGTCATCAAGTCTGACTCCTGGCCCTCCTCCAGACACCCCAAGAATCCAGGCACCCCATGTGCCTGAGAGTGTTTTCCAAACGCTTCTTGAATTCTCTCAGGCTTGGTGATGTGACCACTTCCCCGGGGAGTTGTTCCAGTGCCCAACCACCCTCTGGGTGAGGAACATTTTTCTTATATCCAACCTAAACCTCCCCAGGCACAACTTCAAGCCATTCCCTCAGGTCCTGTCACTGTTCACCACAGAGAAGAGATCAGTGCCTGCCCCTCCTCCTTCCTTTGGAAGGAAGTTGTTGCTTCTGATCTCCAGTATTTCTGTGTTTTCTTTATCAGAAACACTGGTTCTGATAGTGTTACTGGTCCTTAGTCAAGTTTAGGGGGGAAGATTTTAAGCACGTTCATGCATAGCTGTATAAGAAAGGAAAATAGTTAATTTTCATTCAGATAGCACATTTTCTATTTAATAAAGAGGTGTCAAATTTTGATACCTGACAGTATCTACTTCCTAATCAAAATGTTTTGTCACAGTTTCTTTGTGCTCTTGAATCTTAATCCTTTCCAGCTTTTTTTCTCTTTTGAAAGCTGTAAACATCAAACTGACAAATCAAGATGGATTGTTAATTTTCTTTCAATATTATTTGAATGAAAATTAAAGTAAGTAGATATAAGCAAGAAACAAAATTTTCTGCACTGCATTTCTTGCTTTAAAGGGATGTTTGTGCAGTCAAAAGGATAATGGCTGTAAAAAAGGAACAGCTCATAATATAATTTTAAATTCTCATAGGACTGAATCTGCATAGAATTTATGGGTTACCTATATGCAAGGCATAAGTAATAATGTGTGATGCTATTAAGTCTCTTAATACTTCCCATTTGCAAAAGTCTAAACAGTCTTACAAACATGTGGCTACTGTCCCCTCTGTCTATACAGATGTGCTCACATTTACTGTGACTACAGGACACAGCAAAGATCAGGCTGTGAGATTTGGTGTGCTGGGCTGCTGCAAAGTCTCCCAGTCAGTGTTAAAAAAAGGTGCTGAGCTATTTACCAGGATGGCAAGAGTAAACATGCTGTGTGGCATTGTGCTGCTGTCAGTATTGATAAGGAGACTCCCACTAAATTCAATAAGACTAGATTTCAATTCTCCTACACTTCATTTTCAATTAGTCTGCTTGGTGAACTTTTAACTAGTAATTAAGACCTTAAGGGGGCTATGGAGACATTCAGAGTAGCTTTTTCTATTTTCCTCTTTGAAGTTTAATAGGGATGTGATTCTACACCATTAAAAACCCTTCTGAATCTTTCCTGGGAAGATGGGAAGCTAGGCAGAAATGTGAGGGAGAGGCTAGACACTGGGCTTGGCTTTGTTTCTTTGCTTTTTACTTTCACCTTCTCTCAAACTACTTAGGGGGTGGTGAGTCACAGTTCTAGATATAGCTTTTTTGAAAAAGCTGGTTTTTAAAAGATTAATTTACTGCAGATTGTGGGTCTCACGTATGAAAATTTTGTTTCCTCTGGTATCTTTGAAACGTACAATGTAAGTATTCATATAGCCCTCCTGAACCATTTGAAACTGTCTTTTCTTATTACCTAAAAATAGTGGTATTTTTTTTTCTAGAATTACTGCTTAGATACTTTTTCTCTGAGCAGCAGGACAGTCTGTGGTCCAATGCCAATCAACATGGCCTGTCTGCAGAAAGCAGCAGCAGAAAAGGAGACCGCAGCCAACATTTGTTTACTATGCCTTTCATGCATCTGCAAATTCCTCCTTCCTTTTTTCCTTTTCATGTAATTTTTCTTGGCTCTTTGGGGATCTTAGAAGGAAGCTGCACTTGAGCTTTTGGCCAACACAGAGAGAAGATGATTTATGGAAGGGAAGGTTGTCTTCTCTGAGAGTGAAACCTTTTGCTAAGTAAGCTCAGGAGAACTCCTCTAAACAAGAAATAGAAAGCTCATTTATAGGTGACCTGAAATCTGTGCGGGAAAGAGAGATTGGATTTCTTGTCTGAGTAGATAAATGGGGTTTGGCTTAGTCCCTAGTCTGTATTTAGGTCATTTAATAGGTTTGGAAAGATCTCATAAAGCCAATCATAACTATATTCTGCAAAGATCTCCGCAGTAACTGTAAATACTCATTTCAAAGGGTGTGCAACCAAGAAATTTGTCATTGTTGACCTAATTTTATGAAATCTCTCTACCATAATGCCCTGCACAAAGCAAATGAAATAGTCATCTCCCAAAACAGAATATTCTTCAAACATTTCTCAACTTGCATTTTTTGTTAAATACCTGCCATTTGCAAAAAATAAGACAGTGTAAAAACAAATGCTTCTTCTTCATCTAAATATCTAATCTATACAATTAGTTTCTAATGAACAGGAGTTTTCTGTTTTAGTTTGATTTGATTTTTTTCCTAAAGAATGAATCAATAGATTGTAACATTACTATTTTCTAACTGGTTTTGCGGATAAACAGTAATTTATTCCTCCTCTCCTTCTTTTTGCAAACCTGCCAGAGATTAAACAGATATACAGGAGATGGCAGAAGCAGCACACAAAATTTGGATTGTGTGCTTGGCATCCTTTAAAACACTTGGTGGAGCAGATGAGAGTTCAAAGAGAGTACCCTAATTAGTATTGGTCAGGGACAGATGCAGAAGAAGTTTGAAAACTGGAAATAGAGGAAATCATTAGGAAACTTGGGTGAAAGAAATGGAACTCTAACACTCAGTCAGGCAAAATTCCCACAGAAGCCAAAGTCTGCATTGTAGCACAAAGTGTCTGCACCAAGTTTTAATATTAACATGTAAAAACTCCATACGTTGTGTCATAACTCCTTCCAAATTGTAACAACCATTTTTAGAACAATGATGTTTTCAAAAGAACAGCAATGGAAAAACAAATATTTTACTTCTTTTGAAGAAAACAAGCTGTCAATGCTGCTGCACCTTTGAGATCAACTTAGTTTGATAATTTTTTCTCTTGCTGCGTATTCCTAAAATTGAGACTTTTGCTGTCACTTGAAAACTGGGAATAATATCTCTGGGAGATAAGATCTCTGGGAATTTGCCAATATTCAGTGCTATTGGCATTGCTTCAAATAGAAGTAAGGTGCTACTTTAAAAACACTGACAAAGTACCTGATAGCAGAATAGACTGTTTAGGACAGAGAAATCCATGATGTTTTTTGACAGAAAATGAATGAGAATCCACATATAAACAAAGAAAACATCTAAGGATATGCAGGAGATGGCAAGAAGCTTGTACAAGGAGGGAATTGAGAAGCTCCTGCAAAGTCCTTGGTGATGTTCTAAGCAGGTAAGGGATGCCAGTTAACAATAACAAGGTCATATTCAACCCAAATGTATTATGCAAAAAGGGTCCAGTGAAATAAATTCCTTGCAGATCCATGCTCATAGCCAAAAAAAATGAGCTATTAAGCTTTTAAAGTAATTTAATTATCTGCAGCTTTATTGCAAGTTAAAACACAAGTGTTTGTGTAAAAAGCCTGTACTCCACCAACACTCTTAGCTGTCCTCCAAGGCTTTTGGGCAATGAAGTTCAACAAAGCATGTGAAAACCAGATTTCTTGAACACCACAGCCAGCATGATTTTATTCAGAAACAACATTTCCTTCCTTTCTTTCATTATATTAGAAAAAAAGGAACCTATTTTATTCTTCCATTATTTCTCTGTTATATGTTTCTGTTTCATAAGGAAACTAAATTGTCTGTTGATGTCTTTGGTGTGTGCTTCACTTCTTTGCTATCAGTCAGTGAATCTGTAACCAGCAAATATATTTTATCTGAAAAATCCTAGATTCTTTCAAGTCACATTCCATTAATAACTTCTGCAACACCAACCAGGTAACAATATTACTATTTCACAGAACAGTGGGTCATCATTGAAATCACCCTTTGAAGCTTCTGTTGAATTCTCTTGGCACAAATCGGTTTCAAAGGCCGTACTATTGTGTATAACTTATTTTCTCCCTTAAAGTTTGCTTTTCCCCTGCAGATCTTAAAGAGAAGCACCTTCACTTCTGATCTGAAACCTTTGCTATCTTCTAACTTTCTCTGTTATTTTCTCTTTTGTGTTGTTAATTACTAGGGAAGTAAAAAAAAGAAAGAAACTGATCTCTCGACAGATGTAACTGGGAATCTCAGTGGCTAGTTAATGGAAATAAAAATAAATTACCTGGTTTGATGCAAGATATCTATATTGTGTCAACAAATTTAACTTGGTGTGTTTGGTTTCTTAAATTAAAAGCTGTTTAAGAGCTAGTTCTAGGATTCTTACAAAATACATATGAGACTGGGATATCTTGATGTCATGTATTTTGACAGGATACTTTGTGAAGTCTTTTAATAAGGAACACAAAACTCTTACTGTTGTATCAAAAATACAGCAGATTTAAAGACAATGGAGGAAGTTTATCCAGAAAAATAAAATGCCTCAAATGTATTTGGGAGATACACAGAGGAGTCTAATACCACAGATAATAAGAGTATCCTTAAGGGGCAGTTTCATGCTTATTCATTGAGTGTTTTCTTCTCTGTCCATCCTCTCAGATATGGTAGAACAATAGGCAATAAAATTTGTTGTGTTTCAGAATATTTGTTTTTGAATCAAAGCAGAAAAAACATGGATTAATCTTTTTATCCAATCTGACAGTCAACAACTCTTTTCTCCACCAGCCACCGCAGTCCTTGCCTTTGCTCATAAATCATTTGTTCTTGAGCACAAATCTGTTTTCCAGGCATTGTTTTCAGTGAGTATCTGCAAAGGCTCAGTTGCACCTGAAACTTTGTCTTTTATCTGCTTTTCCTTCAAATACCCATTTTTCTCCAGGTCTATCCCTACTTTTCAGACCACATGGAAATTGAAGACATGTCAGGTGGTAGCTCTTGTGTGACTAGTTTATACCTACTCAGTGTTAACTTGCAGATTTAAATTTTTAGGTAGCTGCCTCAGTTTTAATCACAGCCTTTACTTCATTGCATTACTTATCACAAAAATCTTTCCTATTATTTCTGTATTTTCTGATTCCTCCAGTTGCTCTGCTCATCTGCTCGGCTTCAAATAATGCTACCTGTGAAATATCAGTCCTTATTTGATTAAACATTGTGTAATCAAAACCACAGACTTGGGAGAAAATTAATTGTATGATGATTGACTTCATTTTTGGTAGAAATTATTTAATAAGAAATTTTCATAAAGTGAGTCACATAAATCAGGAAATTAATTCATGATAAATAGATATGACAAAGCAGTGTCTGCAAGAAATAAGGAATTTGTTACATACCACACGAGGAATTTCAACAATGACTCAGGTCTAGAGGAGAGGAGTGCTCTGAATGCCCACTTGGGCATGGGTGGGTTTTTGGGAATGGAAATGTGGCTATACAGAATAAAATATCTGACTTTCTGTTAGAAATGTCTGATATAAAAAACATCAGAAAGAAAAATGATCAATTGATTAACCTTTATCATGTTTCTTCTGATAATGCATTTTGTACATCTCTGGCTTTCTTTGAAATGTGGTATGATGTTTTACATTCTCTCCTGAAACATACGCTGTGAACTTTTGTTACAAATCTCTTTGTTACTGAGGACTGTAGAAACCCATTTTTCTTCATCTTTCCCTTCTTTTTCTCTTACCATTTCAGATGTCTTGACCCCAGAGTGGGTTGGCTTTACACTTAAAATTACCAATAGATTGACACCAACTAGATTTTACTAGGTTTTAGTAGTTAGTGAAATATAAGGTACCTGAAAAAAGAGATGTTGCTGGTTCAGATCTATCAGCTTTAATTTGGATGGCAAATTCCACAATGAATCCTAAAGAATGAAAATAATCAATGTATTAGAATATATGTAAGTCATCAAAAATTATTTTGCCTCTGCCAGCTGCTAACATCCTAAACTCTTCTGTCTGAAACTTAGCACCCCAGAATAGACTAGGGGAGACACCATGGCATATCCTGTTGACTATGAACTGCTAATAACCAGGAATCTTTCTGAGTGCTGAGGCACATGGGAGCTCTCTCAAGTACTTTCAAGCAAAATCGAGGCTGTTAGGGGCTGATGTTGCACTGGTTTCCAAAACCTCTTCCACAAAGAACTATAAAAGTATATTTTATCTCTCATATTACTTGAGCCCTTTCAGAAGATCTTTGGCAGTTTGGGTATGATTTATCTAGTTTTAGCAGGACCTCAAGTAAGTGCACTGAAATCATAACAGCCAAACTCTCATGACACTTCAGCATGGGATGACATCTGGAGAAAGAAAAAAATACCTCAATCCATATGGTAGTGTAGGGGGCTTGTGCAGCCAGGTTTGGGTAGTGAGTGGGCTACAGGGGTGGCTTCTGTGAGACACTGCCAGGAGCTTCCTCCACATCCAGCAGAGCCAATCCCAGCCAGCTCCAAGACAGATGTGCTGCTGGCCAAGGTTGGGCCAATCAGAAATTGTGGTAATGCCTCTGTGATAACATAGTTAAGAAGAGAAAAAAAAAACAATTGTGCAGTTGCAATTGTGGCCAGAGAAGAGTGAGGTGAGAGCATATGAGAGGAACAGATCTGCAGACACCAAGGTCAGAGCTGAAGGAGGGGCAGGAGGTGCTGCAGGCACCAGAGCTGAGATTCCCCTGCAGCCCATGGTGAGGCAGCTGTGCCCCTGCAGCCCATGGAGATCCACAGGGATGCAGAGATCCAACGGCAGCCCTGGGAGGAGACTCACACCAGAGCAGGTGGATGCCTGAGAGGAGGCTGGGAAACCTGTGGGAAACCTGTGCTGAAGGAGTCTTCTGGCAGGGACCTGCAGACCTGTGGAGAGAGGAGTCCATGCTGGAGCAGGACTTCCTGGCAGTATTTGTGACCCCATAGAGGAACCACACTGGAGCTGGCTGTGCCTGAATGACTCCACCCTGTGGAGGAGTGACCCATGTTGGAGCAGTACATGGAGAAGTGTAGCCCATGGGAGGGATTCACATTGGAGAAGTTCACGGAGAGCTAATTCCCATGGGAGGGACCCCGCTCTAGAACGGCGGAAGGACTTTTCTCCCTGAGAAGCAGCAGGAAAAATGTGATGAACTGATTGTAACCCCCATGCCTTGTCTCCCTGTGCTGCTGGGGAGGAGGTACAGCTGGGAAGAAAGGAAGGGTGGGGAAAAGTGTTTTTGAGGTCTTATTTTACTTCTCATTATCCTGCTCTGATTTTGTTAGTAATAAATTCAATTAATGTCTCTATTTCAAGTCTCTTTTGCCCATGACAGTATTTGGAGAGTGATCTTTCCTTTTTATGAACCCAGGAATCCTTCATTATATTTTCACACCCTTGTCCAGCTGCAGAGGGAAGTGATAGAGAGGCCTGGTGTCCAGCCAGGGTCTAGCAGCTACATGTAGTCAGATTGAAGGAGATACTAGCAGCAAAAAATAACAAGATGTAAGACGAGAGCAAGTTTTGCTCTCGTATTTCCCAACAATGGCACCTAACTGTATTTTGTTAGTCTGTAGCCCTAATTCCTCAAGCTCTCCTTGCTAATATATTATATCCATGCAACCCCAGACCTCCCATCTGACAACAGAAATCTAGCCAGAGATTCATGTATGTGTGAGGTCAAACTGGACTACAGCAGTGCTTCTGATATTGTGACAGAGCAACAGAGTCTCTGCTCCAGTTGTTAGATAAAAGCAGCAGTTCACTGACCTTGCCTTACTGACTGGGTAAGATGTGTCTTTTAGCAAAAATTGTATTTCTCCTCAATTCATTCCAGTGTCAAACTTGCTATAGAAACTGGCCCCAGTTGCCTGTGAATCTCCACTGCTGGTTATCACCCAGCCCTCACTTAGCCGGGAGGTCTTGAACAGTAGTTTTACAAGGCAGTGGAGCACAGCCCTCTCTGGTGCTAGGTACTCACTGTGAAATAAGGATAACCAAAAATTCAGCATGTGTTTTCCCATGCACTTTGGAGTTGGAGCAGGAAAACCAAAAATTACTAACCTAAGGTTTTTTTCTTTTGTGAGGACAGAAGGGCATATCTACCATTAAAAGCTTGGATATGATATACAAGCAGACTATAAAAATACCATAATAGCATGCAGGTTTAAAATCCTGACCTGCAGGCACCAAATATGCTTGTATTCACTAGGGTTTGAACATTCTAGCTTTTGTTTGATTTAAATTACTTCAGAAATTACTTTATAGACATAAATAACAATTATTTATTTATATTTATTAAAAATCAATGGCAATAATTCTCCTTCTTCCTATCTAAATATTTTGAATCTTCCCTTTTTTTTGGTGTATACATAAGAGTATGTTAAAACTTTACACTGAAGAACAGCATAAGGACACAAGAAATGGTAGAAAAATAGAATTGAAGTACCTCTTCAAATCTGAACTAAGCTCAAACTTCAATTACATGAAATATGCAATATTTATTTAATAAAATTAATGTACTAATGTACTAATGAAATTCTCCCACTATATTATTATTAATGAATACAGAATAAATTACTGGCAAAAAGAATCTCTGATAACTAATTTTTAATTACTTTATGTGACCATTTTCTGATAGAAAAGCTTCTGAGCTAATTTGCATGTGTGCTTAGATATATAAGAAAAATCAACAGCTAACTGAATGCATCTTGATTTTAGTACGCAGCTTTAAGGCTTTCACAAAAAGTCCTTTGACTCTGGGGAAAATAACTGCCTTGTATTGTTTGATTAACTAACATAAACACAATGGAAGTTTAGCTGCAGAAAGAATAATGCCAGTCACTCAAAACTGCAGGAATAAAATTATCAACATAAAGCTGTGTCCTTGCTACTCACTGTATTCCCTCATGTGGTTTGACCTGCTGCTTTCCTCTGCTCTTTGTAAAACCTGTGCTGTAAAATAGTGTACTTCTAGCCAGATGCAACATTTGAAACCAGGACAGTAAGACACTACAGGTTTGTTTCCAAATGCAAAGGCATTCTTACTGTTGACATTATGACAGCTTGGCCAAGAATATTAATAACCATGGGTAACAAAACAACAAACACTTCCAATAAAGAATCTGATTAATACACAAAACATAACAAATTACAAGAAACCAAAGCGTAAAGTTAACATTAAATTCTTTTTTTCCTTGACTATAGGCTATGTGAGGCACCTATGCTCCTTCCATGATCAGGAAAGAGAAAAGAGGATCTGAGAGGTGCACATAGTATGTGAAATTAATCATCTTCTGGAAGTGCCTTTGCAGTAATGTTCCTTAGAATGGAAGTTTTACTATTAGATGGCTGCAATGAGTTCAAATTAATCCTACACTACTAAACAGGCTACACAGCCTGGAATTTCAGTGACAAGACTCGGTCTCAGCCTACTCAAATACAGACAAAATTTCACATGGCTGTAATAATTAGTGTAAGAGATGTTCAAAGTCAGGACTGATGTCTCAAAGAGACTTGAGCACACAGGAGCCTCACCTGAATGCCAAACAGGTCTGGGTAGAGTAACCCTTCACCTGTGCAAAGTGCATCCAACAAGGAAACACTACTGAAGGGACTCACTAGCAGTGCCCAGGGACTCAAACACATCATTCAACTGCTGTGGTAATGAAGTGGCATTTGTCTAAAATAGTGAAAGAATGTACTTAAATCCCGCCAGTGCAGAGCAGAATGCTAACCTGGGCCTTAGATCCCTGGGGCAACAGCTGGCCACTGGGACCAGCACTTTCCACCTGAACCAGGGCTGGACTTGCTGCTGCACATGCTACACTTGCTTCAAGCTTGCTTTTAGATCTATGTCTTTAGATCTGTGGCTATTCTAATAATAAACAGGTTCTAATAAGAACTAAATAAGTTCTAATTCTGATAAGACTGAATTGAATTTTTTTATGCCTTACATTCTCCCCTGTATTTGCAGATAAAACAGAATTTAACATGAAGTGTTGACCTTATCCTAAATATCTAAATGTGTAAGGATCAGGAAATAATGCATCTGAATTTGAATATTATACTTATACTCATTATACCAAGAAATATCTTGGCAGGTCATTAACCATGAATTCTGTAATTAACACCTCCTCTCCTTCAGTAGCATGGGACTCTGCTGACTTCTTTCATCAAAAGGTTTGTATGCTTGTTACTTGGCACTTGTTATTTTGTGTCACCACAGAATAAAAAGTACTCAGAGCATTACTTCTTCCACACTTATTGGTAGAAATGACCATTAAACATACTGCAAAGTAGCTTCCTTTATTTTTTTAGCTGTCCAAAGTAGTTAAAATTATGCAATTTGAGCTAGTTTAAGCAGTTACTTCTCAGGTTAGGTCTTTGTTTTTCATAGAGACAACCTACTGAAATTGGTGGACACATGAGAAAGATCCTTCAGTTTTGGGATACACAATCTCCATTTATAACACTCTTCATGTCTCTTAATATCCTTAATAAATTCAATAAAATCCAACAATATTTATCCATTTCAAGTATAGGTAATTGCAAATGCAACTTTCTTGCCCGCTTTATACATGTTTTGGAACTATGAAAGGTGAATGAATGGGTCAAAGGATCTCTTCATAAGTTTAGATCACTCTCTTTAACAATACTGCAAGGATTAGCCATTTAAATTGCTATTGTCCACTTCTACCATCATACCCACGAGGGCAAACGATATCTTAGTTTAAAAAATCAGGTCAGTTACATGCATAAATGGCATCTCTTCCTATTTCTCTGGAAATGGCTGGTTGATACCTGCTGGCTTATATATAACTCTGATGCTGTTCCTTGAATTTCCACAACCTCAGCTGTAATTCTGCTTTATTCAGTTGTAACCATTCTGATGAGAACTTTCTTCTTAATTGGTCATGGGGCTGCATAGTGAAACAGCTCTGAGTGCTTCACTTCAACCCATTCCCAATGGTGAGTAGTGTTGACCATTTAAAATTTGACAGCCATTAAACATCTTTGCTCTTTGAACAAGGAAGGAGAAGTCATGTCATAATTGACTTAGTGACCTTATTCTGATATAAGAAATGGAATAGAGGTGGTACTGTTACTATTCTTCCTCAAAAAGAAATTTTATGAAAAGCACAGGCCCAATGTCTATTCTCAGTGGTCTGATTATCAGTGATCTGATTGTCATGTGTGTAGTTTTGATCCAAGCTATAAAGATAAAAAGGATAGTACCAGTCTGGGTGGCTGTCAGGCTATATAGAAATATTTCATTCTTTACACTAAGATGAATGTCTAAGTTACTAAATTTTTGTTATGTATTCATTATAAACAGGTTTTTCTTCTGCTGATCATCAATCTGTGTGTGGAGGGTCCAAGAAAAGCTTACATTTTCCTTTCTTTTTGCTGTGAATTTTAAATAGGACCAGAATACTGATACAGAAATGATTATTTATATTATTTTTTTCATTCCTATAGGAACATATATATTGTAAAAAATACCCATCATCTTGGTTGCACCTTGGATTTATGAAATACTTAGAGATATAATGGCTGAAGGGGGTGTAACTGGCTGATATGCTGACAGTGTTAAGGCTATGTTGATAAATGAGGCAAAACGTCACATATTCTGTACAACTCCAGTAACAATTATGTCTTTGCATTGTCTTAAATAGGAGGAGAGAAAGTGTGGAAGCAGCCAAGGCTTTTGACTTCCTCCTCCAGGGGGATGGTTAAGACACTTGCAGGACCAAGTGCAGCCTAAGACAGAAAAACACCCACAACCTTTTTTTTGGAGGGACAGAATAACCCACTTGCTAGATGCCATCAGCCATGACAATGTGGGATTTTTCAATTCATACCCATCCTACTTACATCTGCCTTAAGAGCAGCAGTGTGAGTTTTATTTCCACTCAAAGAGTACTGATGGTCTCTTTGAGTGAAAATAAAATTCCTCTATCCTCTAGTTCTCTTTGCTGCAGTGACAAGACATTTGCACACAGCTTCAAGGGGAAGTAAAAGGGCAACCTGTCTTTCAGGCCATTATAACTGCTGAGGTCCTGACTACATTCTTCTCTGCTTTTCATCTGATATCCTTAATGATTTTGTAGTCTTGGGAATCCCTTGTCCATCTTCCTACAATTTGGTAAAAAGCAAGCAGACCTTCTGCTCTACCAAAAAGCTCAATGGAAACCCCACAGATCCATACAAAAACATAGGGTCTGATGTGGTCCTTAGGGAAAGCAGTGCAGCACAGCTTGCCACAGCTAAACTCACTTCTCTGATCCAAACAGCACAGATCGGTCCAGATTTTATAATGGAAATATTTGGTTCATTCTGTTCCTGGGCATTGTCTGATAGTTGCTATAGCCTGAAAACCAGCCCTGCCTTGTCTGGAGGACTGCTGGAAATGAATTGATATGGATGATAGGAATAGTGCTGAGATGTCCCAGACATCTGTTATTTTTAGCAGTTTTCACATGCCTTTGAATCTCCTGCATGTCCTTTGCTGTCTTTTGCCTCCAGACTGGCCCATAGTATCAGGTGCTTCAATGTCTTAGTGAAAGGATATGTGCAGAGGAGATGTATCTGTGATTGTATTATTTTAAAACTCTAATGTTCTTTTTTTCTTCTTCCTATTTATCTTCTAAGCTGTTTAGTTTAGTCCTGTTGTTTCTCACAAACTAAGATTCATTTGCTGATCACAAGACATTGTGACAAATAGTGAGCTATTCATCCATACTCACTTCCTCCAAATCTCTGCTGTTTGTGATTTTCTGGATCTTTATCACAATATTCTTGTTGCCTTCTGCCATTGAATTTCAATGTTTTTAGTAACTCTTCAAGGTCTATCACATCTTCAGATATTATTGTTACCCTTTTGATTTATATTGTTAATATAGATGGTCAGGATTGTACTGAATCTTTAAAATGTGTGGGAACCTTCAAAAACTGACTGAAAATAATGACATTTCTGTTTTGCTCTCAGTTAAGCTGAAAATCAGCTTAACTGGTTTTGATATTTATTGAGGACTTGACCTTCTTCCACTTGACCTGCAGCATACAATCACTTTCTATTTATTTATATTCTGTATTTTTTTTACATGGGAGTTATGAAATTATGTTCTACTTTGATTTTTTTTTTTTAATCTCTATTGGGATCTTTAGTCATCACTTCCTCGGATGCTTCTTGCAGCTGATAGTATTTGGTGTTTCTAGAGAGGCTGTGTTTATTGTAGTACTTGGAGAAATAGTCACAGCATGTCCTGAGGGACTCTGTTCAGTAAAGAACAGAATTCAGATTTCACTGCCTAGATACAACAATTCTGGGAAAAAAAATATTTGAACATTATTTGACATGGTTTAGTTATGTGACTTTACTATCTCTTTAAATCCTCAAGTGGACCAATGAAATGATTTTCAAAGAGAGCTGCATCTATTTTCTTGTAGCATCAATCTACCATATTAAAGACTGAAACCTAACATGCACTAATTTTCCTTTTTAAATTTTTTTTAGCAGCTCTCATCTCTCCCTTTCTTATTTGAATGTATTAAATTGTAACTCTTTTTCTTTCACTAGGTATGCAAATATCTGACTTCTTGCCAAGAGCTGCAACTATGGATACAGAAGAAAGAAATGCCTGAAGCAAATCTTTTGGGTGGCTTGCTTTTGCCTCCCACAAATTTGCAAAGAACTATTCAATGTCCAATGTCCCTGTGCATTATGTTTACCAGACATATTTTGTTAACAATTATTCTTAAATCTAGCTGTATATTTTCTTCATTTTTATAAACTCTGTTGATGTGTATATGATATATGTCACAATTGATAATTATGAATTTGTGATGAATTTGGATGTTTGTGGTTCAGTTTTTTACTTTTGAGCACTGCAAGAGCTGAATGCTGTATTCATAACCTCCAGCAGGTGCAGCACACCAGGATAGCTTGGTTTGCCACAGCAATGGTTCAGATGAGAGCAGGATGGCAGGAACTAAATTGTGAAGATAGATGTCCCAGGTCAACCCAAACATGCTGATGCTCAAACCTGATCTGCCTATATTTACACCTGATCTGCCTATATTAAAACTTTGGTTTTAATTTCCAAGACTTACATCCTGTATGGCTGGAAAGATAAGGAGGTGGATTGTTTTGGATATAGTCTCGGTGATGTCAAAGTGGTAAGAAACAAAATTTGTGTCCATATCATAAGAAAGACGAAGATTTGCTGATTCCAAGTGTAAGTCATCAATTCATGCTCTAAACCAAGAGGGTGAGGAGCTTTTGAAGGGTCTACCTTAGGTCTTCTCTGCTCACATAATTGACCCCCTTGAGGGATGTGAAAGCCTTCCTAATGCCCATCACTTCCAAACTCAGATCAAGTAATCATTCGTTTGAATTGTGAATGAATTGAAATCACTTAACCTTTCCCAGTACAGGAAGGTCCTGCTGCAAGGAGGGATAATGAGAAAAGCACTGTTGTCCCGACCATGCTCTTAAAGAAAGAAGAGGAACACAGAGAAAATGGGGACCTGTGAACAGCAGTAGCTCTGAGAGGGATGGCTAAGTGGAGCCCTTTCTGCTAGATTACCTCTTCAAATCAAAGAGTGTTACAATTTAATGTTCCTAAGTGTTCCTCAACAATAGCTGTCTGCTGGAAATTGGACCTAGCTTGCTTGTAAGCATTTGTGACTCTGAGTCTGAAATAACTTGGGATTAATTCTGAGGCTTTGCAAGACTGGGCACCTATGTCTCTTTCTCTTTCTGGCTAAATGCTGTCTTTACTGGTAACAGCTTCCACTGGATGAAGTTCACAACAAGAAATTGTTTTCTCAGTATCTAAGTGGTGCTGAGACCAGCATGCTCTATGTCCTTTAATAAAATTTTATTGTCATCAACAATGAAACTATGTAGATAAAATTATCTTGCTTGCTTCTGGTCCTGTTCAGAATCTTTGTATGCGATACCTGCAATCTTGTTAGAATTTATAAACTGCAGGAATCACTTTTGAAAAAAACTTTAGATAAGCCCCAACAGAAAGATTTTGCATATATATATATATATGAACACTGTATGCATGAGTACCAATTTCCAGTCTTCCTCATTCCAAGTTCCCCAAAGGGACTTATTTATGTGATTGTTGTAGCAGGATCAAAAGCCACCTGTTTGTGCCTCCAGCCTAGTGCTGCAGCAGTGTTCAGAAGCTGGTATGTGGAGAAGTCTGGAAGTAGCCAAGACAGGAAATTTCAATGACAGTTGGTCTACAATATTTCTGGCCAGTCACCTGCTGATAGAAGGTACCTACTGCAGTCTGGATTTTTAGTGCTATAAATAACTTTTCTTCCATAAAAATCTAAACCATATTGTTAATGGGTTTTTTTCCAAAACGTATATCAGCACGACTTACCCTCTGCCCTAGTAATGCATAAATGCCCTTAAAATTATCATTCAGAAATGAGAATTCTCTTCTTGGTCCAAAACTATCCACACCCACATTTTCCACTCCCCAGTTACAACTGTTGCTGTGAACTGTCAGTTGCACTGGACAAGGCTTCCCACTGAAGCCCTGCCACTTCTCCCTGTAGGGAGAGGCTCTGAGGGGAAGGGCTAGAAATGCAGAAAGAATTTGGAAGCCAGGGAATCAGACTGTAGGCTGATTATATATAGGGTATTTGCATTTGAGAACTTTTGCTGGAGCGCAGGCTTGGCAGGCACCTGAGGAAAGGTGAGCAGCAGTGGCTTTGGGGTCCAGGGAAGTATGGCTCTGGTGGCCCTGTCTGAAACATCCTCCTGTCTTCCTTGGACCAGACCAGATCCTCTGGTGCCACTCTTCCCAATGCTCTCGGAGTATCCTACTGCGTTTTAGGTCTCAAAGGAAACAGCCCTGACCTTGCCAAGAGGTCCCAGAGGCCCAAGAATATGGCTTGGGTCTGTTCTTAATGGGAGCTACTAGGAAGACAGAAAGGAACAGCACTGCTGCCTAGAAGAGCCCAAAAGGAGAAAGCTGATGAGTAAAAGAGGGAAGAAGGCATTCACAGCCTTTGCCTCTCCCCCACACATAACCATAGCTTTCACAGAAATCTCTCTCTGAAACTGTACAGGCTCTTCTCTTCTACCCAGATGTTTGGAGGTGCCTGGACCTTTCCAACTCTTGTCTCTTGCTCAGCATCCCATGCGGAATCTCCTCTGCTATCCTGCTTTTAAGAGTGATCTGCTGTGCCAGTTCTCCCTCTCGTCACCCAAAACTGCTCAAGTCTTCTCTCTCCCAGCCCTCTCTTTGACCACTCACATACGAGTGTGGTCCTTTCAGTGTCCCTCCTTCCTCCAGTTCTGCTACCTTCTCTATACAAATTAGTAACAATTGGAGATTGAGCCATTTTCATACTAGGAAATTACATTGTAGGATATACATGCAGCATTTAACTATAACCATCCTTCATACTATTTACAAATAAATTTTAAACAATATTTACATTTTTGTTTTGTTTTGTAAATACTGTCATAGACATTATTTTTGTACTCCATTCAGAAAAAGCCTCATAAAAATGTAAAGGGACTAAAAAGAGGAAAAAATTTGGATATAAATTGAGAGATACATGCAAAGAAACACTCTTACAGCTGAAAAACTGTAGTTAGTGTTATATTATTTTTGTGTTGAACCAAGAGTGAAACTTAAATTCAGTTTAACTAATTATAATCGAATCTCCTATCTGACGTAGTTGTCAATGAAATAATAACATGCATCAGAGGGATGTAACTATTTTTTTTTCTTTCATCTCTTTTCCTTGCCTTTGACATTTTTTAAAACAGGCATATTTTTCCTCCAGGACTCAGAACCTACTGACTTTTCAAGTTACCTATGGAATTCTGCCTTGTGAGATGCAAAATGAACAGGGGAAATCACAAAATGTGAGAAAAATCCCCATGGAGCCCACTCTAATTAACTGTGTGTCCCTGAAGGAGCCCCAGGAGTGGAGAAAGGCAATTGTTAAGTGAGGCAACAGTTTCTATGGAAATGGAAAATAACCATTCTCTGAAACTTCCTTAAAAAAAAAAACCAAAAACCAGTTGGGCTGATAGTATGAATTATATTATATTTGGTACATTTTTCCAGACCAAAAACTTGATGACTTTTAACACTAATAATGACTAGCAGTGCTGTTAGTCAAATTATTTTAATCTATTTGGGCAGCTTTATTAGCTTAGCTTGTAAAGGAGAAGTGGATGATTCTGGTCCACTCATGTAAATGGCCAGGCTCAGCTAATTGCATTTAGACATCTTGCAGGTTTTTTGCATATAGTGCTGTTTAGTTATAATCTATTTTGTCTTGAATGTCTATCGATGAATAAAAATATTACTTTTTAACAGCAGATGTCTTTGCAAACTGCAATCACACAGCCTATTCTGTAACACAGTTGTGAAAACATTCAGGAATCAACTGGCCTACAAGTCCTCTTTCTAATGTCAGTGTCCTACCTGACAGTTCTGAGTCCTTTGCAAATTTCAGGTCACTGAGCACTCAAAATCAAGCTCCAAATGTAAAGCAATCTGAAATCATGGATGGATTTTATATCTGACTTTTTGCAATAGTAGCAGAAAAGCATGTTTGCAGTTCTGCAAGATATGCTGAGATGAATGGAAACTAATGAGTTGTAAGCAAAAACCCCAGACTAAGTATAAATATAAAATATTTCATATTCTATTTAAACTGTATATTTTCTATTAAAATAATTAAATAAAAAATCTTTCTATAAGAAATTTAATTACTTTGTCATTTGGAAATAAGTAGCTAAGCATAAGGGCTTGAGCTTTTTTCTCACTTTGATGTGTTCTTTCAGGTTAGAATAAATTTCTAGCTTCAGTAAAATAGAGCATAATTCCTGTTTCCTTCGATGGGCTGGGATATTGTCTGTGAGAGAGAACTAAATCCTCTAGCTCTTCCAGATGAGTAAAGCATTACGTTTTTTTCTATCACGAAAGGAGATAATAAGTCAGAAATACCATACTCTCATCTTCAGAAACAGATTGATCCAGCATCTAGCACCCTTGAGAGCAGCAGCCTAGTTGCAGAAAAGACAAAAAAATACCAAGCAGCTTGGATTCACCATAACCTTCAGAGCATGGCTCTCTGGAACGACTTCACATAGTTCTGGCCACATGGAAATATTGAAAACAGTGGCTATAAATTAAAAGATAAAAACCAAACCAAGCAGAACAAAAAACCCAAACCAAACAAAAAAAAAAAAACAAACAAAAAACCCCAAATACCAAAAACCAACCAAAAAACCACAACAAACCCCTCCTCCAGAAAACCAACCAACCAGCCGACCAAAATTTCAAATTTAATTTGCCACTGCCCCCTTACGAGGTGATCTCCTGATATTTAAGCAGATCATATTCAGACTCCTGCTGTGTAACATACATATATTTCTGCAGCTTGAATTTTAATCAGAGCTTGTGGAATGAAGCCCCACCTAAGTCAGAAACCTGCGTATATGTTCAGCTCTTGTTAACATATTTTTCCTGCAAAAAATTAACTCTGAACAAAGGAACTCTGATTTGCAGCTAACCTCTTATATTTTGTTAAGAGAATGAGAAAGAGAAATCAAGAAGTTGTCATTAGAAAATCTCCACTGATATTGATCATTGCAGGCTTGACAGTGAAAACGGTACATTTTATCACAATTACTGAATTTCATTTCTGTGGAAAGGTTTTGGTAATCATACAAGTGAAAATAAATATTTATTGAATAGTTATTGAGATGATGAGTTTATTTTGAGTCACAACCTTCAATTGGAGGTGATATAGCATGGCAGCAAGCTCTTTTAAATCAAAATAAACCTTTAGATATTGATCAAGGGACTGTAAAAATAAAATAAAAAATAATGCCTACAGTATTTGAAAGACTGACTTATGTCACCAGAGAACATCAGGCATGAAAATTAGTTATTAATGGTGAATAAAATAACAAAATAATTGGATCTGAATCTGTATCAATAGAAAACTAGAGGATGAAAATACAGTTAATACAAATCATCTAATACTAAGCATCTCTGTATTGAAAGCATGCTGTCTCAAAGAACTAAATGTTAGTGCAGGAGTGCTGGCTTAGTTCACTTGGGCATACATAAAACCACCTTCATTTCATTGCATGGCCTTTTAATGAATAGGTAAAACCACTTGAAGCTGAGAGGATATGTGTTGATTAGATATCTTGCTTGTTCAAATTGTAGTTTTAAGGGAAAACTTCATTATGTTTCACCAGGTTATTAAAAAAATTATTGGCTAAAGATTTATTGGCTCAAGATACAAGTGAATACTTGTATATCAGCATCCTCAGTGGGAACTTGTCAGCTCACTGTCTCTGCACAGTTGGACTCATGGCCAGGATCTTTTATTTGGTAGAGCATTTTCAGATGCAGTCTCTTGGCATTTTTTTGAATATTAAACTGTGATAATGTGTGACCTAACTATTTTAAGTAATAGAGGGAACATGTCACTAGGGAGCCAGTTTGAGCATGCAATGAGATCAAAGACAGGGCTTTGACCTGACCACAAGGGCTTTCCTGGCAGCCCCTGTATTGGTTCCAAATGTCCTTATAAGCTCCTCTCTCCCTCTCCTCCCCCAGTGCTGCCAGCATTTTGTGGACAAAAAATAAAATAACCACGTTTAATTTTAAGAGAGCCGGCTGTGGATGTTGGGAATGGAACTGCTGGAGACCACGCTGTTTGGAACCAGTTGTCTTCTTCAGTGCCTTGCTAGTAATCAGTTAAACTCAGTGGCTGAAGGAAGGAGATAATTGTCAGACTCTTAGGCTATATGGATGCTGCTAAACATAATTTGCAGGGAGCTGTCCTTTTGTCCTGCATGCAAATGGCACACTGTGGCTTGTGTCCTTAAAGCTAAACATTCTCCTTCAAGTACAGACAGTTTCTGCATGCAACAGGGAACACACTAGCAATTGTGTAGTATGAGCAATCACACACTAGTGCTTGATATCATGTTCAGATCTGTCTAATGCTCTTGGCTCTGGATGTTGACCAAGCAAAGCACATTAATGGGATTTAAGACAACTAAAATCCTATTTAGTGGATCAGTTAAAAGCATCATTGACACTCTTTGGAAATACATAGGCTGGGCTAGTGGATACTTAAATAACAATCCATGATATAACTGAAAGTTCTGAATGCTGGCTGGTCAGGAAATGGTCTTATTTCTGGCAACAGATGGCCTTGCTCTTTATAAAGCACAGTCAGTCACCTATACCTGGGCTAACATGAAATGAGAAATCAGAAATGTTAAGGGAGACAACATTCTGTAAAATATTGACATTTTCCTGAAAAAGATGAGACCCAAAACCCCACATTCATAAAGATGTTAATCTTTGCTCTAAGGCAGCAGATCCAGTCTTACAAGTTTTTGAAGCTAATGGAATCCATGATAAAAGGCTAAATCATGAACAGAATACAGGCCAAAGCTCATAGCTCTGTTGAGGAAACTCAGAGTTTACACTTAGGGAAGCAGTCACATTGTGCAGAGAAAGAAAATCAGTCGGCTCTGAAGATTGATCTCTGACAAAAGACCAACACTTACAAACAGTGATACTGCACTCGGAAGCAGGTTGAGAGTCATGAATTATTCAAAATCTGAGTTCCCTATGAAGAGCCAGAGCACCATGCTCTTCCCAAAACATCATCCAAGCATGACCACTGCAACTCTGTGAATCAGGTGGAAAGAGACCTGGAACACCATGGGAACATGTGCCTCATGGTCAAAGAGGATGACAGCACTGTTGGCTCCCAGGAATTCCTCACGGGAGAGGTAGCTGCAAACAACTAAGAAAATAGTTGCTGTGAAATCAAGTGGTGTACATTAATTTTAAACTGGGCAAATGTACATACCTGTTATATTGGAAATAGCAGGATCAGTACTAAAGGAAGAGATACAGTGACCAGAAGTTTCAAAACTTAATTCTTCTGAGTGTGTGCATGTAAATTGTATATATTAACCACACCTTCCCCATTCCTTCCTCTCCCATACACATATGACATACAAAACTGTCCATAAAGTGCATAATAAAGAGGACTTGTTACTAAAAGGTGGCAGTTTGCCTGTTGCTATGTAAAAGTACCCCTCTCTTGAGCAAAAACTGGAAAAACAGGACTTTTTAATCTTTGAGAAGAGAATGTACTAAGTGTACTCTCACAGGATAATTCATGTCCTCACTATTGTCTGTATTTTTGTTTTATCTAGTTTTTTGAATCCTCCATTACCCTGACAACTGAGTGATGGCTGTGTATACTTAAAGCTCATTGCTTAATAAGAACAGTTCATTTCATGGAAGGTCTAAAAAATTAAATGCATACCTTTGTGTAAATGGGAAAGCTGTACCTGTGGTACTATTGAAACAAAAAAGAGACACAAATACTGGATTAAAAGGGTGTCAAGGTACTGTCAAGTCATAGCTCTCCTGAAAATGTAATGAAAAAAAAAAGAAATAATTTGAGGAGCCATCAAGGTAATAGAAAATCTCTCAATGGAGAGTAGATAGGAACGGGAGGAGTTTTATATAAAGGGACATGTACATAATTCTGTATGTTGATTCTGACTTTATTAGACCTTGAGCAGAAGAGGAACCATGGAAGAACAATGACTTGCATTACAGTGACAAACTGAGCTCATGGTAGTGATCCTAGCTGGTATGTAAGTCTGTCTCACAGTGGAGCTATAGGAATCCATAGCATACATTTTTCCTGTCTGCATTCCCAGAGAGCATGAGCTATGGAAGTTAACACAAGACTCTTTTGAAGTTAACACAAGACTGACATAGAAGGAGAATTTAGTACCATGGATCACCTCAGATTTGAGCTCATATCATCCCTGGTACATTTCTGTACTTCTCTACAATGCTATTGTGTTGACCAGAATATGAAAGAGAATAGAGAGTTTATCACCTTTTTCTAGAGGCATTAATAAGTTGGAATTCTCACTGACCAGTTACCAATTTGCAGTGTCCAGGCTTCACATTCCTATAAAGGTTTGGAAGGGTGCCATGCCACATTTGGATTGTGAAGTGAAAGCTATGTTCCTATACTACGTAGAGTGAGATACGTGGATATTTTTCCAAAAGCACAGCATACAGAGATGTTGTGACTGTCACTGCTGAAGATTGGCATTATGTGATGGCTTCCACTTGGATAAAATATGTATCTATATCTGTACTCATGCTGTTTATTTGCAGATATAGTGAGAACTGGTTGAGCACGCTGTAGCATATCAATGAAAACTCTTTGCTCCTGCAAGCTAGAACTAGTAAGACACACCTTGAGTGGCATGAGAGACTAGTAGGCGAGCAACGTGCCTTTCACACATTAATATGCATGGCATATGTTTGCACTATGTTGAGGACAGGGTACATGTGTGTTGAAGGTCAAGGTCCTGCTCAGGAAGCAAGCCTTGTAATTTGAAAATGCAGTTTTGGGTAAGGGACCTAAATACAGCATACTCTTCATCTAATTGTCCTGAACGTGCTGGTTAATCATGTGTGGGAAGAGCTTCCAAGTAATTTGAAGAGTATCATTAGGGAAAAACAGACAAAGTGAGGCACCCTGTGCCAGCATTGCCAGAGCTGGCTCTTCCTTAAACACCTCCTACACACTTGATGCTGGCAGAGCCATTACAGCTTGCACATTCCACCCCTACTGGAGAGCTTCATCTCAGATTAACAGTTGTTGACAACAAGCTGTTTAATTTATAAAGGCTGTGAATTATCTCTCACTTTGCATTTCTGCACAAACTTTTAGCAAAGAATACAACTTAAGCTATATTTTCGGAAAAATCATACCAATATCTCAGCTCTTCTTGGGATCTACCATAATGCTATTTCCAGGTTCATAAAAAAGGAATAGAGGGCTAATGCAAGAAAAAAAGAGCGTTCTTTCTTTAAATCTCATCCTTACCCCTCTATCCCAAACACATGTTTAAGTTTTCCTTCTAAAATAAAGGCTTAGTAGAAAAAGACAACTGTTTTCTAAAACCTCATAGTGATAGTTATTTCACTATGTTTAAGATATGACCTAAACACAAATTTATATTACAAAAGATTTCTAAATTCTATAAAATTTTTGGAATAAAGTGCATTATAGTTCTTTTTTTTCTTTGTCAAAGTTTTATGTGACAGAATTTTGTTTTAATATGCTGTAGATTCTAAGATTTCTGATAAGCCAGTTTTTAAGAGGGTTGACTTTCAGATCTAAAATATGATCTACTTTCTTATCAACTTTTTAATGTATTTTATTTGCTTGTGTTCTCCCCCCACACACATCCAAACCCCTAGGCCATTATTTTAAATTATCAGATTTAATATTTAAATAAGTTTCCCAAATGTAGGATGATAATTTCTGACAATTTTGAAAAGTAATTGAACCAAAATGGAAAGTTTTAAGGAAAGATTAGTCAAGAACTTCTCAGGAATAGTCTAGACAGCTATAGTTTTAGTCTCAGGAAAAAGGTGTGTTGAAGGCCCATGCAATAGTACTTTTTCATGATTTTTATTTTATTATAAGCATAAGCAACCTTAGGCTAATGGTATCACAAACTTACCTTGAGCTACAAATGCAAGTATGATATGTGAGGCTGTTCATTCTCGAAAGATCAAAGCAATATTTTAAATGTTTTGCTGATTTTTTTTTTTAATTTTGGTTTGGTTTTTTTTTTGGGGGGGGGTTGTTTGGTTGGCTGTTGGGTTCTTTTAAGGGAAAATTTGAAACTTGGAAAATAAACAGTTTCATAACAGAAAGCTTAATTTTAAAATTCAATATTACTTTGACAGAAAAATTTAATTCATTCTAAAATACATTTTACATCTAAATACACTGTCATGAGAAACCTGATGTATCTCAAGTACTTGTCACGTGTAATTCTCCTGGGAAATCTTCGCACTTTATAAGTATTAATTCATTATCTCTAGAACACTCTCTTTTAGCAAATATTTCCTCATCTGTAAACATGGGAAAATTGGTGTACAGTGCAACTAGTACATCAAAATTATGAAAAAGTTGTGGTTGAGCTGTTAATAGCACCCTTGAGTCCCTGAAGCAGAAGAACTTTTCCCCATCCTAAGAGGGATTAGAGTTATACATTCTTTCTCCAGATAGCTCTTGGATTCTGGTTACATTCAGATTGGATGATCACCTGGTTGTTTTCACCCAGGCAGTTCAAAAAGTGAAAACCAGCTGGTTAATACTAAAGCTGGTCACCAAACACCGGGAAAGTGAGAGCTACAGAGAGGATAGAAATGAAATTCCTGTCAGTTCACATAGGGAGCTTGCCTGGGAGCTCTGTCCCAAGTTCTGCCTTGCTAAGCCTTTCCTGTATGACCACCATTAATGACTGTAAAAATAAAACCATCAGGGATCTACACCTGTAGCAGGGGTTGTCTTTCATGGTACTGAAAAACATTGTGATCAACTAATTTTGCCTGATGCACCTTCTACTGATGAATGGATCCCAAATGAAATGGTGTAAAGAACTAATTTTACCACAGGAAAGCTGCAGACAAATTACGGGACATGGACATTAATTAAAACTTGTAGATTTTGTTTTCATTTTACCCCATTCCATATTTTGCCCATTTTTCTTATTTTGCCTTTACAGGTCTAGTTTTTTAAATGGCTGTGGGAAATAAACGTATAGGAACTCTCTAATTTATATGAATCACACACTGACTGAGACACATAACAGAAAATATTTAAAATTATTAGGAAAATATTGATTGGGAAAGGAACAGAAGATCCTATAAAAATGTTAGGTGCTTTATCCTACATTATGTTTGAGTCAAGAAGGGTTTATAAACAAAAAATAAACCAGTAAACTACTATCTATAATGAGGAATGGAAGTGGCTGCTTAGATAATCTAATGCTTTGTAGAGCTAATGAGAAGGCATTATTTTCCCCTGTACACAGTCAATATTTTTCATCCCTATACAGAGTCAGTATGCAAATATTACTTTAAAACTATCATGTTTCTTTTATTCTCCTTATTAAATATCTGTCTACATTTATTTAAAACATCTTGTTTTAAAGGCCTTTTTTTTAAATGAGCATGAGAATGATTGCTTTTGTTTCACAAATGCATACATATTAAACAGAGATAATCCAAATTACACTCTGGTGGAATTTTCAGCTTTGTGTGGTTTACTTTTCTGAACTGAACTTATGGTTCAGTTTTCAGCTATGTATGGTTTACTTTGCCCTCTGAAAAATAGGAAGTGGCAATAATTGTAGCAGTGATGAAAATTCTGAACCAAATGAGTAAGTGAATAACATGAGTTAGTAGTAAAGATTCTCTCCCAAGTGCAGGAGGGGAACCTCAGATCAACTGAATTCTCTTTGGACATTTCTCATATATGTAATCTGAACAAGAAAACATTTATTAAAGACATCCTTGTCTTCACAGTCCTCAATAACAGAAATCTGGGGAGGGAGGGGGCTTTTCCGTTACGTACAACACCAGTTTTTGGCATCTCTGATGTAACGCAAATGAAACTTGAGCAAGGCAACCTAGTATTATCCATAGGTACCTCAGGGATATTAAGACAGCAGCAAAACCTGCTTAACCTGTTTGCTTTCCCATACTCATAGGCTTTACCTAGCTGCCTTGTGCCTACCTCCTGCTTAATTGTTTGATTTAATTGTTTCTCATAGAATAATTGGCTTTTTTCTAACCACATCAACAGTTGTTATACCGTTCTGTTTTTTTCTTGCTTTAATTCATAGTCACCACATTTTGTTTGTTTGCTTTTGACATTGAGGGAGTTTTAACTCATTCTGTCCTTTATTTAGGGCCCTTTTTCTCCATTCCCTGTGTCATAGACAGAGATTAGCAAAGCCAGAAGGTTTCATGAGATGAAATTAGCTGAGATTCCTTCAATTATGTCTTTCCATTGTGTTGAAAGAAGATGGGATCAACAACCTACAAGTTCTGTTTGTCTTTGGGATCCTAAACCAAGAAAAGTGACAGAAATAATGGGACAGGTCTAATTGCTCCTTCGAAAGGATGGGCACTGCAACAGCAATAGAGCTCCTGGGAAGCATTGCAGGCAAATACTCAACTCTCCTTTTGTTCTGACAAGTGTGAAGTGAATAAGCATGGAAACCTAAACATTTGTGTAACTTCTGTGATTCACTCTTTCATGAACATCTGCAGCCATAACAGTGATTAAATTTAAAAACCGAAACAATGAAAAGCAATGCCATGCTGACAAAAGACTGTTTTTAGGATGCCATTCTAAAAAACTCCTTGATGTGAGTGATGACTCCTCTCATGTCACATCCCATTACACAGATCTAGTCCCATAGACCTTTGTTCAAAACCAGGAACAACAAACACTTTCCTATCGTGCATCCCAATGAGCACGGTGCAACAGTGCTTTTTTTGAAGGATATCTCTTAACTTTTTAGAACTTGATTGTGCAAAGGCACACAGTATTGCATGTACTTGCCTGTTAACTGCTAAATAAAGATCTTAATTGCTGTATTTTCAGCTTTTCGCTCACTGCCCAGGAGTCACAGCCTGTGTTTTAGCTGCTCAGCAGCACGTTGTTATTCTGATCATGTTTTGTCCTATCAGGACTTTCTCTCTTTCCTCCTCAGTTTGCAAACAATTCAATTACTGACATGACCATTTGTCAGCTTTTACTGATACTCAGAGGAAATCCCGTTATTTTCGCTCTGCCTGGCTCGCACAGCATGACTGCAAAAGCTTGCATCCCAAATACCTGGTGCACAGGGAGGTTCTTGCAGAGGAGCTGGGCAGTGTCCAAGCCTGTGGTACATTCCTATGTGCTGGAATCCACAGATCAATGTTTGCATGATCCATGCAAAGCTTCTGCCAATGTCAGCACAAAAAATCTTTGATACTTTAGCTCATATCCATCTCTACAGGCAGCTTAAGCTAGGAAGATAAGCTGTAAATTTTTTGCAGTGAGGTAGGCAAATGTGCTTTCCACCACTCCAGTGCTAGGCTTACTAGATCAGAGGCTGTGGCCTGGAAAGTCTTGATTTCTGTGTGTTTTCCAGGCATATTGATTGCAGTACCAACAACCTCGTTAAAAGGCTGGGTATGCTCAGTTTTGGGTGGTTTCAGTGTGGCTCATGAGGAGCTGACACCAATTTGCCACTGGGCTGGCTACCTCCTGCCCGCAGCCAGGGACAATACTCACACCCAGGCCACAAGTGTCATAATGCCAGACTTTACAAAAAAACACGGGGAAAACAGAAGTTTGGGACAGAGTATGGTGTCCAACTCCGACGGGGAAATGATCCCTGAAGATGAAGACAGTGAGAGGATGCCTCCAGAGCAGCAGAATCAAGGCTCAAAACCTGAAAAAAAGTCCCTAGTTCAGAGTTCTATAAATTGCCCTTTATCAAAGGTAAATGACACTCAGGTAACTCTCACCTTCCTCAAGGGCCTGGAGGAGCAGCTGATTCTTGGTTGCAGAAAGGCACTTTGCTACATTCAGGACACAGCACCTTTCCACCTTTCCCTCTCTTGTGCTGGTCCTTCCTCACAGAGTTGCCCCTTGCTGAGTGCTGGGCAATTGAACTGCTAATCCATTTCATCCAGACCCAACTGCATCCTGAGCTACATAAAAAGCAGTGGTAGCCATCAGTTTGAGGGAAGTGCTTCTCTCCGTCTCCTCTGGGAACATCCCACCCAGAGTGCTCTCTGGGGTCCTCAGCGAAGTCATGGACATTTTGGAGCAGGTCTACAACAGGGTCACAAAGATAACTGGAGGGCTGGAGTGACCCTACTGTGAAGGCATGCTGAGAGACTTGTGGATGTTCAGCCTGGAGAAGAGAAGGCTTCTGGGACACCTTAGTGCAGCCTTCCCCCTCTGAAAGGGGCTTATAAGATGGGGTCAGACATTTTAGCAGGGCCTCTTGCAATAGGACATGGGGTAATGATGTTAAACTAAAAAAGGGTAGCTTCTGATTAGATATAGGGAAGAAGTCTTTTTATAATGAGGGTGGTGAGGCACTGGAACAGAAATGTGGATGCCCCATCCCTGGAAACATTCAAGGTCAGGTTTGATGAGTCTCTGAGCAACCTGTATTAGTTGAAGATGTCCCTGCTCATTGCAGGAGGATTGGACTCTATGATCTTTAAAGATCCCTTCTAACCCAAGCCATTCTATGACTTTATGATTCTAAGTCTGGCCTCAGGTATCTCCTCTGCATGAAGGAATACAAAACCACAGCCCCTGTCTCCTAGTTCCATTCAGAAGGCCCTGAGGAAAGCTAGCTGGCTTGGATGAGCCTTGTAGGACACATGGGAACGAAGTGAGATGCAATCTTTCTGGAGAGATAACCTGTGCTGGGAGGAACTGGGTGCAGGGTATGTTCAAAAACTTATTCTTTTCTGTTAAAATGAAACTAAGAAAGGCCTCTAAGTGCAATGGTGTTTTCTCACTCTTATTTCCTGATTTGAATCTATATGATCTTACCACCATGTCATATGCTCACAGCAGGTCTTGTGCACAGGTGGGAATGAAGTGGCAAGACTAGCTTGAATCCAGGACTGTTTATCACTTTGGAGATATTAAAAAAAAATCCAAAAAAACAAACCCACAAAACTCTCAGAAAAAAAAACAACTAAATATAAATTGCCATTTTGCCTCTATGGCTTCAACAGCTGAAGCATGTCATTCATTTGTGAGCATAATTTCTCTTTTGAAGGACTATTCCACTATTTTCCAATATCTGTGGCCTCACACTTCAAACTTAATTTTCATTATGGAAACATACATTTTAATTTTCTGTATTTGTTAAATATCCTACTCACTATGAGCTCACTAAAATATTTTTCTGGAGCTCTGGAATATGACAGTAATGGGGCCAATTTATGAAATATTGATGTTTCCTCCTGCCAGACTGCCTAGCTCAGTACTTCTGCTGTACTTGTCAGCCATTCCAAATACAGGTAATTAGGTTCTATGGACATAATTTTAATTGAATGTTGTGTCCTATGTTGTTGTGTTTTCCTCTACAGTTGCAATGAGTTGCTGCACTCTTAAAAGACGCAAGGAAGAAGAAATGCACTTTATTAAACCAAACAAAATACTTGTGAGTTATGACAAAGGCTCCCACAAATTAGTGTGTTGTGTACTTCGCCCTGAATAGATCTCACCTACCTGAACAATGCATTGTGAAATTTCCTGTTTCATGCCATTTAGAGTTTTCAGATTTAAGGTAGGGGTGGGGCTGGAGGATTGTCATTATAACAGTGGTTATAACTTTTACTACAAATATTTGGTGAATATGCTGCTTATAACCTTTATGGAGCAATCCAATTCAGGACTGTGTCACCGGGTCTGAACATGCATTTAGAAAGGATGTTGCTCATACTCTGAGAAAACTCCAATCAGTTTATTATAATGATCTGAGTAATTACTTGAGAATTCAGGACCTAGAGATGGAGCCTCATGAAAAATCTTATCGTTTCTTTGATTTTTGTGCCACTAGTTCTGATTTAGGCTTCGCTAGCTGATAAAGTATCAAGGATGTGTTCCACTCTGCAACTGGATGTTTCAGTAGAGGAAAAGACAGAACTGTCTGGATTTGCTTACTCAGAAGCCTATAGCTGTAAAAATAAACATAAAATGTATTTGTTAATTGGAAAGACTGTTGCAAATTCTGAGGCCATAAATTCAATAAATTAGAAAAGTGCTGGCAAATATATTTTGTCAAAATTCTGTTTGCAATAAATTTAATCAAAGACTGAAAGTTATTTTTAAGCACATACAATGACATTAGTATAGACTTTTCATGCAAAATACTTCAAACAATCTATTTTCCTCTATCGACATGATGAAATACAGAAAATAAGTAATAGATTGAATATTTGTGTCTGTGAAAACTAGAAAGATTTTCAACAAAAAAGGGGTTCTTTAAATAAGAAGTTAGAAAATAAAATATTTCTACTCATCTTCAGAAGAAAGATGTCAGTTTCAACCAAAAGTGGAAGAGCTGATACATAAAGTGTATGAATTTCTAAAATTTTACATCTTCCTGTGGCAATGGGACTCCTGTTATCAAAATGTATCATTTTTAGCCATAGAATTTGAGGTGTCTCCACCTGCTGATTATTGCTAAAAGTAGGAGCAGGACCTGCAGTCAGTGTCCTTTTACTGAGCTATGTAGAGGAAATGAACACTTTAAAATGTATTACATATATTTGTTAGAAATATTTTTTACCATGTCCTAAGATAGATTGTTGCTGCTCTCACTGCCATAAATATTCCTCATTACATGAATTTTATGTTTATGATGTTGCATATAAAAGAAGTGTACATTTTACAATGTATTCAATAAATAGGAATAATTTTTTCATTTCTGGAGATAGTAATGAGTCATCCGTTGATGCAAATATTGGTTTTAACTAAATGTAAGCAACCTTTTGTTACTCTTGAAAACAGCTTTACTGCCAACTTGGTTTGATTTGCTTGCTCTGGGGCCAAGTCTAATGATCACTTTACACAGCATGCACATTAGTTCATTCCCCAGGGTCAGCTTATAGCAATCCAATTATTTCCCTTGATGAAGAAACCTTTGGTCAAAAAGGAGAAAAATTTGCTGACACCTTAGTCAGGTCTTTTATTCCTGTATGTCACATCCCAATTTACCTATGACAAAGCTTTTATGTGTAACAAAAATACCCAAGAGTGGCAGGTTGTGAAACAACCATTTCGTTATTCACCTGTTTGTCTCTTTTTGCAGCATCTTCCGTGGAGGACAGAGCATGCAGCTGTTCACACCCTCTTTTCCCAGACCACTGCAGGGAATTTGCTAGGTTATTTGTGAGAAAATCAGCAAGCCTGCTGTGCCTACTCAGGCATCCTGGGAATTCCATCAGTCAAAGGTGAAAAATGCAAAAGCTGTCAATCAGTGTGTATTTACCACTTTCTTTTCTTTGTCTAAGACTAATGCTGTTGGAGAAGACAAAAAACCCAGCACGCCTAATGCACAATTTAATCAAGATATCTTAATTTTCCATTTTTTTTGTCAACTTGTATACTCTTTCTCAGTGTTGCCATAATACCTGATAGGCAATACAAAATAAATTTATGCATAGCTCACAACATAAAGGGCACATACAGTCTTTTTACTTCCAGAAGAGCTCTCACCCAATTTCTCCTCCTTTACTCAAATTTTTCAAGATATGTTTGTGATCATATGTTTAAATATGATATCCACCTGCCCAATGGAACTTTCCATTTTAAAAGATTACCGCTTCAGCCTGTTCTTACAGTACTTCTTATTGAGATATTTGACTTACTCTTCAAGTCTGAACGTTAAGTCTTCTTGACAGAGGTCTTTCACTCCATTATGCAGTTAGTCTTATCCCAATTCTTGTTCCAGTCATTTATTTCGCTCTTCTTACCCTGACATATTGCTATCTGCCCATTTTTTGTCCCATCTCCCTTGCTGAATTGTGGGGGTTGACACTGTAACTATGAAGAGAATGTATTTTTTTCTTCCAACCATGACACAAAATGATTGCTTGTCCTGACATTTCTGTCCTGCCTTTTTTTTCAGCTGCACTAAATCTCAGCTCCTGTCTCCTGGAAAAAAATTAAAACAGTCAGGAAGACAGAAGTGTTTGCACCTGTTGACAATGGGTCTTATGGGAATGGATAATACTGTTTCTTTCTCTTTTTTTCTACAACGTTAAGGGGGAAAAAATACCATATATTTCTATCCTTTGTATTTATTTCTCACTTTCCTCACAATTTAAGGTAGGTTTCAGGTCTCAGGATTTCTTCCACTAACAGACTTTCATTAAATGTTAGGTGTTCTTAACTTTTAAAAATGTTGTATTCTATCAGCTTTCAGCTTTGGGGTTATAAGTTATACTGTGCAAAACACTGTCTTACTGTAATTAAAACACAAAAACCTGAGGTATCTACTTCTCAAGTGTAAAATGATTTTGAATGGTAGCTTAGTCAAAGAAGCCACTTTTCTGTTATGGCTGCATACTTTTTAATGTAGAAAATGCACTTAGAATTATCTTTATCAGGCCAAAACACCTTTCCCACTTAATCTAATTCCCTGGGAATATTTCTGTTGAGACAGAAGAAAAAATAGTAAGATGATGCTTTCCATCAGAGTAGCACCTAATCTATGGTAGTATGGTGTCTCCTATGGACTTTTGATATAACATGATAGAGTTTGACTCATTTGAAAAGGGGCCAAAGAACAGAAATTAATAAAATGAACTAAGGATTAAAGTTTAGACTCTTTGCTTCATGACTTTTCTGAGCCTCTTAATTCTGATTTTTTTTGTTACATCAGCATAGAATTGACTAGGGTGTCCTCCTAGTGGAAATGAAAAGCAGATGTTTTAATGGTATGTATTTCTTGTTGGTCACTGTTATGCAGCTTCTAAAGTAGGCAGTATCTCTTCTGAGTACACAATATTTGGCTTGACTTGGATTCACAGTGCCTGTTCCAGCTTGGAGCTCAGCTGTAGAAGTTAAGTACAGATTTTCCACTTTAAAAACTGTCTTGTAAAGAAGCATAAATCACAAAGGATATCACAGAATCACAGACCAGGTTAGAAGGGACTAGAGAGGGTCATCCTAGAGCACATTGCCCAGGTTTGTGTCCAGATGATTCTGGACTATATCTCCACTGAGGGAGACTCCACAACCTCTCTGGGCAATCTGTGCCATTGCTTCGTCATTGCACAGTAAAGAAATTCTTCTTCACCCTCAGGTGAAACTTTCTGTGCCTCATTTTCTGCCCTTTGCTTCTTGTCCTATTGCTTGGCACCACCAAGAGCCTGGCTTCATTGCCTTATCTTCATCTTCAGATACTGATAGACATGGATGAGGTTCCCTCTTGGTCATCTCTTCAGGCTGAACAGGCCCAGCTCCCTCAGCATTTCCTTGTAAGAGAGATGCTCCAGTCCCTAAATCATCTTTGTCACCCTCTATTCCACCTGCTCCAGGAGCTCCATGTCTCTCTCATCCTGAGGAACCCAGAACTGGGCACAGCACTCCAGATGTGCCTCACGAGGGCTGAATGAGGGGCAGGATCACTTCCCTTGACCTGCTGGCAATGCTTTTCCTGATTCACCCCAGAATACCACCAGCTTTCTTGTCCCCCAGGGCACACTGCTGCCTCATAGACAGCATGTTGTCCACCAGGACCCACAGAGCTGTTTTCCAGCAGATCAGCTCAAGCCTGTGCTGGTGCCTGGGGTTATTCCTCTCCTGCATTTTCCCTTCTTGAGTTTCAGATGCTTCTCTGCCCATCTCTGCAGCCTGTCGAGGTCCCTCTGAAGGGCTGCACAGCCCTCTGGGCTATCAGCCACTCCTCACATCTTTGTGTCCTCAGGGAACTTACTGAGGAGGCCTCTGCCCTTTCATCTAATTCATTGATGAAAAAGTAAACAATACTGAGCCCTGCATTGTTTGGTATATCTACATATGTAATATACCAAACAAAGGGTAGTTATGAGCAGGTTACAACAGATAAAGCATGGGTTACATGGATTCCCAAAAAAAGCTGTACTGAATGAACCCTGACAATACATCTAAAATGAACAAAACTAAATCTCAAGTTATAAAAAAGATGTTTTAGGAATGGATAAAGTTAAAAATTATTAGAACAATATTTTGGAAAGCTGTCACAGTCAAAAAGACAATGGTATCAGAGAATCTAGCCACATACATCTTGAAGGGTGTATCAAACTTCTTGTGTTCATAATTGAGCAAAAAAGAACAAGAGAAAGTTCATACTGATATGCAGCAAATAAAGCTCCATACCAGTTTCTAGTAAATAAATATATAATATAAATACATAAAAAATAATTAATATACATTATATTGTTAATTATTATATAATAATAAAAATAAATAATATGAATTGGTAGATTTATTAACTAAGTGCTTCATCCAATTTCCATTAAAATCAAAAAGGAATTAAAATTAGGCCCCTAAAAGGCACTGAATAATTTTTTCACTTAACATTGCCAATATGCAAACCAGAGAGACATAAGCTTTACTTTTATGTTTTCATGCGACTCTGGGGTTTGTAGTTACATCTTTTTTTCTTGCTGAAGAAGCAACTTCATCCCAGAGATATTTCCACAGAATTATTTCAATAGGTTGTTCATTACAAAAAAAGTCTGAAACAGTTTCAACATATAATAAAGTCCTGTTAGGGTGCTTTCTCAACTGTCCAGCTCTCAGTTTAGTCTCAGAACCAAATATAAAACCTTGTTATTAGTATGAGCATTTCAGAGCTCTTTGTTGCAAAACCTCTTTGTTTTTCAACAGTAAACTGACACAAATATGGTTAGACAGTTGTATTGCTCAGCAAACATCTACAACCATTTTGCCATGCCTTTAAAAGGCGAATATATTTGCACGGCAGGACACTGTGAGCTGTGCAGTTGTGTAAAGGTGTATCTGCACTCTTTTGTTTTCTTAAAATTTTCTTACACAGGCACAGATATGCTGGAATTTAATATAGATAAAGCAGAGACCAAGCCACCCATAATACAAGAACAGGCAAATACATTTCAGAATGGGGTTTGTAAATGCAGGAAACTCTTCTCATAATAAAATTTAGAGCAGAACTTTATATGTAGAATAGGTGAAATCACATGTTCTCCCAGTGTAGATGGGAGATACATTTTCTTAAAATACTGAAAGAATAAAAAATATTTTTTCCATACAAAAAATTCAGTTGCTAAACATGTATTTAATGAGCATTTAATTTAAATTGAGGCTCAGGAAAGGTTGAACACAATTTATTTAGATAATGAATAATATCACAGTGAAGGTCCAAAGGTAGTATCTTTATGAGAGATCCCTCTGCTAAATCCAGTCCTTCATAATGTTATATATATATATGTATTGCATTATAGGCAGTCTTCAAGGCATTTTGAAGACATCTCTGGCATCAGTGATACCAGTATGCTGTCTCTGATGACAAATGCCTGAGCATTGAATTAGGAAATACAGACTGAAAATATCTTTCAGAGCACAATAGACCAGAAATACATAATTATAATGTCAAGAGTTAAGTACGTTATATTTATGTGTATAAGCAAACTCTATGTGTTTAGAAACAAACTTTTATAAGATATAAAATAAGTAAAAGTTGCAGCTATAGTCAACAGATACTGTTCTTGAAGATGTAGTTTGAAGTACTCTGAAAGCTCCTGGTTTAGATCATCTTGACTGACACCTCAACCTGATAGAAACCTTCGACCTTAAACAACTTCTGTATTGGTTTTCTTACAAAAAAATGAGTTAATTTGAGTTTTGTGGGACTGAATGACTTAATGTTTGTGAAACACTCTGACACCCTAGAGGAAATGAATAATTCTGCCTTACAGCAGTGTTTGAATAATGGGAGGCAAATAAGGCCGTGGGGTATAGAGTAAGCAGTGAGAGGCAAATACAACCGCTCGCTATTGGAGCATGTCTCTCTTCATGCTTAATGAAGCAAGTGTCCTATGTAATGAAAGTGTCACAGTGCATTCAGTAAAAGATGGCTGAATTAAGGTTTCCTGGGTAATCTTAGTTCTGGCATTTCCTATCTTTTGAGTACTTGACTCTGCAACCTTAATAATGTTCTATTGTTTGCAAGAGTATTTGTGTTTTAAAGACATCAGTCATTACAGTATCTAGGCAGCACCAATGAAGCACAAACGTCAAATCCTTCATTACAGAGGAACTTGCTTTCTTTCATCTCAAGAGGAAATAATCCATAGCCCAGTGTATCCACCAGCATGCTCCCAGGAGCAGCTCTGTCACTCGTAAGGCGCCGACAGAAAGTGGCCTGGTTTTGAATGCTCCTTAGGTTTGAGGGACAGGCTTATCTCTAGCAGCAGAATGCTCCACAGGGATGTTTGCACCCCATTGGAGTTGAAGCATTCGTGACTTCCAGTGTCACCACCCAATGCAAGGACTGCAGGAGGAAAGCAATGTAAAGGAGCAAGTTGGAGAAGCTGAACACAGAGACTATAAAGGCAAACAGGCATTTTAGGGTAACACGTTGAACCCAGTGTTGCATAAGTAGTTGCTTTAGAGAAAATTAAGATACAGCCTATTTTCTTCCATCCATGGTAGCCATCGGGTCACTGAACAGCAATAATAAGCTGTAACATCTGCTGAACTTTCAGATTTCATTGAGTAAATTATGAAGTCCATTTCTGTGGTAGTTAATGCCCCAATTTGATTCATCAAAAATTTGACTGACACAAACCAGGTGAGGTAGGATTTCTGAAGAAAAGAAATACACACATTTCTACATTTTGTGAAGAAGTTCTTTAGACCACAGTGCACCACAGAATATTAATCAGATTCACTGTGAGAAAGACACCTGGCCAGGCAGACCTGCTGGGTCTGTCTCTGAGGAAGGAAATCACACAAAGGCTTTTTAACCATGTGCCCACAGCTGGTTAGTGTGACTATGTAGTGACATTCTCCCTGGTATTGCATGAAAGCAGGGAAAGTTAAAGTCATTTTGTTTCCAGTAGACCTGTGCCTGAGGCAGACACACCACGGTCAGATGGGAAAACAACACTTTCCCTGATGGTCCCACATGCTGATTATAACCTGTCACAGAGGAAGATCGCTGAGAGAACTTGCCTTTCTTTTGCAGTGAGGATGACTTTAAGTAAGGAACAATACAGATGTTCAGCTTACTGCATTTGCTTTCATTTGACTTTTTCCAGAAAAGACACTCTGCCATGGAGATCCCCCTGTTGCTTACTGTTACAACTCCAGGATCTGAGGAATACGAAGTTGCCCACATCCCTTTTGAATAATGAAATTACTACCTACCTCCAAGACTATCTTTCTTTTATAACTCTTTCAGGATGTACATAACTTGGCTTTTGAAGGTATTTTAGATAAGTAAATAGATATCCTTTTGTAATTTTTCCATTGCGAATCTCTATGAAAAATAAGGGTGAATTTATATTTCTCTGGGGTGTAACTGACTCTATGTCTAATAAGCAAGGTTATTTGGGAGGATTCCTTGTAAAATAATAACATTTTTTAATCCTGCTGCTTACAACTTCACAATGAACGATAAAAATAACCAAGACTTCAATAATATTTTTTGTCCCTTTAACAATTTTTCGTTTTACATTTGGGATATCATAGCTGTAACATAAGAATCAGTATTATTTCACCTTTGTCGACCTTCACACCCATCCCTTTGAGGGATGACAGCTGCAACTTGGTATCTCAGGTGAATTGTATCTGCCTGAAACCCTGGGAGACTGATGTTTCTAGTGACAAGCAAACACAGAGAGATACGTTTTCCCCCCTTATTAAATCTTGAAGGAGCAATGGAAAAGTCTTTTTGATACAGGAAGCATTACAATGTAAGACTGGTATATTTTGCTGTGTTACAATTTAATTTTTGGCTGCTAGAAGTAAATGCCTAAACAGAATGCAAGAAATATAAGCTACATTTTGTTGTTTGCCTAGATTTCTTTGGGAAAAATGAAAAGGGAAGGGAAGAGAAGGGAAGGGGGAAAGGGAAGGGAAAGGGAAATGGATAGGGAAGGGAAAGGGAAAGAAAAGTCCTGACCAAACCAAAACAAAGCAGTCCTGCCATTGCTGAAATACTTCATTCTCCTATTCTCTTACTGGCAATTTATTATTTTTTTCTACTGGTAAGACAGAGGGTTCAATTCAGAGCCCACTAAACCCACATGGAGTCAAGAGAAATGCTCCTGAACACTTTAGTGGGAAGCAATGGTTTCAAATATAAATTGTTGATGCACAATGAGGCTGGTGATGAAAGTCAGGAGATGAGTACATGATAATATAATCTGCCACACCTGTGGAATGAGAAGTTCCATGTAACAGGTGAACTACTGCTGGCTGAGCAGATCAATGCTGTCTCATTTCTCCCTCTGCCCTCTCTGTCAAACCGTGCTGGTTCTGCACCAGCCAGACAGCTGAGCTACTCCTGGAACCATTCCACAGATGCCTTGGCATGCATGTCCTGGAAGACATTAACTTTACAAACCTTGATTGAAATTCTTAGACCGTACCACCTAGGTGGTAAGGCAGAGAGAAGAAAGATGCTATATATTACTGTGAAAAAAATTTCTCAGCAATGTCTGTCCATCCCAGTGGGATTTCCCAACAATGATAAGGCTGGCTGCTACTCAGATGTCTTCCAACAAAAGTGGCATGAGGAGTGTATACCAAATTATTCCCCAGGATAACTGGGGAAAAAATTGTTTGCCATTTCTTGGAATACAGGGCAATACACAACAATGCATTTAAGAATTATTCACCTAAGTGAAAGAAAACCTTGAGTCTGTTTTTGGTCAGTGAGAACTCCTGGGACAGTCCATTTCACCTCTCGTTTCACTTACATTAGGATAAGATGTATAGCCTGTGGGGAGTGTAACTTTCCTTCTGCTAACAATGTAGAAAAGATTTTATGGTGGTTGCCTTTGACATCTTTTAAAAGTCTAAAAGAGATCCATACTTGGTTTTGTTATGAATAGTGCATGAAATCTGAAGTTCTGGGGTCCTAATAAGACCCCCATTGTGATTTACCCCATGTCTACTACGTTATGACTAATCCACATGTAACTGGAGGATAATGACAGAATATGACCCTTTGTTCACGGTGCTACAAGTCTGGCTGAATATTCTAATCTAAGATGAAATCTCATTCTTGTGCAAACTAAAATGTCATTAGCATTTGCAACATTAAATACAAAATATTGATTCCTATGTTGCTGGCACAAAAGCTTAAACTAATTAAAAGACCCCCTAAACCTACAGAGAGAAACACTGGTTTCCTTGGATTTCCTATTTCTATCATAACAGTACTAAAAATTATCACTTAAGATTATATATTAAGATTATTTATGCAGCTAGGCACTGCATACATTGAAAAAAGGTATTTCCTCATCTGCAAAAGCATAACTCTAAGAATAATTAAACTGACTTTTTCCTCATAGTGTCATCACAATAACATCTTTTTTCCAAAATTCAAATGGATGTGAAGGACTGCATAAAAGAGATATTGCAAAGTCAGTATCCTAGTCCTTTTAAGTAACATTTTGAAAAGTCCTGGGCACTTTCAAATTTTATATTCCTTACTTAAATTTAAAGTATTTTTTCTTTGTCATCACATAAAGGCAAAGCTTTGGAGGTGGCACATCTGTCAACCTTTCCCCCCTACCTCGTTGGAAACAGAAACTTGAGGTGCGAAAATATTACTGAGGGGTTAGCTTCTCAAGATTTCCTAGGGGTATTTTTGGTGTTTGTTTATTTTTTTCTCTCTGTTTGCTTGTTTGTTTGATTTTTGCTGTTGCTGTTGTTTTCAGTTTTGTTTGTTGTTTGTTGGGGGTTTTTTTGGTCACAGAACTGCAGGATTACACTTGAGCTTGGTTATAAGATTTACTAACCTGCAGATGAAGCTCTTGAGGGTTTTGTGATACATAAGCCAAAAGAAAAATGAGAAAAGAGCAAACAAGAACCTCTAGCTCATGCAGGAGTGTTCTGAAGAAGCCTGCACAGCTTCCAGACCCTCACCCTAGATCTGGAACAAGCATGAGACTTCGGAGAGCAAGCAGTTTTCACCCCTTTTCTGTTCGCTTTTTGAAAGAGGAAGGATCAGAAAAAGAATAAGAAAATTCAGCCATTTACCTGGGGTTGATGCAAACAGACCATCAGTAACCAAAAAATACAGAAATTATAAATATCCTACTCCATTACTGGTACTTTACATTACTTGTACATTAAAATACTATCTCATATTCTTATACTAATTTGATAATCAGGTTTTTTTGTCTCTTAAAAAACCCCTAAATAGTAGAAATTAATGCCTGAATTAGATTTTATTGACTTGACAACAACAAAATCTTTAATTCTTTACTCAGTGGATGAAGGAACATATTTGTTTGATTTAAACACCATAAACAAGAAGTTTTAATGGAACTTCAGCTCTCACATTGTTTTGTTTGCACAAGTGCCTCTTTCTGACTTTACTGTTGAAAAAAAGAATTGTCAGTAGTGGTTAAAACAGTACAATATGCATGGTATGATGACAGCCACAACAACCAGACTATATGACAGTATATAATCAGACTATATAAGAGTATTGCTCCCTTTGGTTTGTGGGTTTGAATCTAAATGTAGCAAATATTAGCATTTGGGGTTAGCCAACTTTAAAAAAAATGTTGATTAATAGTTAAAATGACCAAGGGTAGAGCTGTGTCTTCAACACTAGTATTTAATATAGTTTTATTCCTCACAGTTTCTCAGTGAATAGCCATTGTGTTGTATTGCATTTTTGTTACTGGATGAATTAATGAGATTTTCTGTGTGTGTCAATGCAACACAGCCAACTTTCAAATCCATTTTCCTAAAACAAAACCCAGTGCTGCATGATGCAGAATATGTTAGTCTAGTCAAGGACAAAAGGCAATCAGAATAGCACACCAATATTTAACAAAGCAAGGCACATTAGAAAGAATGAAACTAACTCAGCTGTGTTAGTCATAGAGTTGCATTTCAATAATGACTAGATATGTTGCTGGGTCAGACCTAACAGCTATAGCACTATAGTATCACACAGATACCACTGAGATTAGGTACCCAAATACTTCTTTCTGTCAACCAGAACACCAAATTGCATAAGTTGGCAGCTTTTATTTTGGCAATTTGCTGTTTTATATCTTCTTCTTCCAAGCTCACAAACTGTGATAATGGATAAGGCGGGGTTGTCTTGTTGGCTTTAATTTTATTTTTCTCTTTAAACTTGCCTTCCTTAACTGTAATAATGCAGGAAGGAGTTTTTTTAATGCTTGGCACTCTGTCAGAAATGTAAACATAATTTTCCTGAGAAAAGCCATAACCCTAAAGGCTCTAGCTGTGTACACAGCCAAGATATTTCTTTTCAAGAGCCCTTAAGTATGAGGATGATCATCAGGTATGAGAAAATGCACTGGGAAAAGTACCAATGTTACAGAAATATTTTTCCCATGTTGTAACATGAATGTGAAGATCCTTTGCCTAAGCACAGAGTTGCGCATGAGTATGCTGTGAGACAGCTGCCCTCAAGGCATAATACAGCTGAAGGTGCTGGGGAGTGAACTCCCCAGAAGAGTCATGATTTACTGCTGACCACACCTACAGCATTTATAAAATGTCAGTACAGCACATCTTGGTGTGGGAGGAAAGTGCAGCCAAGAAATATTTCCTTCAAGAGCTCTTCTTTTCCAGGTTTCATATCTGCTGTATGTTTTCACTGAGTCTGAGTATTCATTTTCTTTCAAATCAGAATTTTCAAAATAATAGCATTTGCAAACCAGCTGCTGTACACAACTCCTCCAGTAGAATTTTGTGAAAGAATTCCAAGTCCTTATTTCTTTATGTATTTATATATGTGAAAGAAGTCCTAGTGTTTGTGGATAGGATTTGGAATTGCTTGCATCTAGATGCCTTTTATTATCCACAGGGAAAACTTGGGTGGATATCTAGGTCTCATTATGACATTTGATGCTTTGACAGTAGGACTGATACAGCTTTTGTGAGGGGCTGTGGTCTTGGTTGAGATCTCACTGTCTAAAGGGGACATCACATAAAGAAGACACATTGTGTCCTCTAAGTTTACAGATAAAAGGTAGTCCTAGAGCTATGTGTGCCTTGATCTGTGTGGTGGGAGCAATAACAGACAGCCAAGAGATCATATGGGAGAACAGTGTCACTTCAGTTTTTACCTTTTAAACCATTTCTAGAGGGTACCAGCTTTTCCTGCTAGCAGCCTGACAGATGAACTGGTGAAAGGAATCAATATTTTCTGCTGTATTTCTCATAAAATTAATACCTGGCCTTCAATGGACACCTCCAAAGTACTGTCTGCAACTAGCTGCAAATGCGAACCTCTTAAAACACACACAAAACAAAAAAAAACCAAAAAAGGGTGAAAGCTGATAGCTGAGGAGCATTTTCTACGTACTGAGCAAGTTTGTTTCTCAGAAACAAGCATCGTGTTTTACAGGTATCCAGTGAGGATCTGTACAAACATGTTCCCAGCAAGTAGAGTCACACCCTGCTGCATGGGGTGTGCAGCATGAATCACAGACGGAAACAGAGTTTGAAAGTTTGGCCTGGATTTTTTTTTTTTTTTTTTGGCAGAGTGCAGATGTCCCACAGTAGTTTAAAAAATTATGTGCAACTCTTATTTGGGAATAACCTAAAGAACAGATTTTCTTTTTTTTCTGCAATGTCCAGTTTATCAGGAAACGTTGCCTTTGGGATATTTCTCTAAAAATTAGTAAATCCCAAGACAAACTCTGCAACATCATGAAGTGCGTATTTAGCATTCTGTCAAGGGAAAAGTATCAGCAGATGACTGACCATCTATAGCAGAGACTGAAAAAATGAGCTTAAAGATAAAATATTAAACATGAAAAATGGCAGAGACAGAATTAATGATGAGTTACAGGGAATTGTATTTTAGCCACTCTCAAGTTAGCGTGTAAGCACTACACTCAGACTTCTGCTGGGATGTTTCTGATGAAAATTAAGCTTGTGCTTTTGTTCACATTTAGATATTTTTGAGAAACAGGTTGAAAGCAAAATTATTTTTACACTTGATTCCCTGACAGCTACATATATTTGTAATTATATACCAAATGTATCTACTTGTTGAACAGCTGTTCATAAATTACTCTGCAGCTGGAAACCTGGGTTCAATCCCTGTCTTCATCCTCTTGGTTTCAGGAGAAAGAAATCAAGTATTGCTGATAAACTTGGCCAGGAGTACCCTGTAAAGGGAAATAAATATACCAATAAATGCCAAATGCCTTTTTAGATGACAACATTAAACCAGAGAGGTGACATGATTTGCCCAAGGGTAAAAAGCAGAAATGGGAATGGTTCCTGCTCTCCTGGTTCATGTGAGTTTGTCTGATTCCCAGTCGTGTGTACAGCTTGGAATGGTACCAAACATGGTCGCTCCTTTAACTCACACCTTGAGAACAAATTGTGAAATTCAACAAGGACTGACAAAGGCAAACAACCTCTGATAGTGATCCAGGCTGGGGTCTGACTGCCTGAGGGGCAGCTGTTCTGAGGAGAATCTGGCAGATCTGGTGGACAGCAAGATGAGCCCATGCTAGAAGTGAGTCCTGGCAGCTGGAATGGCTAACAGCACCTGGGTCTGTGTTAACAGAGCATGGCCAGTAGATCAGGGACAGATTAATTCCACTGCATTTAGCACTCAGTAGACCACATCTAAAACATGTATCCAGCATTGTGGCCCTCCATGAAAAGCCAATCACTGATCAGCTGGAGTGATTTTGGGAAAACACACAAAGAGTGTCAGTGCTGGAGTGCTTGCCTTTGAGGTGAGGCTGAGGGAGATGGGCTTGTTCAGACAGGAGAAGACGGAGCTCCAGGGGAGACCTACAGGGAAGTTATTTGGGAGATAAAGTCAGGATTTTCCCAGTGGCCTATCACAGGAGGTTGAGAGCAAATTGAAAGCTGAAATAGGTGGTCTGGCGTGGATAGAAGAAGAAATGTTGTCACCATAAGGATAGCGCAGCACTAGAACAAGTTGCCCAGAAAAAGTTAGTGCAGGCTCCTGCCCCTGAAGTTTTCAGACTCATCTGTGTAAAGCCCTGAGCAACCTGTTCTGACCACATCTGATCCTGTTTTCAGCAGGAGGCCTGACTAGAGACCTCCTGAGTTTCCCTCACTCCTGAATTCACTTGTTATCCTCTGACATTGACTTGATTAGTTATACCTTGGGTTAACATTTTGTACTGGCAATAGGTCTAGAATAACTCACCTATAGCATGCAGCATCCATGGTTTGTACAGTATTCTTGAATGTTTTTTCACACTGTTGAACTAACAGAAGTGAAAATATGAACATTAAAAAATGAATTAATATCTATAAATACTGTTCAAGAAAAGTAATGTTTTCCAATTGTTAGCATTAGAAAAATACATAATTAAGATTGACCTAATGTTCTTAATAAGCAATAACTGAAATAATTCCATTAGTATTATTTTAGAGGTACCTTTTCCATGTTACTTGGTGCACCTGTTGGGTCTCTGCAGTAGAAAAACAACACTCTGTTGAAACCACAGTAAAAAGACAAGCTTACTGACTGTGTTGGCAGAGTTCAGTAACATCCAGTTACAAAATACACCAGGGATTGCACCACATAATTGTGGGTGCATTATTGGTAACATCTATTTCTATAAATGCTCAACTGTGTTGGCACTGTCTATGAGGACACACCATTTCTAATAATTCTGTTGTTGTCATTTTTTTTAATTGAAGCAGCACGTATAACACGTATAAAGGGATGGCAAAAACCTTATGGACAGGAAGAACTGATGATTCAAGGGTAACAAGGAATTTTTTTCAACAGAAATGAGTTTTGTTTTCATGCAGTCCAAAACTGCTTCTAACTCAGAGATCCATTTTCAGAGAAAATCCCTTCAAATTTCTGTAACTGGCAGAAAAGGGCTTGAATTTGTGCATTTCTGCCAGTATTAATTTCATACTGCTCAGGCTTCTAGTTCCAAAAACTCGCTGTTGCAGTCTTCTTCAGACATATAACCCATAAGGCCACGAACAAGGTGAAATCTCCTGGTTCAAATCTTCTGGTTGGAGATTCTGACACAGACAATCCACAAACTCTATGTCCAGGTCCTTTTGTGACACATGGAACACTTTGCTACAAGCCATGCCAAAAAGAGTGTCTCACTACTAAATCCAGAATTTAGAATCTACCTTCTCACATATCTCACACAGTTCAGGGTAACTGTGTTGCTTTCAACCAGTGTAATCCTGTATAACCCTACACAATTCTGGAAATGACTGACCAGAAGCTGTTGATTCTGAATACATTTATATGTAAACTGAGCCTCAATAGCTTGAATGAGAAACTCAATATCTCCATGCAATTTCCTCTCATTGTGTGTTGGTTTGCTTAGCACAGTTTCTGCTAGTGGGGGGGGGGGGGGGGCAATGATAGCTCGTGTGTGTTCTGTGTGAATGCTCTGGAAGTTTTCACCATGTCCAGCAGAGCCAATCTCTGATGGCTCTGAAGATGATGGACATGCTGCTGGCCAAGGCTGGGCCAATTAGAGATGTTAGTTATGCCTCTAACATATAACATATTTAAGAAGAATTCAAAACAAAGGGTGTGCACACTTTTTAGCCACAGAAGGAGGAGGTGAGAGTATGTGAGGGAAAACAACATGGAGACACCAAGGTCCGTGGAGAAGGTGGGGGAGGAGGTGTTCCAGGCGCAGGAGCTGAAAACCCTCTGCTGGCTGTGGTGAAGAACATGGGGGGAGCAGGAGGTCCCCATGCAGCCCATGAAGTCCACAGGGGTGGAGAGATCCACCCACAGCCCGTGGGGAGGTGCCCATATCAGAGTTAGTGGATGCCTGGAGGAAGCTGTGATCCAGTGGGAGTCCCCGTTGAGGGAATGGCCTTGCTCCCAAGATGGAACAGCCTGGCCTTGGCTCAGAGGTCTGCACCCCATGTTGCAGCAGAATTTGGGCAGGATGCTGCTCGTGTGATTTGGACCCACATCAAAGAAGTTTGCAGAGGACTGTCTCTCATGGGATGGACCCATGGCTATGCAGAGGATGACTTCTCTTCCTGGGCAGTGGAAGAAAATCTTGGTGATCAACTGACCAAATTCCCCCCCAAATCCTGTCCCTTGGCTGCTGGTGGGAGGGAGGGAGCAGGAGCTTAGCAGAGAAAATGTGTTTTTGAAGGTTCTATTTTACTTCTCATTTATCCTCCTCTGGCTCTGTTAGCAATAAATCACTTTGCAACTTTAAGTTTTATCCTGTTTTGCCCTTGGTGCATCCTTGCCCACTTTCTTATCTCAACTCATGAGCCCTGTATGTGTGTGTGTTAGTTTTTTTCCCCTTTCTGCACAGCTGTAGCAGGGGAGAGCGGAGAGACCAGATGTCCTAGGTGCCTGGCATTTAGTCAAAGTCAAACCATGACACATTGTCTTTCTTTTTTACTTTTGTGGGTATTCTAGAAAGCTATTGACACTGGTATTAAGAGGAATTAATTCACAGTAGTGGGCTTCTCAGCTAGGGCTTCTGTCACTAGCAGCTCCTATATATTTCTTACATCAGGCCATTGCACACTTTAGTGCTTAAATCTCTGTCTCTTCTGATCTGACTCGAATGCTTACATCTATCTGATTTTGCTGCTGTTCAGTCACCTAAATCAAAAAAATCAGTAGTGAATACACAATTTTGGCTAAGCATAGATTTAAAAGTAACCTGCTTCCAAAATGCTTTCGTTAGTTATAGGGGATAGTAAACTAAGAATCTAAAAATGAAAAGAATGGGACTTATAATTGTTATTATTTCAAGTGATTCATCTCGGAATCAACCTGACATTTGCACACAAATTAATTCTTGTTTTTCTGTCCCCTTCCCAAAAATTCCAATGTCAATTCAAAGCCTGGAGACAAATTTGTAAATTAGTATGTTTGCTTTTTTTCCAATTGCAAGAAGACAGCAGCTTGAAATACATCTAAATTTAACTCCTTTCCTTACTTGTAAGCTAGCATAATGGCAAATTCATCTAAATGTGAATGATTAAGGGGATGCTCTGAATATCAAAGCAAGGACATGGCACATTTTCTATAGTACCTGAAGGCAAATATAGCACCCCTGTCACCTCATGCTGGGGCTGTCTGAAGCTGTTGAGGAAGCTCCAGTCCATGGTCTCCATATCACAGATGTGGATAAAGAGTCAGCAGCATAGTTCATAGAGAAGTCGCACAATAAAAAGCCTCTATACTGCCCCTGATATGACTGGCAGAGTACCACAGCACACACCTCTGCAGACAGATATAGCTCGTGTTCCTGGATCCAGGATGGCAAATGCTGCATCTGAAAGCTGAAACACCATGGATTTTTATCTGCATTCCACCCCACTTTCTGACAGGATTATTGAATGTAGATATTTCTTCTGAGCAGTCAAAGAGAAGAAAAATAGCAAAGGATCTCTAAATAAAACTGTGGGACACTTAAACATATTTTTATGTTTTACACCAAGAAAGACCTGCCTTACATCTGACACCTTTTTGGCCCTGGTTGTCAAAGTGTGTGTGCTTGCTTAAAGATGCTGTTCTTAGTATTGTTTCTATTCCTTGTCATCCCACTTATTTGTCTCCTTCAAACTTAGAATGCTGTGCTTATCCAGGGAGTGACTGGGTGCTGATATAAAGACATCTGGGATAATCAAAACCCTTCTGTGTTTCTCTGTGGTGTGACAACCTAGCAGTCTGTTTGTCTGCCTTCCTGACAGCATTGTCTGGAATTTTGGAATGTGTCAGGTGCCCATGTAGTATAACTGAACACACCAAACTTTGCATTTGGCAATGAAACCACCTGCAACTGTATATCTAAATGTTTTCATACTGGTAACCAAATACTCTTCAATTGGAAATAAAACAGATCCTATACAAGTCTTGATTAACTAATAAGGGATAGATTTTTTTTGGTATCTATAATCCAAACCACCGAAATACCAATAGCATTAAATGGCCAAATCTATGCCTAAGCTGTGTGGTCATGTCTCCACACATGCTTTTTTAAACACCCAGTGCAACTTGCCATGTATCAGAACAACACATAGAGGTGAACAGTGTCATTTCAACCTGTGGGACATGAACTCTGTATAGCAGAGAACATGGTACAATTTCTAGATACCAAAACCTTGTAAGAACAGCCAGAAAGCTTCAATTTCACTTGGAGAGATGTCCATTCCTGATAAGGCTTAAAAGGAGCATTGATATCTTACGGCTTTTGATTTATGTTCAGTGAAGTAACCTTGGAAGGGCTAGCCTTGGACATAAGACTGTGCAGAGGGATGCTTAGAAGTCATTGCAAAAAACTGTAATACATTTTTTTGATCAGCATACAAAAAGTCTTACAGTCTTATGTTTTTGGATGACTTGAACCAGATTTTGGACTTGGATGTACTGAGATCTAAGCTATTTGTATCTGTTCATAAAATTTTTTGAGAGTTCCGTGTCAAGGTGGGTTTTTATTAAGTATTAATAATAGCCATATGAATGCTATATTGGAGGTCTTCATCAAAGCCATGAGGTGTGCATCAAAGGAAACTGTCTTTCCTGTTGTCATACATGCCACACAACCTTCACCAGACACATTGCTTGAATGGAAAACCCCTTGGGAAATGAGTCTGGAGAGATAAAAGAAAGGTGAATGATCAAACAGAGACGAAAAGGAAGAAAAAAACAATATCTCCTTTGTTATTTAGATACCTGTTGTGACTTTGTTCAAAGCAGCAGTCTACCTGTAGTTCCTTAGATTTAGAAAAAAATGGATATTTTTTTATCCAAGAGAAACATAAACACCTCAGAGTGAACCATGCTTACATGGGAACTTACAGGCCCTTGCAGCATTGCCAGCACTTCATTCAGTATAAACAGTCACCAATGCTGCAGATGATGTGTAAAGTTTGTAAATGTAAAGCAGTTGAAGTCTGCACATATATCTGGGCACTGGTCATGTGAATAGTCCCGTTAGAATCAGCTGAGCTTCCTGGAGCCTGGAGGTGTCAGAGAACGGTGCCTGGAGCAGTGAAGAACAGTAATTCTGTTTGCAATGGAGATTCCAGCTGTACAGTCATGCCCACTGTTATGCCCATTGAAAAAAGAGATTCCTTACCAAGAAAAAGTAAGGAATTTTATTTCAAAGAAATGGCAAGAGACTTATTTTTCCTGAGAAGTTATAAAAAAAGAATGAAGAACATAAGGGCCTGAAAATGCTCAGAAGTTATAAACAAATAATACATTTATTAGTATTGTATTAGATCTCCCAAGAGCCCACATTTCCTAAGCTCTTGCTTCCTATTTCCCTGTTGATGTGCTGAGAGCACTGAGGGCAAATAGATGCTGCACCTCAGTCAAGCAGCTGTGTTCTTATACAGTTACCATGTGAAAATGTTTCTCTGACCTCCTTCACAAAATCCTGTTCTCCAGTTCCAATCTGCATGAGCCACTCGGGAGATGTAGGCCAGGCATGTTCACTGTCCACAGATGAACTGCAAAAGTAAAATGGAGAAGCATATGCGACCTTTATCAGAAAAATGGGGGGAAAATGGTGGAAAATATAGAGATTTTTCCTGAAGAATCCAGCCAAAAGTATATATGGAAGAAGATTATGGAGGAGAAGAAAAATTACATTGCTTGCCACGTTTAAAATCAGCCATGAAAGTTTTACTGATAAAACTATTTGTGAGGAGCAGTCCTACACTGCTGGACAGTGACAAGATAACCTAGTAATTTATTTGCACTTGCATATTCTTTGACACTAATTTAGGCTACTCCAAACCAATTTTAGGCATCAACAACATATATTGCTCATTCTGAGACTGCAAGTAAGAAAATGACTTATCAACCTGAACCTCTGAAAACCGATTTGCTGATACAGAGAAGGTATTACTTTCTGAAAGCTACAATGGCTGCTAAGAATTGATAGCTCATATCACTACATGAAAACCAAACATTTATTACAAATATAAATATAGAAAATGGTTACTGCTGTTGCTAAATGTCTAGAAAACTCAGCTGCATGTGTATTTCCATATCCTGTATGAACCAAACCCATAAGTGGCTTCAAGAATCAGGTAAAAGGTGGCACAGGAATTGAAAGTACTAATTTTGACTCACCTTATGTTCTACTACCTTTAGATGATTTAATATCCTTAAGGACACTGTACAAGTGACAAGTGAAATCTTCCTTAATAAAGCTCAGTTCTCTACAAAGGGCTGGTTTTTAGGGCAGGATAGAGGTGGAGGAATCAGTCAGATGCAGAATCAGACAACCTCAGATGAAAGGCCAGCAGCAGCCAGAACATATGGACCACTTCTCAGTTCTCAATTCTAGCAGAAGTCTTTCCTTTCAGCAGCAGCTGATGGCTGGTGGTAAATAGATCTGTCAGGCAGATTCTTCACAATTGTTTTTCTTTCTCTGAAACAGAGCCAATTTCACATTCACCCTATGTATTCTAAGAAAACAGTAGTATTTATGTTAAATTTTCCTAAATGAATACGATAATATTGTATAACTAGCACAAATGCAAGGTGAGTTCTCATTAAAGTATCAGGGCCTGCCCAAAGTTTTGTGGCAGCCTACATTAGAACACATGGCAAGTTGAAACGTTTTTTCCTCGTGCTTGGTTTGTCCTGCATTTGCATTCCTACCTCAAATACACCAAGTGCCTAGGGCTTTCCTCCAATGATGAGGACTCTTCAGCCATTTTAAGGATTTCTGTGGTCTCTGTCGATTTCCTACTTGAGGCTAGAAGTGAGAAAGCAGATATAAATTCCACATTCAAACCTGGGGGCTGAGAGGTAGCTAAACTATGGTGCAATTTCCTACTGTGTGAGTAAGAGAGGCTGGGCAGAATATTCTAACCCAGCCTGTGGCTGCTGCTAAAGTCTAAAAGCTTATTTAGGCTTAGTGCCACTGCAGTCACTCCCAGAAAAGTAGGTGAATTTGGCTTTATTTTCACATTGGCACAGGAGATAAAGAAGCTTCATTTTCCACCTAAGTCTGATGACAGAGGGATGTCTGTTCAGGAAAGAAATTTCAAGATCAGATTGAACTGACAGCAATTGTATTCAAAGCTGTTGTCACCTGTCTGTGTAGTAAAATTATTTTCCTTACATTTTTCCTTTTTGTTATTTCTGTTCACCATAGTCAAGTAGAAATAACAATTTTTTTAAGAATAGGAAAAATTGGAAAGACCTTTTTTTAAAAAAAATTTGTTTCAAGAATATGCTTCTGCTAAAATATTAAAGTCCCAGTTGTGAAAGGGGGCGTGGGGGTGGCAGAGAGAAGTCAGATTTCAGCTGCTGAGATCTGAAAATATTTTCATGTTCTGAGTAAAAGATGGAAATATTGATATTCAGGCAGGTAATATTGTTTTTTTTGAAAAAACTATCTTCAACATCCAACTGAAGTCTTTCAAATAGGTCTACAATAAATGTAAGAATTTTATTGCAATTTATTTTCCTGAAGAAGAGAGATATTATTGATTACAACTTTTAATATCTTCATGTATAAAGCATTTTGCATGTTCTTCCAAGTAAGTAAATATTTAGACTACTGGAGGAGTTTTGTAACTTCCTATTTCTCCACTATTTCTCAACTGAGATGGATATAAAGCATCTAAGTTAATACAGTAAAGCATACATGTTCCCAAAAATGATTGTAGTTTTCAGAAGTAGTCAGAAAATAGTTGCAGTAATTTCTGACTAATATTCAACTTGATAGGCATAACCTATCTGAAATATTGCTAAAATGTGTCAACTGGTTTCCTTGTCAAGCACCTGAGCATATCAAAAAGGATTTGCAAAGTCAAAAGTAACTCTGGATGTTCACTGATTATAAAAATTAAAAGATGATTATATCCCAGAGGCTGACAAATCAACATGGAGAAAAGATTATAGCTTTCCAACCATCTGTTTTGTGTCACTCCTGCCATACAAAGCACTCTAACCACAAAAGTCTTGATAAACTGTCTCTGATTACTTCCCACAGGTGAGACTGATACACTCTGCTTGTACTAGGCACACCCACTTTTTTCTCTATGAATGGTGATATTAGGAGATGATTTCAGGAAGAAGCAAGCTCATGATTGTTTTAAACAGAAATACAGTATTTTTGTCAGAAATGAAAAAGAGCTGTCTTCCTCACCCACTAACATCTAACCAGTAATGGCCTGTTTCAAAAATAATTATCTGAGTTCAGGGTATATCATCTTAAGAAACAGAACAGACACGTACGAGATTAAAATGCCAAAAAAGTTATGCAGGATCAATTTGCACTTTTTTGCAGTTTCCCCTAAGAATTTACAGAAAATTGTGAGCAGTACTGCACCAACATGTCAGATGCTTTCTTTGTCTCAAAGAACCTACAGCCCTAATGTCACATGTCAAAACACAGGATTAAAGGCCAAACAAAGTAAAGGTGTGAGATTGTCCTGTGGATTATAAAGAAGAGAGTTAGTTCAGAGATATGTGTTTGGGGACTGCAGAGTGAGAGAGAAGAGGACCTGATGGATGAAAGCAGGAAAGATGTCTAGCAGGATAGAAGGAAGGAAGCAAAGCAGATAAAAGCAGCAGGAAAATTAAAGGATTGGGAAGAACAAAAACAACAAGAGAAGAAAGATAAAAGCAGGGGCGAGGTGATGAGATATGCAAAATTCTACTCAGACACTTATAAAATTAAAAACACACCCTGATGTGTACAAAACTTATCCACACCTTCTTTTCACGCATAGATCACTTACACTACCTGATAGTCCCATAGATATGCACTTCATTTCACTAATATAAAGGCATATAAAATCCACATCCAATTAACTTTCAGTCTAAATCAGATACAACCCTCAGCTGAGGAGCAATTTATATACACACTGAATTTATTAACATGAGACATCACATTGATTATTAGCAAGGCTATACACTGTCCTGAAGCCTGGTATGTAAATAACTACAGGTTGAGACCTCTAATGTATGTTCTTCCCACTTTATTTCCAGTCCAGTATTATTACTAAGAATTTATCTGTCATTAAAAAACTCCATTAAAAAATATAAGAGTGCGCTACTGGTACACAGCGTGACACAGCACATGTAAGTGCCATCCTGTGAGCTCTTTGGGTGGTTAAAGAAGTGCAGTGATAAAGTCAGAGAATGGTGTTTGAGGAGTGCTGCTTTCATGGACACTCAAGGCTGCCGACATTAATGTTAGGGTAAGAGTTTTCTTTTTGGTTTGGTAGTCAAACCCAGCTTGCTCTGAGGGCTAACTGGTGGCAGGATACCAACAGAAAAGAAATCATGACAGTGGACTGGAAGCTGAGGGGAGACCTCATGCATTCTACAGCTTCCTGTACTGGGTGGATGCCTGAGAGGAGGCTGTGATCCTGTGGAGAGAGGAGCAGCCTGTGCTTGAGGGACTGCACTCTGTGGAAGTGACCCACACTGAAGCAGCTTGAGGGGGACTATTGCCTGTGGGATGGACTCACGTTGGAGAGTCTATCTACTCTGGGAAGACCCCATGCTGGAGTGGGGGAAAGACTCCTCTCCCTGAGCAGTGGCAGAAACAACCTGTGATGAGCTGACCATAACCCTCATTCCCTCTCTCCCTGTGGTGCTGGAGGACGAGGTCAAACTGGTAAGAAGGGAGGGGTGGCAGAAGGTATTTTAAAGGTCTTATTTTACTTTTCATTATCCTGCTCTGATTTTGTTTGTAATAAATTCAATTTGATAAATTCAATAAATTCAAACCTATTTTGCACCGGACAGTATTTGGTGAGTGATCTCTGCTGGTCACTATCTCAAATCATGAACCCTTCATTTTATTTTCTCTCCCCTGTCCAGCTGCAGAGGTGACAGAGAGGCTTTGGTGGGTGCCTGGTGTCCAGCCAGGGTCAACCCATACACTTCCTCATGGGGGGAAACAGAGGAGCAGGTACTGAGCTCTTCTCTCTGGAGACCAGTGACAGGACCTGAATGTGGGGGGAAGTCAACTACTAGAAGGAGCCTTGAGCAAGAATTCACCATTCTGGCTGCATGAATGTGGAGTAAATCTGAAAAGGGACTCTAAATCTTATATAAATGAGTGTGGTGAATGTTAATACAAGCACACATTCATGTGGGTGTACACAGTCATCTAAGCAGAGAGACATACATATATGTATGATGGTTGAAAGGGGGAGTGATAGCCACAACTAAGGACCTACACATTTCAATCCTAGGAGCATTCAATCAGATGCTTGTAGTTCCAAGACCTCCATTTATACTATCCGTGCATGTATTTCTTGCAGCAGGATGATCTCATACTGCAAAATTTTTTCTTGATCTACTGCATCCATGAAATCTAATAGAGAATGAGATTGCATGAAAAGGTAATATCCCTCCCAAAAGATTCCTGCCTCATTTAAAATACCTATTTTCTGACTCCCAGAATAAAGAAAATAGAGTGCAAATAGAGGTGGTCAGTTTACCACATTCTGACATATTTCAAGGATCTGATCAATATGTACAGTGTTTAATTATTCTAATAAATCCTCTCACTCTTGACCTGGGTTTGCACTTTTCTCCAAGACATACAAACACAGCAGCATCCTCAGTGTCACTCTCTTGCTGACTCACTACCAAATAAAATTGTCCTGCTGGATGAGTCTGCACAGGAGAGGCAAGGGGAGATGGTTAGCTGTTCCAGCCTTATGGAGCCTTGGCTCATTTCCAGATACTTTGCCACAGAGAGGGCTTAAAGTGGGCTCAGTCTGGTCTACGTCTTTCATGCACTGAAAACAAGCATGTTAAAGGTGTCAGTGTTCGATACTGCTGCTATGTCTTGCCCAGCTTTAGAACTATTCTAGCAATTGTAGGGGGCTGTCTGTCATGCTGATTGCAAGCACTGTCAAGCTGCTACTTCCCTCCATTATGTGCAGCAACTCAGTTACCACAACACCAGTGGCAAGGGACATAACATCACATCCCTGTTCTCTCACCTATCCCAGATTTTTACAAGCAGTTTGGCAGACTTAGAAGTGATGGTGGCTAAATTCTGTTTAAGTGGTCTGAATAAGTACTGTGACAATAGACACTGGGAAGAACTGCTCCAGGAGCAAAAGGGCTCTTATTTTAACCTGTGTCAGGTACTGGTTCCATTTGACAGCCTCACTGCTTGTTTGGAAGTTTTGAATATGTCCATAATACTCATTTGGAGATCAAGAAAAACTATGTGGCAGATGACTCCATCTCCAAGAAAATAAAAGATGCCAAATCATGAAATATCTGTTCCAGAAACTGCAGAATTGGTCTAGTCACTGACCAGTGAAGAGTTTGGTTCCAGAAGGTAGAAAGGCAGTGACTCCATCATAGCATCCCTAAAAATTGCCTTAATAAAAGTTCAAAAGTGAGTTAGGACAATTTCAGATTCAGACAGCTGCTCTTCTTTGAGGAAATAATTTCTTGAAGGTTTTGTTGTATCTTTTTAGTGATAGTGGTTACAGCACTAAAAATGACAAATACATCTAAGGCCATCGGCACTGCAACCTACACTGTCATCCTGCACGTCAAACAGGTTTCATGTAAATGCCTGAGAGGAGAAATTTATAGGTTTCTTTTAAGTAGTGTTTTATCATCTCATTACCCATCTCTTCTCTGTGCTCTGTCAGAACATTTGACTAACATTGCCTCATCTTGCTCAAGTAGTATCATGTCATTGGGTTAGTATCTGGAATAGCATGTGGATTTAAAGCTGCATAAAAGGCTAATAAATACAATTATGCTGTCCATAGCGAAAGAGTGTTCACTTTAACATGTTGTTAAAATGTTCTTGTTTATGTGCCAATATCACAAGATCTGTGACTTCAGTATTTTTTACTTTTTCTGTACCCTTGTTTATGGACCAAAAGTTCAATCAGGCTTATTGATATCACAGAGTCTAGGTATATTTATTTTAACTAGTGTACAGTTCTGCAATTCTCAGGTTTGTTTTTAGTTGAATTTTAGCGCTTTTAGATTTTAAGGACAGTTATAGGTATATTAAGCAGGTCTATATAATACAATGACAGGAGAGAAATTGTGTATACAGAGGATTTAAAATAAAAGAATTTCACAGATAACATTTGTTTACTTGGTATATGCAATTTCTATTTAATGCGGGTTCTATTTTAATAACATATGAGAATATCATGTATCCTCTTTCAAAAACAGAACAATTGTTATAAAAGTAGATATCTGCCAATTTACTGTTAGAAAAACTATTAAAACAGGTGAAGTTATATCTCAGTCAAAAGACTATAATTTCAATTTAGTAATTTTCAGCTTAAATCTATTTTCAGCATGTTTAACTGTCCTCCAAAACTCTCTGTACTTTTTAAGACAAAGAAGAATTCTTTGTTTCTGGAGGCAGCAATGTCTTCAACACATCAATGATGGCATTTTAAACCTTTATCACTGTCTATGTTTGACTATAGGGCTGCTCTAAAATATTCTGATGTTTCTACTTAAGTCGAATTTCTTTTCCTGATTGCAGTGACTTGTACAATGTGTCACACAATGTGCAATGTGTCCTGGAAGCCCTTGTTTACAACTATAAAATTGTTAGTATTCAATTGATGTTACCAAAGTTAAACCTCCTGTTGTTTGTAGCTGAATTATCACCCTGTTGTGTGGCTGGTATTGGTGGCTGCAGGACAGAATTTCAGGTTAGGAATATATTTACACTGTTAGTCATTCTGTGACTGCAGATGGTGCCGACATACCTGAGCAAGGCTGCAAAATCCACCAGGAAAGCTGAATAAACAGTTCAGAAGTCAACAAAACCGCAGTTCTTCACGCTGCTGCACTGCACTGTGAGGCCCTGAGTGCCAATACCCATCTCATCCACTTAAAACTGGCTTAGCTAGGGCTTCTGAGTCTGCAGCCAGCCTCTGGAGGGTGCATGTCAGGTCTACCCTAGAAGGAAGTACAAATGATTCAGGAACTAACCTGCCCATGAGCTTGGTGGAGTGACCAGCGACCTCAGTGCAACAGCAACAGGCACTGCTGAGACTGCAGCCTCTCCAACAGTAGCTAAGGTTCAACAAAAAAAAAGAAGAAGAAAAACATTTGGCCACTTCATAGGTGTTAGAAGTTGCAAATCCCTACATGCTGAACACCAACCCAAACCAGTTATTTATATTATATGACCTAACTGCAATGAGATTGATCTGACAATGATGCTCAGATTAATAGAGTTCAATAGATCTCAGCTGGTATTACAAATCAGTTATTACTTTAGTTTGGTCAGTGGATTAAATTACACAATTCAAAATAAACATACTCCATTTACATTGCTAGTCTTTTGCAATCATAGTTTATAGGGACATTATTACAGTCAGCCATCTTTCTCTGTGACTTTGATGAGAATCTACCGTCCTCTTTGACCCATAAAAAAAATTATGGATTTGTGGGGAATTACATTCTTTGTCTATAAATATTTAATAGACATTTTTCTTCTGGCTTTTTTCATACTACTGAAAGCACAAAACTTAGAAAGCATGAATGATCATTTCACAGCCCAAGGAAAATGTTAGCTAGCTGTTTTCTGACTTCAGAGAAAAGCTGTGCCAACTTTACATAATTCTATCAAACATCAATGTCAACTGGGAAACACTGTCTGCCACAAGTATTCTTTCCCTCTTCTTTACCTCATACAGATTTCATTTGCAAATTAAATTTATTTCTTAATAGATTAGCAACATCCAAACACAATTTCAGCCTAACACAAGCAGCAAAACCCAAGTGCGTTACTGACAATTTAAAACTGAAACAAAATGTTTTTTAGCCTTATACTGTCATTGGAGCAGTCACTGATTTACCTTTGTAGATATATGAAATCTCACTCATCTATTATATCTAAAACAATGTGTGTTTTCACATCCTATCAAACTGTCAGCAAAGAGCACTTCTTATCAGTTTTATCACCATTTATAAAAATGGTTCTGAACTCCCAAAGACACCTAACAGCCTTTGGACAATTTGCCCTTCAAATATTTTAGGCTTTGATTAATATCCTTGAGCTTAGGCAGGCTCTAAATTTAGAGATGTTTCTTCCATCTTTTTAAACTAAGCTTGTTTAGTAGTTTGCAATGTTGGGCAAAATGGAATTTAAGCCTACTCAGTATTGACACAAGAGAGCACAAGCCGGGCAACAAGTGAGGCATTGATTTCACCATTCCTAATCCCAGCCAGGCATGACCACATCCCTGAACAGGACAGACTTGTCCTGGGTCACACAGGGGTACACCATCACGCAGAGGATGAACGGGCAGGCAGCCACGGGACATGATGGACTGACTTGATGCCAGCTACATGGAGATAGATGATAACTCATGGTGAATTAAATTCCACACATCACGGGATCTATTTATCAAATAGTAGTGTCTATATCATCACAGTTAGCTAAAGCAAAGTTTCACAGATCTCTGCTCTTAAGAACAGCCCTTTTTTGCATTGATTTAATTTGAAGTTAATAGGAATGTTCATCTTGCTTAGACAGGTAATGTCTTTATATCCTTGTGACCATGTAAGAACTGAGAAAACAAAAAAAAACCCATCAAAATTTTATATTTTCAAAATAACAAATAGCAGCACTCCAGCACTGCAAAATCATCATAAGCAAATCTTTGAATGAATGGAAAACATTTATATAATATTTGAAGTTCCATTTATTTGCAGCCTTATTTCAGCTTTTATCAGTACTTGTGTAATTCAAAATATCTTCTCAAAGTGGGATAAAATATTAGTTTCTTTTTAATGTGCACTGAGATTTTTAACCATTTTCCAAAACTCCTGAATTCCCAAAGGGCTCATTTCACAATATGAAAAAGGCTATATGGATAATAGGCAAAGCCTGTGACTGAATATAGTACCAGCTGGTTAACTGCTGACACTTAGATCCAGGCTCAGAGTTTACTCATTGATGGAGATCGTCAATTGCTGTTAATGAATTATGTTATTAGAAGCAGCCAAGCAGAAAGCTGGAATACTGGTGCTGAATGACCAAACATGCTGATAATACAAAATGCTCCAACAAGCCTGTGCTTGGCAGTTAGAGTTGAAACAAGCTTTCTGTCAACACTTTAAGAATGTAATGGTTTTGTACAGCTATAGATCTGTACAGTGTTATTTTAACTACAAAAACCTGTGCCACAGTATATCTCAGAGAACAGATCCAAGTGCAGGAATTTAAGAGCAGTTGAAAAAGAAAGGGAACCATTCACACAGAAATTAAATCTTTATCATTTTACTAAAGCCCTGTCAAAAGGCTTGGATTACAATAATCAGCCCAGATCTAGACTGAGAACAACCTACTCCACAGGGGTGGCTCCAGTGGTTCTAAATATTTGTCCAAGTTCTGTCTTGTTTAAAAATTACCACTCTTTGGTAAAATGATTATGAATTGGTCACTGTTAAGTTCCAACAGCCTGATATTCCAGAAATGAACTCCAAGTTCCACTATGACATATATGTCAACCTGGACACAATTAGTGTTTCTGACCCTGGCAAAGCATCGAGGTAGCTCTGATGGCTGCAAAAGATTCAACAGGGAACAGTCACCAATCATGCAAAATTCTCCCGGTATTTTAAACAAGGTATAAGAAATAGCTCTGTTATTATGTGTCTAGTATGACATTCCGTTTTCATTAAAAAAGAACAATCCTTGAAAGAAGGTAGCAAAGTCTTTCATCCTGCTTTTCCTGAGGTGGCATGTTTCAATACAGCCCTTGTCCTGGTAAGCTGCCAAAAGCACCATGTAGGGAAGAGTATTTGGGGAACAACTAAAACTAGGATTATTTTATGTAGGAACACAATGCTATGTTACAAGGATACATAGAATAAGAAATTGTGAGAAAAGTTTAAGTCATTGGTAGACATGCTAAATATCTACAAAATTTAATGGAAAATGTGAGCGAGATAAAAATGTAAGAAAGTCAGAAAATGCACATTTATCCATCTAAACTACCTTTAAAGATGTAAAACAAACATATGGAATGGCAAGATGTAGGAATGACGGACACAGATTTAATATGGCTACTACTACAGAATTCTAAGAAAAAGAGATATAAGGGAAATAAAGGAAAGCAAAACTGGTAACACCTGAAAGTGATAAACCATATTTTTTTAAAGTACCACAGTAAGAAGATGTAGGGCTTCTTACTGCTTCTCATGGAAGGAAATAAAGAAGTTTATAACTGAATGAAAAGACTTTAAGTTAAGCTTGTATTCAATTCCTGAATTCAAGAGATAATTTTTTTCTTGGTGCTTTCAGTTGCACGAATATGTTGCTATCACTTTTTCTTGTAATAAAATCTTTTCTGTGAACAGATCTGACATAGAGAAGGCAAAAGTTGCAAAATGGTAAAAGCTGCAAAAAGGTATCAGCATCTTCTATGGCAGTAAGGTGTTTACATCTCAAAATAATTGTCTGTTCATCTGCTAACATAATTAAGGATATGTGTCTCAAGTTCAGACTAGTTGGACAGTAGTTATCAACAGATCGTCTTCTTTCAGATCAGTTACTTTGATTTCCATTAAAGGTTCAAAACCATTAAAACATGGGCATTGTAATTAATTTCCATACTAATTTATTCAGAATGGATTCTCCAATTATGTGCACATTTCCTTCGCAGGAATTTCGTAATACATTTCTTGAATTAAAAAAAAAAAAATCTCCCTTTCATTAGTAGATTTCCCATTCTTTAGTGTGACTACACTTTACTACTGAGCACTTAAAACTGCCAGAAAATATCTATCTACAAATCCTAGATTTTGGGCAGGCCTTAAGAAAGGAGATGGGATTGTTGCATAAGATGAAGCTGTACATAGGACACAGGTAAGGAGCTTGACCTGGGACACTTACCCTCTAAAAAAATAAGAGTTGTAAGAAAATTGCTCTTCAAAAGTCATTCATAAGAAATAAGAGACCTTGATTTTGATTCATAGGAAAAAATGGATTTTCAAATATCAGTGAGTTTTCAAATATCAGATTGTATTTTTTTGTCTATCGTATGCACAGGTTCTGGTCCCACTACTGATACACTTAAGACCAAAATTAAAGGACCTAAGTCCTACTGAGAGAAGAGAACCTTGACAGGACTCTGAGCACTTGTAATGGTAAAGAGAGGCATGAATTCTGGGACTGGATGGAAAACTGGGAGGCAGGAATACAGATACTCTGTTGTGACAAAACAGGGGTAAACAGAGTGGCATCAGTTGGTGGGCAGCCCATCCTGTTAGCAGAGGGAGACAAGCAAGCTGGCTCCCAAACAAGGTAACTATTGCCATTAAGTAACTGTGTGTGAGCTAAATCACCCCTCTGAAAATTGGGGCTTGTCACTAGAGGTGTGTCACCACACTGATAGAGAGACACCACTTACCTGACAGCACAGGAACTGTGCTTGTATTTCCCAATATGCACAGCATCGTGGGGACACTTCAGCTCAAGTGGTACTACCTCAGTATCTCTATAATCCACTCCATACAAATGCATGCCCAAAAGCATCAGAGCACCATCCCTTCCAAAGCCTAGAACAGAAGCGAAGCACCATTTTCCTCTTCTGGCAGGGCTTATTTGCAATACTCAGTGTATCCCATCTGTCAGACACAGAGCTAATAAATCCATTTGCTAAACACCCAATCAGAGTCTCTCCAGGCAGAGATACAGCTACAAACCATTGTCGAAGTTGATCAACTTCATGTTGATTAACTCTGTGCTTTGAAGATAAAAAGTGTGATAAAAGTATTACGTGCTTTGAAAATGAAGCATGAAGCATCTCATGTTCAGCATCCCAAATTAGGGTACATTTTTGACAATTCTGACCTTAATCTTTATGTGTCCCAATTTCTCAGTTATAAAATGAGGATAATAGTGGCACTTAATTTTGTAGGTAACCATAGATTAAGTAATTTTATGAAGCACTTACATGCCAAGGCAAGAGCACAGCACAATCATCCATGAAGATATTAGATAATTTTAAATTTGATGCAGGATCTGCCTATTGGATGTTGAGTAAGATCTGATATCAAATACTGGAGGAAGAAGAAATAAGGAATAACTACCCCTTTACTGAATAAGGCATGATTTCCAAATGTGAAGAAACAATACTGATACAATCATGTAATTAAAAGCCATCTGATAATGTGTATACATAAAAATGGCAGATTGAAATTTGCACAGGAAGCGTTTTTTTTTACATTCCTCATTTAAAGCACCTGACTTTCCAATCACTGGTTTGGTACGGTTTATCCCTGTAGGCTACTTTATTTTAATTATATGAAGAGTTTATTGCGTAAAATAGTTTAAAAGATTGAAAGTCCTGGTTTTCACACAATGTCAATAAAATTATTTTGATAGTCCTTTTTATTTTCAGCATGTATTTCTGATTTCTTTGTAAGCATTTTTCTATTATGACAAAATAATTTATTACTTTCATTATTGTTGCTGAAATCTTATCAGGAAGTTTTGCAGTTCACTACATAATTCATGAAGTAGGTAGAATCAATTAAATTGATGGAAAAATAGAATTCTGACATTATTGAAAAAACACCTTTCATTCAAAAAACATCCAAATGTTATCCAAAAGCTGTAAATGTGATTTGTTGTTCAATACAATGCTCTTTTGACTTTATGTGTACAACAGTCCAATTTTCTGCCTAAGGGTAAAGTGAGTAAAGGGAAGGAATTTTTTGTAGGTCACTCCAGGAAGTGTAAACTTATTTTTGACAAAAAAATAATAGTCACTGTGTGTTTAGCAATTTTCATTTTAAATGCAATGCCTGTCTCTTCAGTCTTAAATTTTCCTGTTAAGACATACCAGGTATTTGTTTGTTAGCTTTATTTGTTTGCTTGTTTTTTAAATCCCCAACTATTCCTAGAACATCCTACAAACCCAAGTGGTATCAAATGTAAACAACTTTCCTTTTGGAGAAAGAGGAACAGACGGAACTGCTGTTTCATGAACCATTGACAAGACTTAACCAAAACTTTGTGCGGTGATGGAGGAAATGATGAAGGATAAAATATTAGATCTGTATTGATTGGAATATGGGGAATTTTTTAAGAATGCTAAATGCAGATTGCAGGACATATGATTCCAGATTCCAGACTGAAATAAGTTTACCAACACTAAAAGTCATTTAACATCAGATATTCCAACACAATCAGGGTATAATATCTGAAGTCTAAAGTTGTCCAATGTAAATACACAATAAATGTCAAAATATAGAAAAATATTGACCTTAATTCATGACAATCTTTCCTGCATTAACATCTTTATTTCTCCTCTTAATAACTAATCTTAACTTGAATAAGAGCTATATTCCAAGTATGAGCACTAGCATATTCTGGACAAAAGTGTTTAGGTCTGTGCATAAATTACTTACTTTTTCTTGATAAATAAACATCACTTCCATCTACTTTTCTTTTTAATCCTTCCTTTTCAGCAAATATGCCATGCTCCTTATTTTTTGTGTTGCATTTGCTGTCTGGATATTTTAAGCTCCATGTGGATTATTTGTATTTTCATCTGTGTTTCCATTTATTGTGTTGCCAGAAATTCATTGGAGTAATCGGCTCAGCTCCACTGTGACAGCTCTCCTCAAAGTTGCCAGTCACTCACATTTCTCAGCATCCTGGTTAATACATCTCCAGAATGCACTATCAAAACAGTTTCCAGTTGCATTTATGAATAATAACACTGAACTAGAACTTTAATTTTACACTACATAGAACTAAATGTTGTACAAATCTCCTTTCTCCCTATCTTCATATTTCCATTCTCAAAGCCAAGATCACCGTTACTGCGATGTATTTTCAGAAACCTCTTAAAGCTTCTTCTATGAATAGTCTCCTGTGTGTCTGCTGACAACATTATCATCTCCACTGTTCTATTTTCTACCTGGCAATGGAGTAAGAACAATTCTGTCAAAGTCACAGTCACTCAAGCACTTCTTACCATAAATATTATTGATTATTATACATTGTTTGTTGTATTTGGCTTTCTGCACTGCCCAATTTGAAATTAAAACAAATCAAATCAAAACTTACAGACATTCTACGGAGCTCTTTTTGCACTTTACTAGGCTAGGGAGGAACATTTTGCAATAGAAACAAACAAAGTCTCAGAAGAAAAGAGAATGAATTTTTTTCAGGAATAGCAGGTTTTATCAGGAAAATGCAGGATGACAAGGAAAATAGCAAAATTCTGACAGTGAAAACTACATTGCTAAGAAGGTATGTTAAAACGTATGTATGTGCATGTTCAGTAAGGAGTAAGTGAGACTACAGAGGAGGATATTAAGTTATTTGCATATAAACTAGCCCTTAAGGAATACTTCTATTCCTATCACATCTCAATTACTTGTATTGGTACTTCTCACTAATCCTTTTGTCTCTCACTGTGTGTCACTTTTGACATGAGCAGCAGTTTCCCAAACTTAGACCATGGTTCATTATGACCCTCCATCACAAAAAAAACTATTTCTGCCAAGAATAATATAGCAATTAAATGTCTGATATTACTGCTAGTTTGGAGGTTTTTGATCAAAATCTAAGTGTTGTTTACTTGTCTTCCAACTCCACTGTTCTTTTATTGCATCCTACTACTAGGACACGCATAATAACAACTGGACATAACCTTGCATTTGCTGCTCTTCCTGTGGGTGTGGACATGCTGCATTCTGGTTCATGATGCAGAAGGTCACCAGCCCTTCACGTTTCTGAGGTCACCGGAAGCCTTCCTTACTCACTGCAGTCCATGCAGCAGTCTCCTCTGCTGAGCTCTGCTCATGTCTCCATTGTGATTTGTGCTTTTTTTTAAGGGCCTGAACTAAAGATGATTAAAGCAAGTTAAATTGGGAGCATCTTCTATCATTTCACTGTAAATCACAGTCAATAAAAATTGAAATGTCTGAATGTAGTTGAGAGGACTAGATCAAACAGGAAACCTAAGTACATGGAAACCTTTCAATGTGATCATAATGTTGGATGTGAGAGGAGGAATTCAAAGATTTTGGGTGTTGATCAGACTTATGAGTTAGGTGTGAAGGTGCATGTAAGATCCTTGTATACCCAAGCACAGAGCAACAGGCACACCAGAGTTTTAAAATGGAAAAATAAGACTCTCTGGATCCAGTTTAAGTATCAGTTGAGAAGAGCTTATTTGATGAGCAATTTTCAACACAGGAGCCTGAAATCCTGTGTTAGACGTCAAAGCCCCTTGCTATAGCTGAAATCATACTGGCTACTTCATTCAGGAGTTCTTTAGGCTTAGATAAAAAAATTAAAGGATAGTGTTTACTTGGAGATTTTCATGGCTAACATTTTTTATGGTAGTCTGCCTCATTCTAGCTTGTTATACATTTATAGCTCACCATGACTGAACTTAAGATATTTTCTAGCTTATAAACACTTTCCTTTAAATGTATAAATGATTCCATTTAAAAACAAGTTTTATTCTTGGCAAGGGCAACTGCCATTTTCCATGTTCATAACCCAGCCATTTTTACTCAATTACTCCTTAGTCTATGTATTTTTTGCCCTGAGTCGAACTGCCCTTATTCATTTACTAGTCAAGTCAGATTAAGATTGCCACTTCAATGTTAATGTGTTTGTTTGATCAAAATGAATTGTGAGCACATGATGTCTCATAATTGCTAAACATATGATGACAGCTCAAACCCACCTCTAGGCCTTCATCACAGAGGTTTTCCATTTCAGGTAGCTGAAGGGAATGAAAAGAACCCACAAACATTTGAATTCATGTTTTGTGCAAGATACTGTTCAGGAACCTGATTATTTCAGATTAACCATAACACACGATAGAGAACTCAAAGCATTATTTCAAACCCTGAAACACAATCACTTGCAGCCATATCAATGTTATTGATGAAGTTAAAAAACCTTTCACCTTGTTTGTTTGTATATATTTGACATAGAACTTCTTTCTGATGTCAGATAGTTCAACAATTACGAGTAAAATCTGTCAGTATTTGTTTTGCTTGAAGTTTCCCAAGCGATTTTTGTGTATATTGCATACATAAGGAACACAAATAGTATGACACAATTATGGTTCCAGACCTAAGCTGGTGTTTAGAAATATTACATATTTATAGGCTTCAGAATTTCAAGACAGCTAGCTGAAGGCTCCAGTGTTGGGAGTGAATGGTCTCCATTACTCTTGCTGTTTTAATGCCAAGGCAAATTTAAGTATCAGAGAAGTTAGCCTTTCTGTTACTGATAAAATCTGTAGACACAATCAGATAACTACATTATTTCATAACCTCAAGCTATTTATTTCTCACTGTTTCTCAGTTGATTCCCACATAAATTCGCAAACCTCCTCAGTTTACTAGAGGTAGCTTCTGCAGTGCTTTTAAGTGATGATACTGTAAAACTGTTAAACTTATAAACCCAAAGTTTTTATTATCATCAGGTAATTCCAGTTAAAGACTGGGGATTATAATTTACCACACAATAGCGAAGCATAAAGAAATACTGCATTTCACAAAACTCTGGTAAGAATTGTACCATTCTAAGGATGGAATAATCTCTGTCAATTACAGCTGTTACAGGAAGGAACATAAGGACAGATTCACAATATCACAGAAAAATTAGACTGGAAAGAGTTTCTGGATGTCATCTAGTTCAATCTCCTGCTTCAAGTAAGTTTAACTGAAAAATTAGATGAGGATGTACAAGGACTTGTTCAGTCATGTTTTGAAAATCTGCACAGAGGTGGATCCCACATGTTGTCCAGGAAGCACATCCCAGTGCTTAACCACCCCCACAGTGAAGAATTTTCCAATGCCCAATTAGAATTTCTCTTGCTGCAATGTGTGATTCCCGCATCTTGTTGTCTCATTGTCACAGAGAGCACTGCCTAAGTGTTATTACAATGTATCCCCTTCCTCCCACAACCTCACAGCACGAAACATATTGAAACAAGAGACTCTGTATTTTACAGCTTGGGATTTGAGTTATGTTTGGGTTTTCAGCAGACTTTGCGATGACAATGATGGGGATCCATCATCCCTAACTCATATATGCCTCTGAAAGAGCTAAGAGCTGAAGATGGGAGACCAAAAACTCACCAAAATACTTTGTTTTAACCAATTACTGAATTAGATGGATCTAGTAGAGCTACTCCTGTACTCGTGTATTGTTTCTCTTCTGTAGTTGAAATACCTCCAGTTTAACCCAGAGCAGCTGTTCACAATCTCTACTTGTATTTCAAGTTTGCTGTGTGTATTCCAGGCTTGGAGGAGTTTTGGTGACCATAAACTTGTCTGCTTTCCACAACAGCATTAGCTGATTTGATGAAAGATTTATCTATCCTTAAAAATCTGAATCATCTATATTCTTAGTTTATCATGGTCACCACTACACTACTGTATTAATTCTGAAGACACCTTGATAAATGCAGAATAAATTATGTTTGTTTCATTTATTGTATATGTAAATTAACAATTTCACACCGATTACAAAGAACCAAATTCTAGTGCTTTAGAATGGAAATGGGAAAACATTTGCTGAGCTCATAGTGCTCAAAAGTGAACTCCAGCATGTGCTGTGTATCATTCAGCCAACAAATGTCCCCTAATCATATGGCATTTTTGTTTCCTGGACAGGTATGTGGATAGTTAAGAAAACCTTGTATTTGAGGATGGACTATTTCTGGCAATTTTTTACCACTTATGCCATTGATAATAACTTCCTTGGCTGTAACTTCATTGGCAGTTTGTGAATCTACCCAGGAAACAATAAACCTGCTATTTCTAGTAGCTGCATTCGGACTCATGGCGTTGGTACTTTAGAACATCAACATAACTTCCTTTATTGTTGAGTCTGCAATGTGATTTTACTATCTTATATAGGTTGCTCTATTCCCTGTTTTACTTTTCCTCTCTACTTCTGCCACTATTACTTTTGATAGCCAGAGAACTCCAAAACCACTCTGAAACCTTTAACCCTACCCAAATTTTAGAATAAGAAAAAGTGTACAAGAAAGATGGGCTTGGGTTTATAAAGCTCATGAAGACCACAAGCACACAAGCAAACATGAGGGTAACATAGAAGGTTCCAAGTAACCAGCTCTAGGAAAACTAGCTTCAGGCACTTCCAGGGTTGGAGGGAGACAAAGACCTTTCATCCTTTTGCCAACCTCACCTCCAAGCAGAGAGGTAAATACTAGGCCAAAAGTCTGTCCTTGTAAGTGCCAACCCACTTTCAAAGTGGTTACAGCTTTGAAAATAAACAATATACAAATTGAGCAACAACTTGTCCCCTCTAGCCCTATCTCATTTTTCTCTTTCTATGAATTTATTTACAGGACTCACCTTGTTTCTCAGTCAGAAGAAACCTAGGAGATGCAAATTCTCCTTTTGACTCAAAGATGATCCTTATGGCTATGTAGTAAGAGTCTTCATGAAGGGAGGTGATGCCATCAGGAGGGACCTTGAGAGGCCTGAGACATGGGCCAATGCAAAGTCCATGAAGTCAAACCATGAGAAATTAAGGGTCCTACACCTAGGACATGGCAATCCCAGGCATGGCTACAGGTTGGGCAGAGAAGGGATTGAGAGCAGCCCTGTGGAGAAGGTTTTGGGTGTGAAGGTTGATGAAAAAATCAACACGACCTGACAGTGAGTGCTCACAGCCCAGAAAGCCAAATGTGCCCTGGGCTGCATCAACAGCAGCGTGGCCAGCAGGGCGAAGGAGGCGATTCTACACTTCTACTCTGCTCTTATGCTCTTACTTTGCACTTGGAGTGCTGCCTCCAGCTCTGTGTCCCCAGCATAAGAAGGACATGGAACTGTGGGAGCAAGTCCAGACAAGGGCCAGGAAGCTGATAAGGGGACTGGAGCATTTCTCCTACAAGGACAGGCTGAGAAAGCTGGGGCTGTTCAGCCTGGAGAAGGGGAAGTTGTTTGGAGACCTCACAGCAACCTTCCAGAATCTGAAGGAGCCTACAGGGAAGCCAGAGAGAGACTCTTTGTCTGGAACTGTAGTGACAGAACAAGGAGTAATGGGCACAAATTGAAAGACAGGAAATCTAGGTTAGGTATTATGAAGGAATCTCTTCCTGTGTGCTTGGTAAGACACTGGAGCAGGTTGCCCAGGGAGGTTGTGGATGCCTCATCCCTGGAAGTCCAAGGCCAGGCTGGACAAGGCTTTGAGCAATCTGGTCTACTGAAAGGCATCCCTGCCCATGGCAGAGGGCTTCCGACTAGATCTTTAAGGCCCACTCCAACACCTTAACATTCCATCATTCTATGAACCCACTGTATTTGTTTTGGGATTTTGGTGATGGCCTAATGCAAGATCTGGATCTGCAGATCATAAAAACACTAAGATCAAATAACAGCAGAAAACTTGCCATTCCATAAGGGAATTATTTTCCCTTCCTATGTGGGGCGGAACATTCATGGAATCTGTACTGAGGAGAAACAGCTTAAAAAAAAAAGAGGTGTTTTCCACTACTAATGGACAAACAGCAAAGTGGATTTTAATGTACTGAAGATCTCAGACCAATTGGTGTATGGCTGTGGTAAATAATTTGATTCTTACATACAATGTGAATTTGTATATAGTAGTTTCTAGAATATTAAATATGGATACTTTAAAAAGTTACTGTAGGACTTTTTTCACTTACTGAAATTTACTTACTTTATTTACTTTACTTACTTTATTTACTTATTGAATTAGTATAAAATTTTCATTTTTGCATGACCTGTATGCATGTCCAACTTGAAGACATAGGTACATTCATCCCTAATCTTTAAACCCTTAAGGCCTGATTCTGGATTGCAAAAAAATTACAAAGTTGTCATGACATTTTGTGTCACAACATTTTGTCATTCAAACTCTGGCAGTGCACCAGCCATTGGGAAGATGTGATGAGGAGACCAGGCTAAGTCCAGTAATAAAGATACCCCTTTCTTTCTGTGAGCAGGTGGAGAGCAAGAAAGTGTTCCAACCAACTGAAAAATACGATGCATATAATTTTTTGCTTTATTTTTCTGTCAAATTTTGTATTACTGCCTTCTCACAGTAGTAATAGTACAATGAATACCATTTCCAAAGTAAGTCAAAGGTGGATGTTAAAGTAAGGACAAATGAGCAAAGAAAAAATAATTACAAGCATCATCCTGAAGTATGTGTCTTGGAAGCTACAACAACAATATGGATACCACCTGGGCAGAAAAATTTCCAGGACTCCGAATAGCAAGGACACTTAAAATCTCAGAAGACATAAAATCTCAGAGAAACCTGCTGCTTGTTGTGCAGTCCTCTTCCCCAAGGGCAACCATGTTTAATGGCACACACTGATATCTAAAGCCTGTGAGAAGACCAAGAGAAGCTACCTCTCTGATGCATAGAGAAGGAAGTTAATCCTAAGTAAGGAACCTGTGCTTCTACAACTTCTTTGTTTATTGGCCTTGGCATACTCTGAAGGAGTATAAGAACAGCTGTATGAATTCAGAACAAAGATCTGTGTAGCCCTGTATCTGCCCTTTAATGGTATGTAGACAAGTAACAAAGAGGAAAGTGAGAAGAATGAAGCATAGGAGCAGAGAATACTTTGTCAACCTCCATGAGTTTGGAACTTCTTGTCTTGGAACTGCCTGAGAGAGAGAGATATTGGCATCATATTAAAGCTTACCTCAGAGGAGTTTCCTTCTCTGTATTCAGGCCTGTTGTACATTGGAGCTACATGTCATGTAATGAACCACATCAGGAAGCCTCAATCACCAGCTCCATTCCAGTCTGAAGAGTCCCAGCCTGCGTGACTCTTCCTCAGGCAGCAACTCTTCTTCACCTTTGATCATCCCTCTCATTCTGTTCTTTCACTCCATCTCTCAGCTAGTTATGCTGGGGGCAGTAAATAAAGACTGGTGGATTTTTATTTATTTACTTGTATCTAAAAAATAATATGATTTGCGTAATTTTATTCATCTCTTACCATAATTTTCTCAAAGGAAATACACAGATTCTCTTCACACAATTGAACTTCCTGAAGTAATTTCAGAAGGCTTGTACAAGCCTTTGAAACAGAACCTGACCTAGGACAAAAATCTACCATATAGTATATAGCACATAAACCTGAACACAATATATGGGTTAGGAACCCTCTTAATAAAAGACCTTGATTTTAATACTTTGTATTTTGACTACTGACCATTTCCTGATAGAAGCTGGGAAAGTAATTGGCAAACTAGCCAGTGTTTTGGACATTGCCAAATATTTCCTTTATATCACTAGGACCAAGTTAATGTATTCTTGGTTTAAGAACATGATACCAAATACAGTAGGTTATGATTATTTAATTTGAAAAATGTACTGAGAGTAGGATACCTGCTTTTCCATATTAATTTGTAGTTTGCTGTCTCACTTTTCTCTCTGCTACTTTATTAAAGATGTGGCTTTTGTATCACTAGTCATCAAGCTTTGTATAAATGCAATGCAGCTCCTTGTATATTCATATCTGTAACAGCACATTTGCTCTAATTTTAAGATTAGTGTGTGAAGTCTCTGTGCTTATGCCTTAGATTAGATGGCCATTGATTTACAAATAGTATGAATCTTCAGGACAGTATTCTTTCTTCATTTGTTTAAAATCTAATAAAAGCTCAACTCATAGGTGTCATGAATTGTACAAACATCCACTGCTTCCAAATCAATGTTCCTTTTAGTAAATCTAAATGAAATCTTAGTAAGCATGCAGTAGGAATATAAATACAATTCATATAAATATTTATTCATAATAATCATCCATATCATAAACTTCTGGACTGGTGTCATTGCATATGTGATAATAACCTTTTATCTTTGGCTTGCATTCAGCAAGACTTGCTCAAGGCAAGATAATCTGTTAATACAAAAAAAAGTCTCAAAACTGGAAATGGATGGAAGTCGCAGGATGATCATCCATCAGCACCATCATGTATCTGAGTACCCAGGTCATTTAGGACAATCATCCTAAAGATGGCGGTATCAAATAAACTGAGTAGATTCTTTTATCCCATGTAGTTTATGAACAAGCTATGTCTAAGAACTACTTCTGTAGGTTTGAGGCCTTATGAGTCAGTTGGATTACAATAAAACAATTCCAATCAATAGGATGCTTCAACTGATCCTTCCCAATACTACATTTTTGATAGCAAAAGGAAAGGCTGTTTAGGCAAATGAGGGCTGGCCAATTTCTGCAGTCCCTTCCCCTCACACTGCAGCAGTTCCACAACTCTAGGAGTAACGATACTGAAGCACATACTCCTGCCTCATACTTTTACAATACAGTTTTATACCTATTGTTTAAGTATTTGTCTTACTGCTTATTAAGTTTGCTCATGCCGTCTGCTTCCACTGATGCCTGTGGCTACAAGACACAGAAGTTTGCGACCTGCTAGGTAAAAACGTTCTTTATTTTGACAGTTAACAGTTTCCAAAACACATTACCCAAGTTAGGTTTCATGACGTGTCTGGTCTGGTATAGCTACTGGAGGGCTTCAATTGATAAATTGTAAGGGAGCTGTAAGGACACTGTAAAGGAACAGAAAGAAACCTTTTCTTGTACAGATACTAATGTAGCAAAAAACCCCAGATCCTTTACTTAATGCAGATTTCCTTATTTAGAAAGCTGTGACTGGTCTCATGACAGTTTTTTGTTTATGTTAAGCTTGTACTCAGCCACTAACTTCTCTAGAAGACACAGGCTTGTAAATTTCATGTAATAGAAATCCAACCAATTCAGTCAAGGTCAAAAGAGGTTTTGTGACCATTCATCTACCTTCCTACCCTTTCCTAAATAATTTTAGAAAATAGATCTGCTCTTTTAAAAATTTAGATAGCCTCACCTCCTTATGGATAAGTTTCCACAGAAATGTGTTCTCCTTCCTGACTATGTATTTTCTATGTATGGGATAAAAAGTGCTGTGTACTAACTATAAAGTTCTACATACATTTAAAAAATTTCTACATACATTTAAAAAATTTGTTTGTTTTTAAAGCAGTTTTCACCATGTATTTTTCATCAAAACCAGAGAAGTTATTTTTTGAGTGTGAGAAGTGTCTAATCATTTAATCCAGATGCTCCTTTGTAAAGGGTGGTCCATGAATATATTAACACCAACTCTTTCCTCTTGTGCATTCCACTACCTGAATTAACTGCATAGGAAAAAAATCACTCCCTCATGGCTAGCCTTATACGTTTATATACACATAAATACACAAATATTGCTGTGCAGATATTGCATATTTTTACTGTTTTCTTCTCAGAAAACATGTTTTCTTCTCATCAACATGTCACAGTAAATCCATGCTTCACTTCAGAAACAGGGTATATCCCACATTTACTATTAGGCAGTAAAGGTTAGGAAAATGAGTTTGTGCTTTAAGCCAGACTGGATGAGTTATTGCTGATAAAGCCTGTCAAGGTTATGCTGCATTGTCTTAAACGGCTCAAGAAAAAGCTGCCTGCAGTTATGCACCACAGAGTATGATATAGACAAAGCCTATAAAAGTTTAAAATTACAAAACCCCCTCAGCACAGTTGTTATGCACATGTGATCTCCTGATCTGTTGGCTGTTGCAAGATCCTACTGAAAAGATGATCGTGTTTTCAAAGAGCGTTTCAGGAGGGCTCCCCAAGGTTTCTCCAACGTGGAGTGCCATGCTGCGGGCCAGCCTGCTGCTGGAGAGAATGAGGCAGGCAGGCCCAGGTGCACTGCAGCCAGGACGGGGGGCTCTACCTTCAGGTCGGCTTCTCTCACCTGAGACATCAAGAGCAAAAGAGCCTTTTAAAAGCAGTTGAGCTATGGAAATGGGGCTCGTCCATATAACCTAGCTTGAAGGACTCAAACGGGTATCGCTCCCTTGCCATGACTTGCTCCACCGGAGTTAACCTGGAAACCGTGACTCGAGGCTGACAGGTTTATTTTTTCTTGAAGCCAACGTTTACTTTGAGTTTAATCTCCCACGCACAGCCCGCTCCCGGGCCCGCCGCGGGGCTGCCGAAGCCTCGGCTCGGGCCGCCCCTGCCCCGCGGGCAGCCCCGGCTGTGGGCAGGGCAGGCCGGGCCGGGCCGGGCTGGGCTGGGGCGGGGGGCCCGGCGCGGCCCGGGGAAGGCGCTGCCCTTCGCTCCGTGCGAGAGGGCCGGGCTTCCCCAGTTCAGACAAGTCCTTGCCCCGCTCCCGCGGCGGCGGGTTAGGTGCGACACCGTCCTGACATGTTGTAACTGGTTTCCACACCCACCGCGCCTGAGAGCGACGGGAAGTACCTGCGATGAGCCCTGCGCCGCCGTGAGTCGCCGCCGCCGCGATCGCAGCAGCCGGGTCGAGCCGCCTCGCCGCTCCGCAGGCGACACCCCACGCGGGGCACCGGCGTGTAAGTGGGTCTGCCTTCAGTCTCCCCCGGGACGGGACGGGACGGGACGGGCAGGGGCAGAGGCAGGGGCAGCGGCAGGGTAGGGCAGGGGCAGGGTAGGGCAGCGGCAGACCCCTGCCACGCCAACATCCCGCTCGGTGCTGCGGGTCGCGGAGCGCAGGGGGCGCGGGGGCGCTGCGGCTCCGGCCGCGGGCACGGGGAGCAGAGCGGGCGGGGGGCGGCCCGGGGAGCTGCTCCCGAGGCTCCCACGCTGCGCTCCCTCCCTCCCTGCCGGGGCCGCCTGGCGCAAGCGAGCCCCACGCCGCCGGGCCGGGGGCGCCACGCGTGCGGTGTCGCTCAGCGGAGCGTCCGCTGCCTCGGCTCTGCCCGGAAAGTTAACTTTCTGGTTGAAGAAACAAAGCCACCCCGAACACCACCCCCCCAAAAAAAATTTTAAAAAACCCACCAAACCTGCCACGAAACAAGAAAACAAACAAACAAAAACAGAAAGAGAAGGAAAGCAGCAGGAACGCTTGCGGTGTTGTTTTTCGCTTGGATTTGATGCCCTTTGTATTCACAGAAAATGTAATTTCATTAATAATTAAATAATTGCCTGTCACTGCTTAATGTAAGGTAATTATTATTTATTCTTGATCCAGTTCTTAATAAAAAGGTTGGTGGAAGGCAGCTGTCACAAAACGCCTGTTCTGTTAAAGGTTGGCCATGCCAGGCCCTTAAGCCGCGGGGAGCTCCTTGGCAGAGCCGTGGGCCAGAATAGTGCTCAGGTGGATGCTCCAAAAACCGTACCTGAGAGTATGCAACAGCTTGCAACAAGCTGTTCCCGGGGTTTAAATTTCCTGGCAAGGTTGAAACTTTATGCAGAAACTGTCAAAGTAATCACATTTCCATTGGAAAAGAGATAAGGACATCCTGAGGAGAGCACCACAGCCAGGCCCTTGCCAAGGACCGGCTGTACGAGCCTGAGGTTAGAGCTGCTCCCTAAAGTTGCTGAATAGGAAATTTTTCAAATCCTGTGGATATTAGTATGGCAGGGAAGTTCCTTGTCTCTAGTACTAGCCTGGAACCCCTGTAGAATGTTGCATAATTTTCCTTAGTGGACATTTTGTCATCTGCTGCCTTTGTGAAGTCTGGGATACTCTCTAAATCTTCCTACATAAAGGCACAGTTACTTCTTTCTCATAGAAAAAGGTATTTTCGTGCTGGGTTCCTGGTAATAGCTTTAGAAATGTCTGAGCATGTTGTTAATAGAAGGACAAGATGATCACATCAATGCAGCAGTTTTAGCAGGTCTTTTTGGAGTTTAAATTCAATTTAAGCCCTTTAATGACACTTACTAAAAATGTTTAAAGTGACTGATCCCTGTGTTGAAGCAGAGAAGATGACTGATATACTAGGCTGGGATTAGCAGCCAAGGTTATTTCTCAGTGGATGAACAACCACTTTCCTAGTACTGGTAAAATTAGTGATCATGTACATAAAGTGTGATAAAGATCTGTAAGCCTCCAGAGATGGGCCTCATTCTGCACAATCTTGCTAATATTATTGTTGACCTGAGGAGGCCTTTGAAGAATCGAGTTTATTATGCAGAAATCACAATACATGGTTGGAGAAGACAACAAAACGTTTTATTGAAGAATTTTGTCTAAACCTCTGCCTCTTTATCCCAAATTATATGGGTTAATAGCTTCAGTTTCTACAAAGTAGCTCTTACCTTCTATGGAGGAAAATACCTGTGTCAAGACATCTAGAACTTCTGTCAAGTATACCTGGAGCCATCATTTTAATTCGGAAGTTCTCTTTTGTTTTGTGTGGAAGTGTCTCATGCTGATGTCCTTAATTTCAAAAACCAGGATTAAAATTTTTTCATTTGTCTCAAGTGTTCTGTGATTTATTTCCATGCTGGCAAATTTTAAATTTACTTTCTTAAATAAATGTGCACTGCTTTAAGTTTCTTTTGTAAGCAGCACTTGTAAATCAAACACCAGCTTCAAAGATGTTCACTGTAAAATGACTATTCTTGTTTGGAAGATGCTGTACTAGAAGTCTCACCATTCCAAAGTTACTTATATGTATACCCTGCTTTCAGCATAAGTCTGAACATAAGTTGCTGTATTTGACCTATGCCAATTAATTAGTTCATTATATTCAGTGAGAAGTCAAGCAATATACTATACTATTGTGAAAAACAAATGAAAGAACCAAACCAAATAAAAGAAATGCATGTAAGCCAAAACACACATGCAATCATTTTTGCCTTTTATTTGTTCATAACATTCAATATTTGATATTGCATAATGTTACGTATTAAGTATAGTCCTGTTCCCTTAAATTATTTTCGAAGGACAGAATGCGAAAAAGAAAAAATTTATTTAGACAGGGTTTTGGAATAAACACAACTTTTTCAACTGTATTATATGCATTCAGTGGCAAAATTTTTATTGTGGAAGTATATCCATTCCAAAGTAGTAAGAATTTTAGAAATGTCTTTCACTTACCTTTATAAATTTTTAGTTATTCTTAAATGTCATAATAAGACTGGCTTTTAAGACAGACTGTTTTACTGCAGTAACTAGAAAATTACTTGTCCTGGAGGGCCCTAAAAGAGGGGTGCATTGGAATCTCAGTAAAGTCACATGTATTAGTGTTCAGACTCTTCAGAACAACTCAGCTGAGTTCTTGCATTTTGTACTCTTGGTTGTTCTTCATTCTTTATCTAAAATGTCTTGGAAACCTGTTCCAGATAATTGGGACACTGATGTGACTGTTTTAATTTTACAGTATGTTTAGAGTTTAACCTCTGAATCTGTCTGTCTTGCCTGTACTCTGTGCTTAGTTCTCCGTCGCCTTCCACCACAGGCTGTATCTGCATCTGTTGAAAGGGAAATGGTGTCACTCCTATTTTATAACATTTCATTTCTACCTGTGAGAGCAGTGTAGAACGAAGCCCTGAATACCTGTTACAGGTATACATGTAGTTCTCAGTTGGGGGGAGAGCAGTCAGATCCCTTTCGTGTTCTGCTTTCCAGTTCACCACAAAGAGCTACTCTTGAAGCAGCCAGGAACACTCCTTTCCCCCAGGCTCGAAAGCAATCCTATCTGGAAAGATCTGCCCTGCTACTTGGCTGAGAGACAGGATTCAAATGGAATTATTCCATATGACATGCTGATGCCAGCTTTAGATCTGGATTTTTCTTTCTTGGTCTTTTTTTTAACCTCAGACTTCCCAAGTTCCTTATAAATCTTGGTTTAATTGAACATTTAATTGGTTTTTGAAGTATCGGTAGTTATAGAGATTCTTATTTTCATTCCTTTAGGTTAGTGCAGCTAATTTATATTTCCTTTCAGGAAGATTTAAACTGTTCCCAACAGACAGTGGAAAGCAATTGCGCTGTTTGCAAAAATATCTGGAGGATCTTGATGGGAAGAGGGAATTGAGTTACTTTTATATGCCAGTAAATGAAATCAGAACTCCATGTGACTATTCTTCGTTATTATACTGCTATATTATTAATTAGGCTTGTATGGAAACCCAGTGTTAACTTTCAAGCTATCAAGCCTTTCTAAGTATTTTGCCTTCTTTGGATGTTCTTCCTACTTCTGCAGTCATTCTCTTAAGCTTCATACCCTAGCCCTGGAAGATGTGCTACCCTGTTTCTATTTCACATGGCTGGCTGGGCTGATGCCGCTGTCATGAAACACCTCCCCCTTCTTTTCTTGGTGATTTACGGTTGCAGAAATGTGAAGGCAGAAACATTGGCTGTTTGTTCTCCCTCTGTCTAATATTCCAAATGCGCAGCACAAAGCAACCCTCTCAGCCCTTGTTAAATGAAATAAAAAATGTATAAGAATGAGTTTATAAGACATCAGCAGTAAACAGGTTGTTATTAATGTTTTGGGAAAAAAAAAAAAAAGTAAGATTAAAGCAGCCGCTCCTTTTGGCAGAAGGAATGAGCAGGGTGGAAACTAGACATCAAATTGCTGATTCAGAGTTTGATCCCAGATGTGGGAGGATAAATCTTTCTGGAGTTCCTCATAACTCACTGAAATGAGGTAGGCTGGTCCTGCTTGGGAGCAGCAAATGGATTAGATCAGCATGGGAGAACAGATAGATAAGGAGAAGGGTCTGAATGACTGTGATTTCAAAGAAGCCAAAGAAAAGCGATGCATTGCAGAAACAGTAATGCATCAAAAAGTAGGAAAGGTAATTGGTTTCTGAAGTGTTCCTTTGAACAGGTGTTACAAAAAGGGGGTTTGAAACACAACCTGTGATAGTGTATTGGAACATACGTTGAGTATGTATTGGTGTTACTGGTACAGATGTATGATACAGGTGAATTATGAGCTCTGATATAGCTTGTAATATCAGAACTTCCTAAAATCACTAAATTGTGTGTTTAGTTTACTTTAGGTAAAAGCTCTTTATCTATCTCTTTAATGTTCATTTGGCAATACTAGTCACTGAGCTTTTTCAAATATTTTTAAATTCTTGGAAGATGCTAGAAAAACTTAGAGCAACTTTACCAAAAAAGTATTTTAGTTAATAATCGTGTGCGTGTCATAGATATCTAGAAGTATTCTGATTGTTTTCTTACTTATTTTCTCTTTGCAGATACATTTCATCAGCTCATTAATGGAAGCTTAAGACTTTATACAAAATATATGTGAAAATGGAAACTTCATCTTTGCTATCCTCCTTACATGATGAATGCAGATCAGACAACTATATTGAACCTCATTACAAGGAATGGTATCGAATAGCCATTGATGCTCTGATTGAAGGAGGTTTAGAAGCTTATAAAGAATTTCTTTCCAAAGAGAGATGCTCAGAGTTCCTAGCAGATGAGGAAATTGATTATATTTTGAACAATGTTCACAAACTTCCCCAAAACACAATTTATTCCTCTAACCATGCCATTGATGACACCTCTTCCTCTGGAACCTACTGGCCCATTGAATCGGATGTGGAAGCTCCAAATCTTGACTTAGGTTGGCCCTATCTGATGCCTGGAATTTCTGGTGGCACAAATATTGATCTGCTTTTTCATCCACCACGAGCACAGCCTTACACCATAAAAGAAACTGTTCGGAAGATGATACGAGATGCAAGAAAGGTAAACATGAAAAATAATATTGGGATAAAAGTGGCAATAATAATAATCTAGTTGGTCTTTTATTACAAGTTTTTTTTCTTTTTAATTTTGTCCTGGCAGGAAAAAACTATCTGCTTGCTCACAACTCAGTCAGAAAGGTTCTCCTAGACTGAAATCAGTCCTTTGGTGTCACGTGCACCAGTGTTATTAACCTTAATTCAGAGACATCAGGAGTTAATTGGAGTGATTAATTAATATAACCATTATAATGAATAATTACTATTTTACTGTAATGCTGACCAATGCATGAGAAATTTGTAGATAATCAGCACACCTTCTCTTTGACCTCAGTTGAATATACATCAAATGATACAATTCTGTATAACTTCAGGATTTATACTAATGTTTCTCTCTTGCATCAGTGGGAACATGCATTGGTTTGGCTTGGCAAAGAATTAAAAGAAAACAACACCTCAGTGTACGTCCAACTCGTGTACCTTGAGAGTCAGGTTTTCTGATTTTTGCATGTCCTTGCAGAAATTGAAGTGAACTCAGAATGAAATAACAAACTAGACTTCGGCAACAAGGAAATATATTTTACTTGTGTTTCTTGCCTTCATTTCTGATTAATTACTAGAAATTTGGACATCTCTCCAAATGTACTTGTTTCCACTTAGGGACACTTGTATCTTGAGTTTCCTACAGCACACCCAACTTACACCTTAGTGACAGAATGTTCTATGTACAAACCTTTTGCTCTGAGTTTGTTAGCTTAAAACTTGTAAGTTTTAAATTTTTAAAACAATGTCAGTTAAAAAAAAGAAATAAAAATGTATTAGCACATAGATCTGTTTAACACTGGGTCATTATACTTCTTTAACAGATATGACAAAGTTTCAGAAGTATTTCTAGCAAGTATGTCATGCTCTCAAATTTTCGCTGTGAAATACAATTGTGTTCTGCATGACTCTATGTGCTTTAAATGAGTGGAATGGGCTCTAGCTCACATACATCTGTAAACACTTCAGTGGCTGAAATACGCATGTAAATGTGTGCAGTAGGAACGGACTGAACAGGGTGGGGAAGGGAAGGACTGCGTCTTTTTACAATGTCTCTGCTATATTTAGATAAAGCATATAATTTGTTGCCATAATAGAGTTATCACTAGGCCTTTTATCCTGCAGTTTATAATTTAGAATGAATGTATGCTCAAGGAAGAGTTAATTAATTTTCTCCATCTTTGTCCTTTTCAGAGTGAGATTTGGTATTTTCTCTTTTGGTATGTAGTGAGACTTGACTGTGACTTGCTCAAAATACTCTGTAAACTGTAGCTCCTGACTTACCAATGTATCCACTGTAAGGGAAAAAACAAAAACGCTGTTAACTCTATTGAGAAGACTAGTTCAGTTTTGCTACAAGGTCTTGAAATGCTGTGAAGTTAAGCCATTTCCCCTTAGTTGCTCCTTGGAATGCAGCTGTAGAAAAAAATTAGGTGTGATTCTTGCTTTGCTTTGGAGGGTTGAATGCATATTGGCTTCCTGATGTGCTTGTGGTGCTTCCACTTTATAAAGAGGATGCTTTATATGTGTCATTGTCAAATCTGACAGCTGAAATGTTTGTTTAGTTGATCAGCACAACCTCAACATCAACAATCATAACACTTTTGATACAGTGATATAGGTTGGTTGCTTCAAGGAGAAGCAATTAAATCTAAGAGACATAGTGTTGTTCAGCCTCTTCTGTCTGCAGATGCATAGGAAAGTTTAAGGGATTTCTAAGTAAGGGAAAGTACAGCATTTAAAACATGCTCAGAGTAGGCAAACACTTTGTAAACAAGCTAGCATACTTCCCCTAAGCCACTTGAAAAAATGTAGTTATATTAAACAGGGTTATTTGTTATGTGCTAGTGGAGATGTGTAGTCCTGAGACTATTTAAAGGCAACAGGGTAATGTTACACATGAAAAACAGAAACCTGTAAAGGATAAATCAGCAAATCATGTTCAGCTCTAAGCAAAATCTACAGGAATTTCAGCAAGCTTCTGTGCTAAAATAAACAGGCTGTTGGAGGTGGGCTTATTCATACCACCTAAATTTAAGAACCAAGCCTGAGTGTCTGCATTGAGGCATTGATTTCCCTGAGCTACCTGAGAACTTGGTGTAGTAGGAAACCAGCCTCCTACAAGGGCAAGGCAGATAATGTTTGTGCACTGATTCACTCCACGAGGGAACCCATTTGATGTGTATTTATATGTATAAACTATCCTAAAAATTCATGAAGGAGACTGAGCCACTTGAAACCTAGATTCTTTTGAATATTGGGAGATATATAAGGAGATGACACTACTAGTGGACTTATTCTTGACCTCTTTCATGCTTGATGCATCACACTGTCACTCCTTAAGATGATTATTACATATGTTAATTTTGACCTTAAGAAGATGTTGTAAACAACATTAAGCAACTTGCTTGCTGACTGTCTTTTTTCCTGACTAAAGAGGAAAATCATTTGTAAGGCCATGCTACACTAGAATAAAACCAGTGACTATAAAAAAGTAGTAATAAAATCTTGTCACATTTCTTGAATATATAATCAGTGTAAAAATTAAAGGCATCATAACGTACAGGTAATATATTAATGGAATTCTTTAAGAAAAGAATCAGTACTATTAAATCCTAGAAAAAATGAGCTAACCATTTTAAAGAGATGAATCTATGCTTTTGATATATGTTTCTGAACTTATGTTAGAGCAGGGAAACTGCTGTACGGTGCATGGCATTACATTGCCATCTATACACTACAGCACTTATGTGGGATAGGTGTGATGTTAGCAGAGAGCCTCAGGTCAAACCAAGATGTCAACAAAATGGGCTTATAGTTGGTGTAACTAGACCTCATCTCTAAATGATACAGCTTGCCAGCCACCCTCTTCTGTCAACATAACCTGTGTTCACACCAGGAGGCTGTTTGGCATGACTGTGTCAACTACAGAGACACGAGTCTTTTTCACATGTTGATAGAACCATGTGAGGAAAGAGCACTGCAAGGTCTGTCTGACCTTAATGATGGAGACCTTTGTAAACAAGCTGGTAGCCTTCTTTCTCTTACATTTTGGAGGCTTCTACCTTTAATCATTTGCAGGTTTCCGGCTTCTCTGAAGCCTGAGGTGCTCCTGCAGCCTGACTCATCACGTCTGGGCTGTCTGAACAGCAACTGATAGTGTTTAGCAGTTTTTACTGAGATTATTCATCTGGGAAATGATATCAAGATCATTACTCATCTGTGTCAAGGTTGTAGTGGGTTGACACTGGTTAACATGGAACTTCCTTCTTTTAGTACAAAGTAACAGCATTCGTTCAAAATGGAGTGTTCTTGCCCTCTATGACTTTTCGTGAGTTGCCTCAACCCCATCAGTTTTTAGGCTTGTACATGTGTGCAAGAAATATCTTGTGCTATTTTCTCAGGTTTTATTGACAGGGTGAAGCAGCAGGGAAAGGACAGGGCAGAGCACCAAAAGGATCTTCTGGCAGTGTGTTTTTCTCCTTTTTCAGTAACTAGATTCCTCTGTTGACCATGGAGACGTTTCTACACAGTTTTAGGGAGAAGGCAGAGCTGAGTTGTTCAGACTAATATCCAAAAAAGGATCTGCTTTTCCTGGAGAGAATTAAAACCTGTTTTCTAAAGAACCATGTTGTTTGGACGTTCCAAGGTTTACTGGCTTGTAGCACAGGCCGGAAAACACTAGAAGACTTCCGTGACATTCTTTTGGGATTTATGATGGAATGTATGAAGTTGCCCATTATTAAAAAAATATGCAATACTTTCCACTGATTTTATTTTACTCAAATGACTAGCAGTCATAAGCCTGGGTTTGTGAAGTCAGTGATATTTGTAAGAATTTTTTAAAAATATAATTTCTTAGAAGGTTAAATAAAAATTTAGATGGTTAATGTATTCTAATTTTGGAAAGTAAAAAAAGGCAATTGTTTTTGCTGAAGTAATCGTGATTGGGTTTTTTAATGAGAAAAGTTGCCAAACTTGGACACTTGGGAAAGAATTACATTATACACTCTAAATGAGTGTAACCTGTTATTAGTCTTGCTGGACATACTGTAGGTAAAGCATTTAGTCAAAAAGGTTTTCCTTTGGATTCTTGTGAGAGAGTAATGTGCAAAATATAATGCTTTCATTGCTTTCTAAAGCAGTGGACCTAGTCAAATAAACAAAAACAGTTGACTCATTTTACAAATATATACAAAGGAAAATATTTTCTTTTAGTTTAGTTTTTTCTTTTTTGTAGTTGTTGTTTTTAATTTTGTTCTGTATTGTTTCAGGCAAGAGTGAAAGGTTGTTTATTACTAAAAAAATATTCACTATTAATTCATTAGTATTCACTACTAATTATTATTCATTATTGTTCATTATTAATTTACTATTATTTACTGTTAATCTCATTTGGTCATGTGTATAATACAATAATAATGGTCTAGTACTGGCTGCGATCTAGTTTGAAAGAAAATCAAATCCTTACGTGCTTATACGAAGAGTGATGTTTCTGTACAGAAAAAACTTGTAGAATATGGATGTGTTGAGCAATCTTTTATTACTCTTTCAACAATACTCTTTGCCAACTATTTTAAATATAATTTGAACACAGACTGGAACAATGATAATGAATCGTGCTTGTGGCAATGCTTGTCGTAGTGCACTAATTGCATCAGTTCAAGCAGATGAGAGAGGGGCTCCACTTTTTGGTTTGTGAAAACCAGAGCAGTCTGCTGAATTCAGGGAGACAGAATAGGTAAATGCAGTAGTTGTCCCACTCAGACACATTCTGTATTATCTGTAAAATGTTTGATAATCAGTGGATATCTTTTTTAAAATGAAAGTAACATACAGAAATACTCGGTTTCCAGCTGAAAACATATAGGCATCATTTTCCCTGCCAAGATATTCTGCCCACAAGGATTTCAGCAGGTGACTTTTGGTTCAGCTGCTCTGCTGAAGGGTGAATTCATCATTAACTTCCTCTCAACTTCTGTTAAAAGACTTCCTAATAGTTGAAAACCAGCATGGCAGCCATGTGTATGGTTTCCAGGTGAAACATAGTTTTTAATTTATGGTAGATTTATTTCAGAAAGTGAGGTCATGTCTCAGGTTTTCTAATCACACAGAGTTCATGCCGTGTGTTGGACATGTCTTACTCTTGTTGCTATTGACTGACCCAGTATCAATTTTTTTTTGTCATCACAAAGTAATGATGCTCACAAGAAGTAATTTTTTCAGGCATTTTCTCTGCTTGGATTTGCCTTTGGAGTCTTCACACCGTTTTACTTGCCTGTCCTCTACTCTCCCTGCTGTCCTACTCCTCCCCCCATGTAAGTGTAGTCCCAGAGCAGTCACAGGCAGTGCACTCACAGAGCAGGCAGAGAGGACTGTCTGCCGTCAGTTGGACACATCTGCAAGCAGTTTTATAATCTGGAAAACCTAGGACTTCTGTTAAATGGAATTCTTACGTGGCATTGCTCTAAGCATGAAACCCACAATGTTTCCTGGTAGCGTTCCTGTTGTGTGGGAAGGATCTAAATCCAAAAAGCAATCACAGTGCTGGGGAGTGGGAATCTTTGAGAGCACAATTTTTAATCAGTTGTGGTAGTTTTTTATTCACAGGTTTCTATCTTTGCAAGACTTTTGATATCTTCAATACTCATATTAAAAAATGTAATTAAATATTCTATAGGTATTGCCATTTTTATGTCATAACTGTGCTAATGTGTTATCAAAATACCACACCTCCATGATGAATTATAAAATGGAATAGGGAAGATTAAAGACCAGATAATGCAGGCAGCTCTATTTCTTTATTAATGTCTGTCTCATTCACATACATATGAGAAGTAAGCACACACATATGCTTTGTAGCAATTCTTTTCATTAAAACATTTTCTCTCATTGTCATAAATGTCTGTCAGTCAAAACAAAAGTGCCATTAAGAAGTCATTTAGCTTTTTGCACATTCAGTAGATTAAAGTGTTATCATATTCAACAATAGCTTTGTACTCCATTATGCTGAGGCAATTACAGATCAAAATATGCTATAAATACAAAGCTGTTGATTTAAAATAATTTTGCCTAGGCAGAATGCTTCTTTCAGTGCCCAGACTACTATATTTGGGGTTTGTCCCTGTCCTTTTCTTGCTTGTCAAAAAAATACTGATAATGTTGAAGTGCTGTTTTAGTTTGTCTGAATTCCTCTCATGGAGAGATCTCCATTTTTCTATTTTTTTTTTTTTCATCCAGGAAACAATCTTGCCTGAAGAACTAAAGCCTTAATCACTTCACATTCATAAACCCATAAGTCTTTTTTCATCTCTTGCAGTTTCAGCATTGCTTTTGTACTCATGATCGCTTTCCAGCATAGCCAGTGATGCTCTGAGGGGGACACATTTATGGTGATTTTAAACTTTGAATTTGTTATATATCAGAATTTGGAAACTAAAGTATTATATTACCTGTGGTAGAATTTTCAATGAGCATAGCTTGGTGTGCAGATACCTGCAATACTGCAGCAGTATTTGTGTAACACAGTGTGATAGAATCTACCTAGAAAGTGAAGTGCTTACAAAACAAAAAAAAGTTTAAAATTTCCCATGCTTCTGTTTGGAAGAAGTGGAATTGCATGCCAGTGAGTTACATGTATTAAGTTTCCTCATATATCAGATTTGAGTAAAAGTATCTACTTCACTTGTTATTTCAGAACAATTTGCCTAATGCTGCATTATTTTCCTTGAGGAGGGCTGCAAGTATTGCAGTACAGATGATAGAAGGGTCAAAGTACACTTTATTGTTTACCTCTTTAAAAGAAGTGCAGACCTCACCATAGATAGCTGTGTAATCACACTCTTCATTTTAGCCTGTTGATAAAGTATATCTATAACCATTTCCTAATAAAGATACAATAAAAATGCAGTAGAATTTAAAGTCCACATTTTCAGAAATTCTGTCAGCATGTCTGAGACCTCAGAGGGCTTTTGCTCTTTAAAACCCTACTGTAATTTACCTTTGGAAGGAAGGAAGCATTGGCCATCACAACCATAACAGGGTGTAACTGGTGCTGAGCTTGCTACTTTACCGTAGGATCTTCAGACATCCATAAAATGACTCACCGCAACAGAGCTGTTCAAAATAAATAAATGCAAGATCTGGCCATGGCTTGCTTGATCAACAGTTAATAATTTTTCAGTATACAGTCCACTGATCAGTAAACCAGCTGAATTTGTAGTAGTGTTATTTGCATTATAAATAGAGAATTATAAACAACCAAACTAGCTATCTCTGCTTTCCTTGCCTTTGTTTGTTCTCTTTCCCTGTATCTTGGGTGTTTGCTTTCTGAAGCAATAGACACTATTACGTTTCACCATATGTCTGTATATCATACATGTAACTGGTGTCGTAGTCTTCCCGATTGGTGCCAGCCAATACAGACATACCACTACTATGATATAAACAGTAGATTCGGAATTTATATGCTCTCTTTATCGTTAGCCAGCAAAGAGCATAACCAAAGTGTGTCTGGTTTTATAGATGAGACTACTGAGACTCATTGAGCATTAAATATTTTTTTTTTTTAAGATACAGTTATAAACAAGAAACCTGGGACTATTATACATTAGCAAACAGTACTCAGAGCAACTAGGGGCCGTTTTTATTTTTGCCTCTGTGGTTTTAGTTGATGGTAAAAAATACAGTTGTGCATTTGTAGTTATGCAAATGAGTTTCTGACAAATATCAGTACTTCCCTGATAAAAGCTGCAATGTAGCTTGTAATGCTTACTTTTTAAATATATTTGTAAAAGCATGAAGTCCTTTCTTAGCTTCAGATAAGGAGGGTGTATCTTTAAGACATATACAGGGTGTTCTCATACCTTATCTAGGAGTGGATTATCTTTACCAGTTCTGTCTCTGGGTCTGGAGTGCTTTGTGCTGACTGCCCAGAAGATGTATGGTGTGAGGGAACCAGAACAGATTCCTCAAAAACAGGGTCCCTGCTGACCCCTGCTTTCCCCAGCAAGGCATGTGGGCATGTAGCTGCCTTCAGAAAACTTTTTGGTGCATCTATTATCTGGGGATTTTTGCTAACTGCAGCACCAGATCTCCTCAGGCCTTTTCACTTCTGCCAGTGATCCTGCTGTCAGAGATGAAGCTGGGTGATAGGATAATATGAGAAGTTATGCCCCGTATCTCTTAGAGATGAAAAGAGGACTTTGATATCTGCATCACCCACTAGCAATCGGGCTTGAACAGTAACACAGGATTGTGTGTTCAGGTAGCCAAATAGGTGTGCCTCCAGTTCAAATGGCAAATAAAACATCTCAGCCTTATTTTCATGCTGTTTCCTGGAGCTGCAGGCACTCTTTGCCAGGAAGGCTACACTTCAGCTCAATAAACTCCCTTTATGGCTTAAGCACTAGGTAAAGCACTAAGATCACCTTTGAATTAATGTAAATCTCAGTGGCATCAGCCCACAGAAGGTATTGTAGTCAGTGTTTTTCTTTACGCTTTTGATGCTTGATAAGCCAGAAATAATACTGAGGATGAGATGAAATAATCAGCACAGAAGAAAAGTATGATTCCCAGTAGGACCTTGCTCAGAAAGTGCCCACTGAGCGACTTAGCTCTTCTCAAACTGTGCAGAATTCCCTGCCAGTGAGCTGTGCCTTCTGAGACAGCAAACAGAAGTTACAGTGTCAAGCCTGCAAAACTGATTTGCTTCAAATGCCAGAGAGATACCACTTGTCAAAGCAAGCAGGTCTCCATCCAGTATGACAGCACAGTAATATCTGAAGCTGTCTGCTGTTCTGGTAATTTCCTGTCACTGAGTAATGGTGGATTAGCACAGGCATGCAATAATTGCCTGAAAAGTCACTGTTAAGGGTGTGGGTTTTTTAAAAATAATAGGCAGGTTTCTGTGGCTGCACAGAATATGTGTGATAGAGATCAGTAACCTCTGTTTGCTGAGGATGGGCCTAAAAATATAGCCATCTACAGGTCGAACTCTTACAGTGGTATGTACTCTAACAAGTCTACAGAAAGTTGCTTTCAAATGTAACAAAAGCTATGTTATTTTGGTCAAAGGGTATACTTTTGAAATGAGAAGACTAAGCATAGAGATGAAACTGGGAACTATGACTGATTCTTCTATTTATTTATTTGCTATCATCCTATTTCATGTTTTAAGCATAACAGGAGCACCAGTAATACTGTGTTTTACAATGGATTTTTTGATGTACAATATGATTGCGGTAATATAATCTCTTCTGCTAATGAATTCTAGATTATTTATTGTCACTAAGCCACATGTGCCAGAAATCTCATTAGTCAGATGATTTGATTTCTTATGCATAAGTTTGATGATGAAAGTTCAGTCCAGATCTGAAATGCCGTGATACGAGATTGCAATCTCCTGCTATAGGATTTCTGTCCCAAGTAAAGGCTCCGTAAATTGTCTTGAAGTTAGAGGAGTTAAATGCTGTCTTTGCAATGAGTTCTTGAGAGTTCAGGAGGCTCTTCTGTGTACATCAGAGCCTTGTAAAGCCAGAGTTCCAGGTGCTTTTGGAGGAAGGGAAAAAAGGGAAGGAAAAGATGTGCTGTTCTTGGGTGTTTGGAAAGAGGCATGTCAGAGGAGCAGGGATCCCTGCCAGGCCTTTCAGTTGATTCTTATCAAAGACCAGTGCAGCAACTAAACACTGTTTAGACCTTCTGAGGGACTATAACACTCTGGAGCTTGCACCCAGGGTGAAAATGCTGGCAGCTTGAGGTTACTGGAGTCTTTGAGCATCATGTGGAAGGGGACAGCTTAAGACATACAGAGATGGACCAATGTTTGAATCAGCCGGGCTCTGCTCCATGGTGTGTGCATTGATCAGAAGTAACTCCCTGAGAATCTGTATCAAAGGGATGGGAGTAAGGCATGAAAGCTGTGCATACTGAAGTGACCACCCTTAGAGTATGATAGGAAACCTATACTGTTTTTGAGTGTAGATCCTCTTTACTTCCCCTCCCTCTTTGCCCTCCACTCCACCCCACTCTGTCCCTCTCTTCCTATCTCCTCTTTCCTTTCATTGTGCACCTCAGATGGAGGAGAACATTTGCTGCCTGCTCTAGACACTTCTGGCATCTTTCTGGAACACAGTTCCAGGTGTGACATCTAGGAATATTATCACCCTCTTCAGACAATAAAGAAGTGTGGCTGCTTTGGAGGATGCCAGTCAGCATACCTGAAGACAGCGCCTGTAGTATGGTGTTTGTGTCTTTACCCCATCCTCTGTCACTCCCAGTAAGAACTTGTAAAACAGCATAATGATGACAGAAACAGAGTGATGCTTTCAAATTACTAGTCAAATAAATTTCATTGCCAGGTTTCTGATTTTTACTATAAACTGCATATCTGACATTGGTATGTTTTCTGAGTAGGACTGTCTTACTGATGTTTTTGGCAAAAATTACGAAGTTTAGAAATCGAGCAGTTGTGTGTCAGAAATGACAGTAGGCTATGTAATTACAACCGTGACTTGTACGCACAACTGATTTTAATCTCATTTTGTCAAACATTACATCTAATAAAACTTGAAAAGACTGGTTTTGGGGGATATTTAATATAGGGTAGAGAGACAAGAATAAAATATCTGCTCACACTTCTTTTTTCTTCAAGCAAAATTAGATCCCTAATTCTGAGAGGATTTAAATACTCCAATTTCTGTACATGAGAGGTTCCATTAACTTAACATGCATATGTTTGCAGGATTGATGCCTAGGGATATGGCTATATATGATTAAGGATCTGATTTTGAAAATTTGATTAATCTCTTTCTCTTAAATCATGCCACAGTACATTTGTAGTACAAAATGAGCTACATCTTCAGGTGATTGCATCCACTGTGAGCAACAAAAATAGAATAATGTGTGTCCAAGCATCCTGATGTAATTTTTTTATTCTAAATAAAAACTGTGTTGAATAACTGAGTATCTGAAACCCAAGCAAAGCCATCAAGTCAATGGAATGTTTTCCTTTCCCCATGCACTATTCCATCCCTTTACTGATCCCTGCATTCAGGTCCAGGTCCCACAAAAGTGGGATGGATGCACATATGAATGTTATAGAAGACAGGCTGGTCCCTTTGGTCCCTTCAAAACAAATACAAGAATGAGACATTTGTAGTTTATGTATTAACATTTATCATGTTGATACATAAAGAGCAAGAAAATTCCATGGAAAAGTTTCTCAATTTGTACTCTTAAGGCTGTAAAAATGATTGCAAAATGTATTGCAGAAAGCACACATGCACCTTTTCATGGATGCTGGCATGCAAGTTAGACAAACAAAAGCCAGTAAAAAGTGAACATTTAGAATATAGTTATTGTGGTAGAGCTGTCCAAAATAAATGGTCCATATTGGTAAATTAAAACAATCACCTTGAGAAATGGACAGTTACGACGTGTTGATACAAAGTGGTGTATCACAGATGATAGGTGAACTTATTTTTAATTTTCTTAGTGGTGTTTCAAAAAATTCTAGGGAACAGAATTTCATAATCTGCTAAATTCTGTGGAGAGACATTGTTCATACTGTCTGAGGAGGTTATTTGCTAAATTTAATTATACAAAGTAGTCCTTTGAGATATAAAGTAAAAGAAGAAAGCATTTCAGTTTAAAGTGTTACTGTCTAGTTTGTAATCCAGCTATCTATTTTTAAGGTAGTAGACTGCACATAACAAAGGTACAGATAATTAGAAAAGGGAAAATATCTAATTTCTGAAATATATAATAATAGTATTTTAATGCAGGCACTGAAGTTACAAAGGTGAGTACTCTAACTGAAAGCATCTTTAGAAGATGATCCTCATCAGATTTTTTCCATAGTATGTAATTAGTTTGAAAATACCACAAAAAGCTAGGTGTTTAAAGATTTTTTGGGGGATTTCCAGCTAAATGCATTTGTTGAAACATTACAGTAGCACAGTTACAGTTACCTGTTGTGTAAACATGATACTGAATGGGAAACAAGAACCTGTGGCATTTTAATTCCAAATACAGAAATCTTTCTGGCTTGTTTTAAAGAAGTAATAGTAGCATTTCATTTCACCCTGATGTTCACACACAGACTTTCCAGCTTTAAAAACTCAAATGGAATTTAGTCAGAGCTGCTTGTTGTGTGTGTGTGTGGGGGGGGGATTCATAATATATATCGTGCATGCAAAAAGAATCAGACATAGGTTTAAGCATGACTTTTGCTTACTCAACAGATCTAAATTTTGGCAGATTCTTTGATCAGTCTTGGCTGAATGTGTATCAAAAATCTAAAATTTTCCCTAAAGAAAAGAAATCCCTGATACGGCACATAAAACTTCTTGCTGATTCCTATTGGAAGCATTGCTGTCCTAATGGTGGAGATGTTTCTAATAATTATGCTAAATATACTCCTGTTTGGAGATTATGAAAGAAAGCACTTTGACCAGACTTTAAGCTACTTTTCTAGTGAAGAGAAATTTGGAAATATAGAAAGCATTGTAACATAAAAAATTAAAACAATCCAGTACTTTATTGGGGTTTTTTTCTGGTTTAGTGACTTCTGCTGACTGTCCTAAATTATAGTAAAAGTACACTGGTTTGTATTTTTTCTTTTTCAACAGCTGTGAATGAAGCAATTACTCAGTAAGTAAAAAGCATTGAACTGTTCTGGTTTTGTTTTTAAGTCACTGATCTGTAGCTCTAAATTGGATTTTGGCCTAAACCAGTAAAAATGTAAAGCATCCTCTTTGGATCACTTTTATTACTATAAAATACATAAACCAAATAGGAGAAATCTCTTTACTTTCAGAGAAAAAGAACAATTGACATTAAATATTTTTTAATAGCCTGTATTAACAGGTTACAAAATATTCATATAAATAAATACACACACACACACACACACACACACACAGGAATTTCATTGAAAAGCTTGCTGTCAGAAGCTGCCAGAGGCTGAAATGCAGAACACCTATGAATATGATATATGTTGAAAATCTTTTGTTGTAATTATGAACATAGGTAACTAAATTAATGCATTATGAAAATTGAGAGTGGTGTTTCACTTAAGACATTTTAATTAATTTCAAAGTCGTGGTTGGGTCTTGAAGGTCAGCAGGTTGTCCAGGAAGGATTTTAATATTAATAAACTATACACTTTTTTCTTTCAATTCTCAAATTTGCTCAAAACCACAAAACCAAGAAAATCTCAAATGATTCATTTGTTTTCGAGTTGTAAAATATTCCTTGGTGTTTCACAGAATCTGCAGTTTTTGCTTCCTTGGTCTTTTTAGGCATGCTTTGGGCTGCTGTGTGCCTGTGAATTTGAAGTAAATGACTCTTTGTGCTGTATCTAGTGAGAATTCCTATGCTCCTTGTTCATTCCCTTCAAATTCCCACTGGCAGGGCTTTAATTTTGAACTCATTAATAAAGATATTATCTCCTTCAAAGACTAGCAGTTATTCTGATATTTTAATGAATGCAGTTCTTTTGTATAAATCAATCTGTACTTCTTCATTTTACAGTGCTGCTTGTATTGTGTTCATGTGTCCTCTTCATGAGCCTTGTCATTGCTTTCCTTTTGAGATATGATTTTCTAATTAATTTTACTGGAAGTTGTTTTGAAAAAGTGCTGGGTAAACATGAGCCTGTGATCAGTTTTTGTATCCCTTAAAAACTTGTGGCTTTTTTGGACTCTCCCTATTCATCTTTGTAGTCATTTCCGGACTGCAAAATCAGCAGAGGCTGATAAAACTGAGAGATTCACAGGTTTTGATGTCAGAAGGGACTGTAATGATAATGACATCTGACTCCCTGCACAACACAAGCCTGACAGTGTTGCATCTCCAAAGAGCTGATACTAAGAATAAATCTGACCTTAAAGCACGTGGTGCTAGTCTTACCGTCAACACTTCTGGGTAACTAATCCATAATTGCTCAGGAGATAAGGTTGTTTTTTGGACAATCACTTTTCTCTAAATGATGGAATTTGCTTGAGGAAACCTGTGTTGCAGGCCCACACGAAGCCTGCTTGAGCTTTCTGCTTGTGTATCTCATCATTCAACATGACAGTCAGTCAAAAGAGATGGTGCAGAGAATTCTAAATGCAGGACTGGAGGGTGAGATGAGGCTTGGGCTGCTGCCTAGCTGCAGGGGCTGCTTTCACAGGGGCCTTGGGATGCTCAGCCTGTCCATAAGCACTGGCTGTTGGCCTCTGAGGGTGTGCTCACACAGCAGAGATCCATGCACAAGGACATTCCTGAGGAGCAGGGTGTCGTCACCTCCTGGGAGCATCACCTTATAGCGTGACCAGACTGTTTCCAGCAGGTAAGCTCATTAGCAGTGGGCTGGCTCAGGTGTCCCTGCACAGGACAGCAGGGTGACATGCACATACACACGCCCTGTCTATTGTCAGTTTCCCAGATAAAAATAGATGCAATATGTTATTCCTGCATTTATGAATGGCTTGCGCTTTAGAGAGAAAAAGCTTCCAGTGTGCATTTAAGAGGAATTAAAAAAGATGCTTATTTTTGCTAGGAATTCTTCCAGAGTCCTTTATGACAGAGAAGGAGTAGAAGTAGACTTCAGTAAATTTCTGATTCGAGAGGTTGTAAATAACATTACTCTATTAAAAATATATTTCTATGCTAATGTCTTCTAGAACTGGATGTAATGGGAGTGATTTACATGCTTTTCTAAGTTCCCTGCATTTGTATCCATTCAAAGATCTGTTACATCCTTTAAAAAATGTGGTTTTGCTTGTGTATTTTTTTTCTTAATATAAAAGTTTTGTGATTAAATACATTGGTCTGTGTGGCTAGCACAGGTCTTTCCCACGAGAACTTCTGTGTTTTATAAACAAAGATAAAGTTTGGATGTTGTTAGAACAATGTCTCGAGATTTGGACAAGTTCAGGCCTGGCCAATCAGGCCAGGGGGTGGTTTCTGACTGACCAATCTGGGTGACCTCTGAAAAGCCTATATAGGTTGGATTCAAAATAATAAATCTCTCTTTTCTATGTTACGCTGAGAATCCGGGTTTTTCTTCTCTGCTAGCGGCTCAACAGCGACAGGTCTAGGACTTGCAATACTTGTATATGAATTCCTTGTGACTCCTCATCTATAAATATGATCTCTGAGTGATTTGTAAGACTTATACATAATTTGGGGTACTCATGTGCTAGGGGTAGGAAACAGAGTTTCAAGAGCATAAGTTGAAATCTACCTTTTTCAGGTGCTTCCAGTGGTTTAAAACTTTATCTTTTACATCAACATTTTGTGTATTTGTTTTGTCCATGAGATTGTTTGTTTGCTTTAGAGCATTCAAGCAGAAATATTTCAGTAATATCCAACTACGAAAGAATTGCTTGCTTTCCCATTATTTGCCCATATTCGGATGCTACTTTTTTTTCTCACAGTGTTCCTCTATGCATTAGTGAGAAACAAGAAAATAACTTTTTTGTTGTTTACTTGAAAGTGTTTCTAATTTAGGTTGCATTTCAGCAAACACTCAGTCACCCACAGCAGGATCATGAAAGTCTTACCTTTGCATGCCTAACTCTTGTTTCATTGCAAAAATTTTTCCTGTGTCAACAAAAATGATGCATGTTGCATTTTTAAGATTGAAAAAAGACTGGAGTGTCTTTTAATTACCAACTTTTCATCACAGTTAACCAAACAAACTCTTTGAAAAATTCCTTCCTGACAGCTGTACCTCATAGCTCGAGTCAGTGCACACTGCACCAACATCTGAAAGCAGGTTCAGAATTACAGAGAAAGACTCTGAAGAACAGGAAAGGATGTACGTGTTTTTAAATTAGCAGCAAAAAAGGATAAAACTGTCCTGTTACTACATCTGAAATTATTGCACTTTTTTTCTTTTGTCAGTACAGTGCTGGCTTGTAACTTTCTATCTAAAGGAAAAAGGCAAATAATAAAATACATGTTTTTCATTCAGTGTGTGTGCATGTCTGTGCAGTCCTCTACATGCACATGAACTCACTGTGCTACAGAAAGCATGGATTCCAGGCATGCACACATGCACAAGGAGCATTGCAGTCTCGTAATGGGAGAGCCTTTTTGGCATGAATTTGGAGTGGGCAGGTTACTCAAGGGAAGATATTTCCTGAGGTCTGAGAGGCACTTTGTAAGATCAAGTGTTTACTTGAAAGGCATTAGTTTGCATCAAAAAGCAACACTTTCCAAAGTGTTCTTGGAATTAAATGTTCACTTCTCCACAGATGTGTACTGGAGATTCTCATCTCCATCCTTATTTCAAACTACTAAAGTTATGTACTATATTTAGCTATTAGCATGCTTGACACATTTTCCAGCAGAGCCAATTTTCCAACAGAACGTGGCTTAATGTAAATCCATGGGTGGTTCAGTCAATGGTGTTTCTGCTTTTGCTTATTACTAGAAGGTTCTGCATTTGATGGCAAAAGAAGTGAATTTTCCTCTCTGCCCCTCACATTTCCTAGCTGTGTACCTTAAAGTACACAGCCATTAGATGCAGGAATGTTTTGTGGTTGCAGGGGATTCAGTGGCACAAACAGGCAGCAAATCTCACAAAGAAAGCTACTGAAGGGCTTCAGTAGACGCCCCTGAGACTGATTTTCTTCTTCCTTCATTCTTAAACCCAGGTATCTGCTGTGATGTTTTGGAGGATACTGCCTTGCTCTAGCAGGAGCTTTGCATTTCTTGCAGATGTTCAGCATTCTTCTTGATTAGATCTCTGATTATCATTACCCAAATGGAGGTTAGGGGTGTGTGTGTGTGAAATGGCATGCAAGGCACATCAGGAGGAATATTTTGTAGAAAGGGGAGTGCACTTACGTATGTGAAGCTGTACAGTGGAAGACTTGTGATAACATGTTTCTCTTCTACTCATTAAAAGGAACCCTGTTAACTTGTGATGTTGGTCACTAGCTCGATTAAGGGGTTCAGTTACTTGCAAAGTGATAATTCATTTATTTGAATAACTGTTAATTTTAATGATTCTTGAATGAGTGCTGCATTATGCATCCTGTCTTTGTGAGAATGAGAAGAATGAGAGGAGCAGACCATGAGCACAGGATGACAGTGCCCATCTGGCTGAGGCAGATGGAATCTGGATCACAGAAGGAAGTCTCGCAGCCTGCCTGTGTGTTGATTCCTCCCCAGATGTGTCCTGGAAGTGGCCTAGGGCTCTGATTGAAGAAAACATTAAATGAATACACTAAATAAACTTTCAACTACTAAAAATAAACTGTTAAATGGAAAGAGTAGTAGCTAGCATAGATGTAGTATTATAAATACCTGATCAGACTTTGTCGCAAAGATCAAGTAATCTTTCCTCTGATTTTGCATAATTCAGTATCAAATTGCAAGTGATGAATTAATACTTCTGTGGTCTTGTGGAAGAGCTGTATTTAGATCAATGAAAGTTGATGTTAACTGCAGTTACAAAATAATAGTGTCACCAAGATAATTCTTAAGCTGTATGGCTTGTTGTTTGGCAAAGATGGTTACTCAAAAGTCAGCTCACATAGAGGCAAAAGATCAGCTGAGCAAAATCCTGGCAGAAACGAATAAGAAAGAAATTTTTCTTTAAATTTTTTTATCTCCTGTCTTCGAATTTCTTTTCATATCCCTTGACTGGCAACTCCCTGAAATGCGTCACTATCTGTGGAAGATTCACACTCAAACAAGAATTGTCAGGTTTCACTTAAAAAGCATTTAGAGGGTTTAAAAATTGAAATAAATTTTATAAATAAAATATTTTAAAGCACAGCACTGGTACTCAAATTGTAATTCTTCAGTAATAATATTACTTGTATTTCTTTCCTTGTTTTATTCTCTAAGTGCTGCATTTGATTCAGGAATTAAATTTTGTTTAGCACCTTGTTTAGTTCCAATTCACTATTCACTCCACTGGGACTACAAGAATTGCAGCATTACTTATCTTCTTCATTTCAGTTTGCTTCACAGGAGGTTTGAGCAGGGTTGTTATAATTGCTTTCCCACTATTTCAGACATATTACTCCATATGTTAATGTACATAAAAATTTGAATCTGTTTCCTTCCTGAAAAGCTGCACATAATTACTTATTAACAAGAATAATCTTTTCTTATCTTAAGGACATTCTACCGATGCTTTCAGTTTAGTCTGCAATTATTTTTCCTTTTTCATTTAACCTGTAATAAATAATCCAGCATGCCAGGGAAATGGATTTCACCTGAGGATCTGAACATGATTTGCAGACAACAATTAATTAATTAGTTTCAAAACCTGTCTTTAAAATAGGTGAAATTGAAATGCAGTCTGCCAGCACACAGTCATTAGCAATATGTTGCACAAGTAGCTGTGGCTGCTCTATGAGCAGGTGGCGTAATCTGCTTCTCATGAGTATCAGGGAAGGTTCCTGCTCAATTGGCAACATGTTTAAAAAAGTAAATAGTTTAAATCATCTGATTGGGTTGTTTACTGGCATTCAGATGTAACTATGTGCCATATGGACTTGTGCAGACACACCATTATGTCTGTAATATATGCTTCAGAATACTGATCTGACATCATTGCTGTTGCTTTTTTTGCAACATAAATGTTCCTACAAGTATTGTCCAGGCATGGTATTTTTACTTATATAGTGCATTTTACTGTGTCATGTAGCTAAACTGGAAAAATTTTAAAGGTGAACAGAGAACATGGAAGAGCTAAACCCTGTGGAAACTTTTCATTATTCATCCTCTCCTATTTATTCCAGAGGATCACTGGCTTTCCTTTATACTGACCCATCACTGACTTGTGACCAGTAACTTTAAGCAGCCTGCGTTCTGTATTTTTCTGGTTTACCCTAACCATATTAATGCTTGAATTGACCTCCTTAAACATATTTAGGTTCATCTATAGAATTTGAAAAGAGAGGCATTGAAGTAAATAGTAGTTGTAGCAGAAACCAAAAGCTTTATCGTATCATAAGGGTATCATAAGGGTATAGTCATAAAATGTGCAATGAAAAGGGAGTAATTTTAAGCTTGTATAAAAAGCATGAGAAACCATTTTAAGCCCACATTCAGTATCCAGCACCAGGATTTTTTCCAGTCTCAAATTCAAATGAGTTTGGAGTTCCTTCCTTGAAAGAGGGAAGAAGGGACAGGAAGGGAGAAAGAAAGAATTAAGGCAGTGAAGGGGTAGAGGGGAAGGAAGTGGAAGAGGGAAGTAAAGCGAAGGCAGTCACTGAAGAAAGGGAAGAGGGTAACAGAAATAGGTCCTCATAATATAGTGGGTTTGCTTGCATGCTTGTGACAGCAGTATGAAAATGTTTAATATCATTGAGCCTTACAAGCTGCTAGAAATACATGCAACCTAAATGTTTTTATTGGGCAACTGCTTTAAACATCTGGCCACTAAGTAATCCTTAAGTGTGTATACCTCATGCGTCTATTATTGACTCTCAATCACATGTATGAAGCTGAATACAAGAGCTGTGTTTTGAACAAGGATGAAATAAGCAATATTTGAAAAGGTGTTTTCCCACTTACCCTTCCCTAAATATGTGATTAGCCTTCATTTCTGTACAAATTGACTCTTGTGTTGGTTTTCCTTCCAGAAATCAGGCTGAGCAACCAACTTGGTCATCAATCTGTTTTTTGAATTGTGGCTATAAGCATTATTTCCCTGATACTCAAAAGTTTAATTAAAAATGAGCAACAGCAAAATTATTTTGCTGTTTGCATGTAAACTATCCAGGTCTTCTAATTGCAGCTGTAACAGCAGTAGAGTAAATATTACTCTATTGCAGTAGACTGTAATGTTCCTTCTTAACCTAAAGACAAAGAAATTATGCCACTACTTTCCAAATACTAACTGGAGCCTCTGTTGAGGACTGCTTTCTTCATTTTGGTATTACCTTCTCTAGACCATGAACTAGAGGAGGTTTTTAACCAGAATTGGTTCTACTCTCAGTTGGGGTTCTATGGACATAAAACAATGCTGCAAGGACTGCTAATTTTTTATTCCTCTTTTTCTTCTACATGGATCTCTGAAACACTTTCATTAGCAGTTTTCCTTAGGATTATGCAGTCTACCTTTTGGAAGAAGTTTTGAGTGTCTGTAGAGTACTAATGTTCTACAGTTAATGATATAATTAGAACTTGTTTCTCAGTATTGAGGTCCTTAAATCAGATACATAATCAAGTCGTGGTCATTGGTCTGTAGGCTTTCCCTGATTTGAAATCCAGTGATTTAACTTTTTTTTTTTTTTTTAATTGGATACTGCCTTTGAAAATAGATTTTTTTTACTCTTGGATGCAATATCTTTCATAGTAGAAAATATTAGTCATCACATGAAGTTGTGTTTACTTGATGCAAGGTCACCCTGGTGTAAGACTCATGGAGTGTATGGCTTACAAGTCTTTCACAACTGTATGCTTTTTTTTTGTTTTCCACATGCTAAAAATGTTGATGTGGCATCAGCATATGAATTGTGCTTAACATACTGCACATAGGCATTCCAAAGCCTATCCTTCCAAATCATAAGCCACTCTGAAACACATCAGGTTTGTCTGCTGACTTGGATCCACCAAAATTTTCATGTGCATAGAAATGTAAAAAAAATAAGTGTTTCCTGCTTTTGAGACATTTATTTTAATCTAACTCCATTCTTTTCCAGCATCTAATATGGAATCAGTCAGCAAGGTTTCCATCCCTGTGTTAAGTACCTCCCTTTCTTTTTTGATTATCTTTTTTTGTGCTGATTGTACCTGTAGTACCTACTTATTCCTGTAAGAGCAAGGAATTTCAGGCAGTATTACACAACTGAACTACTTAGTTATGTTTTACTGGAGTTTTAAAATTTGAAATATATATATGTATACATATATACATATATGAAATATATATATGTACATATAACAGCAAAAGCATTGAAACACATGCAGGATATTTTAAATATGTAGTGTATTTATAAAATATGAATATTGGATATTCAGCTCTTACTATTTCGTTTCAGAAACGAGTTTACTGTTAAGGTCTCAAAGATGACAAACAATACACAGCACTTGCATAAGCAAACTTAAAAGCAAAATTAAAAATTATCCTTCCTGTTCTAGAAAAGTCAGTCTGAATCATCCCTTCTTCCTGTAAATCTGCCTTTGACAAAGAAAACCTTTCATTGTTTCCAAGTTTCTAATTAATAAATGCCAAAAAGTTCTATACTTTAAGAAGTGCTTTTTTAATATAAAGTTTAGAGCCTGTAAATGTTTATTAATATTGTGAGGTTTTATACATTGTCTAGCATTTTTCAATATATAAACTCTCAAGAAGCAGGGTTTAGTGTTGAAAATGTGTTTATACAGGATTATTGAGGAAACCAGGTGGAGCAGTGGCAAGGCAGACTTACTCAGAAAATCAGTCCATTCCTGATCAAAGAAAACCCTCCAAAATGTATTGTTAAAAGTGGCAAACCTCCAAAATATTCTCTAGATTACCTAGATTAGCTGAAATCTCAAACATTTACTTTGCCTCTTTGATAAGCAGTCAGTATTTTAATATTTCTTGAAAGTAATGATATAAAGAGCCCCTTAGAAGTATTGGTGTCCAATCTGGTTTACCATGGCATGAGGAGCGTTTTTTAAGCAGGAGCAAATTGAAAGGACAATTTTAGTGCATTTTTTACAAATGTTTTTGTCCCTTTGCATTCCCCCTACCCCCCATGAATTTGAGGTGTCCCTTTCCCATGTTCTCAGGGGTGTATGAAAATTTATGGCAGCCATTCATAATTTCAAGTATTGAAAGAGTTCTTAACCATGCAGTGGGCAACTCATACTATTGGCACTTTAAAATAAAATAATTAAGGCTTATCACACTCTTGTGCATTGTTTGTTTTTGCGCAGTCACTAAGTAATGCTCACATGAATAAATAAGTGCTTCTACTTATAAACAAATTTAAGTATAATATTATGATATTAATTCAAGTAGCCTAAACATTCCCTAAGTATTAAGGGATCCCATGACAACCCACATATTAAAGCTGTTAATACTCTTTTAAATAAAAAAAAATGCTTCTGAAGCAGCAAGTCTTTGAAATTCATCATAGAGAAAGCCAGAGGCTAGAGAAGTACCTTTTATATTTGTAATGAATTTCTATTGTGGTATAGCAGAGTCGTAGGCTGTCAGAAATCCTGGTATTTCCTTTCTGTTTGCTTTCCTCAGGAAAAGCTTGGCAGCTTCTCAACGTAACAACTGAATATGAACATTCTGGAGAGCTAAATACAAATATATTAGAATCCTGCTACCCAACCAGCTGCAGTCCACATGGCACTGGGAATACAGCAAAAATATCAATGGCAAGAGAAGAAAGGGCAGAGTAAGGTCCCTAATGCGTTCCCTCCATCTTGCCAAGGATTTTCTGTCCTGCCTTATGTGCTTCTCTGTAGGACCTCTGCCTGCTTCTATTCTCAATGACAGAGCACAGCTTGCTTGCTAAATACCAAAACTATTTTAGTTATTGATGGCAGCATGGCAAGCAGGAAGAAAAGTGTTAAAATTGATCACTGTGAACACTTGTTTTAATCATGCAAGAAGTTTTTTGAAGATTTAGTTAAATATTTTCTTGTCTATGGTGTGCCAGTGCTAGGCAGCAGCTGTTTCTTTGCAGATCCTTTATTCCAAGGATTAGGTTTATAAATGCTTTTTTGGAAAGTCCCCATGAAGAATTCCTGGAATATCCCCTTCCATCTTCTCATTGCCATGACTTGCTGACAATTCTACACTCAATTCTACATGTGTAGAAGTAAAGCTTCAGAGGAATTATCGCCTCAGCTGCTGGCCTGAGTGAGGTGGTGTCTCCTGCAATTTGGTCATCTCTAGATGAGTTCCTACTAATCCTTCAGCCAGAATAACTGCCAAACCCATAGATAAAGATCTCATTTATAGAATTAATGCAGCTCACTCCCATAAGTTTTGCAAGATGAAATTCCCAGTTGCATGAATTTGAAGAAGTAACGCAGAAAGCGTCACTTTAAGATGGTGTATGCATGACTTGCTAGTTTGGCCTGTAATAGCTTTCTGAAAGGTAATGTAGAAGGCTACTGCACATTCACTTTTCAGAGGAAACAGTCTTATTTATATTTCAGAGAAGTTTTGTGTTGGTTTTAGTTTCACCTGTCGAAGAGCTAATGCTGGTCTTCTGATCTGCTTTTTTTGGACATATTAAGCTATACAAAAGTTGCCAAATTGCAAAAGAGACAGAATTCTCATGTCGTTTAAGAAGATTGTTCATTGTAAAAATTGATCTTCCCAGTGTTTTTCAAAGTGAAATCGTGTCCTTCCTCTGAGCTCTTGTTTCTACTGTCAATTAATCTTTGCTGACAGAATCTGAACATTTTCCCTTGTTACTGACAGCTAGAAAGTTCTCCTACCATGCATCTTTCATGTGTGTTTCTTGGACAGAACAGATAAGGTTTTATCTTGTGGACTACACGGGTAAACACAGTTAAAACTATATGTATAGTTGCCATATGTGGTTGCCTGCCTTCATATTTTTCCAATAGTTTGCATTGGTTTTCCTTGTTATATTGCAGGAGATATCTAGAGTTTAGTTTATGTTTTCTGGACAGTGAACTTTTTAATATGAATTTTTGATGATATTGAACTTGTTCCTAATGCAGAGAAGCTGTTGAAGTTATTGAAGACTGCTAATGTACATGTTGAAGTTAATTTTTATCCCGTATGAACTAAGTTTTCACTTTAAAATTCTTGGGTTTTGTAGGGGGTATGTGACAAGATAAAATGATGCTTGGTGATCAGAACAGAAGGTGTACTTGGTTCTGAGAGTCTCTGCATTTCTCAGAAGAAATGTTAGAAATGTTTTGGAGCAGTAGGAGGAAAACTGGATAGTGAGGGTTAGGGGAGCTGATTCTGAGGTGATGTAGCTGCCTGTAATAATGAAGTGCCAGACTTCACCCTGTAGTTAATTAAATTGCTTTTAAAGAGTGCAATAAATGAAGAACGTTTCAAAGTACGCTGGATAGTTATTGTCTATCACTCTGTGTCTGTAGAACCAAATTAAATATATTAAATAAGATCTCAGGGGGTCAATTATGACAATAATACAAGTAGTGACAATGCAACAAGTAGTGACATTAATTTCATGAATGTTGCATAGGTATAAATAATCTCAGTATTTGTTCCATTATATTACCATGGAAATTGCAGGAGAATGGATGATACTCAGATGGTTGATTTCTATTTGTATTATTGTATTAGGCTGTATTTACAGAGCAGGGCTCTCCGCATTATACTGCTCTTTGGCACTTTATTGCAAAACTTCTCATCTGTTACTGCTTTGTGAGACCTCAGCAATTCATCCAGCAGAAAGCTGACCCGAGATATTCAGGTGCAACTCACAATGGTTTCGAAGTACATATTGCAGTGCAAGGACGTGTTGTGCAAAGTATTTCAGGGCTGTCTTCAATTTTGAAAATTAATACCAAATTAATGAACTTTTGTCTTAGAAGTGCTCCGGTGTGAGCAACAATGCCAGAAAGTAAGGATAACAGGTGATTTATTAGGGAGCTAATATGGATTGCAGCAAGCATAAACTGGATCTAAACCTTCAACCATAAAAACCAACATAATATAATTGAAAAACCCCACAATAATTTGTGGGACATATTATGTAGCTTACTAGAGGGAAGGTTGTCTGTATTGATCGCAAAATTTGTCTGTTATGATGCCAGACACTCACCCAGTCAATTTGCTGCCTTCTTTCTGTTCCTAACAGCAGGGTACACAGCACTGTCTCTTCCTTTCTGCACTGCTGCAATCGCCAGCTCCCTGAGAAAGGCCAGACTCAGACAGCACTGAGCCTGTGCCACAGGGAGATTCTCCTCGAAACAGAGATCTGCAAAAAGGGGACTGGATTACCAGAGAAAAGGTCAATGAAAACAGAAGTAATATTTCTGTCAGAGATGTGCTTCTTTGTTCTTGGGGTGAGAAAGGGTGGTGACATTCAAAGCACTGCACAGCAATATAGATTTTTGTCATAATGCCAAAGTAAGCTGCATGTAGGTTACAAGAAATCAGTAGTCTTGCAGTGTAGGGTAGGTCTTCAGCATTATTCCTTCTAGGTTATTGATATTGGTAGGTATCTCTAGTAAAGCCTGCCCTAAGGAAGCAGTTTTAGTAGAGGATTCCTGTGTTTTCACTGTTCATAGCAAAGGAGTAGTTAAATGACACACACTGCATTTTATAACCTAGACTCATAATTCGTATTTGTGAAAGAAGTGGTAATGCTAAGATAATGAAACTGTCAGGAGTTCACAAAGTAGACTTACTGAGCACTAGTAGTAAAGGCCTTTCATTGCATTTATGCCTTGATTTCAATGTACACACCCATTAAAAGTTGATTTTGATGTCCTAAAACTCATATGAAGAATAAAATCCACTTATTTTCTTCTTATCAAAATGGGAGAAGTAAAGCAAAAAAACTTCTTTATTTCTCAGCATTCTCTATTTATATTCTCTATTTTCTCTAAGCCTTACAGCAAAGTTTATAATTACTACAAAACATGGCAAAATTTGCTTTTATTTTGACAGTGATGGGAGTGAAGATCTCTGAATCCTTGAGTTGCAGCCTTGGTCAGTTGGAAGACTCCAGCCCAGCTGCTGCTTAAGTCATGGCTAGTGCTAGTATCTGAACAGGTTGCTTAGAGCTTCATCCAGCTGGGTCTCGAAAACCTCCAAGAATGGAAACTGGACTGCTCTGGGCAACCTGCTCTGCTGCTGGGCTGTCCTTGTTGGAATAAGGGGGTTTCCTGATATCCAGTCAGAGCTGTTTTTGTTTTGGTTTGACCATTGTCTTTTTTTCTACCACCACTGGGAAGAACCTGACTTTGTCTCCTCAAGAACTTCTCTGTAAAGTACTGGGAACTGCTGTAAGATTCCCTGAAGCCATCCTTGCTCCAGACTGAACAACCCAGTTCCTTCATGTACTCAGCAGATGGCAAGTGCCCTCTTGGTGGCCTTCCCCTGGATGTGCTCAGGAGATGTTTAGTGATAAGGGTAACTGTTGGGATTGGAAACTTATTTCTAGATAACAACTAACTCCGAATAGAGTTAGTTTCAGACGGTGAGAACCATCTACATAAAATGCACATGAATGGGCCCAAACTAGCAATAACTTACCATGTAACATAATAGATGTGACATCAGCCTCCATTTACAGTGTTGTAATATCCACTGTGTTGCCATGTTACCATGTACTTACTCTCCTGTTTAGCAAGAATATGCAGGGTATTTGAGCTACAGTTATTGGTTTTAACCATCAAAACAAATGTGTATGTGTCTCTCATGAACCTTGTTGCTGGTCCTTTGGGTAGGAGTCAGTCATTTACCAAACTTGAAGATTATTAAGTACTTTGAAAGAATGAAGAGAACTCTCTATTAAAGTGATAATAGTTTAGAGATAATGAGCTTTAAAACGATACTTTCCTCACTAACAACGTGCAAATTAAATAAATCAGCTTACTGAAAAATATAGTTTAGAATATTTGCATAAAAATAGTGCTATTCAACAAAATTCTGTTTTCATGTCTGTACTTACGTGTTTTTTAAATGCCAAAGTAGTGTGTGTAGCTTTACTTTTCTGTTGCAAACCATAGTCTTAGTGTCAAGACAGTAGGAAGAATAGCATATGACTCTACTACTGCCGTGAATTAAGCTGAACATACTGTCAGCTTTGTTAGGGAATAATTTTATGCTTAGTGACTTCAGCAGATACTCTTCTGTAAGGATGTTATTGAAACCAAATTTTAATCTTAAAAAACATTCTTAGCTTTAAAAAACCCAACAATTGGTAGATAAGATAAAAATACTTAGAGTGACAATCAAAGATTATTTAAATGTAATTTTGAGTGAAGAGAACTAGCATAAAAACTGTTTTCTGGTCTTTGCTTTTCATTGATCATTGAAATGTGCTGTTCTGTCTAATATCCACCCAGGTGGGGGTAGTTCCTTCTTGCTGTGCATTATTTCAGAAATGTGACATTATGCACAGCATCTGCTCTACCAACTATTTTCTCCTCCCTGAAATTGTAAAATGAGTAATTATTCTCAAATTGGGGTCATATTTGGTCAGGGTGGTAATCAGTTTGCCAAAGTTTGGAAAGTTCTCCCAGAATTCTGGTGTTTTCATCAAAAAACTGCTGTACCAGGGTGGAAATCAGCTCTGCAATTGCAAAAACAAATGTAAAAACACAGTAGTGAAATCTTTTCTTCTGAAGTGATGCAGCAAGTAACTAATCCTACAGCTGTTGTTGCAGCTTTAATTAAAGGTAGGTACACATAATAGAATACCTTATTGAAGTAATTTTCTAATCTTGGTCTCCTTAATTAATCAAAACTTGGGAATCTGAATACCATGTTTGCTTTGTCTTTTCCCGAGTGCAATACTCCCTTCTGCTGCAGAGTAGGAAAACTGGGAAAATGTACACACATCCCTATTAAAAGGGAAAGAAAGAGTAAGTTTAATGCATTTAAAGGCCAGAATATTCCATGATGTTTATGGAATCCACTTTTTCTGAGTCAAAATCAATAGTTTATGGTCAAACATCTAGTGTGGTTTATGGAAATCAGTATGCAGAAATTACCTTATTACTGTTAATGACTTTTTACATATTGAATATATCATATGCATATCATATGCATAGTTCAAATTTGGCACTCTCCTCCGGCAACTGAGCCTAATTATGTTTGTGTTTAATAGATCGATTGAGTGTTGCTAAGAGTAAATGGGCAGCCTAATGAGGATCTTCAACAAGAGTCATCTCTGGTTTGTAGGGAATGCACAAATGGATGCCCAGTTGCTTTTCAGGTCATGACTGTGGCTTTGCATGTAGGTACTTAAATTTTAGTAAGCCCTTTTCAGACAGCACAAGCTTCAGGTTTAAAAATATAATCCCTATTCCGACTCTGGAAGTGAAACCTACATTTTCTTGCAAGAGTACTTGATGCTTTGCAGAATTATTCCAGATTTAATAAGCAAAATGGTGTAAGAACAGTTGTACTAGTGAAGACAAAGAGGGTCCCCTGTTCATTCCCAAGTGAAATACCTGCACAATAGTGCACATGCATCCATCTCATGTCACCAGCTTACTGATCTGCTTGTTCATGTGTTTATTTCTCTAACTTCCTCTTCAAAATGATAGATATGGCCATTCCAGTCACTGTTGGTTTTTAGTTTATTATTCATTTTTGTGGTTTTATTTTCTGTGTCTTTCCAGTTTAGCAGTCTTTGCAACCACAAAATGCTGTAAACATGTGAGTGTCTTAGATATCTGGCATAGGAAAGTGTTAGGATGATTTTTGAGGGCTGTACTGTGGGTTTTGAATATTTCATGTGTTCATATCAGTGTATGCTAATGAATCCATTCAGGATTTTTCTCATACATTTAAATGGATCTTAAAATGCAATGAGCACCCATTTCTTGAAGATCTCAAGAAATGGAAAGACTAGGAAGAAATTAGAGAGTTCAGAGGGAGGGGGACACATAATGAAACAGATTATTTGAGAACAGATTCTTTTTTGGTCTTTTCACCTACCATACTTGATCTGTCTTGGCATTTTTCGCTTTCTCAGATGCAAGTGAAACCAGACAGATTAATAAATAGGGTTGCCATGTTCAGTTAAACATTGTGTATTGCAGAAACATGACCAAGCACAAGGTGCAGTCTGAAAAGAATGAAATCCTTGGAGTCAAGATAAGCGTTTGTGTTTTCAGTCTTTAGATAAAGAAATATATTCTATACTGAAAAAGCCCACATTTAGATTTTACCTTCAAAAAGCCAATAAAGAAAATGAGGTAGTGCATTGGCATATCACCTAAGGATTCTGAAAGAATTGAATTCTTTGATGCTATTCAGTTCCTCTCTGACTGGTGAATTTGTAAAGAGTGTTTATTGCCAGGTGACATGTAATGAAGAGTCCAAGTTTTTTCCTTTTTACTACTTCGGGAGCTGTCTTTTTACCTTTTCTAATTGTTTTCATTTTTATTTTACTTTTATTTTATGTAATTCATCTGTCATTTGTATTTCTAGTGATTTAAATGCATGTTTGGCATAAGTGAAACTTTTAGTTTTAAGCAGCTGGGATTCAAAAAAGGGAATTCATACAAATGACTGGAGACATACCTGGGTGTGTGCAACAGCATTTACCAAATTTTGTGAGTGAAATAAATATTTCAGTTCCAGAATAAGATGAGTACTTGTAATTTAACAATTACACCTTTTAAATTGATGTACAGGTAGTTTAAAGATTAGTGAAAATGGTAAAACATGCTCTGATACCTGCAAAAAGTTTTATTTGGTTTGAATTTGCACCTAAGACGTCTCATTGGAACTTTTCATGGAGACTCTAGTGGATAAAAATGCTGTCTTTAAAAGTTACACAGACACCGGTTCATCCTCTTATTTCCTTTCATGTTTCAATAGTAGTTCTTCCCAAATTAATAATATATTAACAGTACAACATTTCTATACATATCTCCAAAATACCATTAGAGGGGCTTTGCTTTTCCAAATCAGACATACTTACTTCATCCCTGTGTATTGAAGGGTGTTGGTAGCTGGTGTTCAGCACTCTGATCTTCTTGAGCCAAGGAAGTTTTGTCCCAGTAAGAATGCCTCCAGCTCTTCAGTGTCTGCGTATTGACTTCTTCAAGCTCTTGAGCCATTAGCTTTAGAGAAAATTATGAAAGGTTAAGAAGACCTTTGTACAAAAGCTTTATCTGAATTTATTTTATGCATACTGTAGTTCCATTTTGATGGTTTCTTCCCACTGTATTTGTATGGCTTTTTTTCCCTCCCTTTCTCTTTTACTGGATTTCCTTTTCCTCATAAAACCAATCACTACACATGCCCATGCCATGGTTTAACCCCAGACAGCAACCAAGTTCCACACAGCTGCTTGCTCACTCACCCCCTCCCTCAGTGGGATGGAGGATACAATTGGAAAGAAGTAAATGCTTGTGTGTTGAGACAAGAATAGTTGGAGCAAAGTAAAATATAATAATAATATACAGATACTATTGATAATTGTGACAATAACTGTAAGTAAAAGGAGAGAGAAAGAGAGAAGTAAAACACAAGAAAACAAGTGATGCATATTACAATTGCTCACTGCTCACTGGCCAATGCCCAGACAGTCCCTGAGCAGCAGTTGGCCCCTTCTGGCCAGCTCCCCTCAGTTTATACACTGACCATGACACTCTGCAGTATGGAATATCCCTTTGGCCAGTTTGGGTCACCTGTGCTGACTGTGCTCCCTCCCATCTTCCTGTGCACCTGCTTGCTGGCAGAGCATGGAACACTGAAAAGTCCTTCTCTTGGGGTAACCACTACTTAGCAACAGCAACTCGGTTATTAACATTATTCTTACACTAAATCCAAACCACAGCACAGTACCATCTACTAGGAACAAAACTCAATTCCAGACAAAACCATGACAACCCGCAACACAACATTTGCCAGACTTTGGTACTTGTGACAAATGTCATACAGGCAATCACTTGATTTCTCAAAAAGAAGATCCAGTGGTCTTCAAAAGCCTTCCAGGTCAAGTGGAACAGCATGGAAAATAGAACTTTTTAATGCATAAAAAATATTAGTGTAGTAGCTGCTCTGTGCAGGCTTCAGTGAAGAGTTCTATATATGAGTTTATACAATACAATAATTTGTGTCTTTTCTGTTTGATTCAGGTCATTGCCATTGTTATGGATATGTTTACAGATGTGGATATTTTTAGAGAAATCGTGGAGGCATCTACTAGAGGGATCGCGGTATATATCCTGCTTGATGAGTCAAACTTCAGTCACTTTCTGAAGATGACAGAGAAACAAGGCTGTCAAGTTCAGAGGCTCAGGGTAAGGCATCCTGTCTTCCTTTGCATGAACATTCACTACTTACTCCACAGCCCTCCGAAAAGTGACAATTATTGAAAAAGTGACTATCAAATACTAATTTTTTCAAATTAACGATCAAGTGTAAATAGTTAAGCTCTCAGCAGACCTTTCCCTACAGATTTTTTTAAAGCATCTTTTTCAAATGTCAAAATGCGTATTTGATAGTTACATAATTTTAATATATTATTTATAAAATAATTTTCCATTATTGTGTATTTAGGAATACTGCATATTTGAAAAACTAAGCTGTTTTTCTCTCTTTCTCTTATAGTTGCCTGCAAATAAAGTCATAAAACTTAGATAAATTAATAAGTTGTGTACTTCATGTTATGATATTCTTTTTTAAGGTTATGCATTAAAATACTTTAAGATGCACAAGATGCTATTTTATTAGTGTTTTTCTGGAAATCCATATTATAATGTGTGTGCTTTATGTCCTAGGGAGTATTACTTTTAGACATTAAGTATGTAATTTTGTCATGTAAAAGAGATAACAAGATGACTACCATTTACTTTTTCACATGATGTTCTGCGCTGCCCTAATGTTTATCGAGGATTAGAATATAAACCACAAGCTGCACTGAACTGACGTAAATGCTTCATAAATACTTCTAGATTTACTCTACTGTTGATAGTACTAAAGAAGTTCCAAGGATGTTGTCAGAGTCTCTTTGCAAAGTTCTCAGCACTGCCTTGGCTCATAGTTCTATTTGAAACTCCTTGCCTCTGTAACTAGTTAAGCTGTGTTCATGACAAATAAAAATATTATAAAAGCTCTTCTTGGCAGCACCTATTTTAAGAACCCAGTCAAAGAATCAGATACAGATACGGTGTATTTGGGAGGATAAAGAGGACTTTTTGGTGGACGTTTGGAATAAACTCTATTTTACACCCATTTTTACTCTGGAGTGTTGACTTCAGTCCTTAGAAGTATTCCCATTCCACTTTCCATGCCTGTTTCTTGTGTATGAGTGTGTGTGGGATTGCTCTCTAGTGGCCTAATATACAGACCTGTGGGAATTTATGGAAAAAAGCACCAAAACCATGGCGTGGTTCTATAAACACTGGTAGTGATTACCTTGATGAAGTCATAATTTGGCAATATTTCTGTACTCCAGAACTTGAGATACCACCATTTGCTCATTACTTGGGTTAATTATGCCATAGAGATTCCAAAAAAATGGTCTATTTCTATTCTATATGGAATGAATTTTGTCCTTCCAAAATAAAAGATATTAGGACCATGCATTTCAAATAATAATCTCAGAAATGCTGTATGCATTTTCAAATTAATTCCATGCAATATGTATTCACAGCTGTTTCAAAAGCTTACCTTCTTTTGAGTGGATTCAAGGTTGTCTTTTTAATGCAGTTTTATAGACCTGTAGGTATTTATACTGTGGTTGAAAGAATTAATATACATAGATTAGAGTAGATTTTGTATGGATTAGTGTGGATTGGAGAGGTTTAGACTTGGCCTCTTCAGTGACATTGTGTTTAATATGTTCCTGGTTTTTGGTGGGAGAAATATAATACATCTTTACTCTGCAAGGTTAACTTAAAATACTTCTTTGAGTTTCATCAGAAAGTAAAAAAAATATATGCCAAAGAGCTAAGCAGTAATCCTGTTGTGTGCTGAGTTTTCAGTTTGGCTTGTAATAAAGTTGTTTAAATTAATGGTCTTCTCATCCAAGGGCTACTCCCAGTGACTGTTGCTCTGAGAGCCTCAGTTTACTACTCCTGTAGTAACTCCTGTGCCTTTTTAGAGAATAAAAGGGAAATGCAGGTGACTGTGAAAGAACAGCCAGTATTTTGAAGTTGCTTTCTCCCTTTCACTTTTTCCCATCCCTCAAGGTTCAGAAAAAAAATAAACATCTTCTACTTTTTGTACTTTTGGCTTCTGGTCTTGCCCTTCTGTTCAGCAAAGGCAAGAAGATAACAGAGTTGTGTGGGTCTGTTTCTTTTCCTGAAGATGTAGCACCAGCAGAACTGGTCTTGTTATTCTCTGGCATGATTTGGTTCAGTCTTGTTGGAGTATGACTGATGCTTCTTAGGCCATACATTCATGATGAGTTTTCTGTAAAAGCTTTTCAGACTCAACACCTCTGTCTCTTTTACTGATTCGATTCCCTTCGAAAAAATAACGGGATGCAGTGATGAATGAAACTGTATTTTTAAATTCAGATTTACAACTAAGTAGTCTTCTGTAGGGGAAAAAAAAGAGGATTTTGTTCATACATATTCATTAAATGTGCAGACAGTTTTCTCATCTGTAGTCTGACTCTAAATCAGGGCATGCTTCCCCCTTTATTGAAACAGGTAACTGAAGAAATGGATGGACCTTATATTCTGTCAATATTTTGTGAATTCTGTAATGGAAACTATGAAATCAGGGGGTTACTAGGACTATTTTTACTCTTTCCTACAGCATCTTTTCATGTGGGTTTTTTTTAGTTAATGTTCATCTTGACATCACATCCATCAGTGAAAACGAAATAATTCCTTTCCTATACTTTCCCATTTCTCTTTTAGAGTTTCATTAGTTTTCTGTCTGTGCTACATTTGTCCTCAATAATTAATGTGTTTATTTTGGCTTTTTTTTCTCTTCTCCACCTAAGCCTCTTTTGATTAACTTTGTCACTGGTCTGGCTTTTTTGGTCAGCAATTCCTTTGCATAGAAAGATAGAGTTGTTACACATTCAAACTTTTTTTTTTTTAAGGTGATTTTTCAGCAACTAATAGGTAAATTTTTTTACATTTTTTCCTGCTACTGACAGGTGCTTCAGCAAACTGTGAAACAGATTTGCCCTGCAGAATGCAGCAGCAAGACAACAATCCCTAGAGCCACCAGAATGCTCAATGCATTTTGGATTAGAAATGAAAAACTGACGTTGTAGGCAATGTTATTGAATGCCCAACCAATTCAACAAAGCTCCTGACAAAGATCTGACACAGATCTTTGAGTTTTATTTGATATGAGGTGAGATGTGATGGAGGTTCTATGTTCTGGAGAAACCTTGTTTTTACTCCTCTGTTAATAATGAAGAATCATTTTGCTACAGGAGGGTATTGAAAGCAATTTGGCAGGAACTGTTATTATCTGATAATCCTTCCAGTATTTTTAATAGAAAATAGAAAATAGAACATCTAATGAATTGAATTTACTTCCCTTCCATGAAGTCTACTCCCAGATATGCATGTTTAAATGCATAGTAGGAGCTGCTCTTGTGACCTGCTTGCAGTCTGTTTTTTCTCACCCGTGTTACCAAAATCATCAAAAGTTTTCCAGTATTTCCACATCTAAGGCAAATTTGGTTATTGAATAGCCATACACATCATTATGTTGTATCTGTGAGCAAACTTCTATGATAAGGACCAGACTCCAGTCAAGTCTTGAGTGGTCATTGAATCAGATTTGAAGTCAGAATAGAAGCCAACTGGAAAACTACATAGCATTTGTATGACACACATATGGTCAATAGTTACTTTTTTAAACTGGTAATCTGTCACAAGTAGAGTCATCCAGGGATCAGTACTGGGCACAATGCTATTTAATATCCTCCTAAGTGATCTGGACAATGGGATCAAGGGTAGCCTGACAGAGTTTGCTGGTAATACAAACTGAGTGGGTAAGAGTACACTTTGGAAGGGAGACCCATCCTGCAGGTGGACCTGGATTAGCTGTAAGAGTGGGCTACCAAGACCCTTATGAATTTCAGCAAGGATGAAGGTAAAGTCTTGCACCTGGAAAAGCATAATCCAGGAATGCAGCACAGGCTGGGATGTAGCCAGCTGGGCAGCAGCTCTGTGGAGAGGGATCTAAGGTTCTGTGGGTAACAAGCTCAGTGTGAGCAAGCAGTGTGCTGCTCCTGCAAGGAATGCCAGCAGGGTGCTGGGCTGCATCAGCAAGGCCATCACCCGCAGAGAGAAGGAAGTCATTACCCCACTCTGCTGAGCACTTGTCAGGCCACATGTGGAATGGTGTGTTCGATTTTGATCCCCATTATACAAAAAAGATGTGGACAGGCTGGAGAGGGTCCAGAGAAGGGCCACAAAGGTGATCCAAGGACTGGGAAGCTGCCAAATGAGGAAGGGCGGAGAAAATTGAGGGGTTTTCAGCTTTGAGAAGAGAAGGAGAGACCTTATCACTGTGTTCTAGTATGGAAAAGGAGGCTACAAAGAGGATGGAGACTCCTTTTTTACAATGAGTCACATGGAAAGGACAAAAGGTATTGGGAACAAGTTACTCCTGGAGAGATTCCAAGAGGAAATTTTGTCAAAATGAGAACAATCAGCCATTGAAATAATTTACCCTGAGTAGTAGTGAATTCCTCAACACTGGACACTTTTAAGATTCAAGTGGACAGGTGCTGGGGCATCTTGACCAGACTGCTTTTGCAAAGAAAGATTGGATCAGATGATCCTCGAGGTCCTTTCCAATCTGATATTCTATGACCTATTTTATCTTACTAGAGAAGAGAGGCCCAGGATAAAAAATAGTATTACTAATGAGGAACAATATGAGAAATGGGACTATTTTTCCTTTATACTGTGGTCTAAATATTAGGTAGACATCAATTTATTTCTTTGTGCGTATTCTTGACCGCAAGTACAGGGTGAGTAAAATGCTGAAATGAAATGTTTAAGACTGATATACTCACTGTACTTACCTATCATATTGGAGTGTTTTTACTAATGAAAATAAATGTGTAGTGGTGAATTACACTTCAGAATTTTAAATCATGGTTATGTGGCTCTCTCTGGAATGAAAGTGTACAGCTGTACATAAAAAGAGGTTAGAGCTTGTTTCCTGTTCATCACTGGGTGTCATTTAACTGGATAGCCCTGATGGCTGTCCTTAATATGCAGCCACTGGATGTTTTAAATGTGCCTGAGTGTTCTACAAACTCCTCTTGGACAAGAGAGAATATCCTCTGCTTGGCTTCAGAACCCTCCATTCATAAATGAATGATTGCTTTACCCACAGTGATGCAGTGGTGAGTGGCACACTGCTGTTAGTAGGAGAGTCCTAGAGCCTGAGGATGAAACAAAGCAGGAGCCCAGGATTTCATACCAAATGGGGCCTGTATATGTTTATTGCTTCTAATCCCAAGTGGAATGCATTGTTACTATAATATCCTCAAATATGGTTAGTATTTTGGGGGATTATTAAGAGTGTGCATTTCTGGCACCTTAATTAGAGGATTTGAAGCTGGTTAAGAGTGCTGGATGAACTGTGCAGGAAAAGGAAGTGTTATGTGAGAAAGGTGAGTGTGATCTCTGGCACATGTCATGTTCCCATCTGGTAAGGGATGACCTACCAAGGGAAGGAAAGAGTGCAGGATCAAGGAGTCAGGATGGAAAAGCTGCAGGAGGAAAAATACTGAAGAGAAGGAAAACAAAAAGGAGAACAGAGGGAGCCGTGACTACAATTTCTTAAAAAAATCCCTAGCAATTTAATGTAAATAATTTTATTCCTTTTTTACATATGCCTACTTAAAGTTATATTTCAATGTATGGGTACCTAAGGCAAAGCTTTTTCTTTGTGTACAGTATGGTAATTTGCAAGCCATTAGCCTTGGTTGTGCCTCCAGCATTGATTCCCAAGTGATATCCTGTCCAATACTGATCAGACCTTATCTCAGTAAGATTTGATGTGTTCAACTGGCATATCTTTAGGCCAGCATTACTTGTTATGGTTACTTGAAAATGTATAAGCTGCTCTCAAGTTACCTTTTTCAAATTATAATGACATAAATATGATTAAATATAATTAAAAATAAATCTGAAATACACATATAATTTTGTGATATATAGAACTGGGTAGATCAGTCATCAAAGTAAATGCAAATTTCATTACTAATGAACAAAATTCTATTTAAAATAAGGAGTTACTATTTTGGTTATCTTTAGAATGGGTAAATTCCATTATTTTCTTTTCTTCTATTTCAGGAAATACCATAGTGTTTATCTTGCAAATAAAAGCTTTTTATATAATTAGTTAAAGCTTGAATAACTGTTGGAGAAAAAATTATTTTCTTCAGTGAGCTAGTTCAAAGTTCAACAAAATCACTTTGGGAAAGGTCGGAAATTGACTTTCATCGATAAGAAAACTTCTAATTGGAATGCAGAAAACTTAAAGACAGAATTTTAGGTTGGCAAAAGTGATCAGCAGTTAGAGATGCAAATTTATGTTAACTTGGCATTCAGTAATGCAGATTGGATTGTTATTAATTCTTTTGTTGCTGTTTCTGAAAATAGACCTAAGCATCCACCTGTATTTTCACTTTTAAAATTTTACAGAACTTTTAGGCAATGCTTCTTTTATTTATCTAATTAAGAGATAAACTTTATGTTTTATGTTTTTAGCACATTTGCTAGACTTTGCTTAACTGTGGCATTTAGCTCACAAACAAAAGTGATTCTTAAATGCTGTCTTGTACATTTTAACTGAGTCGAATTTGTGTTCAAACACAGCTTGACAAAAATGCTAATTAAAAACTTACCTAATGGTGAAAGAAATTTAAAGAACTTGGATAGCTTGAGTTAAAACATGTTTTGCCAACTCAGCATCTTTTAAGTATAACTCTTGCTTCTGTGGTTTGATTTTTCACTTCATAAAAGTTTTAAGATACCAACACTGAAATGTACACTGATTTAGAAAGCATGTGGTTTTTGGGTATGTGCTTTCATTTCATGGATATTTTCTCCTAATTTTTTGAATTTTCTGTTTGGAAAGATAAAGTTCATGGGATTGTAGTAGACGTTATCTTTAAAAGTATTACAACCTCTATCTTCTAGAATTTCATATGTTTCAGGTAAATGTGGAAGTGCTCCCATAGATAATGAAGGCTTATGTCACTGTATTGCAAACTCAGTCATACTTTATAGACTGGAATTTTAAATAAATTTGTGAGTTTAAACATCTCTACAGCTTCCTGAGGATGAGAAATGAAGAAGATGCTGTTCTCTTCCCCATGGTATCCAGTGACAGGATGCCTGGGAATGTTTCCAAGCTGCGCCACAGGAGGTTTAGACTGGACACCAGGAAGCCTTTCTTTACTGAGGGAGTTGTCAAACACTGGAACAGGCTTCCTAGGGAAGTGGTCGATGCCCCAAGTCTGTCAGTGTTTAAGAGACATTTGGAAAATGCTCTTAATAATTTCCTTTTAGTCAGTCCTGAACTTGTCAGGTAGCTGGACTAGATGATCTTCATACATTCTTTCCATCTTAAATAGTCCTATCCTGTCCCGTCCCATCCCATCCCATCCCATCCCATCCCATCCCATCCCATCCCATCCCATCCCATCCCATCCCATCCCATCCTTTTCTGTTTATTTCATCCTCCTGGTTTTGCTGAATTTACCATGTTCACAGTCTTTTCCATTTGCTTCATGAACAGCCCTTCCACCTATACCTGACCTTTACAGAGCACATCTGCCATGATTTGCAACCTGTCCTTGTAGCAGTCCTGTGAAGCAAGGCATTCCTCTCTTTTCACGGGCCTTACATTCCACCATTTCCATATGTGCAGAGTATGTAATGATCATGTAGATTCTTGTTTTTACTGCCAATGCTAAATTATGGATTGCACTCCTCCTGGAATACTTGTAAATTACCAGAAATTAGAGTTGCTGGAAAACTATTTCAAGGCTAGAAACCACAGCGAATATTGTGATCATTCATGGCTATATTACATGAGGTAGATGCCCGTAGGTTGGTTTACATTGAATAAAAATTTTAGTTTTTCTATAAGTAAACATATTTTATGTAATAATTTCTATTAAATGTGCTTTCTTTCCTACATCCCCATAAGAACTTTTGGAAAATTATTTTTACTGCAGTCCATAAGGTATTGTAACAACTTCTTTCAATTTTTTTATTTCTATGAGCTTAGTAAACAAGTGACAGTAGAAAGAGAAAAAAAAAATACAAGACGCTGACTCAGCTGAATCAGTTTCATCAGTAGTCTGGAATATAAATTGACTACATTTTTGAGATCCAGCATGGAAAACTTCCTAAATGCCATTTACTGAGTTTACATGAATAAAACATAAAGCTTAATAGAATTCAAAATTAATTGCTCCATTGAGTTTAAGCTGCCTATGCATGTTTTGTTAGAGTCTCTGAATTTAAACATGTGGTTGATCCCGTGGTGCAAAGCTGATACAAAAATCCTACTGATGGTAAAACTGGCACCAAGTGGTATCATTCAGTGGATCATCTCAGAGTAGGGTGTATGTATTTGTAGATGCAGCAGCCTTGTTCAATTAAAATAAAAGTGATCCTGGCTCTTTTAAGTGCTCTCTGTGATTAGCTGTGATACTTGGAAATCTTACAAAATTGTGCATCAGATGATGGAAAAAATTTCTTTTTATAGTACAAAACCTCTTTCCCTTGTTGAAGACATCTTGTTCCAGAACCTCATTTCTGAAGTGGTGGCTATGGAAAAGCGGAATTACATTTTCTGTGGCCTAGGGAATCTCATCAGCCTTGAAGACAAAACAGTAACTGGCCATTTTATGTCCCTAGGTGGCAAGTTTGATCAGCGTTTCATTCCCTGCAGAACTTATTAATATGCAATAATGTAATTTTTCTCCTACTGTTTCTCTGAATTTTATCCCTCTCGATGCTAAACATGGACTACAGTAAAGTAAAGTATTTTGATTGTCTTTTTCAGAATATGAGGGTGCGGACAGTGAAAGGACAAGATTACTATTCTAAAACGGGAGCAAAATTCCATGGAAAAATGGAACAAAAATTTATTCTTGTTGACTGTAAGAAAGTCATATATGGTTCTTACAGGTAAGATGAGTCATTGAAGTGTCTGTAGCAAACCTGTCATCTCAGTACTGCCGCTGTAGCAAATTTGGGGGTTTTCTATTTGTGAAAATTCTTCCAGGGAAGTGCATGAGTAAATTTGATAATCTTTTCTATAACTTAACCAGTTTTCGTAAATAGATACTTAATAACCAGTAAATAGATACTTACTGCTAACTGGCCTAAGAGATCCTCTGTTCATTTTTCACAAATAAGAAATAAAGGATTTGCATTTTGCTACAGCTGGAGAGTTGATAAAAAGAGGAAAATCCTGGTTTGTCTGATATTGTCTGAATTATTCTTGTTTAACATTCACTCCAGAAGAGGTTGTCAAAATTATTTCATAAGCTGTCTTGGATAGTTCCTCATGTAATAATCTTCTAAAGCTAATATTAGAAACTGATTCTGTGGCTCTCTAGTATATGATAGTCAAATTCAGAATTGCCCAAATTAAGTCTCTCTCTGTGTTGGCTAAGTTTCTTTATTCTACTATACTTTATATTTCCAGTGTATTTGTTGAAATTATAGGCTGGAAGAACTTACAGCCTTACAGAGCTGGAAAAAACCTAAGTTAAAGCAGAGATGGTCTTAACTCACACATTATTAAATATTTTCCTTCTTTTCATGCTGCACTTTTCTCCTTTACCCCTACTACTGAGCTAATTTCTGCCAGCATAGTGCCTGGGTGCCACAGCCACTGCCTTTCATAAATTTCCACCACTGTAAGCTTTTGAAAATCTGACTTTTTATTTCTTCCAAGACTCAGCCAGCCCCAAATTCAGACTGACATGTATAAATGGTAGTGAGGTAAGTGATGAGTTCTTAAATGAATCAGGGTAAGAGCCTGCAGGGAGAGCCCTGCATGCTTTGACATCTACACACAGTGTTATGGTTTGTGAGAATGTGATAGGTTTTCTCATTCCATTTTGAAAAACAACACTGTTTGAACACCTTGCGCCACAGGGGCTAGAATCATCAATTTCTGTGGAAATTAGGCTTTCTTTGTAGAAGAATCTAGTGATTTGTAACAGGAAAGACAAGTCTTTCTGAACTCTGTCACTGAACTCAATTTAAAGTTCAGGGTTTATTTCAAATATTATATGTTATTAATTGTGAGAATTAATAGAAAAAAAACTTGCACAGCCCACTTTGATTTAATCTCGATACACTGTAACTTCCTGAAAAATGCAATAACAGCAAAAAAAACCCTATTTGGCAAGCCATTTTTGTGAACAAAACAAACCTATTTTCTAACATCTAGAAGAAAAATACAAATAAAATTAATTAATTGGTTTAATTTTTTTACTTTTTCATGAAAATAGGATTTCAAAATAGTTTTTCGTTGTTGTCATGTACAGATTGTATACTTTACACGCCATGATATTAGTTTTGTTGCAGCATCCTTAATGTACATGTTAATTTAATGTCATTTTGTAGCTGAAAATAAGTGCAGCTACTTAGCTTTGAGCATGTGTTCAGTCTTTCAGAGCAGAAAAGAGAAAAATTTTCTTCATCAAAGCATTATCATTGCAATTTAAAAAAATTGTCATATCTGATCCAGTGGGCATAGTAGAAACTGTAAACTTTTTTAAAATTCTGAGCTGCATCTTTTTGAAAATGTTTAGAATTAAGTACATTCAAGATTGATGAAGCAGTCCTGCATGTTATTTCAAATGTATTTTTTTCACAACATAATCACAGCATAGCATTCTCTGACTGAAGAGTAAGTACAGTGGGCATAGTTAGTCCTGTCATAATCTTTGTAGCGGTGATTTTGTTCCATTAGGTATTTGTACTTTACTGTTCTACATTTGTGAATAGTTTTTTAGAATACTTTTTATAAGGGCGGTTATAAGGGTAGTTATAGACTCATTCCTGCTCCCACTGAAATAATTGAAACATCTCCAGCTAAATTTAACTGGTATTAGATTAGACCTTCTGAGTCCAAATTACATGAATCATGCCCACAACGTATTTATTTAGAAAGTGTTTTTACAAACCCAAGTTTTGCCTGAAAGCTTTCTTATCAAGATGGACTAGCGTAATACTTTAGCTCAAAAGAACTGTATCTAATGGTCATTTGTTCTTCTTTCAGCTTTATGTGGTCATTTGAAAAAACCAACCTCAGTATGGTTCAAGTTATCACAGGACAGCTTGTTGAATCCTTTGATGAAGAGTTCAGGACTCTGTATGCCCGTTCTTCTGTTCCTAGCTCATTTGCCCCAGAACTAGTGCGGGTAAACAGTCGCAAGACACTCTGGGAAAATGATACATACCAACACTCAGTGTCTTCGTTAGCTTCAGTTTCCAGCCAAAGAAATCTTTTTGGTAGGCAAGACAAGGTTCTCAATATAGAACCTGTTTGGAAAGCTCGTGGAAGATATGCGGTAAATGAAATAGATAAATATGGCTTGAGAAATCAAGCCTATAATAAACAACCATTTAATCCAGGTTTTAATGTTCAAAATCCAATCCATCAGTATCAACCTAGTGAAAAAAATGAGCACTGGAAGAGACATAGTTACGCTGGGGAGAAGCCAGAAAGGACACCTTACCTGTTGCTCAACAGAGCTATTAACAGAGCCAACAATCTATCAAATACTTGGAAAATGCCATCCGATAGCCTTAGTATTGTGTCTTCGTTACGAGGAGGATATGCAAATAACTACAATATGCCCCAGCAAAGTTTTGCTGATCAGTTCTCACGACCGAAGGTAAATCTTGCAGAGAGAAATTCAATTGTACGGAGGTCTTTTAATGGGACAGATAATCATATCCGCCATCTGCAGCAGAGGATGCCAACCCTTGAGCACACAACGAAATCATTCCTGCGTAACTGGCGAATAAAGTCTTATTTGAACGATCAGTCGGATTATCCAGTAGAGTCAAATGGGTCAGCCTTGGGTGACAGGTATGATGGCTATGACACAGCTGAAAATATTAAGGCTCATGCGCTGTATTCTCATTCTCGCTTGCGATCATCATTGGTGTTTCAGCCAACTTTACCTGAACAGCAGGAAGTAAGCAGCTGTGCAAGTTCTTCAAATTCAACTATAATTGGGTCAGAAGGAAGTGCAACACCTAAAGGGACATCTAACCATGCTCCAAGTGTGGAAAATGGAACAGATAATATTTCAGAGGAGCTTAGCACAAACTTTCCTCTTAAATCAGATGCACCAAAACCCCACAGAATTCATACTGCAGACAACACGAAACCTAGTGTGAATTCAAATGCAGCTGGTGACTCATCACTGTATTTGTACACAGCACTGTGTACAGACAAACATGCAGAAAATTTGAAGAACCTTCAAAATGAAAATATGCTCAAAAGGAGAAGTTTTCCCATGTTTAATTCAAAGTCCATATTGGATCCTGGTGCCAACAAGCACGCATCCAATTATGTTTACAGCACATTGACTAGGCACAGACTTAAGCAGCCAGTGAGTCCAAAACTTCCAGAAGATATGCTGAAGACTGCTAAAAGTTTGCACAGTGTGGCCAACCACTTGCCACAGGAGGAAAAGGACCTGAAAGGAGAGCTAAAGAGCCCGACTGCTAGCAAGGCAATCTCCATGGCGGCTCTCACTGAAGCTAGCAAGGAGGAGTGCAGTAAGGATTGCACATCAAAGAAAGAAAGTAAAAGTTCCCCAAGTTTTCTGAAGAAAGGATCCCAGAAATTGCGGTCACTTCTCAATCTCACACCAGACAAGAAGGAAAACTTGTCAAAAAGCAAAGGTCCTGCCTTTTACAGAATGTGTAGTAGTTCTGACACGTTGGTTTCTGAAGATGAGAATCAAAAACCAAAGATTTCTGAAAATAAGACAGATTCTTCCCCAAGGAGAAAAAGAAATTCATCATCAGATTCTCAAGGTAGCTTGAACAGAAGTAAAGAAGATGTCACTGGGAATCCAACAAAGTCTCCAAAGTCTCCAAAGTCACCAAAGTCTCCAAAATCTCCAAAACCTCCATCTGATGAAAGCAATAAAAAATGTCCTCTCTTGTGCCCCCTTGAAAGTAAGTTCATAGAAACTGCAGGAGATGCATCTACCCCAAGATTTAATACAGAACAGATTCAGTATCAAGATGTGAAGGAAATCTCCACAAACACTACTTCTGAAAGTGCTCCTGTTTCTGCTCTTCAAAGAGCAAGTTCAATGACACCGCAGCTGGCAGGCTCAAAACACCAAGAGGAGCTGAGATCTCGTTTGAGTGAAAGGCGTGTGTATAGTCGCTTTGAGCCATTCTGTAAGATGGAAAATGCCAGCCAACCTGCAGGAAATGCAGCCAACAGCAGTTCACATCTATCAGATATCAAAAGCAAGACCTTAGGGAATAATTACAGCAGGGGTAATCACATGGTCGCCTACAACTCAACTGCTTACCACCCTTTGCAGCCTAATGAAAATAAGCTGAGAGGATTTATGCAAAAGTTTGGGAACTTCCTACACAAAAATAAATAAAATTTTCATTGATTATATGGAAATACAGCAAGACTAGCAAAGCTGGATGTAATCTTAACTGGACAAAAACTTTTGTAGAGCTTACTTGGATTTCTTCTTGGGTCTAGGACATTGGAATGAATGTACATATTTTTTAAAAATAATTATTATTCAATTGTTATACTTAAATCTTTACAGGAATCCTATGTCCAGAAGATGTCTCAAGGAAGTTGTTTATAGTGTTGATATTGTAAGATTAATTTTATACATCTTCCTTGTGAAGAAAATACATTCTAGCATATTGTAAGATTAATAATTGTGGGGTAAAAAAGATGGGAGATGTTTCTAAACTTCAAATAATACTGTATCCAAAGATATGCCCTTTAAAAATAGGATAGCACTAGGAATAGTGAGTTGTATTTTTTCAGCATTTATGTACACTTTCAAATGATAAACACAAATGTCAGTGCATTGCATGTTACTTATCTGTAATTTTTGAGAACGTCTTTTAGGTTTCATCTTGTTAATAATTTACCCCATAGCATCTATTGAACTGTTTGGGCAGCAGATGGATCTATCTTACTTTATTGAATTTTCTGTGTAATATGATATTTTTTGAAGTGTTTGGCATACAGATTTGAAAGTGACCTTAATCTGAGTTTTCACAGACTTGTTTACACAGTTAAACTAGTGTGAATGTAGAATGAACATAAAAAAAAATATTTATAAAAAAGGTGCCTTGAACATAACCTACAACTACTTTAAATTTCAATGGGCTAATTACATTTGTATAGCATGCCAGTATTCTGTAATGTCTTCTTTAAAAAAGCTTTTTTATTACATTTTTCTATTTAGTGTTTAAAAAAAATTCTGTGGACTTCCATTTCTCAGGTAAGTTTTTGAGTTTCACATGCAGTAGCCTGTTTTAAATGTTGCCAGATTTATTTGCAGCTATGGCTTTAATGGCCCTTACGTCAGGGTGACTATTACAAGCCCACAGGAAATTATCCAGCTAAAAGTGAGATTCATAAAAGTCACCACATCAAAGAATAAGGCACCTTTCCTAAGCCAAAATAAGTATCAGGGAAGGGTGATAGTAGAAAGTATTGAACTTCAGTGAAGGTATTGAGGCACCTAACTGCAGTCTAAGGGACACGTTTGGTTTATCTGAGCCTCTATATCATAAAAAATTTCTCAATAATAGGTGGCTACAGGTTAGTGCTTACAAAAACACAGGTGTGGTGATATGTTTGAGCAGCAGCATGACATCCACTTCTCATCTGCAGTGTGCAGCCAGAACATCCAACTAGTTTACCCTGTCCTGGGTGTGGAGTTTGTGTCTTAGAAGGACTCCATTACCATTTAGCATCAAGATATTCTGTGACAGTTTTGTTCCAAATTCAGATTTTTTTGAAATTTCACTGCTGAAAGCTTAGAATTGTTATATAGGGTCTTTGTGTTTCAGAAGAGTGTTTTAGGAGACAACTTCACTCTTAGATCTGAAAGATCCCACAGTGTCCTGTGGAGGAGTCCACAATGAAGGTCTTGGCATCATTCTTTAGAAAGAAATACCAAAAAGGCATTTCATGTACCAGTTGGATGGAGTTCATTTATCTTATGTACCTGTGGCCCTGGGAATAGATTTTGTTTGGAAATCTGCTTCTTACTGAGAATCTGCTCTGGTTCCTGTGCAGTCACCGCAGTTACTGTCAGTGATTTCAACATAGCAGTGTCAGCTTTTTATTCAAGCTCTTTCTCAGGCAACGTGATCAGTCTCATGCATCATAGCAGTAACTGTTTCATTGTGGGGATATAATTATTTATGAGACTGATGTGGTTCGCATCTCAAGCCTCTGCTCAAAGTTTAGGTCTCTCCATTAACTGTGATCACAAAAGATTTTATAAATTTCTTTATGAACACTGGTAACTTTATTCATTCCTTGATGAAATACCATAGTTCGTATTTTTCCCAAACAAACATTTATACTTATATAATCTGCCCCAACAGAGGTAACATGTTCAGGCCCAAGACAAGGGGAGTCTTAGTACTCCAGGCACATTTTCAGCATAGGCACCATGTATTTCCACAGCTACGCAGCCAACTGCAATGCCATACTGTGCTTTTTAAAACAATAAGTTTTAACCAGATTGACAGTTGTCAAGGACAGTACCTGAATTGCAGTGCAGGTGGTGCTAAATATGGTGGGGGTAGTTTTGGGAAGATTGTTACTTTTTCTTCGTACTCCTATGATCTCTGGCATATGCTTGTAGGCAGAACTATATTTGGGAAGGAAATGAGAGAGGGCGAACAAGGGACTGGGGGCAAGTTTTGCAGCAACAGTGCTTTCCATGTGGTAATAAACTTTGGGAAATCTGCACCGATGCAATTTGGAAATATTTTACTGTATTTTTCAAAGTAGATTAGAGGCTCCTGAGAAGGCACATATTTTAGTTTACCAAGTCATCTGTGCTTTTAGATATATACTGGTATTTTTTCCCTTCACAGAAGATTAAGTGAAGAGCCTGCTCATAGACTTGATAATGCAAAAAAAATCTCTGTAGAACTAGTTTTTTTTCATTTTGAGATCTCAGAGATCCCACATAGGAATAGAAATTAATTGAAATGAATTCCTCAGACCTGAGGGGAAGAAGAATCAGACACTGAGTACACTGACATCACTATTTTAGGAATGTTACAAGACCCCATGCTGCTTGGGGAGGACAAGGCTCTCCCAGGCACTATGGGAAGAGCAGCCTGATGCCCTGCCTACAGCTACAGCTTTCAACGTTGGGAAGCACACTGGAGAGGTTCCACAGGTGCTGCAAGGACTGAGTGTTCATTTGTTCCCTCCAGAACCTGTGTTAGTGGGAAAATGCTCACCCAGTACTGTCTGAATTGCTTCATGTCTCCATGGGAACCCAGCTGGCCTTAAAATAAAAAGGAAAAGATAGGGAGAAAAAAAAAAAAAACTTGCATGAGCAAAGAAAAAGGATGTGCAGATTTCAGGAGGAAAAAGTTGGAGTTTGTATTTTTGAGCTTCATTTTCCCACACCTTGTCTTGATGTTTCTGCCTTTCTGAGGAGATGCATTTCATTCAGTGTGTCCTAAATGTGCTTTGCATGTTCCAAGTTTTACACCCCACACACACCCAGTGCACTCCCAGTTTTGTAAGGCTGTGAGGTAATAGCTGTTGCCATGCATGACGGTCATTTGGCCGCATGGCTTGGGAGTTGTGAAACACAAAAGAAATGTCGTGTCATTCCCGCATTAAATAAAACCCTAATAGCAGTGTCACGTCTCTGAGGGCAGCTCTGTGAAAGCTGGCCAGTTAGGCAGTGCTGAGCATGATCCTCGGGAGCAGAGGGCAGTGCAGCTGGGAGATGCAGGCTCGTCTTACGGTGTCCATTCAATTCATGTCATAAATAAACTACCCCTACATACAGTCATAATATACAGTGAATAAATTGCTTAATCTCTTCAGCCTCATAATAAACAGCTTCTACTGCCTCTCAGATTGCAAAATTGTTAGTTGTTCTCTTATTAATGACCTTGCACTGCACTCTTTATTCATGCTAGTAAACACAGACTAGATGTGAAGAAAGATTATAAATCAAGAAAAAGTAAGTTTCCAGCTGTCTGAAAAATGAGGGTAGTAGTATTTGTGACAAATCTTGAGAGAAACAAAAAGCTTATCAGGCACTAGATGTTTGCACATAGGTGAAAAATTACTATTCAGAGACAACAACTGTTTGATAATTTTTCAGCTTTCTGAAATGTATTAGAAAATGTTGCGTTTTATAAGACATAAAAATTAAGTACCAAAATCTGTTGCAGAACAATGTAAAAATAAAATTTAAATTGACTCTACTAAGCTGTATGATAAATACATATGTTTTTTTCATTTGTAGCGTTATGTGGGGCAGGCTGTACAACCAACAAATAGCTTTGCAACTGTATAATGCAGAGAGATCAGTAAGGTTACTGTGATACTTAGTGTAATTTATTCCCCATATCAACGTTGTATTGCACAGTACAGTACTTAGAGGGTTTTTTGTATGTTTTCATTTAAGGCAGGAGAGTTAGAGCAACATAAAGCTGCAGTAGTTCATGGGTAATTGAAGTATGTTCCTCCAAATTTGTCTTCACTTGCCTAAGTAGGTATTCCATTAGCACCCCAGTGACAGGAGAGGAGACTGCAATGCTCAAAAGTCTGTCTTGCCGTTTCACTCCTTATCTCAGAGAGGTGCTTACAAATAGATATCTGGGTGCCTTTATATAGAGTCTGAAATCTTTCAGAATTTTCCACTCTAAGAATTGCAGTTTTACAATTTTCACATTTTGACATGATGCTAAAGATGTTGCATGTTCTGAGAATGCTTTTCTGTACTGAGAAACAGGATGGAAGAAAGCATTTGCTCTTGGAGAGCTCAGAGCAGGGCTGCTTTTCTATTAAGCACAGCTAGTAGTTCCAGTTTTTGCTTTTGTGATGTTGACTAATTAAGTCATAAAACTTGTGCTCCAGACCCTTCACAGCTCTGTTGCCCTTCTCTAGACACTTGCCAGCACCTCAATGTCTTTATAGTAGTGAGGGGCTCAGAACTGTGCACAGTGCTCCAAGTGTGGCCTCACCAGTGCAAACACAGTGGGACAATCACAGCCCTGGTCCTTCTGGGCACGCTGCTGCTGACACAGCCTGTCCATGTGCCTCTGCAGAGCCTTCCTACACTCCAGCAGATCAACAGTCCCAGCTAACTTGGTGTCATTTGCAAACTGATGGTGCACTTGATCCCCTCATGCTGATCATCAGTAAAGATACTAAGCAGGACTCACTCCGACACTGAGCCCTAGGGAACACCATTGTGATGACTGCCAGCAGACATTAATTCCATTCACCACCAGATCATTCAGCCAGTTTTTACCCAGGAACAACGCACCCATCCAAGCCATGAGCATCCAGTTTCTCCAGGAGAATGCTGTGGCAAATGGTGTCCCTGGCACTGAGGTCAGAGTGACAGGCCTGTAGTTTCCTGCATCCTCCTCTCGCCCTTGTAGATTGGCATCACATTTGCCAACTTCCAGTCACCTGGGACCTTCCCAGTTAAGCAGGACTGCTGGTAAATGAAAGGGGCTCGGTGAGCACTTCCACCAGCTCCCTCAGCTCCCTCCTTGGGTAGATCCAATGTGGTGCCATAGGCATGTGTGTTTAGGTGGTGTATCAGGTATCTCACCGTTTCCCCTTGGATTATGCGGGTTTCATTCTCCTCCCCATCCCTGTCTTCCAGCTCAAGAGGCTGGTACCCAGAGAACAACTTGTTTTGCTAGTAAAGACTGAGACAAAGAAGGCATTAAGTACCTCAGCATTTTCTTCATCCTTTGTGACTATGTTTCCGCCCACATCCAAGAAAGGGTGGAGATTCTCCTCAGCACTCCTGTTGCTGATGTGTTTATAGAAAGCTTTTTTATTGTCTTTTATGGCAGTGGCCAGGTTAAATTCCAGATGGGCTTTGGCCCTTCTAATTTTCTCCCTGCATAGCCTCAAAATATCCTCGTAGTTCTCCTGAATTGAGACATAAATAATTCTCCTTTTTTCCCCACATATATATTTGGCGTGTTTTTTCAAAATATCTTTGTGTATTTCTGGAGCAGAAACTGGTTGGCTAAAAATTACTTGACATCCCAGAAACAGAAGAAGTTTCTATGAAATCTGTGTGTCTTTCTTTCACCATATGTGTTAAAAAATCTAAACATCGAGTGGGTAACTGCAAAAGATAGTTGGAGGGAGAAATAATCATTTCTAATTCAAGGGCCATGGTATATGCTTATTTTGATAGTGTTTCCTCTATATGTAAACACAGCTGGGAGAAAAATTGCTGCTTTTCTCTCCAGAACACACAGAGTTTGTGACAGTTGAAGCAGAAATATTTGAAAGACTGAGCACCAGTGACAATATTTCGTTGTGTTTGAGAAATTAATGCAACTAATTAATTAGCATTCAAACAGTGGACTCTTACATGTCTGTTGTATGTCTGTTCTTGCCTCATTTAGCAACCAACGTGCTCAAAATTCATACTGATCGCCTAAAGCTTCCCAAGCTCTTGAATATTACTCTGAAGAACTATTTCAATGAGGCATTGAAAACCTGCTAATATTTTTAAACTAGGCAGTCCCAGGATAAAGCATGGCAGGCTTACTATACGGGCATATGTTTTGTTAGATTTTGGTATAAAAAATCTCAGTGCAATCCTAGCTGATGTATTGTGGGAAACTGTTAACTACATAGTTTCCTTGTTTTGTTTGGGTCATTCTAATTTTGACCCATGGCAACACTACATTTAGACATCGTGTCCAATACGTTTCTTTCAAATGTCACATATGCTGGTGTGAAAATATTATTTTGATTTCAGAGTTTAGATCAATCTTTAAAGCAGAGTGTGTGGATCTGTGATGATCCATAAGATTTCAAAAGGGGATATGGGTGTGAATTTGAATTACTGAAAAAACAAAGAGACAAAACTTAAAAGCATTTGCAAATATCCACATACAGCAAAGGAAACAAAATCAGAACATGAAATCACAAGTGAATATTCATAATGTTTTACCAGTTGAATATTTTACTAGTTGAAAATGAAAGCTAGTGCACCAACATGGCAGGAAACATAATAATCAATGCTATTTTATTTTAAAAAGCTGAGACACAACAATCTAGATGATGCAAAACAAGCATGAGGGATGCTACAAACACAGAAGACCCAGAATGGATTTTCCTGGGTAACTTTCCGGGGTGGGTAGCATGGGAAGGGAGTTCCATCAAGTTGGTTTCAATACTGACCAATGTAAAAGACTGTGCTGGTTTCATTTAAAACTTGATATACTTTTTTCCTAAAATGGAATTCCTAGATTACATAGCAGCTATGTTATGGATATACTGTGTATGTATAAATACAAACCAAAATTTGCCTTGAAATAATTTATTACTTTTATTTTTTACCAAATAAAGTGTTTCTTTTAAAGCTCAGCTCATTTCTCTCTTCATTTTTTTACTGGCTCGTACTGTTTTTAACATTTCTCATTTCAAAATTTAGAACATCTTTTAAAAAATGCTGACATCAGAAATATTGAGTGAAGTGTTGCAAATTGAGGTCTCAAAGCTGCTTCGTGGCAGCATCACTGTTTGCAGAATTCTGGAACCTTCTATGGGACCAAGAGCCCACAAAACACAAAGGACCAAAACCAGCATCACTAAAATAAAATATCTGAAATAAAATATTGGTATAATATGATGAAAGTCAGTTGGATAAAATATGTAGCTGGGTAAGATCCACAGTGTTAGTATACCATGTTTGCTTTCAGAGTCTTGGATCACTTCCTTGCTCTAATATTTTGGCTTTGTTTGCCTTCCTGTTAATTCTGCCTTGCTAATAGTGTCAGGTTCAACAGTGTTTTGTGTTTCCTCCTATCTCCACCTTAATTTCCTCTTTCCTATTTAAATGAAACTTCCTTCAGAAATCTGTTTGCCTACCTGTTGCATTGTACTTGCTATTGAAAAAATAATTTCAATTACATGGCTTGCAAGAATTCAAACAGCTCTATGCGTAAGTGCATGCTACCGTGGGATAGCTCACAAGAAATTGATTTTGAGTCCTGAATATTTACTCAGTGCCTGTGAAAAAACAGATTAAAACATAGTAGCCTTCCTGAACATCTTATGGTCTATATTTAGACTTAATGGAGGAAGGAAATTAAGAGAAAGAGAGGAAGTTTGCACTTTCCAGTTATAAAAGGTTACAGAACACTGAGGTGATTAGTCATTTACCACATGTGAAGACTTCAGTGGTTGGGATTGTGGTGTGGTGTCTGCAGGCACCCATGCACATACCTGTACGTGTAATAATGAAGCTTCATCTTGGAAGGATGGAGCTTCTACTTACATTGTAATTTACATAAAACTCATCGTGGTTCATTGCGCTCAAGTCTTCCCTCAGTTCCCACACACAAAAGTCAGAATAATTACTACCTCGTCTCCTTTTCCTTCATGTTTTCCTCACTTAGGACAAACCTAAACTTACCCTGCCAGCAACTCTGTGTGCAGCATTTCAGCATCACTAGGTAAATACATCAAAAAACCAAACCAAAACTCTTTTCATTTTTGGGACATCTCAATTGGATTTAGAAGGAAGGTACACCTATATCCTAATGAGGACAACACTGATGAATGTATGAGTTGGGGATTTCTTCCAGGAAAGTACTTGCATGCCAGTCATTACTTAAAATGTGCCACTTCTTGAGGAAACCATTTGAAAATGAGAATATTTAGAGTTACGGCAGAATTTCCTGATTATCCAAGAATTCCTTGTGTCTGAGTAAGAGCTGTCATCCCCTTTTGGCAGATGGGAAGCCCAAGGCATCACTGCTCTTTCATGCCAGAGTAGCTGTGAGTGCACACAATGATGTCTCCTTGTTTTACTTCCATTCAGTTCCACTGCCTTGAATTTACCAAAAATATGGTGACTTGGAGAGTCCATTTCCAGGTGGGCAAATTGGGTCTTGTTTAGTTCAAGCACATTCCAGACTAAAATGTTGCTGAAGTCTGTATCCATAGGTTGGACTCAATGATCTCAGAGGTCTTTTCCAACATAACTGATTCTGTGATTTTATTAAGTGCCTGTAAAATTGCACACATTTGTATATACTGAATGGATTTTCCCTTTGTATCTCAAAAATTACAAACTTTCACACTATATTAATGACACTCAGCTATTTTTATCTTGAAGTAGTGATTAGTGGTACTTAGGGCACTATATTGTGATAAATGTCAGTAAGTGACAACCCTTAAACAACAAAAATGATTAACCATTACTCTGTGTGTGCAATGGCCAGTTTTGAATCATTTATCCATGGTCTTCACAGTTGTTCTATTCAACTTGCTCATGAAAACAAAAATATCTCAGTGTGTTCTAAGGGTCTTAAGGCAGTTGGCTCTTAAGTCTGTTCTACTCTTAAGTCCGTGTATGCCTACATCAAAGTGATGCAGAAGACTCAGCCTGTAAATGGATAAATGAATGAGGCAGCCAGGCCTTGGAGTGAGGATGTTCTCAGAAACTCCTCATGGTTGTTTCCCTAATCAAAAACATTACAGCAATCAATGCAGGCCATAAGGAAACAGGTGGTTGCCATATACTTATTCTCACACTGGTAACAGCAAGAGAAGTGCTGTGAAGATGTCATGCACACCTCAAGATTCATATCCTCTGTTCTTCTCTAATCAGGACAAGGGTTTGGGGTAAAAAAAGCAGAAGAACTGGAGGAAGGATATCAGCTCTGAAAGGAAAGCCTGTTTTGCTCTGCAGATTTCAAGAACGAGTGCTCCACAAACAAACTTTTTTTAAACTGATTTTCCTTATTTTTTTCATACACAATGTCCAGACTTAAAGCAATAAAACTTCTCAAACAATAAAGCATTGAAGTTTAGGACATTATAAGAAGAATGAAGGTTTTGCCTAAAGCATTTTAGTCCCTTTTTTTTTTCCCCACCCACACCACAAATGTGGCCAGAGAGACAAAAAGCCATGAAAATAAGAGTAAACCATAAGACACTTTTGTATTTCAGACTTGCTCATACTTTTTTTTCTAACATGACTTCTGTGCAATCTATTGGTTTTATGTCTCTGCTGAAAACCTGTGGGCTCAGGTTGCTCCTCTTACACTGCTCGTCAAGCCCACTTTTCACAGACTTGTGTTTAGCCCTGCTTTTATCATTATTATTATTTCTTTCACTCTTCTGAGAAAAGTATTATCTATATGAGAATATATTATTTTTCCTGAGGACTATTACTTTTTACAGAGCCAATATTTTGATGGTCTGTAATATATGCATGCATACGTTCTCACATGAGCTTGTTTTCCATCTTGATCAGCTCTAAAGACAGGTATATTCAACAATGATCTATAATTCAAAAGATACTACTTTCTCAGTAGATAAAAATTTGCAGTCTATAATCTTTAGGTTAACAGGATATTTTATTCAGTCAACAAGCTAGTAATTTGTTTGGATTATTTTTCAGATCAATTATTTCTAACTATGTTGATCTCATGACAGTGAGAAATTAATAATAAATGAAGCTGCTAGTTGACAGTTTGAATTCAAACATTTACTTCACCTGCATTTCCTTCAGCAAGCACTACTGTATGTTTCTTCTTTTTTGTAAAAAGTCCTAATTTCCTTTTAATTTTTCCCAAGATCAAAAATATTTTATTAATTAATATATTCTCTTCCTTTGAATTTTACATAACTCACTCAATTTCTATGACTGTCTTGGGTTCCAAAATTACAGAAACACAAGAGACATGACTTTGCAAATTTGATCTACCTCAAGTGTCAAGAAGTATACCATTTAGCATATTTTAGCATGTTCCTTCACAAATAATGGAATACTTTCTCCTCTTATTGAGAAACAAGAGACATTATGCCCTTGAACTCTTTAGAAATATTTTTAGTTTGAGAGGAAATGTGGGTCTATGCATTTATATCATAATACTTGGGTGTGTGTCTGTAAATCTCTTAATTAAATGCAAAAAATAATCATAGGGCAGAAATGGAGGGCTGCCTCCATTTCCCTGAGGCAGCCAAAATATACATCAGCATATTTTAATTCCCTGCCAGCAGCAAGCTAAATTAGCAGTGCTTCGAAGTGGCAAACAAAACAAGGTGGCAACTAAAAATCTTATAAAATCCAGGCTAGCATTGCACACAGAGCACTATGCTTATGTGTGCCTTTAGTCTTCAAGCATGAATCTCAGAAAATTACAAAAGCTAGACCCCTCTGTTATTTTAGTGAGCAGAGAGCTGAGTTTGCCCATGCTGAGCAGCACAGGTGGGGCAGAGCCTGTCCCAGCAGGGTGCTCAGCACACACTGTGGGTGATAGCACACCTGGCATTTTTAGTATTTGCCAGCAGCTGCATGGACTCCTATCCAAATGCTCTGTATGTATCCCCTACCCTCCCTCTAATTATTTTTATTTGTTTATTTTGAAAGTGAAGCTCAAACCTAGAGGTAGAAGACCCGTGTCCTGTTCTGACTCATGCAATGTCAGGTTAAATAGTTAGAAAATTCAGTCCCAAAACCTTTTCTCTTGATGCTGATGAGTGACCACACCAGGCTTCAGTGAGATTGCTGTTGCTGGCAGGGAGGCTGTTTAAGAGACTGAAACAATCTTCCTGAATATCCCAAGAAAGGAAAAACCAAAAAAGTCTCTCCCATCAGTATGTTTTATGTCCTCTTTTTGTGTGGAAGCAGACTGTTGTGGCAGGGAGAAGTGCTAAGGAAGCCAGAGCAGGAACCAGTGGTATGATTTGTCACACAAAGTGACACAAAACCATAAGAAGCAGGAATCTGACCTTGTCAGTACAGTGAGTTAATAGCTATTCCTGTAAGCACTTCTGAGAAGTCTCAAGCAGGTCTGGTCTGTGGTGTTCCTTGTCTGATGAAAATTTCACAGACACAATCATGCTAAAGGACCCAGTTTCAGTTTTTCCTCGTTTCCTGACAGATATTTCTTCTCTCCTCACACTGGTACCCATGCATTTATGGGTCCAACATATCAACAGCATCAATGCATGAGGATACTTCAGAGAGATACACAAGCTACAGTAAATTTTGCAGCTGTAATGAGATTGCTAAAGAATCTGAAGTGCCACAGTTCACAGCCTGCTCAGATATCTCCAATCTTTAGCACTGGCAAAAGTATAGACAAAACCACTGTAGAAATGACAAAAATGGCATTTAAACCAACCCCAGTTTCTGAGGTTCAGAGTCAATGTATCAGTGTGATAATAGTCTCCATATGATATCTGATTATATCTCGTGATATTTTTATACATATAACATTAAATAAATAATCGGTCAATACTTAAGACTGATTTATTTGATCTGACAAGGTAGTAAAATGCCCCAGAATAAAGTGCATATTAATAAACAGCCCTGGTTTTGCAGATGGTTCCTTACTGATCTTCAGGTAAGAATGGAGTATTCTATGAGGTTTACTTTAGCTACTGATCAATTACAGGAAATGATACTTAGGAAACATGCAATTAATTTGCTTTCAGTGTGGTGATGATGCAGATGTAAAAGGATCATCACCAGAAAAAAAGGTACAGAAAACAGCAACCTGATGACAGAGTTTTGTTTTTGTATGGTTTTTTTAATCTACGTGATGTATATCCCCTGTATAGATGAAACACTACAAACCAACCATAAATTAAAAGTAGTATGAATTAATGGATTCTGCTCGCTGTAAACCACAGTCAATAATGTATTCATTACTTCCAGCTAATACCAGAGCCCATGAGCCCTCAGCTGCTGCATCTAAATAACACTGAGGCAATTTCCATGCTGATTTATACCTAAGAGAGGGCAGTCCCAATTCCTGTTTTTCAGGATGTGCAATATTTTTAAATTAAGTACTGGACTAGCATGGGGGAGATTAAGATTCAGCAAGTCTTACATAGGTTTCTTATGTAACCAGCTAGGATTTGATTTTCTAACACATCATGCAACCCCATTTCTCTATCCTTTGTTTCTTCTAAACTAAAACAAAGAAGCAGAGCTGGATAGAAAGACCAAAAGGCTGGACTCCTTCTTCCATTGACCTAATTTCTCAATCAACAGACACCTCTTTTTTTGTCCTTACCTGTTTTATTACCTGATTTCTCATCTTCATCAGTGGTGCTCCTACAGGGGTTATCCAGGGGAGCTACTGGTTCTCCCTCAGCTCCATGCAAACTTTCCGTGTCAACCAGGGGCACACACAGACCAGGCATAGATGGACCAAGCAGATACCTGGAATGCAAAAATGGAGGAAAGCTTAACTGAGAAACTTTAAAGGCAGAGATTTGAGAAAGGTGAGATGATTGTCTCTCTTGCCAGTGAGATCTGGACCCCTGAGGGGTGACTAAAGCAGAGCTGAAGTGGTCAGAAAACTGTAATGCTGACAGCTTACATGTCTGCAGTGACTTTCTAGTCAGAGAGGAGCAAGGCTGACTTTTGTGGCTTAGTAATTCGGATCAATGTGAGTAAAATGGGTCTTATGCTGGAGGTACTTTACCTAGTCTAGTTTCTGGTCCATTTTTTCTCTTATTTATACATAGCAAGTACACTGTAAAAAGAAAAGAAAAAAACAAAAATTCCCCAAATCCTTTTCCATTTACCTGTCTGCATCATGCCAGTGACGAAATGCAATAGTTCTCCTGTGCCCGTGGTTCAGCTGACTGCTGCAGTCTCGTATCCTTTCTGTCTAGACAGTAAGGGATCTTAAATTACCTGTTAATATATCTCTTTTTAAAATTTTCTGAGTTATACTCATTATAACCTTCAAGACAGAGTGATGAATAAGTTTCTTCTGTTTCATCACTTGATGAAACTCCTTCTATAACTTATAACTAGGTTTATTTGAGTAGATTGGGTGTAACTTTACAGGTTTGTGAAAAAGATGGGGACAGCTGTGCTGTGTAAATATCTTTAACATTGGTCATTGTAATTTGCAGCACCTGCAGCAGATAGTTCTGAATAAATATCTGTGGCTTTCTGAAATTTTTACTAAGAGGGCTTGTACATGACTTGTTTGGTAATAATTTTATTTGTTTCAAAGGTACTCTTAAATGAGAATGTTTGATTTTGGTTTTAGAAATCTACCATGGCAACAAAATGATCACTCTGAGTTTGTTCCTTTTTAAGGTGACGTTACTGAACAATTGCAGAATTAATTCTACTCTGTTTATTTTTTTCCCCCTCAAAATTTTCCTCTGAGATGGAAAAATTAGCTGACAAGCACTAGGCATCTCTGTGCCTGCTTCTCCTCATGGCAATGAGAGCAAAACCAGTGTGCTGTAGTGAGGAAGCAGGCTGCTGGTGATTTCCATGGAACTGAGCAGGATAATGGAGGTACTGGACTAACCACCCAGAAAGAAGGGTAGAAGATGCAAAATTAATCCCCAAGCCTCTGCCAGTACTCCCAATGTTTTAAGGAGGATTTTGTTCCTCATTGTTGTTCCTCATTTTAATTTTGTCCCTCCAGAGTGAGCTATTTTTGTGAATTTTTAGACTTGAAAATATTTAGAAAAAACTTTTCAAAAGCAGTTTGACCCCTGCATTCAGTCATTTTGGAAGTGGAAATTCCAGCCCAAGCAGTTTAAAGGGGAACACTGGCTTTCAAAAAGACTTCATGTACAAAAGGGTAAACAAACAACATCTAAACATGATTGACTGGAATGAGTTTGTAAAATTCATCTTGAAATGATCCCATCTCTCTTCTGTTGTTCTGTGATTTGGGGTATTTTCCAGCAGCTGACTGTTGTGTAGCTGCCCAGCATCATTGTGGCTCTGGCGAAGCTTTGGAAGCTGCCCTTTTGGAAGCAGCACTGTGTAGTGTGTCCCATTCTCACTCTGCCTGCAGCCCCCAGTGCTGGGGATGTCCCTGGCATGTCACACAGGAGCCACAAAGGTGTTATGCAGGGTACAGGGAAACCTCAGTTTCCCCCTTCCTGCCTGCAGCTGCTGCTGCACATGGAGCTGTTGCTATTCTTCTCACATGGCGATCTTTCTTCCTTGAGAGAGTATCCTCAAGGGATGCACAGTATTTCTTTATTGTAACCTTTGGGTTTAATGTGCAAGCTGCACTCTGCATTTTATAACTCTGTTTGATTGTTTGCAGACTCTGTTTATGTGAGCCATCCCTGTGGCTACAAGTTTGCTCTGGGGTCTTTTTTTAACAGATTCACTGTTTCCTGATTTACTTTAGCACTGTTCAGCTTGTGACCTGAGAATTGCTGTTGCTACACAGAATATCACAGATGTTCCACATAATTATTACAGACTCCCCCTCCTTCCCACCCGAAAAAACTTCCCACAACCAACCCTCCTATGTAGTCAGGTACAAAATGAAGCAACATGAGTGAAATCAAACAATAAATGAGTACTTAAAGTTTACACTGTTGTTATCTGTTGAAAAGAATAGCTTTGTGCTGGAACTTTATGGATTAGTCCTTTCTTTTTCTCTGCAAATAGTAGATGATCCTTTAACTAAATAACTTATTTGACACGCCAGTTAGACAAAATTAATTTACACTTAGTTTTAGATGGTTTGAAAGGCTTTTTGCACTTTACTAATATTCCAGCCACGATATAGTCCCAAGTTCAACAGTTAAAATTTCTAAGCACTGTTTTTTTAGAAAGTGTAGTTTGCTAATACCAAATATGCTAATAATGAGATTTTTCATGAATTTTTGAGGTAATGGATAAAACATTCAGAAAATTCCTTTAATTATATCTAATATTTCTGCAATTGCCAACTGTGATACAGCAGCTGCATTAAACTTTGTTTTTGGAAAGAGAAGGAAAAGATTATTCCTTTTCCAGTCTATGTTAATAACATTCAGTGGAAAGATGTCTTAGAATAACTTTTAGGGGATGTGAAGGATAGATGTTGGGCATTTATCCCAAAAGATACTTCTGCTTTCAGCTAATGTTCCATCAATACATCCTCAGAGAAAACTTGCAGTTTGCCCCAGATGCAGTTCGTGTGGATGAGTAATCTCTCCTTAACCTGGTTTTAGTAGAGCCTTGGGATCCTTCCTTCACCCTGTGGCCTCAGAGCAGGGCAAGTCAGGGTGTTCACTCTCACAAGATGGAGACCATCAGCAGCTGAGAACATATTTCTGAAACAAAGCAGCATGTCCTTGTTGCCTGAAAGCAGTGGATAGCACAGTCCTTGAGGGAGGCTGCTGTGTTAGTCCATGGTGCTAGCTGGAGAGCATGTCAGCTGGCCAAGCTTCTGTCTGCAAACCCCACCCATCCCTCCCTGCATCCCAGCCTCTCCTATGGCAAAGGGTCTGCTTCTCCCTTTATCTCTTTTAATCACCTGATGTCTTTGAAGTCACTTCAAAGGTCTTCTGTTAAAAATTCATATCTAGTAAATGAGGCTTCCTGTTGTTTTAGGCACAAAAACTGTCCCAAGTAATTGTCCTGCTCATGTCTTGATGCTTCATTCAACAGCAGGCTACGTTTCCCTGCATCTCCTCGCCTCCTAAGTGTGTGGTTAACCCTTCAGAACCTCTTACAAACAGCATGCAGGAAAGAAGACAAATAGTGAGGACAAAGTGTCTTATTACAGTGAAATGTGCAGCTATTGTGCAAAGTTTGCCATGCATTGTTTGTGAATGGTGCATATTAATGATTATCACTGGATCTGGAGAAAATAGCTTCTTCTCCCACTAGTTTTTACATCTGGAAAAATTCACTGGCCTTCACAGTGCCTTTCCTGCATTTCAGTGATGTGACGTTGGACAGAAGTCTCACATTTGTTTGTCTCTTGCAGAAGATTTACTATTCCATTATGTAAGTCAGGATCACCCACACTGAAGTCCTTACTCACAGCCATAATCCATAGATATTCTTTTACTGTTATCAATGTTGTTATTTTGTGTGAAGTTGTAATTATTTAATATTCACAATTAAAATCCTACTCAATATTCTCCAGGTATAGCTGTCAAATATGTAGCAATGAAGTGGTTTTATAGGACTAAAGCTGAGATGCTTTAGAGCTATCAAGTGGTGAATCTTACCAATACCTCAAAAGACTCACTTGGGCCAATAGAAAAATTTTAGGCCTTAGACATCTGATTTGTCCCAGGTAATTGACTACAAATGGTAAACTGAGGATTTCCTTGCTGTTCCTTCTACTCTCAGCAGTACTTGCCTCTGTTTCAATTTGGTCACCTTCTAGTATGGTGTCTGGGGAGGGAGCAGAGACCAGAGCACCACTGATCTAGCTTTTAGTTCATATGTTCCTCTCTGAATTACAGCTAACCTAGATACCCTCATGCTGTTCTCCCAGTTGTGAACATCTCAGCCCTAGAGAAAATATGACTCATTGTGTGCTGGGAGTCTTCATTTTATCACATCTGTCTGGGAAATTTTGTGTACTCTGTAATAACATCTTCATGTTATGAACAAACATTCAGTACATGCTTTGATCTTTTTTTATAAAGTGCTGAACTTTATTTATTTTAATCACAGTATTTCTCTTAGAAACACCTGGTTCAGATCTGAACTACAAATATCTGTAAAGTCCAATATCTGCAAGATAAACTCTTAAGGGAATGCAAACTATGTCAAGGTTCTTCTCTGAATCTACCCTGAAATGACCTAGTAGATTTCCATATTCCCAACAGAAAGTGGAACCTGGAGCTCTCCTCAGTGCAGAACGTTTAGCTCTAAGCAGAGGAATAATCAAGAACGTGCCAATAGTAATGACCATTGGAGAAAAGGTTTGACTGCAGAAAATAAAATTTAAAAAAAATTACAAGGGTTTTCACTAGAATGAAATTTTTTATTCATCTACTCTGGACTTTCTTAGGCTCTTCTCAGAGATGTCACACCCAATAAGGACTCTGAAGTCTGTAAGACAAACCTCTTGATTATGGGCATGGCAATCCACTTAAGCATACTCTCTGTTGACTCACCTGAAAATGCAGCTTGCAGAATGTCCTGAAAGGCTCATATTCATTGGAGCAAAGTGAACAGGCAGAATTTCTTTGGGGTGATTGTCTTGCATGCTGCACACCTGTCTAATAACAAAGAAGTGGAAGTCATTCAGGGATGAATGCATTTACAACCTTCATCTCCATGGAAATAGATGTAAGATTAGGGCAGAATGAAGAACAGGCCTTCAATTAAGTCATGAAGTATGAAATCTGGCCTAAGTCAGCTCCTTGCAATACTTCTCAGGCATGTTTATTACTGCAGATGAAAGAAGTGTAATTCATTGGCATATGTGTATCTCTCCCTACCCTCAAGCCTCCTCTGCTAAAGAAGGCAGTTTATTTTCTGGTGTCATGGGAAAATACATATTCCTTCATGAATATTAAAAGCTTTAGTCCCTACTACAGGCCTTCTCGAACTTAGCACATGCTATTTTCTTTACTGTGTTTATCCTCACTTCTACCTCAGAAAGGAATGTGTAAATATCCTCCTTAATTATCATTACATTGTTCCCAAACTGTATTATTTCCAGCTTAGAGGAAGCTGTACTCTAAGTAGCAACCAAATTGGAGACAGGGTTGCCCTATCTGATATGATAGCCCATTCCAGCTCTGCTGATAGAAAGATAGAGTGCAATAAACAGCAAGACTTCTGAAACAACGCAGATAGACACTGAACAGGTCTTCATTTTATTTATTAACCCATCAGCCCATAAAACTCAAGCCAAGGTGTGTCATGAGGATAATACAAAGAGAGAAGCCATAATATTTCTTATCTCACTGATGACAGAATCAAGATGACTTTTAAAGAAATTTCTGAAATTAAGAGTACTTTAGGACAATGAAGACTGCTTACCATCACACAGAATCAAAGAATATTCTGATCTGGAAGGGACCCACTAAGATCATCAAAGTCCAACTCCTGGCCCTGCACAGGTCACCCCAAGTGTCACACCATGTGCCCAAGAGTTCAAATGCTTCTTGAACTCTGTCAGCCTTGGTGCTGTGACCACGTCCCTGGGGAGCTGTTCCAGTGCCCAACCATCTTCTGGGTGAAGAGCCTCTTTTTAAAATCCAACCTAAACCTCCCCTGACATAAGTTCAGGCCATTTGCTCGAGTGTTCCTGCCACAGAAATGACGTACAACTTGTTTGTTAAGCCACTTGTCAGATAATTTAAAAAATGAGCAAGTTAACATGCATAAAAACTCTTGAAATATTTTTTTCTTTCAAAAAATTCATCTTGTACAGATACAGAAGTTGTGGGATTTGAGAAGGGAGGGTTGGGAAGAGATGTGCACCATGTAACAACAGTCCAACTACTCATGTGTGAGTGTGTTTTCAGCTCCATATATCTTCTCCCTCTATATCCATTTTAAAATCTTTGAGTGCAAACACTGACTAGCTCTTTTGCTAGACAACCATCATCATGCCTGTGAAGAGCTGATTTTGGGTAGATGCTGGTAGGAAATCTGCTGACTTTGCCTGTGCTTGCTGGCTCAGCCTGTGCTATTTACAAAGAGAAATATTAGATATGTGATGGTCGTGCCAGGTGTTCTCAGCTTTTCACTTTTCAGAGACCTCTGGAGTTGAGGCAATCTCTGTACAAACCCATGAATTTGTGTGCAAAAAATCTGTTTGAGGTCAGGACATATTAAATGGAACATGGCTGAATCCTGGCTTGTATGGATATGGGCATATCCTTTATCTCTGTGTATCTCTTTCACTTTAGGGTCTACCTCTGACTCTCCAGATACTACCAGAGTCAAAAGAGATAACTGAAACCTTTTACAGCAGATTGAAGTCTTAAACAGCTTTACTTGATTTGCTATACTATGCTTGTCTCAGATAAGCTTCTTCTTTGCCTATTCTTGGCTATTTCTTTTCTTCCAAAAAGACACCTAGATGAATCAAAATGCTTTTTCAATAGAAAATAGCTGGATTTTAACTGAATCATCACTTAAACAAGGTCCTTTCTATAACATAATATGCTAAAAGAGGCGTTCAAATAGCACACCATCACCTTCAGAAAAGTTCTAGGCAAAATCAAGGGGTACTTTTAATAGATGTCTGTGTTAGAGTGTTTAGAATGCTGTAGATATGTAATTATATATGCTAGTATGTGTAGAGTGGGCAGAAAGGTCACACTGATTCAGAAGAGAAAAGTAAAAGCAAGTGCTCTCTTACTGCAGTCTGGAGCTCAGTTTTCAAAATCAGAACCATGTAGAAGGTTCTAACAGTCTCCTGATCTGTTTGAAGGACGTTTCATGCTTACCTTACACCAACAGCAATGAAACAAAAAATATGTGAATTCTCTTCAAGCTAATAATTTGGGTCCATGTGGCAGATTTCACAAAGACTGGAGAATCTGAAGACCTGTATTTTTCAAAGTCAGATGCTCACTGATGCAGGAAAGGTACGTCCCAATGTGGTGAGTGGCTTTCACTTAAATTGCTTACCTATTTTCTCTCACTACCAATGCAGTAAGGAGAAAAGCCAATACCTATAGTGTACTATTTGTATGGTGTAGCACTGCCCTGCCCTACAAACTGCCTAGCAAGGAAGGGCTCTTTATGCTGCTGTTGATTCCTGAAGGTTTTGCTCAAATAGTCTCAAGTAAGGTGAGTGTTTCATGGCCTAGAGACTGGAGACAGCAAACCCTTTTCAATGATTCTAATCATTGTGATCACTGTAGTCTACTATTATATTTTCCATTAAACACATTCCAAAATCTAACATATTCATTGGGCAATACATAAGAAAAAGATTCTTTCTCAATAATGAATCGACAGAGGAGAATGATGTATCATCTTTCATGAAAACAGAGTATAATTTTCTTGTAAAACATAGGTACATTTACTACTTCACTCAGATACAATTTTTTGCATTTCTTACATGACATAAATATGAGAAAGTCTGTTCCAATAATTCTTAAAGGAAAAATACAACCATTTTGAACACATAATATTTGTCCTGAAAGTTAGTTAAGTGCCTGCTTGTGCAATCACACTGGAGTGCTCAAGCTAGAAATGGTTGAGCCAGCTCCAGGACTGGAAGAATGACAGATGCATAAAGGCAGCATGAACCAGCCTTATCCAATGTTTTTACTTGCTAGGAAGCAGTGTGGAGCAAACGCAGATGTAGAAATTTTTGACATGCAATTGGTACATCCCTGCTGCCCTGTGTGTGCCATATTTATATAGCAAACACTTAGGGCTAATCTGGGATTTGTATACAATATATTTACTAAGGCACTTATGAAAATGTTACCATTTGATCTGGATCAGCACTGTATGTATTTGGAGCCATTGGCTTATCTCATGTCTGTACCTCAGAAGAGATTGTCTTCCCTCTCAATGAAGAAGAAGAGCTTTGGTCCACATCCAGCTCTTTTTCCCTATCAGGGCCAGGTCTCAGATCTTTGTATCCTATTTGGACTTCCTTCTCTGAATCTGTCTGTATGTGGGCAGCATGTTTTGTGTGCTGCGCCGAGAATAATCACAACAGAGGAGTCAGTGCTTGTAAAACCAAATTAAGGTGTGGATGCAGGTAGGTTCCCATCAGCCCTGTGTACTCATGGTGGTGTCACAGTGGCACTTCCAGCCTCTTCCTTTCTGCAGTTTGTGTCACTCCCCTCCAGGATCCAGTCTTTCTACACCTTTCCTGTCCTTAATTTGATTGCAGTGTGCATCGTTTCCTTACCTCCTGGGGTCAAGCCTAAGTAGAATCTGTCACATCATGGGAACTTGAATGAAGCTGATAAGCTTCATGTGCATTTCAGAACACTAATCTATAGCTTGGACCACTGATACTGATGGGGAACACAGAAGGGTCATCAGTTGTTTTTCAATTCCAGTTATATTCTAAATACATTTGAATATGCTGGCATGTACTGGGACCCAATAGTTAATATGCTAAACAGCATGTTACAACTTGCAGCATCTGCTGTCAGTATTTATCTTGCTGGCATGATCTTCCATGGGCATATCTGTGTTCCAGAATTGTTTGTAGCTCATAAAATCATGCAGCATTTTAATCTGTGAAACCAGCATTCCCAGTGGTCTCATTCTTTGCAATCTGTCTATTTTCTCTGCTTCACATACCTGTCTGGCTTTCCCATGGATCACACTTTCTTTTTTGCAGGTCTAGCTAAAATGAGTGATGCCTAAGAGCTAGCTAATAGCACAGGAGGAGTCCCTTTCACCATGAGAACAGGTGTTTTATTTAAATGTCAATTTGCTACAGCTTCAGTTCAAGTAACAGTCATGAAGAAAAGGCTCTGAATCCCTTCTTACTTTTGCCTTCATTGGGATTTTGATGCTCCAGTTCACAGAGACTGCAGTAATCCCAAAACCAGTTGGCTCTGTATCTTTGGGACATTATGGCTGGCTAGTTCAATGATCCACAACATCAGTCTCATGTTTTTCCCTTCTGTCTTCAATTGACATGCAAGTCTTGTTATGAAGTAATTGCAGTTTAATTAACATCCATTTTCAGCTGTACTCAGTGACAGATTAGACTGTGGACTTGGTTTCTTAGCTAAGCCTCCAACCTGCCGTGACACTCCTGAGTGCAAACTCTTTCCATGGCAGCTCTGTCAATCCACAGGGACAAAATATCTCCTCGTGTAAATTATTAGAATGCCAATGAATACGATGCAGTAATGCAATTTTAATCCTTCAGGTACATCTGGGCATACATAAGCATAGATCTTTTGAGTGATGTAAACTTGAGGGTACAAATTAGAAGAGTTTTTCTCAGCTGCATTCCTAGGTCTATGAGAGGGCATGAACTGCATTTGCTGTGTGTGAGAACCAGCCCAAGACTTCAGTTGTGATTTTTCCAGAGGAAAATAACAAGATGTGACCTATGTAGATAGTCTTTAAATACTTATGTAATGCTCCTTATTTTAGTCTGCTTCTTACTCTGTCCATGCCAAAACATAGAAAACAGAACATTTACAGAACATAAACAATTACAGAAAATTAACATGTTTTATAGGGCATGGGATATTTTTGTTTTGATAAGTAAATTTTCAGGTGATTCCACAGTACATATACTAGAGAGTTGTTATGGAATGTGGCTTTTAATCAGTATTGTGCATTTGCAATACTTAGGCATGCCTGGAGAAGTAAATGTATTGAAATAGCAATGGGGAGCCTGAATTTCACATGATCCTGTTTTATGGCATGGTAACATTCAACTAGGAGGTCTGGAGTTGAAGTGTGACTCCTACAGGGAAATTCTATGGCTTGTGGTCTCAGCCCCCAGATATCAACAATTTTAATGCAGATGTATTAACAAACATACTGTGTAGAGTACATTGCTGCAAAAGATCAGGGTCAAGGACCAGATTCTAGTGATATTTAGTACTCAAAATTATTAAAATAACCTATTTTTCAATGTTTTCCAGATAGATTAAATAAAATAAGATAGAATAAATAAAAAATAAAAATAAGGTTTTTCTAGATAGTTATTGTTTAATTAAAAGTGAGAAAATTCCTTGTCATATGCATAGACCTTTTATGCAGGTCCAAGGTAGAAAAGAGGTACACCAATAAGGAAGTCATTGTAGGATCAGTGTCATAGATTATTATATGCAGCAACATAAGGAAACAAATACAAATTAAATAATTAAAATCATCTCAAACATCAAATTAAATAATTTAAAACCATCATAAGATATTGCAATAAATTAATGTTATTAAAATAATAAGCAATGCAGACAGGCCAGATGCCAGACATAAAGATCCAACAGTGTTTGTTTGGTTGCACTTCAGATATGTCTGTTTTGTGAATCCAAAAGCGTTGACAGAAGCCCACTAAACCAGAGGAAAGGGTCTGACCTTCTCTTCTGCAATGACTCCGCTTTACCAGCTTCTATAGTAGCTTCAGTAACTACCTTGTCTTCCAGGTAGCCAGGATCCTTCTCCCAGATGCTAGTTGACACTGAGCTGCAGCTCATGCACTGGACACCAGCCACTTCTTCATCCTTTTCCTCTTTTTAAACTTAAAAAGTCTTCTTTAGGTATGGTGGGTTTATTTTTTTAATGTTCTTAGACTCCGATAATATCTGTTGTGAGTCTTCTGTGTTTCTGTACAATGTTTTTGTTCTGTACAGAGTTTTTGTCTCTTCCCTTTCCACTTTCACACTGTGGTTGTTTTAATATGCCTCCTCCATTTCTGCTTTTGGTCTCATCACCCCAAGAGGTGGGCATGTAGAGAGGGCTGAATTGCTGATACCCACCAGAAATGAAGCTGTGAAAATTAAATGGCTTAGTATACTGTTTGGTACTGAACTGCACAGACAGACACACAGGTCTATGTCTGTGCTTATGACTTCAGTTTCACTAGAGATCTGAAAGAGGAATATGCTTTTCCTAACACTCTATGACCTTTCCAGAAACAGAATATATGGATTTGCATGGCACTGTTGCGTTTGTTCCTGTGGGGTTTTTGCTCGGTTTTATTTGAATTGTATTTGTTCGCATGTAAAAAAAGCTGCAAGGTTTGCTTCACTTTTGTGCCTGTACTCAGCTCATGATGGTATCTTGTTTTGTAGGATCTATGTTCAAAATCCTCCCTTTCAACACTGTGGCATCTTTTCCTTTATAAACACTGAAGAGGTTTATTCTAGGCTGTATGTTCTGTCTCTGTCCTGGGGGCAGCAGTCCCTATCTATCCTTCATGAGGACTAGGGGGAAGATCACTGAACATTAATCTTCCAGGAAGCTGAACTGCATATCTGGCAGTGCTTGCAGAATCATGTATCTAGTGAGCAGAACTGGCTCTCTGCCTGCAGAGGAACAGAAAACAGCTCTGTAAACTTGGTCCTGATTTCCACTCACAAGAGATTGTCCTTACAAAATGGAAATCAAGCTTTTTAATTTTTATTCTATAAAATGTATTCTTTATTAATGTAAAAAATTGCAGGTAATACTAATCAAGAAATGCAAGAGAAGACAATTACATTTGTCGTGTTACTTGCTTTCCTCAATCCCACAAGCCAAGACACAGGAGACAAGTGCTTTAGCTCCATCTAGGAGGCAAAAAGACTATTACTATATCTACCTGAAACCAGATCCCACAGGCTTTTCTTATTTCTAAACTGCATTTTAAAGGCTCTAATGAATTAGTCTTGCTGTATCTCCCTGAGTCAGACTTCCATTTCTGCCATCAGTTTTGTGCATGAAATTCTGCAATGCAGAGTGTCAAATTTTGCACAGTCTAGCAGCATCTAGGTTTACTTTTTACAGTGTTCAGTTAAGATAATGGAGCTAATAGAAAATAAAAAAAATATTTCAATCAAAGGAATTCATGCCCAAAAAAGAGGAAATCAATTCTCATTACCTTACTGAAGGAGAAAGATCCATTTTAAGGAAACAGTGAATAAAGCATAAGAAGTACATTTGACCCTGAATACCACATTCAAGGTCACACAGAAAATCAAGTATAGAGATGGAGTCAGTCTGCAAAACACCTTCTCTCACTTTACCCAGCAGGTAAATTTAACTGGTACTTCTTCCCAGTTAACAGGTGTCTTTCAAAAAATCATAGAATCATAGAGTGGTTTGGGTTGAAAGGGACCTCAGAAATTGTTAGTTCAAACCAAGCAGATTCACTGCTGCAAAGATATTATATTTTTCATTTTTATTGAGTTTATTCATTTTAGTGCCGTAGTGTAATACAAAGGAATGGTGGATTTTTACCTGCCTGATGTAGCAATTATGTGAATGTCTTCCGACCATCAACAATTTTTTCACTCTTTATATGACAATTTATCAATCTAGTCAGTATATCATGATCTTAATTTCCCACTATTAGGGCAGTCTTCATTCTCCCTTCTGCATACACACTTTCTACAAATATTCTCTGTTCCTTATAAAATTAACTGATTGTCCATCCTTCATTATTTTTTCCTGCTTAGCAGAGCCTTCATTTTGCAACTTTTCCTGAGCTTTAAAAAAGGCCACAGAGCATCTCCAGTTCTTTTCACATAAGCTCTTTGGTGAGCTAATCCAAATTTGAGTAAAAAAACACAAAGTTTTTTGGCAAGCCTAGGAAGATGTCTGCAGATTTCTGATTTCTTAATAAAATGGAATACATGACTTCTAACACTAAACTCAGACAGAGGCAGAAACAGGAATGTTACCACCTTCTGCCCAGTGCATTTCCTATAACAGCTCAGTCTAGACTACATAATTTATCATTGTTCTTCATATCCTGTATTCTGTATACACACATAGAGTCAAAACATAATTCCCAAATGAAATGTGGATTTAAGGAGCTGCCTAATTTTAAGAGCTGCTTCTGTCTGCTTGCTTTTCCACCCTGTTGTCCTGAAACATTTGCAGAATGAAAGTACCCAGGTGAAATCCATTGTTAAGTTTTCTTTTCACAAAATTGCAGGAAACATCATATAATCACATAATTAAATTTCTTCTTCCTGTAACCATTAAAATTTTTATCAATTTATAACAATAAGACCTCTTCACAGCAATTTACAGCAGAAGTGGAAAGTACTGTTCTGGTACACTTTTTATTCCAAACTATACAATTACAAAAGGGATAGCAGAGATTTAACTAGCTTTCTTGATTTTTTCACCAAAAAAGAAAAAAAGTAGAAGCTTTGCCTTAAAGTTTTCGTCCCACCAATATATAGAGAATAAAAAGGACTTGTTATTAAAAATGTGACTATATAGCTTTGTTGTCTTCCCTCACTTGCTTTTTTCTCCAAGACTGGTGCAAATATTTAAGTTTTTGTTGGTTTTTGACTTACATGTTACAGAGGTTGACTTTTTATGCTACATTATGCACTTTTAATATCAATATCCTTTAAAATGCAGGTAAACACCACACTAAGTTGCTCTTATGTTTTGAGTAAATAGCCACTTTTTCTTTCTCAAAATTGCCGTTTTATTTGCTGGATCACAAGATTAAATCTATTTATATAAATACAGCTCTCGTGTGTTTCTATGAAGGAGAGAATTATGAAAAATTAGTCAAGGCCAAATGAAATATTCTAGCCAGATTCAACCTACAGCTCAGTATGTACAGATACATTTAAATAGTAAGAGCCAGATAACTTTTAATATATATTTAGTGATTTTTTACTTAGTCAACAAATCTTTCAAACTTTCAGATTTCCGTTTCCAAGGAATTAACCTTTGACTTGTAATGTTTGCTGTAAAAATGCATGATGTAGCCAGCAAGGATATCAAACTGATAAACAGATATATTAAGAATGAACAAACCATAATGAAGTCAAGGGCAGAGGACACATGCTGAGAAATCACTTCTCTGGTGATGCCATGACCTTTAAATTAATGCAGTAGGACCTCATGTGTAACTATCCATATGCTGAAAATGATCCAATTTACTGGAACACAATTACCAAGTATAAAGATTTCTGCAGTGGGGTACTGTACGTTCAAGACCGGAGTTAGATCTTTACATTTTTTGCAAAATCATCTTATTTTGGAATATTTGCATAAATACATATTTTTCCACCTGGGATTTTTCACATTTGTTAGATTTGATTGAGTTTACAAGATGCATTTAAATTGTTGTTTGATAGAGTGTGTGCTGAGGTTTAGCTGTCTTCATGACATGACTCTGAAATCTTTACTGAAAATATTCAGCAAAATATTTAACGATTTCATTCAAGGTCATTTGAGAGTGCTATGCAGATGTTTAAATAGCTAAACTTTCTTGAAATTCAGTGTTTTTTACTTAGTTGCATGTAGTCATGGTTTCCATGATCTCTTTATACTCATTCCCAGACAAGACCCCAGGATATTTTCCACAGGAGAAATCAGCTCATTTCAGTGAATATTTCAGAGTGTTCATTTTCTTTTGCATATATGAGAGAGAAATACTGGGCCATATTGTGTCTCCTATTGGCAGCTGCAGTGGAAAATTAGAATCAGTAAGAGTTTTTGCTCCTCATCTTCTGCTTCTTAATCGGGATCCCATATCTGAGCATTAAAGAGGGAATCTGAAGCCTGTTAGCAATTTTTAACACAAGGGAAATACAGTCAGGAAGAACAAAAAGGATGACTACACCAGTCCATCTGCATCATGTTGTCACCAATGGCCATGGGGAGATGCCTAGAGTATCAGGACATCAGGATACCCTTTGAATGTTCAGCACCTTGCAAGTCAAAAATCTCTTGAGGAAGAGATGGATATGTACTTAATGAACACAGCTTACACCTGCTCTGAGAAGAACGACCATTTTTGGGGTGACCAGCAACTCTCTAATTTTATTTGATTGCCCTTATTCTTTCATTGGAAGACATGTCGAGCAATTTTTTATTTGTTTGTGTTTTAATCTCTCATATGAGTCAGGCAGTTTCACCTAATCCCTCTTCCCCCCAGTCACCTGTGTTGTGTCCCAAGGCCTGGTGTGGCTGCACTAAAGTGCAGTCTGAAAGTAACAAGTAACAAACATAAGTAGAGCATCTATAAGGAGGCACTCACCGCTGGAGTTGCAGCGGTACACAAACCTCTATAAAGTGATAGGAAACAAGTTGCAACACCTCTCTGCTCCAGCTGGTAGTTGAGAGTGGATGAAGAGAAAACAGATGCTGCACCTTTTGGATGAACTGTTTCCCATTCCACACTCATTTTGTGTTGTGGGCTCATTATATTTACCAGCTGCTGTTTTCATATAATAATAGTAAACTTAATTTTAAGAGATGCTATTTATCACATTATTATTATCTCTAACTCTTATCCCCCTTTTGTCTCTTTGCTCTTCCTCATCTACTTCAACTAACAAGCCATGAAATCAAGAACTAATGACCAAAATCAGTGTTTGCTTGTATCTCAATTAGATGTGTGTTTTCTGTGCTCTGAAGATTGACAGCTTTAAAGAAACTCTAGCGTAGTGAATCAGTATTGCCTGCAGCAAAGTACTGCATCACTTCATATGAAAATTAACTTCAAATCCACTGATCCCAGATGGTAAACAGCAACAATATTCTTCCTGTTGGAAATTCTAGTATGAATGCTAATTACTATTCTAAGAACTAAAAGCTTCTGATTCCACATTGATCTGAATATTTGTAGCTTACTTTGCAAGTGGTAAGATCAGATTTAATGAATTGAGAGTCTTGTGGATAATTTTAAGTGCCTAAAAAGAAATGTATTTCTTCTGAATGTTGACAATTTTCATGCTCTATGCAAAAGTTTCCCCAAATTTTCAAATAAAAAATGCCTTTATTTTTTTAAGGTGTTGTAGCACTGGAGCAAGGATCATGACCTGGAGGTTTATATGTTTTCCATATTCCTTTGACACTTGGCCATTAGAAAAGGATAGGGAATGGTGACCTTGTTTCTGCCTCCATAGCTGACAGGGGTAAAATTTCCATAGTTCACAGACAGAATGTAATTTGCTCTCGTAAAATAAAGGTTATATATCAAGCCTAGCTAAATCAGAGGCAGGAAATACAAAGGTTGGACAAGTTTCTAAATTTTTAATTAAACATGCCATTACACAATGATGTAAAATGCCAAACCCAATTTGTTTCTCAAACTGACTAAATTACTTACAAAGTTCCTGGTTATTTGGTCATGAACCCATTGCCACAATTCATTAACTGGCTAAACTACTTCGATGCATGTGATATAATTTCTTGGTACTGAGGGCTTTTTTGCATATACTTCTCTGACCTTATAAATGAGTAAATAGTAAATTTAACAAATTTAAACATGACAGGTATATGGTCAGATAGGAACCACCTGTTTCTCTCTCAGAAAGCCTTTCAGTAGTAGTTAAGTGTCACTGTCCTGGTTGAAAACACATCTCAAACATCTCTGTGAACAAAAAAGATCTAATAAACCTGCAGATGATTAAAGAGGACATCACTGCAAACCCACATATGTTCCCCAGTTATGGTATAGTGCCTTCTTTGCTGAACGGATTGTGTTAGTTTACTCTAGAGAGTCCAAGATTCAGTTTGGTTTAAATATTGTTGGTAAGATCTTTTGGGATTAGTTTTCTCTTTCTCTCACTCTTCTAACCCTTCTTACTTTTCTGTATCTTCAACCTAATTCTTGAGAGGAGCTGGATGGACACCATCAGTCCTAATGGAGTCTGGTATCCTGTACATAACGGGATCTGTTGTGAGGTTGTTCTCATCTCCTGTCCTGAAACAGGAACATAGCATCCAGAGTGATCTTATTAATGATACTTATTGCAAAACTGCTCATAATTTGCCAGTTTCTGTGGATATCCAATTAAATACTTTTTGTCCTCTTACTCAGCCTCTTCAGGACTGCTTGCAATGCCTACACGTTTCTGAAAATTAAGCTCTAAATAATATTCTCAAAGGTTCACACAAAGTATGCGAGTTCTGCTTGGAGTTCTATTTAATTTGGAACAGACTGTCCAAAAAGATTGAGCAGTCTCCATCCCTGGTGGTTTTCAAGACCTGGATGAAATAAGGGAATGAGCAACTTGGTCAGACCTCAGTCGACCTGCAGAAGATGAGACTATGGACTCCTGAGAGCTCTCCAGCCTGATTTACCCTACTTTGTTCTACTACATCAACAGTATTTAATCTAAAACTTCTGAAGCCTCTAACACGTAAAATAAAATATGGTATATATCCCAAATAAGCTTATTTGTTTATGCAATTGGATCTCAGTATTAATCTTTCTCCTGAAATAATATAGTTTTATAATTCATCTACCCATGTCAGATAATAGCAAAGATTGTTGTACAGCACATTCTTCTTATCCCATACAGAATTTCCAAACCAGCCTTTGGAGGCAGGATTCTGTTCAAGACTCCCATTTAGGTATTCAGGTGTGCTATTAATGTTGAAGTTTCCTTTGCAGCAAGTGGACTGAGTCGTAGAACATGAGTTATGGGCAAGACTCAGCTGCCTTCATGTAGTCCCCTAGTGCCAGTTCAGACCCACTGGGAAGTTCATTATACCTACTGAGAGACACAGATTACGTGAGACTTGCATCCCTCTGGAAGACAACTGGAAACCAGATATTGTACCATGCACCAACTGAGACAGTGCTTGACATCAGTATCTAGGCAGCTAAATTTCATTGTAGGTCATTGCTGAAGGATGAGCTGCTTTCTCTACAGCTCTACCTCCATTGACCCTAATGAAGAATGAGACACTTGATGTGCCTACAAACAATTATTAATTTATATATCTTCATCTTAGATTGAATCCCTGCATAGACACCCAGCTGTCCTGGATAAAGAGAGGGAGCAGGGCTTAGTGCTGTGTGGGGTGTGGCCAGGGTGCTATTCTATGCTTCCCACATCATCTCTGGGGTCACAGTTTCAGAGGGACAAAATGGTGAATATACCACTAGAAGTGTGACGTTTTGGCTCCCTCTCTCCATCAGGGAGGTTGTTGGGTTCAGCTGTGCAGACCTGGTCCTCTGTCAGTGCCTGTACCCTCCCCTTTCCTCCAAGGTGCAGCTCCAAGGAGTGGTGTTGAAAAGTGGTTCTGGTGTGGGAAGTGTCCACGGGTGACAGAGTGGCACATGAGAGCCTGATCCCAGCCCAGCCAAAAGGAGCCACACAGAGCCAGGTGGAGTGGGGCTGAGCAATTCAAGCAACAGCACTGTGTGGAATTGAACCAGCTGAGCACAGATGTCCAGAAAACAGCAGGTGGTACAGCACAGATGGTCCAGCTTTTGGGGGGTTAGTCTGTCATTGTTTTCCACTGTCTCAGGCTCAGGAAAACCATCTGTGGGGAGCACCCAACATCTTGTCTTTGTCTGGGGAAACCACGTTGCTGTGTGGGAACAGCCGCCATCTTGTCTTTGTCCTGGGGCCATGCAGACTCAACCTACAGGGAGCATCCACCCCCCTGCCTTTGTCCTGGCAGCCACACAGAACTAAGTGGAGGTGGTGAACACCTTCTGTGTGTGAAGCACCTTCCCTTTATTAATAACTTTTGTTATAAATATTGCTGGTCTTACTGTGTTCTTTTTATTCCATTGCTGTTTGCCTTCAGTAAATTGTTATTTCAACCTGCAGTCTCTGCCTTTGTCCCCCTCATATTGGAAGGGGCAGGGGGAAGAGGAATGGCTTATTTGGAGTTTAATTTCCAGCTGATATTAAACCACCACACCATCTCAAGCTGTTTTTCATACTTATCATAGTTGATGAAGTATATCTTTGTTTGGGATGAACATGTGAAGTATTCACAGGCTGATTAGTCTTTGGGGATGGTAGACAGAAATAACTGCAGAGACATTTTAATATGTTCTGCTTTTATTTTGTGATTTCTGAGCCACAGGAAATGAGCTCACATCTCCTTGTTCAGAGTTTGCTTACACTTTATTTTGGCTTAATCTTTAACCCTTTTTCTGCTCATTTAGGCATGCAATTGTTTGGACATCCCAGATTTTCATTATCTGCAAAATTATTTTATTTATAAGGCACCTAAACCAAAATAATATTTCTCTTTTTGTTCTTGGTATCGCAGCCTGGGCTCTATTCTTGCAAAATCTCTGCTTAGCCTTCTGTTTCTTTTTCTTGTTTCTGGGCTTCATCTACTATTGAAAATTGGTGTATTGACATACTCTTTAACCAGTCAGGCATTTAATCTATTTCTCATGTATTTTATGGTACTAAATTACTATATAAGCACTTACAGAATGAAAGGCAAAGACAAAAGTAACAGCTGGGTAGTACTAACATTATGTTTGAACCACATATTTCCCTCATAGTAAGGCTGCTGTCCAGAATAACATTTTAAGTTTTAATCCTCTGCTTGAAACCAGAGAATTCAAGTCCAAAGTCACACTGGATATTTTCATAACACTGTAATTTAGTAGAGCTGTGTTGATGCTCTTAGTGTAGTGCTGCTGAGATACCCTAACTACACCTATACGTGCATTTAACAAGCTAGAGGACAGACCCAAGCAGCATTTTCCTCAGCCCTCATTTCTCAGCATTGGCCCTGGCAAGGCTGAGCATAATGGCAGTGCCCCAGCCCCAGCTCAGGAATCAGTGCATGCTGGAGATCCATCCCAGTGTAGTTCAAACATGTCCACCTGCTGGGTTTGTGGAGATAAGGACTGAACTATGTGTGTTGTCTGGTCTTCAGTGCATGCAGTGTCAGTCAATCCATGTTGTCAACCCTCAGGTTTGCCAAAACCTTTTTGCCAGAAGCCTCAACTAACAGATTGCTGATGGTGTCAATAAGGTCCCAGTGCAGCCATAATGTGCTGGGAGCTGGTGAGAAGCAAAGCATGGACAGACAGAAAATACTTATTACTTCAGAACAGAGGGAAGAGAACTGGATTTGGTAATTATGTTTTATAACAACAAGCTCTTTAAATTATTGCTAATTATTCCTTTTTATTGTTGTCTAATCTTCTTAATAATCATTAAAGTGTTGGTTTTATTTCTCCTTTTACAGCCACAGGAGGAGTATTTTCAGCTGCCTTCCAAGAGTCAGTTGCAAAAATTCTGCAAAAGCAGAGTTCTGTCAGTGAGGGGTAGGAGGGGTCACTTGCTTTTAACATACAACTTGAGCAGTTATCTTTTGGCCATCTATGCAGTGGGAGATAAGGGTGAGGTTCTAAATCTGAGAGGTCCTTTTGTCCAAAGACAAATGTGAATGACAGTGGTAGGAGGAAATTCAAAAGATGCCTACAATGGTTCCAAATGAAGAGTTTGAAACAGGCTGGAATTACCCCCCTGCAGGGCTAACACCAGCAGTGTGTAGAGCCCCAAGGTGGGACCCAGCTTGCTCTGGTATCTCCAGGGACACTGGCCCATATCAGACTCCTAGCCAAGATCTGGGCATAGGGCCTGGCAGCACATGCACCGAGGACTCTGACCCAGTCTGATGAGCCATGGCATTATACCAGGGCAGATCAGCACAGAGGACTCAAGTGGTACCATGGGACCACATGGTGACTGTGCAGGCTTGCCCTGAACACTGACTTCAGGATTGCTCGCAGGAGATGGATCAATGGCTGGCTTTTAAAATGAAATTCACTATCTCTGCAATGGCTTGGACTTCTTCCACCTCTTCTGATTAAATGTTCCAACGTTTAATTTTTATCCTCGGTGAAGTGGCCTGACTTCAACTTTTAGCAACTGCGCTATCTCATGCTCTTTTCTGTAGGTGAAATATTCCTATATTTCCTACAATGGGGATTACAAGCATATGTTAATTGTTATGGGTAAGTAACCTCCATAGCTTCTCTCCAACTAGCTGGATACAGTGTCCTTTTCAAATTTTATCGCAAGACTCTTTTTTCTTTTTTCTGAATCTGCCCTCTTTTAAGACTGTGCTTTGAACCTCTTGCAAGGGTTGACGTGTGAGTATATCTCTGTTGGTCAGTTGCATGCTAATTTGCTGTTGCTGGCCCTGAATTAGCTATTATGTTGTTTAGAAATGATGCTCCATTTCACCCTTTTTATCATATCTAAATATTGGAAATATATGAGCAGATGTCTTCCAGAGGGTTTTTTTTATATTCAAAGATTAATTCCTAACATAATTCATTAAACTATATGATGTTCACAGAGCTTTCTGGCTCCTTAAGGCCATTAGGTGCAATTTTTGTCCAGATCACATGATGTCATGACCTGAAACTATTGCATCGTGCCAGAATACTTTTATTGTTCATAAAGCACAAATAAATAAAAACTTCTTTTCTACACATAAATGTAAAGTGTTTTGTACTTCAGATGTTGCACTGGGCTACAGATTTTCCTTTTCTAAAAAAAAACAAAAAAAAAACCAAAAAAAAAAACCACCAAAAAACTTAAGCAGTTCCTTTTGCCATGTTACCTACTGGCATTTATTGTATTTGCTACCTTTAGTTTAGTAAATTAAGTAGCATGATAGAAGGAACAGTATGGCAACTCAACTGCCTGTACTATGTAATTGTTATAACTGTACCTGCCAGCCTCAACCAATAATACTCCCCCAAGCACTTCCCAAAATTTGGGATTTAGTCTTGTTCAAACCTCCTTTCAGAAGGTGGGGACTTTTAATAAATAGCATGCATATGCTGGCCTTGGAATCTCAAAACTTTTTCGTTTGCAAGTTTAGAGGCATGTTTCAATATGTAAATTAAAATAATTTCCCATTTTTTAATGTAGATATTAAATGCAAAATTAGAAGGGATGACTATTTTGGTAAGAACTAAACTTTTTAAAGACAATTCAAATAGTATTGACAAGTCCAATGACATGAAAAGTTCACAAGGAGTAGAAGAAATGCAAGATATCAAATCAGGGTTTTTCACACTGAGATTACCAAAGCCATGACCAGTTATCTTCCATACTTTTTGAAGAGAGATGAAAGACTCATTTTAATCTTAGGATGTATGTAATATGACTGTGACACTGACAATGCCACACACACTGTAGGTCCTTTACAACAGGCTGCAACACATTCAGGTCTTTTCCCCCAGCATTATTTTTATGGGATTATTTTGCTCCAGGAGCAGAACTTTATATTTCTTTTTGTTAAACTTTGTGAGGCTTCTCTAAGTGCAGACTTCAAGCTTTTCAAATCTCCTCTGGATTAAAGCCCTCCAGTTCAGCCCTTCACCCTTCATTTATCATCACCTCATAACCTATTCACCATCATGTTGATTAAGCAGGCTTTGCAGGCTGCCTGTTCCTTGTTAACTTCTTGTCTTTCAATATAGTAGAAATAGATTACGAGGAAATGTGGTCTAAAACCTTTCCAGGGACTGAGGTGAGGCTGATCAGCCTATTGTTCCCAAGGTGGTTCTTACATCTCGTGAAGAAAAGAGTAACTTTAAACTTTTTCCACCTGGCAGATAATTTCTCCATTTGTCATCTACTTTCTGCAGATGACAGTCAACCTCCTCATAACAGTGTGCCTCTTCAACACCCTTGAATTAATCTCATACAGCTCCATGTGTCTTACTACTATCAGCTTCTCTAAGTAGTCCTAACCAGTTTATGTCCCACTGCAAACTGTCCTTCTCTATCTCAGCAAATTTTCAGAGACACCAACTGGAGTGGTGCACTTGACATGCCAGGGGAACCTGGATAAGCTCGAGAAGTGAGTCCATGTGAAACTCATTGTATCAGTTTGAAAACAAGCCCATGGGAGAACACAGGTCAGCATTAAAGTTTATAGGAAAATTAAAGATAAGTGTAAAAATACAAGGAAAAGCACTGACAAAGTCAGATACAACCTGATACCCTGTTAGGGTGGTGGTAACAGTCCAAATAAAGTAGTTCAGTTGAAGTGGTGATCCTGTGAAGGTCTGGTCTCCAGCTGAAGGTCCAGTGGCAGCTCTTATCCTCTGGGAACCCAGTAGACAGGGCTAGCTCAGGCAGTTCCAAGCCCAGGTTATATCCAGGTGGGAATTCTTGGCTCCTCCCTCCTGGGTGGAGCATCTCACAATAGGATGAGATAAATCTACGAGTCATGCAGTGGTTTCTTGATGGCTCATTGTCTGTTATCAGGGATGGGTCATTAGCAGGAGATAACAGCTAATGACCTGCAGCTTGTGGCAATACAATACTTAAATACATCTATCTTGTAACCTAGGACAGTCATGAGGCCAAGTGCAAGGTGCCACACCTGGGTTGGGGCAACCGCTGGTATCAGTAAAGGTTGGGGGATGAAGGGATTGAGAGCAACCCTGCTGAGAAGGACTTTGAGGTGCTGATGGATGGCATGAGCTGTTAATATGCATTCACAGCCCAGAAGACCAACTTATGCTAGACTTCATTAAATGCAGTGTAGCCAGCAGGGTGAGGAAAGGGATTCTGCCCCTCTGCTCCAGTGAGACTGCACCTGAACTAGTGCTGCATCCAGCTCTGCAGTCCCCAGCATGAGAAAGACATTACTTAGTGAAGCAGTTCTAGAGGAGACTATGAAGATGATCAGCAGGACTGGAGCACCTCCTCTATGCAGACATGCTGAGAGAGCTGGGGATGCTCAGCCTGAAACAGAAACACTCTGGAAAGATACCAGAAGCCACTTTATTGTGGCCTTCCAGTAACAAAAGGGTACTTATAAAAAATATGGGCATAGACTTTTTAGGAAGGTCTGTTACAATAGAACAAGGGGAAATGGTTTAAACTAAAAAGGATAGATTTAGACTAGATATAACGAAGAATTTTTTACAATGAAGGTGGTGAAACACTGAAACAGGTGGCCCGAAGATGTGGTAGATGTCCCATCCCTGGAAACAGTCAAGGCAGGCTGGATGGGGCTCTGAGCAGCCTGGTGTAGTTGAAGATGTCCCTGGTCATTGCAGAGGGGCTGGAATAAATGATTTTAAAAGGTCCCTTCCAACCCAAACTATTCTATAATTCTCTGATTCTGTGTTCTCAGACTGTACATGAGAAGGGCTGGAAACCAGTTTTGACTGTGAAGACTGAGACCAAAAAAAAAAGTATTGAGTACTTTAGCCCTTTCTGTATCATCCATTACTAGATTTCTTTCTTCCTCCAAAAACGGTGCCACGTTTTCCCAAAATGACCTCTTATTACTAGTACACCAGTGGATTCCTTTCTTTTTATCTTTTAGCTAGCTTTATCTTCTTGCTTTTGTCCCCAAGTATCTGAGTTATGCTTTTATGACTCTCCTTTGATGTCTTCTCTTTTTTTTTTTTTTCTACTTCTTGTATGCCTCTGAGGCTATGTCCAGTCTGTACTCTGAGTAATTCAGAGGGAAAGAGAAATATATATTTGGTCATCTCAATGAAGGAGTTTGCCCTCTATATGACAGACTAGATGCCAGTATCTCAAAGAACGTCCAAATTATGCTTTTTTTTTTGTGCCTTGAACAGCTGTAGCTGACAATAGAAGTGCTTGTTTCCATTGGGACTGAATCGGTGCAGACCCCCAAAAAAACAATCAGTGCAGATTACCTACCCCCACAACAAAGCAAGCTATCAAGAGACATCCAGGATGAGGTTCAGAAATCCGAGAGGAATGTAATTCGTTCCTGATATACTTTTGACATGATAAAAGTAATACAAAAAATAATACTAGCTTTCCAGTAGTCTTCTGAATGTAGCAGGGTGTTTGTGATATCAAATATAATCGCCTCCACCAAATACTCTAATTTTGCCTATGGTTATAACCAGTGCTCTTATCATTTCACCTGTGTGATCTATGATCTATTGGCCAAATATTAGCAACTCCAGCAGTGATGTTTCTTTTCTTTATTAATGAAGGCCCATACATAACTTTAAAAAATATTCTCTTTTCATTTCTTTTTTGTCTTCATATTTGCTTTCAGATTTTCATGGCTATCTTACTGTATTTCATAGCTGATGCGTTTAGCAGGACCTAACAGAAAATCAGTTTCTCCGTGCAAGCAAATGCCATCGGATGAGAAGAAAAAAGGAACAGCAAAAGTACAAAATGTTCTGTTGCTAGATCTCTCTAAATTAGCTTGGTGAAGAAAGAACAACCATTTCTGCACTGATTAATTTCTAGTAAATAGAAGTGGAATTGCCATCAGTGCTTCCACACAAGGCCAACATAATTGTAAGTGCTATGACAGTCATGTGTTTTAATGTTATTCATAAAAGAAAAATGGCATTTCAGCTCACCAGAGAACTCAACAAGCATTCAGAGAAAATATTTGGCTTTTTTTTTTTTTTGCTTTTTTTGGGGGGGGTTTCTTTCATTTTTATTTTTATTTTTCCATTCTCTGTGAACTCAGCCTGATTTGTAAAGTAAGAGCCTCAGGTTATATTCACCTTCACAGCTGACTCTTTGACCTGCCATTCAAGTATATAAAATAAGTTCAAAATAAGGTAATCAAACTTGTTTTCATAATTTCTTGCTGAAACAATACTTCCCTACTTGCCAAGGACAGTAAAAGTGGCCATGTCCCTGACCTGCTTTCAGTGGCCCAGTCCCTTCCAGGCATTTTCCAGAAAATATGTTGGAGGTTTTGAGTTACCTCTCTAGGCAACCTGTTCCAGGCTTTCACCATCCTTGCAGTAATAAACTTTTTTTACCATGTTTAAATGGCATTTCCTGTATTTCCATCTGTGCCCATTGTTTGTTCTGCTTTTACTGAATATCAGTGAAAAAAACTTGACTCCCTCCTCCTTATACCCTCCAGTCATGTTTATATATCCCATCTTATGATGAGATTTCCCTTCTTCTTCAACCTTTCTTTCTCTAAACAATCCCAGCTCTTTGAGCCTCTCTGTGTATTAGATATTCCTGTTTCTTAACCATTTCATGGTTCAGAACTGGACCTGTTCCAGTATGACCATGTCTCTCAACTTCTGGGGAGCCCAGGGCTGGACACAGTACTTCAGATTTTACCTCAGCAGAGCTGGCTTGATGAGGGGCCTCTTGTCCCATTGTCCAGGTCATTAATATCAGTGTTGACCAGTGCTGGCCCTGACATTGACCCCTGCAGTATACCACGGGTGTTGGCCTTGAGCTGGACATGTTGCTGATCAAACCACTTGGAGCAAAAGAGTTCATTTCAGTTATATAGTCGAAACTTCACCAGTTTGTTGAGAAGGAAGTGTGGGATATCTTCTTAAAAACAAGATAAACAACAATGACTGGGCTTTCCTCACCTACTGAGCTGGTCATTTCATTGCAGAAGGCTATTAGGAGTGTCTGGAGGGATCTCTCCTTTGTAAACCCCTGCTGACTAGATTTAACCAGCTTCTTGTAATTCATATGTTTGAAAGTGTCTGCTCTGTCATATTCCCAGGGACTCAAGGTGAAGTTGCCTGACCTGTAGTTCCCCAGATCTTTCTTCTTGTTCCTTTTAAAGATAGGAATTACATTTGGTCCCTTCTAGCCTTAAGTGTTTTCTCTTGATTGACCTTTCAAAGACAATTGAGAGTGGTCTCATAATAACATTGGCCATATTCCAAGTACTCATTGTTTCATCACATGAGATCTCTTAGAACCGTGGATGTCCAGTTTGTTTGAATATTCCCTAACCTGGTCCTCCTCCTCAGAGGAGAAGTCTTGCTCCAGATTCTCCCACTGGCCTTAAGGACCTGGGATAGTCAAAGGCCATTCTTACCAGTAGAGACTGAAACAGTCAGTAGTCCTTCTCCGATTCACCTCTTCAGTTTCTTATGCCTACAGCCTGATTTTCTAGAGTGCTAAAAACCGACAGTTCCAGAAATTTTAAACTGAAGTTTTGCTGCCTGTTCATTTTCTCACTCTGCAGATAGGCATCTAAAATTCAGTAATCATTTCCAAAAGAGTTCATAATCCTGCCTACTGTTCTCAGTTGAATCAATGTACCTCCAGGATCGTGGTGCTTTACACCCAATCCTGAAGTGCTAAAGAGCTGTGCTCAAGAGCCTAACCATTAGTCGCACACCCCTGATTTACTTTTCATGTGACAGCCCTTGCATACCAAACTGGTGTGCTCCTCATCTGTGCATCTGTAATTACTCATAAATTACAGAATTTTATAAAGAAACAAGTAACAGAAAAGAAGACAAGATTAATATATTTATTTCAAGATCAACTTGAAAGTTTGGTCCCACAGTTCGTCCCACAGTTCGTCCCACAATTCATCCCATATCAGTGGGCTGCATTCTCAAAAGCATGCAAGTTGGAGGTGATTGCTGTATTCTGTACGTCTCCTCTCACCTGGATTTTAATTGATGGTTCCATAGTTATAGAGAAAGTCTAGTGTTCCTAAATGAGAGGCTCAGGGTTTGGTAGGATGAATGTAGGACTTTCTCTTCCATTCCTTAAATACCATAGTATAAGGTGGCTAGGACACACTAAGAAAGGTAGCTATCATGAAAGCTGTTTGGAATTTTTTTTTTTTAGTGTGTTTCGTCTGGGTGACTGGAAAATATTTCTCTGATATTAAAGTAGAAGTGAATGATAAAGAGTAAAAAGTATGTTTCTGTGTGATGGTTTAATCTACATAATGATTCCTTGCAGGAATATATTAATGAAACCAGAAACAACAGTACATGAATATTATAAAATGTAGGAACTTACCTTTTCCTATTCTGTTTTGGTGATAATTTCTTACTATGACTCTTCAGTATACACTTAATTGAGGGAATATTTATTTTTGATTAAACAAGCATTTTGGAATTTGAATCCAACATGATCCTAATTGAAGACTGACATTTCCATTTTCCGTAAAACCTTTCTGTAATTAGATCTATTGTAGAAATAATTACTTTTCGTTTTTACTTACGTATGTAAAACTGTATAATTATTTCTAAATATAAAAATTATTTGAACTAATATTTCTTGGAAATGTTAAAGACCTTTTCAAAAAGTAATTTTGAACACATATAAGTTACAGAGTACCTTAATATTGACACTTGTTTCTCAAATAACTTCCAAAAGGGAGGGTAATTATTTCTCATAGAGTAACAGAAGAGTTAAAGATCAAAAATTTGTATTATAAAATTGACTGTGGTTATTACTAAGAGCTGTTGGCAGTGGCCCCCACCTCCAGCAGGTCTGTCCCAGGACTTTCTCCTGCCTGACCACTGGAGCCCAGCCTGGTGCCCCAGAGACCTGGGGTGTCTGACCAGGCTGGGGGATATGGCTGCCCCTTTTCCTTTTTAGGTTCATCCCATAGAGAAGCTGAACACTTGTCCCAGACACACAGGACACATACAGGACAAGGACATGGCTGGCAGCTCAAAGATGCTGCGCCTTCAACTGCACCTACCGATGTCTCACATCAGAGAAGCACAGAGAGCACTGTCCCCTCCTCCCCCAGGGCTGGCAGAGACTGAAGGTCACCTTTGTGGGCACCCACACGTCACTGTCCAGGCTCACAAGCACATGCACAGTCACAGATTCCCTGAGTACAGCATGGCCCTTCTGTCCACTTGATGCCTCTGCCAGGGCTCCAGACCCTCTTACCCATCCCTTGGCTCCCCGATTTGCCAGCTGGTCAAGCTCAGCGCTTGCCACAAAATGACATACAGACCAACATACTCATTGCACAGGCACCCCACAGCCCCCCATCCCTGTGGACTCTCCACCTGCCTGGTGTTCTTGTTCCAGCATGGGGCACCCCACAGCTGGTGAGCCCAGCTTGGAGTTTGCTGTTAAATGACACTCCCCATACGCACCCCACACACACAAATCTTGGGAGTGATACAGATGCTTGCCCCACACCCCCAACCCCCAAACTGGCATCAGGCACAGGAGCTGTGAACCATGGTCCTGCTCCAGCTGCCACTGCAGATCCCCTCACTTGCCTCACCCACACCAGACCCCCAGTAGTTGGCACTCAGACCTTGCCCTCAGCCGTGTGGGACAGAAGGTGAGATCATGCAGAGCTGGTTACTAGATTATGTAATAAAAAGACAGGATAAATTGTGATGATCAGCTGCAGGGCTCCATCAGACAAGTGTGTTAACAGCTCCATATTACATACTGTTTTAGACATCCCTTTTATACCCCTTCCTATCAGTTTCCTCCCATTCATCCCAGCTCCCCCTTCCCCTGCATATTCCCTCATCAGTGTGCATAATTCCATTGACCCCCTTCCATCTTCCTTCACCCTCAGATTTGCAAAGTCCAGGTGTGCTTGCAGCTTCTTAATAGTCCCAACTACTGTGACTGACCAGGTTTATTTCTTGTCTTTGTCTCCATTATGTTTGTCTCTCAGGTTTATGCTTCTGCATGTTCTTGTTTATGGCTTCCGCCTATTCTTATTGTCCTTTTTGCGTTGAAAAGTCCTTGACCACACACCCTTCAAGGAGAAGATGCTCTCTTCTTTCTTAGACTCTTGGAGTTTTTTCCCTGTGTTGGCTGGACCCCATCCCTGTTCCTTGCAGGCTTCAAAAGGGAAGAGTTCAGAATATTGAGTGAGAGTTTAATTCTGCCATAAAGTGTAATATTAATTATAATAGCTAAATATGTATTTATTCTACTACTGCCAAGTGGTTTTGGTGTTTACAGACATGAAAGGAAGTCCCTGACTTGAAGACCTTATGGTATTTAGAGAGAAGGTAATTAGAAGAAAGGTTCACTTCACTGGAGTTAATCTCTCTAGAGTCATTCAATCGTGTGAGTAAAGAAGTGCCTTCAGAAGGCTATTCAGACTTCCTAACTCACTTACTCTTAACTCCCCTGCAGGAAATACTTTTTTTTCTGGAGAAGGAGCCTTGTAATATTAACCTTGTAAGAGACATTGTCAAAACTGCGGGGCCAGTGTCAATCACCTTTGGAAAAAAAAATAGGTGGATAGGAAGAATCAAACAATGCACCACAAAGAAGGTGAGAAAGAGGAAAATTGTCTGAAGAGAAATTAAATGGAAGTAATAGAGACCATGTCCAGTATTTGAGGTATCAAAAACTGCAAAGAATACCAGGGACCTGATCTGGGTTCAGGAAGGGTCTGTTCAGACTGACTGTTAGGCATGCATCCTCACATAAACCTAGGTAGAGCTTCCATCAGCAGATACTTCCATATCTGTCAGTCTCCATGGCCTGGTTTCTCTCCTGAGGGAAGCAGGATTAGGAAACTGAAGCATACTGGTGTATGCCTCACTTCTAATGAGCAGAGACACAATTTGGCCGTAATCTCAAGATTCCCATTTACACATACCTTGACTCAATCTCAGAAGGAATTTCCCTCTTCTAGGTGGGAAAATTAACATGACTAATCTCCTCAAGATGTTTCCTAAACTACAGTCTGGTTCATTAAAGTTTCCCTTCAAAATCTAAATAAAAATACATTTCCTATTTGACTTTTTTTTAAAGCAGATATTCTGGTGTGGTTTTGAGATCATATTTAACATAATGATCATTCTGTAGTATTTGCTCACAGTCAGTCCTGGAGTCTTGAAATAACTCACTCCTCTGATGATATTTCAGGGACTAAATTACAGGTTTGAGGTGAACTGATGGTTGAGTACAGAATTTATACTTGACTGCATATATTGCTGGTAAGAAATATTATTGGAAAAAATCAATTGTATGTCCCTGCTATATTTGGCAATAAGAGTAATTTCTAATATTGAGAAAAGAACATTGCTTGTTATAAATTAGTGTTTCATTTTCCATATTAGTCATTCATTCACACAAGGGATAACTGTTATACATTTAAATTACACATCTTTTTCAGAATCAACTTTTAAGTACCTGTATCTACAGTTTAAATTAAAGTCCAAAATGTTGCTTGGAGTATCCAAACCTGACAGTGCCTGAACTTACTAGAAGCCTCTGCCACTTTGGCTATGTGAGTGTCTAGCTTGTTCAAGCTGGGCGTGTTGCTAGTTTTTTGAATCTTAAACACTCAGTGCCATCTTTCCATGAGGATCCATCCAAAAAACAGTGAATGAAAGCTTGTATCTACTGAGTGAATTCATATGACATGCAATGAATATTCCTTAATACATGTTCACAGGGTTCACCTTCTCCAATAATAAATTTCCTGGTGTTTTCTCTTCAGTTGGAACTGAGGAATTGCTTTTGCTTACCAAGGAATTTGGAGCTTTTGCCCTCTTTAGAATGAAAGTTTATAACTCTGAGATTCATTCTGCCAGGATATTTTCTTAGAGAAAGATTTTGTTCTCCCACAGCAAATCAGAGCCACTATGGAAAATAACTCATATCTTTTGTATCAGAGAGCAAATGAGCAGATGAGATGATCAGAGGAGCACGATGATGTAGCCTACTGCTTCATGTCATCTAGCATGGAAACCATGCCCTTTATCACCACCATCATCCAGGCAGATCCTTGACAACTCTTTGAAGAGTCTGGACTGTGGTTCTTTGGTAGATGAAGGGACTAAGACATCCTATTCCTAGGAAAAGCCCTCTGAAATTTTTATGGTGTGAATGTCAGATGCTCAGCACCACCTATTTTCCTTTGTTGAATTTGGGTCTCACAGACTTCACTAGTTGCAATGTAGACAGATCAAAAATAATTTCTGCCTTGATTGTCAAAATTTCAAGAGGGGTGGGTTTTAAGACCCCTTCATTTCAGTAAGTTTCTTCTTGGGTAGCTTCAGGCACTTCCTCAAGTTGAGTGTAATTTTTTATTAGCTATTCAGTGGCATAGACATAGAGCTTTGAACTTTAGGTTTATTGTGATGGGCTTAGAACTCAACCCATAACTCCTTTGAATGTATTTCTCCATTTTTTAAATAGATATAAATTTCTAGAATTGATAGATAGATCTCCTAGTTGACCTCAGCATCACAGGAGGACTCAAATGCTATTCTAAAAAATTTCTAAATATGTTGCATACATACAAAAATTCTGTAAATTATTGTCAGTAAATTACATTATGAATTGGCAAGACAACAAATAAGTTGAACTGAAAAATTAAGAACCCCACATAATACTCAGTCTGTTATTTTAGTTTTAATTGCCACATTTTCAAGAAAAGTTCATACAAGCAACAAAGGATTCTAGTTTTGATTAAATGTCTGAGTGAGGTCAGTGTATTTTTATCAGAGATGTGGCAGTGATTCATCCATCTGTTGTCTCATTGCTTTTTTGTTCAGAGGTTTCTCCACTGTATTTATTTGATATCAGACCAAAAGCAAAACCCAGTCAATTTCTTCAGTTTTCCCAATCTGGTTATGTTAATGCAGGATGACTTAAAAATATATAATTTCTAAATGTTCATAATTTAGCATAGACTTGTATTTACATTGATTAAATACACAAAACAGAAGCACAAAATATTTCTATGTCAATTTCCATTCACTAATAATGGGTCAATTTGGAGTCAAAATTGAGAATCTACCTTTTAAGCAATTGGATTATATTCTCTTTTTGTTACGTAAATCTGATCTGAAAACTCACAAATTAAATGACTGATTTCTTCTCCTATCTGCTGGTACATTGAATTTATATACCTTCATAACCTTTGGACACCATTTCCCAGAGCATTCTTCTGGAGAAAACTGGCTGTTTGTGGCTTGGACTGGGACATGGTTGCTGGGTAAAAACTGTCTGGATGGCACAGAGAGTGGTGATAAACAGTGTGGCCAATCACAAGTGGTGCTCCCCAGGGCACACTGTTGGGCTCAGTCCTGTTTAACATCTTTATTGATGACCTGGGTGAGGTGAACAAATGCACCCTCAGTCAGTTTGCAGATGACACCAAGCTGGGTGGGAGGGTTGATCTGCTGGGAGGAAAGAAGGCTCTGCAGAGGAATCTGGGCAGGCTGTGTCAGCAACAGTGTGGCCAGCAGGACCAGGGCAGATTGTTCCCCTGTACTGAGCACTGGTGAGGCCACACCTCGAGTGCTGTGCTCGGGTCTGGGCCCCTCAAGACAAGAAAGACATTGAGGTGCTGGAGAGAGTCCAGAGAAAGGCAATGGAACTGGTGAAGGATCTGGAGCACAAGTGTTAGGAGGAGTGGCTGAGGAACTGTGGTTAAGCCTGAAGGAAAGAAAGCTGAAGGGGGACTTTATTGCTCTCTACAAGTATCTGAAAGGAGGTTGTAGAGAGATGGGAGTCTGCCTCTCCTCCCAAGTGACAAACAACAGGACCAGAGAATATTTCTTCAAACTGCACCACAGAAGGTTTAGATTGGATATTAGGAAAAATATCTTCATGAAAAGGGTTGTCAAACATTGAATCAGGCTTCCCAGGGAAGTGGTTAATTCACCATTCCTGGAAGTGTTAAAAGGAGATATAGATGTGTCACTCAGGGACGTGGTTTTGTGGTACACTTGGCAGTGCTGGGTTAATGGTAGTGCTTAACAATCTTAAAGATCTTTTCCAACTTGAATGATTTCAAAGAAGAAATTATAAACCTTCTTTGGGTAAGAGTTCTTCCCTAAAGCATTGTCTTTCAAAGAAGTCTTTCATTCTTTATATGTTCCTTCTACATCTTGATTATAAATTTCTACCACCAGAAAAGGTCTCCTCAGCTGTATTTATCTATGCCTACCTATATCTATCTATATCATCTATATCTATATCTATACCTATATCTATATAATCTATATCTATATCTAATCTATATCTAATCTAATCTATATCATCTATAACTATATCTATATCTATATCTATCTATATCTATCGATATGTAGGTGTGTGTGTAAATATACATAAAACAATTATTTTTATGGGGTGTCACCTAATCATACTGCACAATAGTTTATTTAATCATCAATAATCTAAAATTTATTACCATTTTACCACTTGAGACACAAAGTTCAATCTCAGGTAGACTGTAATGTTCTTAAAACACAGAAATCCTTGGAATTATGCTGGAGGCAGACTTTTGTAAAATGAATTCCCCAGACTCATACAAACAAATTGGTTTAAATACTGATGATTGCAACAAAATAGAGACACTTTATATTTCTTGTGAATGTAGAATTCTCATAAGATCTGGAAATACAGTTCTAATTCTCAGTTAATTTGTAGAAAAAGTTTTGACAGAAAGCATTTGTCCAGTCCTGTCTCTGACAGACAGTTGTTCCACAACAGTCCAAGAATACTGAGTGTACTAATTGATAATATCGTGGGATGGGAATTTTGAACAATGAAACAGCTATCATGTGCATTTTAAAACTTCCCTGTGCCAATGATATGCTTGAGGAGTTGGGGATGGGAGATGTATGACATTCTGAAATCTAAAAAGAAAGCAAAAGCCTTCCTAAATAAGGGTCCATAAACACCTTGTCTGTACTGCAAACTATTAGCCAATGTTGCCAGTGTTCAGGGTCTAATGTCCATATGATAGACAGATAGTACCTATAATTTAGTCTTCCACTCATCACAAGGATGATGCATGTTTGCTCCTGCAGAGATACATTTTCTTTGGCGTATTTTCACATCAGTTTATCAAACTGTGTGCTTGTCTACCAAGAGACAGTATAGTTGGCATGTCCGGGAGTAATGTGGGTCTTTATTATTCTAGGCAAGTCTCAAAAAAGTGCAGTACCTTGAAAATGTAAACATGAATGTGTCTTTGCTGAAATATCAGACCAAAAGCTGTTAAAAAAAAACCTTGTCACAAGATGGAGACAAAGAGAAGGGTAGATGGAAGAAAGTCATGTCCTTTCTCTGCAGTTTTGTCAGTTACGTTACACTGGATTTTTGAACTTTGTGCAATCGAAATGCACATTTTATGAATGGACAGCCAAAAATTAGTGAAAATACTACATTGCATTTATTTTCTTTCCCTCATATTTTTGATTATATCACTGGATGAAATGCAATTGATTTTTGTTCAGTCAAATTAAACTAAGTATCCCAGAATAGTGTTTACAGGACTGTGCTGTGGATTTAGAATAGCAGTTTGTAAATGGGAGCAATAGTATGCATGTGTCCCTCATTTGAGTAAGTTTTGTTATCAGATGAGATGCTTTATTTTTCAGATTTTGTCACATACTTCTAATTAATAAAATTTTGTGTACATAGAAGAAAATAAAATGGGACTGTAAGGGATCTTGGGAGATTGCCTGGTCCAATACCATCCATGACATGACCTACAACACTGACTTTCACAGGTTTGTAGGGATGAACAGTTAGTCTACTGGAGCAACAATTCCAGTCTAAAATTGTCGATGCTGAACAATCTCCATCTACCTGGAAATGTTTTGGAAGTTAACTGAAAACTGTTAGAACATAGCTTATAGGTGCATGATATGAATCAGCCTAATGTAGTATTGTAACTACTAGAAGCAAGTTAACATTGAAGTCAACCAACAAATAGACCTCCATGATTAAACTGTGTATATAGAAACCCTCTCTGTTCCAAGAATTGATGGCAGGTCTATAAACTTAGTAGGTTCCAAAATTGGTAGTGCTATTTATCCTAAGGAATGCCTGTAATATTAAGAATAAATATAGAATCAAAAAGAGATATATATTTGTGGGGCTTTCAGCTGTGTTTAAATGGAAAATTTCACAATTTGCCTACATGACCATAAACTTTGCTCTACATGTGAACCAGCTATAGATCACAGAAATGTTGTTGTCTAAAAGCAATCTGTATCTATATATGACAAAACTTCAAAGAGTATAATAAATTTTTGTAATTTTAAAAGTTGTATCTCACATAGAATTGTAAAGTATTCCATTGTATTTGTTATATATATTTGGGCTATTTGTGTTGGAAAATGTTGGAGGCTTTAACATACATATATTTGAAATAGTTATCCAGCTCTGTTGACTGCTGACATTAGTTGCAATGTGGGTTCAACCAGCTGTAAAACAGATTGTATGATATGTAGCTTCCTGTGCTGCTGGAATCTGAAAGTGGGGTTGGAGGGCAAGATGGCAAACACATGGATAAACATTGTGCCTGAAAACATGCTGCTACAACAAGAACTTTCTCAAACAGACACAAAAACTGGCTGAGGAATACTCATGTGAGAATAAACCTCAATGTTTTCATGAGATTTGTATGTAATTGCCCATCCTTGCTGCTCCTCCAGAGTTTCTAGAGCTGGGATAAATTGAGTGATTATGTAGTTCACAATTTGAAAAATCCGATTGCACCTGGATATGAAGTTTGGACTTCATCTCTTTAAAAGAGTGCAAAACATATTTAATTTGTTGTAGCACTTAAAACAACAGAGTTCAAACAAAGGACTAAAGACCATGCTCAGAATATCTTTTCCAGATTCCTCAGTAGGATGATTAAGAGCTTCTAAATTAATTTAAAACTTTGGATCTCCATAAAGGCAATTGAAAAATAAATGATAATCAGAATGATAATTCTGTTACTGAAGATGATTGTCCATTGAGCAGTGCTCACTTAGAACTCACAGTTGATGATCCAATCATTTGATGACTGAAATAACTCTGAAGTGAGAAACTTGCTTTCAGTTTCTGTATGTCCCAGAGAAGTTTGAGTCTACATATCTGAACATGAATCCACTTTCAGGGACTTTCTAAATAATCTGCTGCCCATACCCCTCAGAAATTTGGTTACCAAGCAGCTCGGAGCATTGGTACTAGAATGGGTCCCAAAAGAAGGAAGCTGACTCTCTAATCCACCAGTTAACTGGGGGTGTGTAGGAACCAGAGGTCTAGTCCTGTCACTGTAATTTTTCTAGAGATTCTTCAATATAAAATACAGAAATTACCTCAGCAGGAAAAAAAAAAAAAAAAAACAGAATGAGAGGTTTTTCCTTTGCTTCCTGCACCTGAAGAATCTTGCTTTCTCCGATCAGCAGGGTTGGTCTCCTAGTCTGTCAAGCTATTAGCCCACTGATCATGTCTCTCTCCTAGGAGCCAAATACTGGGGGAAACTTCTTCAAACAGAGGGAAAGCCTACAGTTCAAGTTTACTATTAAATAATAATAAAGATTTAATGAGGTTGGCTCGACTCTTGCCTCAAAAAACAATGACTTTTTTTATTCTTTGCTTAAAGGCACCTGAAATCAGGAGAAGACTTGCTATGTTTGTTTCTGTTTCACTTTTAAAAATGAACCTCAGAGCTCCAAGGAGGTAATTGACCTCAAGAAGAGACAAATTTCAGAAGCACATACATGCTGGGTTTGGTTGGCATAGAGTTAATTTTCTTCACATCTAGTGTGGGCTGTGTTTTGAATTTGTGCCGAAAACAGTGTTGGTAACACAGGGATGCTTTTGTTACTGCTGAGCAGCACTTACACAATCCAAGGTCTTTTCTGCCCCTCACACCACCCCACCAGCAAGAAGGCTGGGGGTGCAGAGATTTTGGGAGGGGGTGGAATCCTCCCTCAGACTTCTCTCTTAGAAAGTAGTCAGAGCTCCAGTGATGATTTGATTATAGACATTAACCTAAATTGAGTCATCACAAACTAATTCAATTCAATGGAAAATAAATAAACAGAAAGCTAAAGCTTTTTTTTTAAAAAGCAGGAACCTGTAGTTTGAGTCTATGTTATGAACTTTTAAGAACTTATAAAGTGCTTTAAGCTCCATCCTTCCTTTTCCTACCATCAGTTATAAGCTTATGCCCCTCGCCTCTTCACCTCTTCACAGAAGTTGGAGATACCATTTCTTGTGCTTCTAAGTTGGTAATTTACTTTGCTTTAAACTGGATCTGTAAAATGACACCATTAGGAAAAAAAATCTTTTTCTTGTTGTTAGAAGACTTACTGAAGTCAGCTGGGGTCATTGATTAGAGGCTTAGCTGTAACATGGCATAGGGAATTTCTTTTAAGCTAAATATAAAGCTTTGTGATTCTTGCAGCTCATGTCAAGAGGAAAGCACATTGAAGCTCCATGTCTCCATAAAAGAAAAGCCATTTCATACAGAATATTGGGAATAAATAGCAGCCTAAAAGAACTAAGTAGAAAGTAGAGTGTAGTGAAGACAGCTGAGTTACATCTTGCAAACTGCAATGAACCAAAAAATATTCATTCAAAAGCCATAAAAAACAAATCAAAGAGGAAAGGAGTAGAACTGGTCCTACAACAAGAATGAGGAAGATAATCTAGTATGATGCTCAAACAAAGGAACATATTATTTATTTTCAGCAATACTGGGGTTTTTTAAGTATTGGTCTGTTACTGAGAATAAGGCTAGAGAAATAGAAATACTGAATTTGAGGAAAAAGCCACAAGAATACTGCATTCTGTAATCTCTCAACCTTGGAAAAGTAACAATTGAAAGTAGTACTCTCCCAGTTATGATTTAGTAAATCAGTCATTCTGGGATTTTTGATGCATAGCCACATTATAATGCACATTTATCTAATGTCAAGTTGGTAGATCAAGGTTTAAAGAAAAGACAAGCTTCAGCAGATATAGTTAAAGTCTCTAAGCCACAAAACTGAGCACAAACTCTAAAATTTGCCTTCTCAAGATCCTGACCAGAATTCTATGTCACAAACCCATCTTTAATTTAAAATAATCTCAACAAGGGTTCAAGGAGGAAAGGACATGGAAGGCCAGTGTGGCTAATTAAGGTGTACAAAACAATAAATCAATAGCAAAAAATGGTCAGAAACCAAAACCTTCTCAGTACAGAAAGGAGGAAGTGTGACCACAGTAAAGATGTAAGCAATCTTAGGAACAGACAAATAAAAAAGGATCTCTGAAAAGGGATAGTTTAAACAGTATTTCAAAGCTTTAAAACATGTTGTCTGTGATCACTGTCCTCTGGAAAAATGGTTTAGAGCACATTTTTCTGTATTTGTTTGAAGTTGCAAAACACTTTCTAAATATTCTGAGTTTTTGTTTGTGCCTGTCAGTTTGTTTTCCAGTATTTTGAATTTTATGTCAGGTTTTTGGAGCTTTTAAACCTTTTTCTGAACACTTTTCAGCTAGGTAACACAAGAGGTTAAAGGTGAGATGAATAACTAGCTCTCCACCCCACCATATCTCTGAGCATGCACTGGTACCTCATTTTGATCCTTTAAGGAATCTGACTGACTAGGAATGTGCAAGAGAGGCTGGGGAGTTTTGAATGGCAAGATTTCTAGGTTGCCTTTTTGGATCTGAACATCTACAGTCTACATTAAAGTTACACGACAAGGATATAAAATGTAAATTTTAGTGTTAAACATAGAGTTTGGTTTCAAAATAGCAAGCATCAGATGCTCACTGTGAGCTGATTAGGGATATTAGGAAAAAAACATCAGAACTAGCAAATATATTGAGACAAGAAAATACTGAGTAATGTCAATGTTTTCTAGCATGAAATACACTTCTGTCTCATTGTTCAACATCTAAATCCCCCAGAAACTCTTACAATCCCTCAGACCATTCATTTCAGCATAGTTTGGCAAACCTTAGATGTCTGAAAATGACTTTGAAGCAGTTACTATATCAAATTCTTTTTACCTAATGATAGCTGACCAGGTAATATGTTTCACAGTATAATTCAAAACAGTTCACGAGTAATAACGATGGATGTGCTAAACTTAATGATTTGTGTTTAATATTGTGACAGCATTGAATAGTCAAGGTTCAACAGACCTCTAAGTGCTCTTGTTCTCGAACCATGCTTTCTTGTCAATGTATGGAAAAAGCCTGCAACAAAGTAGTCTAGTTTAGTCAAAGACAAAGTTTAGTCAAGATAGTTTTCTATGAAATCATATCAGTCTAATTTCCATTTTTTCCTCATGCATATGCCAGCTATGCTGGTCTTCCATTCCTTGATTTTCTAAAACGAAAGTATTTTTAAAACTCAAGGCTAATATACCAAATGCCAGCAATGGCAGCTTTTCCATTTCTCCAGAAAAAAGACATTATTTACAAACATCATATTTTTGTATATTGCAGATCACTATTTAATGTATGAACTATTTCTTTGCTGTTTCTCATTCCTGTTTTTATGATGTTAACTGCAGTAATTTATTCTGTTAAGGATATGTGAGACAAACATTGAAGAAATTAGCTGAAAATAGCCACATCATGCTTTTCTACATATTCTCAAATTTTATGCAATGTCATCCTTTAGTAAGAGCTATTACTGACAGATTCTAATATTTTTGGCAGTCACACTGTATTTCTTTCACAAGACAGCACTGATGGCCTTCCTGTAAGGAAATATGGACAGGAACTTTCATAGACACAGCTCCTCTGTTCCCACCTGCATCTCTCTACACACATGTGGACATCTGAGGATCTAAACAGCACATAAATAAAGTATTTACATACAATCTTTCACATAATAACTTCAAAAATTGTATAGCATAGCTGTAAAGAAAGGAAGTCCTTCTCAAAGCAGACAGTACATATTGAAAATACAATAGGATTAAATGACAAAGTTATGGAACAAAACCTGATGTGCTATTGAATACAAACAATCTTGCTCAAGAATTGCTAGAAGCTGGGAGATTATGTGTGAGAAGTATCATTATAAGCTTGCTGTATTCCAATACTCTTCCTGGGCACCTGCTGTCACCAGCTGAGGAAGAACACCACACCTGAGGGACTTTGCATCAGCACTGCTGTTTTGCTTCCACTGCTCTGTGTAGATCCCAGGTATGGCACTCAGCCACAGGTAGGGAATGTAGTGACAAGTAATGTAAAGTCACCTTATTACAGACAGCCTGCTGCTACCTGTGGGGATCAGCCCTGGAACTTCACAAAATCCAAGAGCTCTGTTGACAGAGTTAGAGGATCCATCAGTGTTAGCTTTATCCAAGGAGGGACCAGCTGTAATCCAACGAGGTCAGAATGCCTTCCTAAAGCAATTTGCTACTGCAACATTTGCTTTCACTCACATAATTTATTCTGTTGGCTTTCCTGGGGTGTCTGGAGGTAAAAGAAAACAGAATTTGATTATTGCTTACATGTTGAGAGTTGGGTTCTTCACCTCTGCTCTTTGAGATACTATACTATAAAAGACAAACACAAAGTCCAAGTTCTACACACCAGAGAATTATTACCAACACAAAAATAGATTTTACCCTATGGAGGGCTGATGTATTACAAACAAGGATAAGATTTGTCAGGCTATGTGTGAATAAAATAAAAGTACTTGCATAAAAACGAAATATGAAATTTCATATTTCATAATTTAAACATGAAAAAGTCAGGAAAATTATAACTAAAAGAGAGATAATGATAATATTTCTCTTCTGGTTACATTAAACATATGCTTAACCACTTTGCCAATTAAAAAGTGTCAAATAGCATAGTAAACATCAGAGAGCACTGGTTAGTTCTCAGAAAATGGTAGATATTTACTAACTTTGTATTACATACCCTGCTTCTGAAAACATCAAAGAAGGCAATATATTGATGGTAGTATATGTACAAAGAAGTATATATACTGGTGGTATTGATTTTTTGGGTGGGCTTTTTTGTTGCTGTTGTGTTTTTGTTTTGTTTTATTTTTACATTATATGGGCATAATTCCCCACCACCTACCTCTCAGTGTTACCTTTAAGTCACTGTGTTAATGACACACTCAGGGGAAGTACACCCCAAAACAATCACAGTCAGCACAGAACTGATTATTTTTAACTCCAGTTTGAACAGCATCTCTTTCTTGACATGAAAATCTGCATGGCTAAATTACTGTGTCTACTGATAAGCCAAGCAGACATCCAAATAACAAAAACAATCAAAGATTTGCAGGAACGTAATTTTCATAATATTTACCCAACTGTTCATTTTTCACCTATTTTATTTTCTGTTACATGCATTTAATTTTTTTTAGGAAATAATTTTTCATTGTAGATAATGCTTTACCTTCAGGGAACTGGCAGACCACAGATCCTATAAGTTTATATCCTATAGATATGTATTTAACATATCCTACAGATATGTTTGAATTTGTCCAATGCATTCATATTATTGACCATTTTCCTCACCTACTTATGGTAAAAGTCCTCTCATGATTCAGAATTAGTACAAATTAACTATAGGCAACAAAGAGAATGACACAAAACTCTCAGATGTTGATACTTTAATGCAGTGGGCTGAGGAGGGGTGAAACAGGCCTCTGCGTTTACCCAAAGTGTCTCTAAGGCTGTTGAGAGATCACTCCAGCCAGCACTGCTCTGGTGCTGTACAGAAAGGCCCTTCTCACACCTCAGCTGGTGTAAGGCACAGATTCTCACTCACCCAGAGAGCTGGATAGCTCATGCGTTACCTGAGACAAAGAATCCAGAGGCTCAATCAGCTGGATATTCCAGATGTTTATTCCGAAGGGGTTCCAGGGTGAAAGAGGAAGAGGAGCCCCCAGATGTCCCTAGATATAGGGATCACCTGGGGTCAGGGGAGAGGAGGTGGGGGGAACACCACAACCAATGGGGAGAAGGGAGGGATGGAGTCAGGGGTTGGATTACAGCCAGGGGGATTTACATAATTTGGGGAGGGACCATCATGTTCTCAAGAGGGTGTACTCAGACTATGATGTCTCCCACCAGTGAAATCCTGCTGTACTGGGACCACTCAGCTCCCCAGCAGTTCCCGAGGTGGTTTCCTCCACCACTACAATACTTCTCTATTTGTTCTGAGTAGTTCTGCACTTAAGTTTGCTCAACTTCCACTTCTTTTCTAGCAATTAAATTTTTTTATTAACTATTTGATAAATAAAACCTAGACAAAATACTGAGAACAGGCTGCAGATTCTTATACCAATATTAAAAATAGCAGTAAACTAATCAGAAAGTAAGACCATGCAGTACCTTGTAACCTGTCAAAACAATTTTTAGCCTTCATGTATTAACAATATAAATTCAAGGAACAAGTTACCAGACAGGAGTATGCTGTACACATTGTTTTGCATTTTAAAGAATTAATAGATGTAAAATCATCACAGTCTATTAAGCTGGTTTATTAATGATAAGACATATAATTATCTTGTATGGTATTTTGTCTTGCATGCTAATTAAAATTGTCTGAAATAGCAGACTTCACCACATTCAAAAAGCAGAATAATCTTGCAATAAACAAGAATGTCTAACACTATTTTGTCATCTGTAACTGGCCAAATAAAAAACGTGAATAGGAGAATAAAAACGTTAGGAGAAAAAGATTTGCCTATAGTAGTTTAGAATTTTAGTTTAAAAATATAGAAGTAAAATTCGACTTGATTTCAGAGATTAAATTTGTGTCCAATTATATTTAATGTGCAGCTTGTAGGTCTTTTACTCAAATATCCAAATCTCACAAACAGACTTTCATGAAAAGTAAATCTTTTAAACATGAAGAGTTAACTGAAGAAAACAGAAAATCTTACATTGGTGTATCTGGATTAAACTGAAGGGAATACAGCTTTCTGCACAGGATAGAAAAACAAGATCTTTTTAAACTGGATTCAGAGGTACATTATCTTCTGTACTTGAATATGTTAGTAAGAATTAGCTTGGTAACACTAGAAAGTTTCACTTTTATTTTTGAGAATGGTCTGAGTTACATGTGTCAAATTCAGGGTGGGATCTAATGATTACAGTCCATAAAGTTCCAGAGAGAAGGAATACAACAGGCCTTTATTTTTACTGGGCACCTATTCAAGCCTTATGCCAAGGTAAAACCTTCATTCCAGCTATCTTTAAGCAATCAACAAAGACAATCAAGTCCAAAACATAGATTCTTCAAGTTCCTTCTGTGGTCAGGAAGGCTTCCAGACAAGCCTGTCTAAGAAATCAGCTCTCTAGAGATTTTCCTGCCTTCCTATCTCTCTCCACTCTGACCCCAGAAGGACGACAGTCCTGACTTGGATGTTCCAGTTCAGCATGTAAATTATTTAGATAAATGTGACCATCATGCTATAGATAAAGCATATGCCAAGAGGAGATCCTTTATTAAACTGTGCCTAGTATCTGTGTTTAATCTTTAGAGGCATATAGCTTAACTAAGTCTGTCACACTTCCAACACTTTTCAGGTGTCCTGCATTCAGTGTGGAGTCAAAGCACTTGCAGACCTACTTGCCCTGGATCTCTTGTTAATCCTTTCAAAGTTGGGACTGTGTAAGCAATGTTCAATCTCTGAGCACAGGGAATTCTGGTATTATTAACTTTTAAGACAAACAGAAATCAGGACACTTTCATGATAATGAACTATTCCAGCCCCCATGCATGCTCCAGGCTCTTATTCGTACTTCCCAAATGGCAGGTGCCTTCATAGTCTTCACAGAAGGTTTCTCAGGGTTTGTCTGCTGTCAGCCTGTGAAGCTGGTTCAATAGCTAATGATTTGTGGGCATAGCAACCACAAAATGATGGAGTTTTCAAGTTTGGGTCAATTAGCAGGGGTGCCAGCAGAATTGCCACCTTGGAATTCCACCAGGCAGGATTGATTTAACTATCATCAAACTTGCAATAGTTTTCTTGCATAATGACTAATCACAGGAAATAACGAGATTAATATAGATATTTCTTGAACTGAAAGGTGTTACTTGTTTCTGTGATCGGGTCTTTGATCAAAAGACAATCCCAAACTCAGTTTAAACAAAGCATGTCCAGTTCAGCCTTCTTTATAGATTGGCAGCTATAAAAACTAAGACAACTCCTAAAAGACTTAGCCAAATACCAGAGGCAGGGCAAAGATGAGCTGCACTTTGTGAGAAGTTTCCCTTTGACTGGGTTCAACTGAAGAGGCATGAAAACTTTTGGAATAATGTACACCCATGAAGAAAAAAAGAGTGAAAAGTAGTCATGCACCTGGTTTGGAGAAGGGTGCTCTGTGGGTGTAAAACTGACTGACAAGATGACCAGAGGAACTAATAGCAAGGTCTTCTTTCTCTTGTACTTAGGGAAAACAGGCTTTGTGTGTATGACAAAGAAAAGTCCCATTTTTATCATTCATTTATTCTCAAAATGAAGACAGCCATGGGAGTTCCTGTCTACTGACTATCAGCTCAAAAAAAAGTAATGAATAATGGAAATCACAGAACTCTCAGTAGGCTGTCTAGGAAATAATTCAGTAAAAGTGTGTGATCGTCAGTCAGTGGAGAAAGCAAATTATTTAGCACATACTATCAAACGTGCTACTGTTTGAGTCTTCTTTTCGAAATACAATTCTGCTGAAGGTGGGAGAATTACAAGGGTTGTTTTTAATCACGTTTAAATGACGTTAGCTTAACGATAAAGTTAAATCCCTTGGGATCAGGAGATCTTTTTACCTCCAACAGAAGCATCTTAACTATGAGCTATTTTAACTACAGTTTTCAGATGCTGCTTACATATTCACAGAGGATCTGAAAAGTAATTTTTCTGTATGTCAGTACAAATGGAAGACATGGCCAGTTCTTACACAGAAAAATTTAAAATAAATCTACATTGGTTATATGTTCAAAATTTTGTCAGTTTACATCAGTGTCAGCAAAGTAACAATGTCCAGGTTCATTTTCCAGCCCCAAGGACAGCTGGCACGATTAGGCTACATCTGTACAATTAAGATGACTCCAGGAAAGAAGGATTCTTTATTCATATACTCTGTTGAGACTATTCCTTTGTCTGTGCTACCCACTGAACTATTCCCCAGAATCAACAGAGAAATTATTTAGTAAAAACCAGGTCCAGAACAATTTTAACCACTTCAAATTGTGGACATTCAAGTTCCAGTGCCTGGACTCAGGCATTGGCATTTATAACAGTCTGAACAGTTTTTGTCATGGAGAGCTTAGGTGAGATCTTTCTTTAATTTTTTTAACCAATGGTTTGCTCTTCTAAGCCCATATCCTTATGTAGAGAAGAGCTTTTATTTTCAAATGAAATGGAGTAATGTTGGGTCTGAAATGTGTCTGCCATCAGCATGCTGGAAACTTTTCAAATTCTTGTCAAATAGAAACATGCTGTAAGCTTGCCATGAGCTGGTGGTATTTCCTTCAATATTCATCTGTATTCTATCCAAGCATCTATAATCCAGGAGAAATTATTGCCTTCTGTGTTACTACCTAACAGAAACTCTGTGGGCTGTGAATTTTTGCTGTTAGCCCAATACATAATCACTTTGGATCTCTTGCCCTTTTTATTTTTAGACCTCTGTTGCTTCTTTTATACATGATCACTCATAAAAGTTAGAGGGCTTATTTTCTTATTTCCTCCAGATAATATAAGTTTGTCACTTGCACCCATGCAAGTATGCTCATTTTTTCAGGCTCTGTTGGTTAATCCTTGAGGGAAGATGAGGTGAGGGGAAGTAAATCTTAGTGTGCTAAATGCAGTATGCACACCCTTCTGTGCCTAGAGCTATCTGTTTTATGTTGAAGATGTGACTCGTAAATCTGATGGCATTCTAGATGTGAAGAGTTATTGGAGATTTTGCTGAGGGTTATTTTTTTCCCTTAAGACACTCCCCATCAATTTTATCACCTGAAGTTTTATATCCCAGAAGGAAATACTTTACCGGAATCAGCAGCATCACCATCTGTGTGAGTACTTGATAAAGTGAGACCTCCCATGGCTGGATTATTCAGCTCACATCTTTGTAAGAAGCAAACTAGAACCCTTCAACGAATTTGGTAATAATCTTTTGTTTCCTGGGAGCAAAATAAATGTGAGAAAGATGTGGATTGTAGCACAGATTATAATACTCCTTCCTTATCATTGAAGCTACGGACAAAATAATTTTTTGGAAGTTGTTCCCTAGGAACTTTGTGCCATCTCTTGTGTCACTGAAGAAAAATTTCTGGAACGCTTGGACAGGTACCAAAACCAATTGGCTTTAAGTCAAAACATTTAGAATGTTTCCTGATTTTTTTAAGAAATGTTTTTTAAAAAGACAATTCCTTGTGCTTAACTAGACCCACTGACACATTCCTGCAATTCTAGTTTCTGGTATTGAACAAGCCTTGAGGCCATGAGGAAGTGGAAGAATTTGGAATGACCCTAAGCTATCTCTTGCTCTAAGAACACTGCAGGACTATTCTATAACAGAAATCCTTGAGTTATAATAGTTGATCCGTTTAGTCATGCTCATGCATACAAGGAAATATTCATGTGATGCTGCACCACACACCTTTCTTCAAACACAAATGATTCTCTGTGTTTCATTCAGAATTACATCAAACTTCCAGGGACCTCTCACTGACAGGAGTTGTACACATTCAGGTTATACCTGAGCTTGTATTAGGGAATTGAAATACAGTTTGGACATGGGTGTCCTGATTTGAAGAGTAAAATAGTTAAGTAGTATCCATGCAATTTCTGGAGAATTGTGTCTGGAATACTAATTTATTAGTATAGGCATAGCCTCACTTTCATGATAAATACCACTTGTTTACTCAGATGGAGGCTCCCACGAAGGGCTGTGAGCTGTTGGCAATGCTACTTGGCCGCCTGCCTTGAAACACAGTGGTTTTCTGTAGCAGCACTTATGATGTGTTACATTTAAACATCACTCCTGTGAGTACCTGACCTAGACATAGCTAAGTGACCCCTCCATGTTCTGAGGAGCCAAACTGAGCTCAGGAGAAAACGTAATAGGTGCTGATTAAGAGCAGCATCTGTTCAAGCCTTTCCAGCAGCCTCCCCTGCGTGTAACCCTCAACAGGTATCCAGTACAGGGAATGGAGGCTTTGATTAGCAGATGAAATAACATGGCACACAGTCATAGCTCTGCTGTGATCCACTGCTTCAAGGAATGAATATCCTTTCAGAGGTAAAGATTATATTAAACTGCTCAGGCTTGTGGATGCCTCTCTTTTTAATGGGCCACAGTGCTCCACTGGTCACAGTCCTGTAGTTCTGAGATGCAAAGGTCTGGTGTATAAGATATAAGGTTTGGAACTGGGAGACATGAGTTCAATTTTCAACAGTGTGAATGATTCTCTTTTGGTCATTGGAAAGGTCTGCACATCTCCATTTTCTTGTTTGCCCTCCCACGTTTTTCTTTTGTATCTGTTCCCATAATAACTTTTTCAGAGATGACTAGTTTTCTTTTAATTGTGTTTCTTTATGGTTTCTAGGCTACTGTGGTTTTCTTTTAACTGCTGCATTTTGGAATAAGAACAAGGCAGTTTGTTCTAATTTTCAAGGGCTATGATTTATTACCTGCACTGCCTAATTTCATTTAACTGAAAACTCAGTCCAAACACAATGCATATACTACTTGTCCCAGAAAACATCAAAGGCACTTCTCTTCCAAGTAAAACACATCCTAAGTAAGTAAATAGTGTGTGTTCCAGCAGGAAATAAATATTGACACAGCAACCTGTGGTATGGATGACAGGACCTGCAGCTGGAATCCACAGGAGAAGCAACCAACAGCTCCCTGCTTACATCTCAGGTCCTTGTAGGCCATGGTTCCACCATTATCAACACAAGATCTGAGTGCTGCTGGGTCACCTGGCAGTACTAGCTGCACCCAGATTAAAAATAAGAACATGAATGCAGTTCTGATGTTTCTGTGGTTCTGTGTAGTAGTATTTATTGATGTTTTATGCAGCTAATTTCATTGACGGTGACTGGCAAATTTCATGTTTGTATCATCTTTAAAAAGTCATGCCAAAAAAGGAGGTTTTCTATCGACTGTAAAAATAGAAAATGCTGCATCTTTCTTCACGAAGTGCAATAAGGAAGATCCAGGGACAAATACAGAAGCCAGGACCCTGGCATGGCTCATGTCAGCAGAGATTAACTCTTCTCTTGGAAATTGGGTATTGTCCTGGAAACTGTGTGTTGGAAATGGTTCCTCCACTAGTTTAACCACCAAACCATGCTCGGGCATTGCAAAGGTTTTGCTTGGGTTACTGTATGGATACAGTCAGTACCAGCAGAGAGGTTGTCAAGAGACCCAAAGCTGAGAGCAGAGTAGTGTTGGTGCACCTAGCCTGTGACCCACTAACTCAGGACCACAGATCAGCCTCTGGCCCCGTTTGAATAAATTGCAGATGCATTCATTGTTTCACTTATTAATTAAACACATGCATAGGCGTTACAGGGGCAAGCACACAGACAAGCAGGTTGTAAATGCTTTGCTTATCTGAAGTCAACTTTAAGCAACAGAACTTTTCTCAAATTGGTTAACAACTATTTAGCAGAACATGTTGAGCAGAGGTGAACAACTGAACAGTGCTACCATTGGTCTGTGGGACATCCCTCTGTGTGTGATATATTTTCCAGATATCTGTTCAAACAACAATTAATTCTAAAATGAAAACGAGATTTTTTTGAGTACTGCAGTTTTGAGTACTTTGTTAATCTTTAATAACTCATGTTTGATTTGTTTATTACTGCTTAAGAAAGGTTTTGTCTTAAAATAAAAATACAAACAGAAGTAAACAGAGATAGTTTTAAGTTTTTCAAAAATTATATAAATTCTGATACAAAGTGAAACTTCCTCAGCATTCAAGTTTTTATTGTTGCTTAAATGCAAATAATTTTTTTCATTTTATTTTTTAACTGGGTATGAATGACTTTCCAGCAAAATACTGTTCACAGAGCAAATCTAAAATTTAGGTTCAAAAACTGGTTACTAGGAGAGCTGTAGAATAATAGTTTTAGTATGTAACAGAAAATGCTGCAGTTTGTAGACAAGCAAAGAAGCTGTGTTTCTTAGGGCATGGGGAATGACAATATTTAAAAAAAAGAAATAATCAATATGTAGGAAACGCACATCTTCAACTACAGACTGAAAGGAAAAAGTATTGAAAGTCACAAGATAATACAGTTCAGTATTACAGCAATAAAGTACAACACAACATTGAAATGCTGCTTGCAAAGGTATTGATAACAAAAGGAGGCATTTGGCTGCTAGGTAAAGTATATTCCCTCTTAAATCTATTCCTTCTCACAGAGTGGAAAAATATTATCTGACTAAGCTGTCTCTAGTAGAGCGAGGGAAGAGTTTCTGGATAATGAATTAAATACTAGTTTCCTAGGAGATGGATTGATGTACAGGAGGCAGTGTGAGCCCTTTTTCTTTCTATCCAGTGTGCTCTCAACCTACAATATTAAGCTCCATCAATGGATCTAGGAGGAGGAGGAAACTTTTTTTCTGTGCAAATATCTTGAATTACTGAAGAGCAATTTAGAACAGTTTTCAGTTAACTTATGCTAGCCTCTCATATTCTCTGTGGAAGGAGAGCTGAGTAATACCCAAGTCCAGGCTCTAAGAATTTATGCATGACTATAACTCTGTGATGTTATCTTACCTACCACATAGGTACAGATTTGCTTAAATCTACATATCTCAGCTGAAATTTTTATGTTCTGACCTGTATATTTGTTCAGCTTCAACAGAAGGTGAAACCTATTTTCTTAATTATTCACAGAAGCTGAAATTTTATATTCAAGAAGGAATATACTTTTCTTAAATTGTTTTGAAGATAATAATGTAACTTGAAAAACCCTCGGTTCAACTGTAACCATCCACCTTTGCTGTGATTTTGTAACAACAGAACATACATACTTTATCTGAGTACAAATGGCTTACTTACAGTAAGCACGATTTGTGGAGCAAAGAAATTTAGCTCATTTTAAGGTCCATCTAATTACATTATTTGTGCATTCCATGGTGTGTTAATTTATGGGAAACTTCAGAAATCTCACCTAATTTCTAACACAGGAAAGCTAAGCCAAACCTTTAGTTATAATTAGCATTGACAAGCCTGAATATTCTTGTTGCATGTATTGATTATGAGACCTTCCAAAAGGTAGTTAAATTTTTTATCTTAATTACTTTTATGGTCTATCTTTACCTTGTTGGAAGAAAAGCTGTTGGATCTACTCTTTATTTCCCACTACTATTTTCATTCAGTGATTCCTTCTTGTGCCATGAATTAGAGCAGAAACATGTAGTTTGCTTTCCTCTTGCTGCTCCTTTTTGACACACTTTTACTGATATTCTTTCTGATTTGTTTCCTGTGGTAAAATATTCTAATTTTTCAAAGAAATTCTCATGGTACTTATCATTCTCACCACCTTTTTACAAAGTTCTTCAAGACCTGCAGTGTGCTCTTTGAGTGATAGATTCCCTAGCACTTCCAACAGTGTTTCTGATGAGACAATCCTGATCTACTTAATGATATCTTGCTCTTGTGTTATTCCCCAAATTGTCCTTTCTCCTTGCACAGACGTATTAATTAGAGACCTTCAGTGAACTTTAACAACAAAGTAACTAATAGTTTGGGGTGCACTTACAACAGCTCATTTTTCAGTGAAGATTCTCCATTTTGTAATCCAGTTCATTCTTTTTTTCTGGGAAGAGCAATGGAAAATGAAGGAGGAGTTTATAAGTCCTGTAACAAAACACATCTATATTTGCACAGGCTATAAACCAACTCTGTTTAAGTAATTGTAGATGTAACTAGATATACTGAAGCCAGAAGAATTTGTGTGACTAGACACAAGAAATTGAATGACTAAGCAAATTTACAGAAAGGAAACAAAATGGCTAAAGGAAGGGACAGATTTTTCAAGTTCTGACATTTAGTTTGGACTTAGTGGACTTTGTCTGGATATTTTCAGTGCATTTTCAGTGCCAGGATTTATGTAACTTGTATAAATTTAGGTGTTCAACTTGCCATCCCTCACTGCCCCCCCTTCACTTATAGCACCTAAAATTTATGTTTTTACAGAGATTTCTCTTAAGGAAGTTCTATGAACTCAGTTTGTAGATTAGTAACTAGAAAATAAGGTTAAGTGATGACAGAGTTTTCTATAGGTGGTTGCAAGCAATTGATTATGATGTGTATAAACATACGGAATCCTCATAAAGTTGGAAATGCTGAGTTCAGCTGTACTTCACAAGAAATTGTCTTTACACCTAAAGTTTTGAAATCCAGAAGAAACAGTCACTAAAGGAACAGTGAAAAACATCTGAGAAGGTCTAAGCATTCAAACAGGCAGAAAACTTGGGAGAAAAAAAAGTGAATAATGCTTTTTCAAATTATATTTTCCAGCCTCTGCTTATGCTTTGCCATTAGATGTTTAGATCTTTGGTTGAAGATCTTGTTTAATCTGATCCACCTGAACTTAAACTGAGACAAGGATGCCTTGTTTGCAAGCTGAAATGAAAAACGCGCAGCCAATATAATTACATTTTAGAAGAGGAAAGAATTAAAAGTATCACAGACTGAGTCTTGTTTATAGCCTTAAATCCCACACAAGTGGATTATTTATCTTCACAATCACTGGAAGAATTGCACAGAGAGAGACATGTCCACTCCTGTAGCCTTCCTGAAATAAACCTGAAGTAGCAGGTCTGCTACAATGTCCCGGTTCATGCTCATCACTCAAAGCATATTAAGCACTGCCTCACACTTTCAACTTCACAGGACAATAAGTCTTTCTCCTTTTCAGTGTTGGCACCTCAACATGTAGCAGTATTGTGAGAGATTGTAATAATTAGTTTAATAACATGACTCTGATAGCTGGCAGCTTGCTCATAGACACAAGGAAAAGCAGGGAAAGTTTTGTATTGTCACACACCTGAGTCTGTTCAGGCCCTGCCAGCCCCAGTGTGGTGCTGCACAATAAGTGGGTGAGTCTGCATAGCCTTGGTTGCAAGTCAGATTTTTCCACAGTTGCCTTTACTACTAGCAAAGATGGTCCCTAAATGACTTATTCCTTCACCCCTCCACAGATAATATGCTCCTCCTGCAAAGTATACACACATCTTTACAGTAGTAAAGGCAGAACCATAATTACCTGAGGCTCAAAGATTGCCAAGTGGCAAAGGGAAGGGAAAAATCTGCCCGTAGTGATAAGTACTGGTATTCTCAGGCATGAGAGCTGAAGCTAGATTTGACTTCTAAAATGCAAGGTGACTTGATTGACATGAAAAAATATGAATTTAATTCACTACAAGGCTCATCTGATATTCAGGCTAGGCTAATTTCTGCAGTATAATGTTGATTTGTATCTAGAAATTTCAACATTTCTTTTTGACATTTTTTGGCATTTTATTTTCTTTTTTTTTCCAAGCTGAATTGTTGGGTTATGGTGTTTAGCAGAGTAAATACCTGAACCAGCCAATGTCTAATAGGACATTAGGTAGTAATAATAATAATAATAATAATAATAATAATAATATTCTTTAATGCACAACCAGTCAAGGTAAGACTTACTCAAACAAGCAATTGATAGTAAGAGGTGAAAAGAGAAAGCAATAACCAATCTTTGGGGAGTTTTAGAAGACCACTAAAGATTCTAGCTTCAGTAATTCTGTAGCACAAACAACTGTTATTTATTTCTTTTTGGTCCAGCATATTTTACAGCCTGAACAACCACGTTCTTCATGCTGATTTGGGGCTGAGTTTCAGACTTTTCTTTTGTTCTCTGAAAACTTGACATTGAAATAGAAATCTCAAGATGTCATATTATAGAATAGTAGCAAGAGATTATATAAAATCTTTGAGTAAATATGACCTGAGAAATGTTCTCAGTACCATGAACAGGGCTAGACAGAGTGCAGTGTCAGTGTGTGTCTGGGAAATGGCATAAAGAGCAGAGTCAGTTTATCAGGAATGGGGAAAACTTTAATAAGAAAACAAACTGACATTAGAGACATATGCTATCCAAGGAAAAAGGAATCTATTGATGAAACTTAAAAACAGGTAAGCTTTTAAACTAATTATCTGAAAGCCAGTGTGCTGAAAAGAGCACCATTTGAGATGATTCATCTGGTAGTGAAGTTATAGAATGCTGTACCTAAACAAAGTATAGTATATAGGACAAACCAAACAAAATTCAAACAAGTGACAGGAAAAAAACCACAAAACCATTGAATTAACTCAACCTTATTTAAGCAGGTCAGAGATGATTGACGACAGGAATATAAAAGATAACAAAGTTTTCTGTTATGCTAAGTTAAGTAGCAAAAATAAAATGAGTGCTGAAATGGAGATAGTTTGAAGGAGGACTTGACTGAAGGAAAGTGCATCAAAAATTATATGGAAAAACTGGGAAGGGAAATACTCAATTTTTTACAGTGTATGAGCAACAAACCAAATAAAATTATTCAGGAACACTTTTGAAAGTAGCAAAGGAGAAGCAGCTGTAACAAACTGTGGAAATCATTGCTTCTAGTTTCAGTGGAAGCCAGAGGTTGAGATGGGCTCAGGAAACAATTAAGCAAATTGTTGGGAAAAGCACGTAAAGACCTATTCATTAGCCAGACATAATGGCTTGCCTCAGGAAGCTGCTAACTTGCAGCTTGCTCGAAGATGGGAAGTTCTAATGATGGAAAGTTTCATTGCAAACTTGCCTTACCCTTATGTTCTGCTCTTGTCATCTGCTCCTGGCCACTGTCAGAGACGCAGCCATGGTTAGGGGGTTTGTTGTCCTTATGCAATGGGAGGGCTTAGAGAACAAAGAGTGAAGCAGCTTGATGAAAGCAATAGCACAACATAGTACTTTTATTCTGGTCAGCTGCCAGTAGGTCAGTGAACCCAAACAGAAAAAATACAGGTCGTAGACCTGCAATACATGTTGGTGTTATTTAGCTTTGATAAAACTGAAAGTGATATGTCCCTTAAAGCCATCTTTGCCACTGTTCACTTCCCATTCTTAAACTATCTCAATCTCTTATCTACTTCAAATGTACCTTCTGCAGAATAGAAACTCTCCCTTGCAACAGGTTGTAAGGGCAGATCCAGTGTTCTTATCACCATCAAAACCTTGCAATAAAGCATACAATTTTTTGGTGCTGATTAATTTGAAAGGCCTTTATTTCCTTTAAAACAACCAAAATATTTATTAAAAAAAAAAAGCTGTGTGCCTCCTCCTTTTTGTTCCTCAAAATACATAATATGAAAATATCTATCTTGTCTCAGATCACACCACAAATCCTCTGCTATTTCCAAATATATCAGAATATATTCCAGGGAAAATAATTTTAAGAAACAGTTTCTATTTGGAGTTATATTTTCCCTCACTTCAGAGCTCTTGAGTGCAATGTTACATTAAAACTACTTAATTTAACAGCTTTGATGGGCTTGTAAAAATTTTGTCTTGGCTTCTACAAAAATGACTTTCAGTGCTCACATGTTTATGAACTTAAGAGTTTTTTCTTTTTTACATATTTAAACTTGCTGACTGAAATTATCATTGGGCATGCCTTGTCTTATAAAAAAAGAGTAAAACAGATATCCCTTTCTCAGCTTCATATACAGCTCAGAGACCTTTTCAAGAAAGGTGTCTTGTAATTTGTTCTATCCTGGTTGGATTTGTGCCCTGATCATTAAATGTGTTTGCTTTTAAATATTTGTAGACTTGGTGGAGGAGAGAGTACTGCAGATGGCACACATTCATTTTCATATATCAAAAGCTCTTTTTTTCTCACAGAAATAAAAAGGAGTTTTAAAACTCCTTTAAGTACTTGGCTATTAATAATCAAATGGACCTAGAAAAGCATGGTGTAGCAGTGTACTTTTTTATATATGCATTGCACACCCTTGGAAAGTATATCTGCAACACACAGGAATGGTGTTAGGCAATTCTGTTCCCAGTTGGACAACAGAGTTTTCACCAAGAATCAGATTCTCATATTGCTTTCAGTTCATCTGAATTTGCACAACTATGCAGTCTATTATTCTAATTTGTATTACAGCAGCATCACGATACTGACATGAATGAAGATACTTCTAATTTACAGTGGAGTGAATGAGACAAGAAGCAGAATTTTTCACATCAAATATGTTCTGCATTGGTGGATATTAATAATAAAGATGGCATGAGCTAACCAACAGCTAATTTTTCTTATCTAATCACTGCCAGAAACAGAGCAAGTTATCTTAGCTTTGACTCAATTTAATGGTGCTAGTCAGCTAATAAATCAATAGAGTGTTGCTGATACTCTTGTTATACTGGGGTAACAGTACCTTTGCAAGTTTTTGCATTGTTTAAAACAAGACCCTACTTAACAGGATCCTGCTTTCTACATTCAAAGAGAAAAATGCCTGAGGTTGCCTAAGTAAGGGTAATTGTCGGATGCTTCTCATACCTCCACTTCAGAAATATCAGCAACAGGTTTGAGTAATATCTCTTATGTTAAAAATAGTTTTGAATCTTTAACCTAAAGTTCATCAGTGAATTGATGCTGAGACAAGAACAGCTAAAGCAAACATGGTGCTGCAAGTGCATTGTGTGATGGAACATCATTAAGTTAATTTATAAGGTTCACTGATTAATTCATTCTGTTCACAAAAATAATAGAGCAGAGTATCTACTTTTATTTTCTGGTCGTTTACACCTCACTGCCTGATAGGCACTATCCTTATCACCCCAATGAAATGATGGCTGTATAGATTTCTAAGCCTGGCTTTTTCTTTCAGCCTTTCTCTCTTGCTCTTAGCTTGTCTCTACTTGCTCATTTATTGTCTTCACTATTTAGTTGATAATGGTCCATCTGCTTCTCAGAACTACTTGGTACTGCTGCCAGGGAGCAGCACTTGCACCTTGAAGTACCATTATAGGAGGAAAGATTCCAGAGGACCTTCACAGGCAAAATCTGGAATTTGACTGGCCAGGATGACTCAAGTAAATAAACAGTAAGGCTGGTAGTTTTCTACTCTCCGGGGCATATTTCATGAGAGAGACAAAGGAACAGAGAAAAGCTGTTAAATGAGAACAGAGGGAGGAAGGAAGGAAGGAAGGAAGGAAGGAAGGAAGGAAGGAAGGAAGGAAGGAAGGAAGGAAGGAAGGAAGCAAGGAAGGAAGGAAGGAAGGAAGGAAGGAAGGAAGGAAGGAAGGAAGGATGTTCACACAAGCTGTCTCTACTGCCAGCACAGCAGTTTGTTTCTCTTAAGTGGTTGTGTTCATGTGGTTTGCTTCCTAAGAACAAAATCACCTGCTAAAATATTCAGCAAAGTCAGAACAGAAACTCCCCGGCTCAGCTGCCTGTTAAACCAAGTTTGCAAAACATTTAAAATTAATTCTGATCTGAAAAAGGGGCCCCTAATTTAATATGGTATTTGACTACTATGAAACTAATCCTCTGAATCAAATAGATTTTAAAATGAAAGGGCTAGTCTCTGACAGAAGAAAAAAAAATGCTGCCTCTTTGTGTGATTAATAAAAAGGTAGGTCTGCAATAAAATTATTGTTATGGAGGGGAAATGTGTTTGACAAAGTGATAAACTTGGATGCGGAAGTAAGGCTTGTTTATTCTGTATGAATGTCAGTTCCTGTTAGCTATCAGATGCAATAAAGCATAAAATTCTGTTCGATTTATATTCACATGGTCTAATATAATATAATAAGTGATATTGAAAGCCACAAGACATATCTTCTAGGGCTAGTAATTTAATTTCAGTATTTTTGGATAAGTGATGGAAAGTTATGGATTAGAAGAGATATCAATGTATGTGAACCTTTTAGGTAAATAAAGTACCAGACAGTACTCTCCTGAGATAAGAAGGTTAATCGATATACCCTTGAATTTAAGCTTCTTTTAAGTGCTGTGTAGCCAGCATATTTTTTGGTTGTGGAAGTTTGTAAAACCACATGTTAAGCAGGCTTTTAACTGAAAAAACCCAGTTAAAATAATAATAACAACATAATTTTGAATTTTTTCTATACACTTTCATATGAAAGGAACAGATTTAAACTGTTGCACCAAGCTTGATGCTGATAGTATAATTAAAAGAAAAGATAAATCAGAACCAAAATTCATCAGGGGAATTGATTTAGCTAACACTCTTTCACAAATTAGAAAGCCAGAGGGGGACAACCATAATCATCTAGTCTAACCTCTTGCATACAAAGTCATGTGATTTTTATGAATTAATTCTCATCTCATCTAGCACTTATCTTTTAAAAAGGCATTTGATCTTGATTTTAAAATGCATAGCTAAAATGGCTCCATTTAAAACCATTTCCTTGGTAGCAGAGTTTTGTCGATGGTGAATATTTTTACTAAGTTAGTTTCACTTATATTTTAAAACTTAATCTGTTTTCACAAATATACTCATTTATACAATCAAGGATCAAATGAAGCTTTCTGGCTACAGATTCAAGATGAGCATGTGTGTTTAGCTGATAACACCTGATCTTTGGGTCACCTGCCAGCTTCTTCAAGGTCATTTGAAGTATGAGTTTAACAGAATCAAGAACTGACAGCAGGAATGCACAGGCTCAGCAAGGATTCTTTGTCTACCATTTCATTCTGAGATCTGTTAGCTAACCCATTTTTAATCTTTATAATGTGTGCTATATTGATTTTTTTACTAGCCTGCTCCCTAACCAGAATGTGCAGTATCAATCAAAGCAAATGTCCTACAGGACTCTAGGAATACCAAATTTAGGCAGCTAATTAATCTGCATAATCAATTACTTATGTATTTATCAATCAAATTTGTAATCCTGTTGAAAAAAAGTATGAGCCTTATGTAATATTTTCATTAAATTCATGTTGCTTCCAAATTTTTAATAATATTCCTTACTATTCATAGGAATCATAGAATGGCTTGTGTTGGAATGGAAGGGACCTTAAAGATTATCTAGTTCCAGCCCCTCTTCTATATGCAAGGAACCTTCCATCAGACTAGGTAGCTCAAAGCCCCATCCAACCTGGCCTTGAGCTCTTCCAGGGATGGGACATGCACAGCTTCTCTGGGCAGCCTGTTTCAGTGCCTCACCACCCTCACAGTAAACAACTTCTTCCTACTATCTAACATAAACCTACTCTCTTTCAGGTTAAATCCATCCCCCACCTTGTCTTATCACTGCATAATTTTGTAAGAAGTCCCTTTCCATCTTTCTCATAGGCTCTCTTCAGGCACTGGAAGGCTACAATTAGGACCCCCTAAGCCATATCTTTTCCAGTCTGAGCAATCCCAATTCTATTAACTTTTCCTGATAGGAGAGGTGGTTCAACCCTCTGATCATCTTTGTGGGCCTTCTCTAGACTAGCTCCAACAGGTCAATGTCCTTGTGCTGGGGACCTCAGAGCTGGATGCAGCACTCCAGACGGGATCACTATTGGTGGGGGAGGAAGAAACTCTGTGTCAACAAAGACATTATTTGATTTTTTGGCAACTTGGAAGCAAATAATGGAGTTGCAAACATTTTAGAATAGGAAACAAGCTGGAGCATGAGTGTGATTGTCTGTTATTGATTGCCAAATGGTCATTCCCTAAGTCTCTTCATCACTAGCAAAGATCATGACAAGCTCCTTAAACAGGTCTCTTGCTGCGTACCAAGTCATCCTGCATTCCACATTGTAAGGAATGTTTAAATCACTTTTCAAAATTCATATCTCAACTAATATAACATTAGGTGTTTTCATTATTTGCAGAGTATCTAATCTTTGTTTATGATGTTTTCAAACTCTACCCTTCTAATTTTCTAATTTATGTAAAACATAAATTAGATCCTAATTTATGCTGATCCTGCCTCTATATCAGAATATATTTCACTCTATAACATATCTAGACTTAAATGTTCACTCAACTTCCCTGTAGAATAGGAAAAAAATTTTCTTTGTTTTAGAAGGAAAGCAAAGCGAGTAGGTCTATAGAAATAGGAGGAGGTATTCCAGGTGTAGGTATGCATTGAACTTTGCATTGAACTTTGCAGGTATGCATTGAACTGTAGCATTGAACTTTGAAGGCACACTGATAAAAAACAATTGTGCAGCCTGAAGTACTGTCTAGAACTAAGCACTCTAAGCACGGTGTTAGGAATGAATATTTGCCTCTCTATTATGCTTCTGTGTTGGAATCACATCATACGACTTCCTCCATTCTACAGAGGTGCAGACCCTGCACTGAAATGCTGAACTGAGCAAGTTGTGCCATGTCGCAATAGAAATGGTGCTTTTATCGGATCCATTAAATTATTCAGATAGGAAGTGAACAGATTGCCTGAATAAGAGGGGATTTTATCAGTCATGGAAGGACAAGTCTAGACCTATCCCTTCTTTTTCAGAGACTGTACACTTGGCAAAGTATGAAAATATTTCAAGAAGCAATGACCAGAGGACAGGAATCCTAACACACTGTTTAACTAGCACTTCTGTGTTCTCTTGAACTGCTTTCTGCCAGCTTAGCCCATTTCAGAAAAGGTGAGGGGAACTTGCTGTGCTGAAACCCCAAGCTAGATGTTTGAAACAGCCTCAGAGCAGTGAGTGCATGCTAAACTCAAGCTACGGTGAGGTCTCACAATCTTCAAATCCAATGAAACCTCACATTTGTCTGCTCAGCTCTCAGGGATTTTCCCACCAGGGTTAATTCCTGTTTTAACCTAACTTTCAAAGAAGCACAGAATGGAGACAGCCTCATTAGCTACTCTTTTTTAATGGCTCCTTTAACCCTGTGCTTCCTTCCACAGCAGCCTTCCACAGCCTTTAATCTACAGATATCTTGAGTATATCAAGAATTTAATGTAGAAGGATCTGAAGGGAAGTGCTTGTGCAAGTGAGGGTGAGAAACCGAGGAGAAGCAGTGAGAAGAGGGATGGGCAAGCTGGAAGTAGGGCTGGGGGGAGAGATGAGAAGCTGGGGATGAGCTGAAGCGGCGGGGGCGGTGGGGGGAGAAGAGGCGTGCAGAGCAGTGGGGGTGTGTGAGGATGCATGTGCACGGTTTGGGGAACAAAAATCGACATCGTCTGAAACGGACGTGACTTTTCCAGCGGGGGCAGGTGCATTCTGGCACCTGAGGCATTCAACCTATCCCGACCAGCCTTTTCCACGACGGTGCAGGCGTTGCCGCCTCCGCGGGGGAGGCTGCACCCCTTGCCCGGTCGGGGAAAAGGCTGGTCAGGGCGGGTTGGGGACCGACGCGGATCCCCAGCCTGTTCCCGCATTGGTTCCCGTAAGTTCCCGCGTCATTTTTCTCCCCACACCCCGCTTTTCGCACTGGCAACCACAAGCCTCGATGGACGGGCGGGAGAAAGCTCGGATGCTCTGAGAGGGTCTGGGTTTGGGTTTGTTGGCTGTTGTTTTTTTCCCAGCCCCCGGAATAACCGCTAGGGATGTCCGGGATTCAACCAGAGGATGGTTCCCCTTCATACAGGAATTGGACGAGCGGGTCGGAACTGAACGAAACGCGGGAGGCTCTTTTAACCCCTTCCTCCGACTACGATGATGAGGAGTTCCTGCGATACCTCTGGAAGGAGTATTTACATCCCAAGGAATATGAATGGGCGCTGATCGCCGGCTACATCGTCGTCTTCATCGTGGCTCTCGTCGGGAACGTCCTGGGTGAGTCGAGCTCCCCCAAACTTCCCGTTCTCCCTTCCCGACACGGGTTTTGCATGGAGGGTGGCTGGAAACCGGGGTGCGTTTCGCATACCCCGCTGGAAAGGCGGCTGTCCCCAGCCGAGAGGGAAAGTTCAGGCTGCGCGGAAGGGGCCGTAAAAACCGCTCCCTCCTGCGCGGGCGAGGGGCTGCGGCGGCGGCCGGGCACGGGGAGCGGGGCTGGCGGAGCGCACCGGGCGGCCCGGCGGGGGAGAGCCGCGGCTGCCAGCCGGCTCCCGCCCCTGTCCGCCGGGCCGAGGTGCTGAACGCCCCTACCGGCACGGCCCGCGGCTCCGCCTCTCAGCCCGCTCGGGAGGATGCTGCTCCCTCCAGCAGCCCCGGCCCGGCCGGCGGAGCCTGGCGCCGCGCTGGGGACACTGAGCGCGGGGTGATTCTCCGGGACAGAGACAGGGACGCGGCGTGAGGGGCCCGGGATAGCGCTCGGCCCGTGCCGGGAGCTGGCGGTGTGCCCTCAGCTGCCGCGGGGCAGAAGGCGCGGCTCCTTGCTCGGCGGCGCAGCGGCCGCGCTCCGTCCCCCGCGGCTGGAGCGGAGCGGAGCGGAGTGGGGCGGTGGGGCGGGGGCGAGGCGGCCCTTCCCGGGCGCTCATTGAGGAGCGAGGCGGGGCGGTGCCTCTGCTGGAGCCGCCTCCTCACGCTTCCATTCATCCTTGACGGAGGCGGCGGGGCCAGCGGGGCTGCAGCCTCGGAGGGAGCCTAGGGGCGCTGGAGTGTGGTGGAGAGCTGAGGGTAGTGAAGGGAGGGAGCGCACGGCTGAGCTGAGGCGGCGGGCGGGAGCGGCCAGAGGGGTCTGGCCTCAGCAGCCTGCGCGCCGCTCCCCACGTTCCTCTTCACTCTTCGCTCCCCATCTCTCCGCTCCCCCGTGCATACGGCAGGGCTCTCTCCGGGCTCTCGGAGCAGACGCCTGGGGCCGCGGAGCGCGGCCATGGGTGTGCACACACCCACCCGGGCCGCGGGTGAGCGGGGCAGGCGCTGCTCCTCAGCAGCTCCGCGTTTATGAATGGACGCGGAGCGGGCGCCGGGAGCTGGCTCCGCCAGCAGGGCTCCTGGGCTGCAGTCAGGGCCATTGGCATTCCGTGCTGCTGCCATGAACGGAGCACTGAGCCCCGCCCCGCCATACGGGTCTCTCATTCATGTTTTTCAGAGGGGATTGTGCATGTTAGGGCTGTCACTGCAAACTCTACAGGCTTCCCGGAGTGACATGCAAATGAGACTGCAGCCAAAGGCAACAATTTTGAAAGGCATTTTTAAAATTTCAGGGAACTGATGATGCTTTTTTCTTTTTTTTCCTTGTAGTATTTCTGGAGCGCTGCACTGAGTGCCCGTAAACATCCAGTGTGCACGTTTGCTCAGTCCATTGCTTGCTAGCCAGCTTGATAGACAGTGTGGAGATAACAGCCCTAGCAAAGAGGCTTTATTTTAAACTAGGAAAAAAACATTCCTTCATTCTGATTTTGAGCAAAGATTATTTTAAGAGAACCACCTGTGCTTACCTATTTTCCTCTACCCACACTGTAAACAAGCTGTCCTCTCTCCTGTAAAGATTCAAGGTCAAAGCTTCATCTATAGGAGCTTTCACTCTATTTGCACTTTCCCCCCCTGAAGCTACAGGGAGAAAACCTTTCCTCTCTATGCAGTCACAAATAAGAGATTATACCAGTGTGGATATGCAGCTATTCTTTCCTTGCATTTATGTACATTCTTTGCCTGGGATGAAAAGTGGCAGCTGTCGAGCCACCAAGGCTATTACTGGATGGAATGTCTACTTTTTGTCCTCTGAAATCTCTCTCTCCAAGTTGTGGTACATGGTAGCAAATCTCTGTCTTTAAGTGGACAGAGAAGAACCTGAACAGCTTTCCATCCAGTCCTCTAAATCACAGTAAATCCTACAATTTACAGCCGGACTCAATGATCTTAAAGGTCTTTTCCAGCCTAAATGATTCTATGATCCTCCTAAAGCTGTTTGCTCCAAATTTCTGGTTCTGTGTATGGGTGAGCTGTTTGTGGTATCTGCAGGTGCAGGTTCTTGTTAGTTGAACACTGTCTCATCTTTATTCAAGAAAGCTCACACAGCACTGATTGCAGGCTCATGTGATTATGAGGAGAGAAATGGATGTGATCTGATGTTTTTTCCAAAGACATTTTTGAGAAACTTCTTTACTACCAGTGAAATCTGATGTAGAACACTGCACATGTTGATATCTCTGAGAAGCTGATTTCTCCTGTCTGAAAAATCCATATTCAAGGTTAATCTGGGATTTAGTCATGGACCTTATCAAAGAAAAGCAGGAGTGCTTCTAGACAGAGTTTTAGTGACTACTAGTGCTTTATAGTATCCTCTTTAATGATGCATTGCACTTCTTGGCTTATGTTCACCCAGTGTTGCAGGAATGAGGAGTCAATGCTTTGATTCTGTTTTTTCCATGTCCTATTCAAATAACACTTAAACAACCTGGAAAGACTCTCCTTTTCTGTATGTGGTGCTGAAAATTATATTTCTGCTGCTTTGTTTTGGTTTGTGCACTCACATGGGATTAAGAACATCCCAGAAATTATATCTGTTCAAGTGGAAGGCACAGCACATCCCTCAGATATTAGTAATAAACTGGATTGAGTATTCTGACAGTTAATTAACAACCAAAGGTAGTATCAGAAGCTCAGTCTTTGATTGACATCTAGTGGGTTTTGAGTGAGAAACACAGCAGGAATTCCACTAATAGTAGCATATAACAGGGTCTGCACTGCTATTTATCTTTCAATTTGATTAGGAGAGTCGACACACACTGTCTGAGCTGCTGCACAAACCAGCTAAAGTGAAAAACATTAGCCAGTTTCTGTATTTCAATACAAGTTTCAGTATTGCACTCAAGTTCTTCATGTCAGTGGTTCTCTTGCATGCCTGGGCTGGCTGCTCACCAGGTATTTCAGTGTAAGCCAATGAAAAGAAACAGATTTTAAGATGATTTTAAGACATATTTATATGAACATTCAGGGAATCTGAAATCTAGATGGCAATATCGGTATGATTTGTCCTATTTTCTTCTTCACTTGGTCACTATTTATCACTAGAAGCAAAGTGCAGAGGGTAAGGACTTCTGTTTTGCAAATAAGACCAAAAATTTTCTTTACTACTGCAGAGCAATGAAATTCATGCAATTTCTTTGCACATCTAGTGCAAAACATAGGACTTCTTAATGTAGATTGTGTGCTCACTGTAAAGACCTGTACTTCTTTATTTGAATACATGTATTTAAAAACACTGCTTGAAAATAGGAAACTAGATAATTAAAGAAGGAAAGGTATTTTTGGGATGTCTGGAAGTCTCTAGTTACTGATACCATTCCACAGACAGGTTGCAGCATTTAATAACTGGAGTAAGACTACAAGGGATTAAAAAGAAATGTTCAACTACATATATTTAACTCTGTTTGTAGATATGAAGAATGTGAATGATTCTTGTTGAAGTTATTCATTCACACGGCTCAGGATTTTTCTAATGAAATGTTTTCTCTGAGGGAACATGCATTCATCAAAATCAAAATGTTCAGCAGAGATAGCTTGATTTGATCAAAGACTGTAGGCAAAACAAGCAACCTTCTGGCACCCTTCCAAGCTGGGCTGCTGGGCCTCTTGGCAGGTCTCCCCAGAGCTGGCAGGAGCTGAAATCTTTAGCAGGTACAGGCTGCCAGTGCCCAGCTTGAAAGTTCTCAACACTGCTGGCTTCCAAGGGTAAGAGACCATGCAGTACATCAGTGAGAAGTCTCAGAAACTTTCTTTACTCACATAATTTGGTGATACTTGTTTTTCATTCCAACTCAGGATGAAGTTTTCAAATAATTACCGTTCTCTGGATGGCTGTATTATTTATTATCTGTTTTACAGTAACTGCTAGTTGTGCTGAGATCTGTACAGAACCCAACTGTGGTCTTTTCTTCAAAGAGTTCATAGAGTTCATGGAGAACTCATAGAGTTCAACAGCATCCATCTGACTTTTTTAGGGCTGGAGAAGAAAAAATCTGTGTATATCTCTTAACACCAGAGTCCTGCTCAATACCCACGAATAGGCAACTCTCTCAAATGCTGCTTTGTTATAATTTTAAAGATATTCAGTGAATACTGAGGTCTAGGCATACAAGCTTATGTAGGTAGAATTGGATGAGTCATGTATTCTCTTTAATGATTTTCATGAATCCTATTTCATTGCTGTAGATGAGGCATATTTCATTTAATTACATTTTAAATTATTACATTTCATTTTTTTCGGATTACTTGGGGAATGTGGCACTGAAAGGACTTTGTTTGTAATATCAGCATGAGAGTCACCTTTGTCTGTTGGATGAATAATAACTAGAATGGCTTTATCATTGTTAAGAAGACAGCACATAGGAAATGATACAATATGTATATATTTTATCTACCCAAGATAGAGAAAGTATGAGCTCTACTTATGTAAGAGTTCGAGTATCAGCTGAAGTACATTGCTATTTGCATAATATGGGGATTACTCATCATCCTTCAAAACAAAAAAAAAATTGAAGGGTTTGGGATGTTTCTTTGTTTATAAAGCATTGTTTATTTTCTGTGTTGCATGTCAAGTGAAACCTTCTTTGTTTTCTTGGACATAAGCAGCTCACTTACTGTCTGTCTCACAAGTGGAACCTGTCAGAGAAGAACTGTGATGGAGTGTTCCCCAGGGGACCAGTGCCAGGAGCTTAGGGCAGCAGCAAAGACTGACAGGGCAGTGTACTCACCAACACAGTCCCACAGTGCCTGAGAGCTTGCTAGGTCTGAAGATGTTTACCAGGTTTCAGTCACTACCCAGCAATCACCAGACAAATCCAGAGTGATGAAACAAGTCTGAGGTTAAGCCAGAAAGCCAAGTCAGTGGATGAGTTTTACATCAAATTCAGTGAGGCAAAAGCATACTTGCAACATGGTCTTTTCCTGAGCTTAGTGTGAGAGTCTGAGCTTAAATGCAGCTCTGGGGCAAAAGGCTGAGCCCCAAAGCAGTACTCAAAAAGCTTTATTCCCAGAAGCCTGGTCCCAGCTTACATGCTGCCCCATACCAGAGCTGGCCTCCAGCATGGGCAGCTCACTCCTGGGCAGGGGGGCAGAGGTACAGAGCCAGAGGCTGCACTCAGTCCTGACAGAACTGCTCTCTGTCTCCTGGTTCTTAGCACAGTAAGACTGCAAGGATTTTAGCCCAGTTTTTAGAATATTATATTGACAATGAGGATCCATTATAAAGATTCAGAGGCTGTATAATATGCAAGATATTTGCTGGAACATGTCACTAGCATAGTGATTTGTATTTTCTTTGTATGTGCTGCAGAAAAGGCACTCTTACATCTACATTAGAAACAGAGGTGGACATGGAAAAGTTTTTCCTAGTGCAACTCCATATTGCAATGACTGATGGATGTTTTTTGAAGCATATTTTTTCCAAGTTGCATGGCATTTAAGCTGTAAAGCACACCGTGATTTTGTCATGCAGCTTTGAATTGAATCTGTGAAGTGTGAAATCTTTTTATCATAGTGTCATGTACAGTATGACAGCTATATTTCTGACTCCTCCATCTGTAATAGGAAGTGTGGATAACGATTTTGTAGCCTTCATTTGTAATAATATCAATTATTATCATGAAACATCTGGTCGATCAGTATAGCCAGCTCTGCAGAGATGACTGTGTTTGCCAGTTTACACTGGTAATGATTTGTGTGTGTGTGTGTGTGTGTTTGTGGTGGGACATTTTAAACCAATCTGTCTGTTTTAATCAATACAGATAGATGAGGAATACTCTGTGATGACACCTTTAATTTCCTCCAGTGCTGACCAAACCTGGCATTTTGGGCAGTCTATTTTTATAGCATAGCTAATTTTTTACTAATAACTCCCATTTCTATTAGATTGTTAGTTGCCTATGATTATGTAATGTGACTGAGTTAGAAAATGAATCCTCTGCCAATTAGATGGTTGTGCTATTACTCCCAGTTGTGATCTGTAGCCACAAGCTTCCAGCACACAGAATTCAGTTCTTGTTTTCTTCTCTAATGCCTCAATAGGCCAATGCCTATGATGTAGGATTGGTCTGGAGCATATGAGCAACCCACAACCTCAGCTCTTAAGTCCGTTTAAAACCTTCAGTACAATAGAATGTGTGGTAGGTAGAAAGCCTCCAGAAACATGTTGCTGCAAGGAAACTAGTTGCTGTATGATGACAGTTACCCATTAGTACATTCCAAAGAAGCTGATATTCAACAAAGTACTTGGGTATTTCCTGTGTTCTGTGTTATTTAACTACATTTTTTTACAGTTTCAGTATTTTTCCTATGGGATGGAACCTAGACATAAGTACTTGTTTAAGTGTGATACATAGGGAGCATGACCTAGGCACCTGCCCCTTTGGTCATGTTTTAAGAATTTCAGGTTCGTTTCTTCTTGTATTTGAATACATCCAGTGTTTCCTGTTGATGAGGATCTGTATCCTCACTGGTAGGCTATGTAATTCCTTTGCTCAGAGTATTGTCTGTCTTTTCAGCTATCACCTCACATATCCAAGGACAGTTTTTATCTGCCAGGCATTATTACCAGATACAGGATTTTTTTTTTCAGTATTTCCTGTATAATAAACATTGTATAAACAGGGTATTTTCTTTGTGTCATTCTTTCTATTACTTTTCAATGTAAGCCTGGTCTCATGTTGGTCTCCTCTTTCAGATAAGGTTAGTTATGTAAAAAGGAAGTAATGTGTGAGTTTAGAGCATAATAGTGGGTAAGAGATGGACAGCCTAAGAATTAGATATCTCCCTATTCACAGAAGATATTGTTTAGTTTTAGATATTTTGTTCTCATTGCTGGTTTCAAAAAACCCCTGATTAAATATCCTCTGCAATTTAGTTAAAGTGCTTCTTTCCCCTTAACCAAGGTCATCAATGAAATTATTGAAAGACTCATGGGAAGTCTTCCTTAAACAAAGTAAACTTAGTCTTAGACACCTAATTTTTAGACTCTTAAGTCAAAACAGAAGAATCCTTAATCAGGAGTCATTCATAATGAAGGTACTTTTAATGGCAGCATTTTTCCTTCCAGCAGTATACATTCCATGCTTTCACAGGGGCTCTAGCTCTCCAGAATTCCCCTTGCTAGCATATCTACTTAGCGTTCCTTTCAATTTTCCATGATTGTGTTGTGTGACCCCCCACCACTCAGATTTTGATTTGCAGCAGGTAATATCACCAAAAAAGAACAAGAAAAAGAATTCATATGTAGAACCAATTAATTGTGAGGGGAAAAAATTTGGAGAGGATAAGAGATAGAGAATAAATAACGTATAATTCAAAATTATTTATCATATTTTTTGCTCCTAGTTGTAAAATACTGTGAAGGAGTGAAGTATCTTAGAAGCTTTCTGCCTCATGTATTTGGAGATGTTGATTACCAGTGCTTATAATCACAGCATCAGTTTAAAATAACTGCTGGATGACCGTATTATGATATTTCAGTCAAACAGTGGTGAGACTGAATTACCAAAGCGAAATGAAATTATTGTGGTCTAGTATGAAAAATGATAATTCTTTGTTTACATCCACCTGAGGTTTATTATTCATCAAAAATGAGATAAGAGGTAGTGTCATTCCTTTATATATGAAAATGTCATGTATGGCTGGTTATGGAAATTACATTTCTATTTTGGCCAAGAAGTTGCACTGAGAGATGACCCATTGAATAAGAGGTTGGCAAGACTTCTGAAGTGTAAGGGAAATGATTTAGGGTTGACATGTAGAAAACAAACTGACAGCTGACCCAGCAGTCCACCAGTGGAAGGACTGCAGCACAGTGTTTAATATGCTCAAGACAGCATAAATCTTCCAGGAGGCAAGCAGCTGCACTTTATACCAGATGGAGCTTTTGTATTGTTTTCATATTCAGCTTGAGATACAATGAGCTGTGCTAATTGATTAAACAGCATTACAACCTCTAATTAAAACGCCTCAGGACGCTAAACCGCAGGGACTAAATTTGTATGTGAAAAATACCAATCTCACCACATTGTCATATTAGGGGTTTTTTTCTTCAGGAATATGAGGGGAAGATTTCTTGAAGGTTTTCTAATAGTAATTCGTATTAAATTTTAACTTTGATTTTAACTTTTTACTTTTTGTCCTGGCTGTGACTTTCCTGTGAGACTTTTTTGGGGAATGGGAGATCATTGGGGAATGGGAGATCATTAGTGTTTGGAGGATGGGTCCAGAAACCAGAACTGGTTTCGTTATCACAGAACTGTCCTCGCTTGGGGAAAGCCTCCATAAATTTTTCCAAACACTTTCAGCCTGGGGACTCCTGCTGGTTTCTGAGCCTTCACTGACACTGTGTGGAAGAGGTGGGAACAGCAAGTGCTTTGCTTAAAGCTCTGCTGAAGTCTGGAGAAAGAAGAGGAAAGTGCCCACGGTGAGATGAAGGAGCTGGGACAGTCTAACAGCCATCAGAAAAACAGCTGCTCCTTGTGAAAACTGGCCTACATGTTTGCACTTGCAGGAATAACTCTGAGTGGTTTTGTAAAATAAAAGCAAAAATGTAAAAAATAATACAATACATTGGACAGGTAATTAGGTTCCATTAGAGCACTAGCAGCAGGGAAAATCACGCACAGCAGAAGCATGTTTCTGAACTGCTTTTTAAAATTTTTCTCCTTTTTTAAATTCTAATCCTCTTTTCTTCAATGTCTCTGTTAAAACCACATTCCCCACTTTCTTTCTCAATCCCATTTATAGCTAGGAACATCAAAAGCTGCATAAAAGCTTTGCATATAATGTTAAATTGAGGTTTTATTCAATTATTTTTACTATTTCACATATTCTTAATGGAGTCTTAAGAGCTCAGTTTGAGCCACTTCTCTGTGCCCCAACTAAATAGGCATCCTGCTAACACTGTGGAATCTCGCAAGTTTCTTTAGGAAGGCTGCTGCTGGCCTTTATCTCTTATTTTATAATTTTGAAGTACTTTTTTGGTGTAATACATTCCCGGTTGAGAATCTTTACTACCTTTCTTGTCCTTTCATCTCTTCTCCCAGGTATGTGGAAAGTCACAACACTCTGCTATTTCTGTTTGGGTAGGCAGATGGCATTTCCACTCCATGGAGCTTTCCTTCCCTGGCATGTTACTTGGGGGTTCATATGTGAACTGAGTGTCTCTCTGTAAAACTGCCTGAGATAAAATTGTGTAATTAAAGGAGTGAAAGTATATGGGAGTATATGAAATTCTTTTGTTCTGACACTAGCAGCATAATATTCAGTGTCATAGTCAAACTATTTTTCACACCTATAAAATAGCAGGTTTTGAGCACAGGCTAGAGAATCTTTCTCGATGAGCTGCTAGAGCACTATCAATGAAGTTATTGTCCAAGACTGCTGAATAACCTTGTACTGCAGTAAACTCAGAAAGCGAGTCTGGAAGGAATGTGTTGAACTAATTTTATGTTATTTAGGACCTCTTTATGTCTGTCTATCATTCTGTCCTATTCAAGTAACTTGTAGCAGGTCCTCACAGCTTTTTAGCCTTGCTCTGAAAGAAAACATTATCAGTGCTTGTGGCAGGTTGAAAACAGTACTGCAAACAGCAGAGGGCAATGAGGGCAGAGAAAGCTGACTTGGTTCTAAAATACTTCAGAGGCTTTTTTCCATCAGCTCATTTTTTATATACATTCATGGAATGAGTTTCTGGGGTATTTAATTATTAAGGTAGTGCGTAAACTTAAAGCTGATTAAGGTGCTCTTGTGCTATGTGCCGTAAAAAGAATGGAAAATGTTTTATGCTGCAAAGAAGAGAAGAGGTCAAAAGGGGAAAAACACAAGTATAAGTGGGGAAATGTAAAGTAACAAATTATTTTTCATTTCTATGCTTGCAAGCTATTGGGCTTTTTCACATTCCAGGTGCTACCCCCATGGATCAGAATTCAAAGGATTTCAGGGCTACTTTCTGTTCATTGGCTTTGCTGCACACTGCTACACCCCGAATAGCAAGAGGCGTAGTCTTTTATATTACTCTGAGGTATAGCAAATACTGAAGTTCATCTAAATTCCATCTGTGTTAAGCCAGTGTGATATCAAAGGTTTAGTACTGAGATGGGAATTAGGAGTCTAAGTTTCTTATTCTGTGTCTGATTTACTTTATGGCCTTTAACAACTTCTGTTCTGCACTTCCCTTTCTTTGTGTCAAAGATGGAAATGGTAATATTTCTTAGATCTCTGGGGTATCACAAGGTTTCATTTGGTCATACTGATAGACAGCTTTGAACTCAACATGCAGAATGTTGTGAATTGATTTCTGATACAGCTGGCTGCCAGTGAAATTGACCTCATATTTGTCAACCTAATGGATTTTTTTTACCAGAATTAATGTTTATGTTCAGGTCTTTCCCCAGATGGGCCAGCACAGAAATGGGAATATGCCTGGTCAAAGACCAAACATATCTGCTTAAACCTTCCACCTTGAGGCACTGACATCCATGGCTGAAAACTATGTACTTGTCTGAATTGGGTGGAATGCAGGACTGTTGAAACCAAAAAGGAGGAAAAAACAGCCAAACTCTGGACTTTTAAACATAGTTCTATTTAAATTTTACCTGTTGGTAAAAGGAATAAAAAGCACAGAAAAACATTGCCGCTTAACGTCAACTTTTACCTAAGTAAAAGACAGGATTGTGCTTTCAATATGAACTGCACTTAAGAAGAAGAACCAGCCATAAGTAAATGTCCAGATCTTCAAATTTTTAGAGTTAAGTATTAAAATTAGTTAAAGTGAAATGGCTTTTGCAATTTTTTTCCCCCAGCATTGCATTTCCAGCTGCAAACAACATTTCAGAGGGGCAGCAATGTATTGCTTCCCTGTTAGGTGCTGCCTCTGCACTATCAGACAGTAACTGTAGTAACCCTATGCACAAGTGACAGTGACAAAGCTCTGATTAGTTATGTTGTAATTATCATGCCATGCTATAGAAATAATCACTTTGATAGGTACTTTAACTGTTCCAAATGGGAAGAAAATACAGTTAATATGATGTTCCCTTTAAGCCTTTAATTTATAAGCCTTGCCTTTCAGATATCTGAGGCTGCAGCTAAGAAAACCTGAAATTCTCATTCAGGAAGAAAACAATAGAAGAAATGTATACTGTATTTTCTTCAAAACAAGTACAAGAACAGTGAAGAGCTTTGTAGAGGAGTTTTCATTTGCATTATTGAGAGCATGATACATATATAGGAAAAATTAAATTTATACAAGCTACAGAATCCACAGCTACCTCTGCAACATATTAAAATATATGAAGAACATATGTTGCATCACAACAGAGGTTTTAGATGAACCTTGGAAGCCTCTGTCTTAAATAGGTAGTTAATAAATTCACCTGGTCTTAGAGAAACTGAAGGTCACCTAGCCTCTACCTTTCTCTGTGTCCTAATCTGAATGTCTAAACATAGCCCTCATGAAGAAGTACTGTATCAGAGCTCCTGCCACAGCTCTGATCAGATCTCGAATGAGTTTTCTGCCACTTTTGGTAACTGCAGTCTCAACAGAAAAGTTCAATTCAGTCTGAAAGTGTCCAGAGAGCAGCAACAAGGATAGTTGCATGTTCTAGAGATAACTGAGAGTAAAAAATAAAGAGCTCTGAAGTTCTGAGGAAATATGTAACAAAAATCCTTACATATGTGAAGCACTGCTGAAGGAAAAAACTCTCATTCTTGTGTATGTACAGGGAAAAAAGTTTTATAAATAGCAGCAAAATAAAAGTATATTAGACATGAAAAGAATTTTTTTTTGGTAGGGAAGATAATTAAACAGCGCAACACATTTAGGAGATGTGCAGTACCTTCAAATATAATAGATTTTAAAATGTAAACTTGCCAACAATTGCTTAGTGGTAGTCTTTCCATTGTTCTGTTGCTCTAAAGACTTAAGACAAGATTTGTGGAGTGAATTAATATATTTTGTTAGATCAAGTGATACAGCTGGAAGATAGACAGAAGCTTTCAGGCACATCATCCTTCTTAGGATCTAAAGAAAAATTTGATCTCAAGAGCTTATGTGTCTTAAAGTCTGTGTATTTTTTTCCAGTTGTTTTAGCTAGTTTAATGACTATAAGAGAGTGCCTCAACTCTGGCAGATTCCATTTTAGATTTGGGCAACCTCTTGAGGACCTTTTTAGCTTAATTTTTAAAATATTCTCTGATCTGTTTAATCCATCTAAATTAAGCATGTGCTGAATCCTGACAGATTAAGGAGACTTTGAATCTTCATCTGTATTTGCATGATGGATGAATAATTGTTTGTAGGGAAGACCCTTTGATGTACAAGGAATTGTACTCTTGTCTTACAAGAAGTATTTTGGTGTTTCTGGAAAATTCTGTGCATCGGTCTTTAAATGGGCGAATGAATTAAAAAATCTAAATCATTAAAAACTTTTGCTTGCTACAGTCTTGCAGGATTTGTCTCCCAGCATTATTTAAAAAATTACTTTTGGGATACTTTCTCAGACTTAATTATGGCAGTTTTAATTTAGCATCTTATGAATTTAGTGTAGTGATTTTAAAGGACTGATTTGCCTCATTTCTAAAAGTCTTTAAATTTGAAAAAGGGAAGCATAAAATATGCAAAACAAGCTTTAAAAGCAAATTTTATACATTGCCTGCTACGTGCTGCTTTTGATCATCACCAAAAATGTAACACATTAAATAAAGGAAAAAATTACTTTTATTAACTTACTTCAAATCACTGTCACACAGAAAATTATTACAGATTCTCTGCAGATGCAATAGATATATTAAATCCAGCAAAATATTTTATTAAATTATATTTGTCTTAGTACAGTTTACAAGATTCTGTGTTGTAGCAATTTGATTTAAGCATCACGCTATCATAAGAAAAGAGATAAACTTTTACAAATATAGATGTATATTGACATAGACTAGAGCCAGTGGCTTGAAAGAGAAATGCAGAAAGTTGTGTGACTTGTTAGTGAAGATTAACTAGCAGAAAAGTAAGATGCTCTATATATTGCATTATTTCCCTTGCTGCAGTCTGTACAAAGTTTTTCTTTGTGTATCAAGAATCTGTCTACATATACTCTGTTTCCACTCTAAAAGAAAACACATGATCCTTGCACTGAACTACATGTTCAAATATTCTGTGTTAAACAAGGGACACAAACATTTCCTTAGTTCAGCAAAGTCAAATGTTTTCCCCTTAAAGCATTTCCCAAGTCATTTCCATCTCACTAACTTGTCTTTCCAAATTCAGTTTGCCTTGCAGTGTGGAAGAATCATCACATGCGGACAGTTACCAACTATTTCATAGTGAATCTTTCTCTGGCTGACATTCTGGTCACAATTACTTGTCTTCCAGCAACTTTGGTTGTGGACATCACAGAAACGTGGTTCTTTGGGCAGACCCTCTGTAAAGTCATTCCCTACTTACAGGTATTATTTTTCCGTGTTTGTGTACACATTACCCATGTTATGAAAACCACAAATAACAACAGCATCTTCCTAATACTGTTAATCCGATGAAGTCTATATGTGATCCTGAGTAGATATCTCAGAGTATATGCTGAGGCCTAAAAGAATGTTCCACTTGGGAATATGATTGTGCTTAATAAAGACTGGTTTTGATCCGTCTGCTTGTTGGACTTCATCAGTACACTTTTTGGGACATTTGTCTGATGCTCTTTTTGTGATATTTTTTAATAATTCTGAAGGGATGTAAAGCAATAAAAATGTCTGTAAATGGAAATAAAGTCATTAATATTCTCTGTGTGTGGATCTAAACAGCTACACAAGTGTCCAGGAGAGAGAATATAACTTCTGAAGGCAGTCTGGGCTTTTTTTGTGTGTTTACTGATTTTGTGTTCTTCAGAAATAGTCAAGTTCACTGGGAACAGTCAGGTTCACTGGGAGTTGATCAGATTGTCTGCCTTAAGCAATAATTGCCACTACTCATTTACCTGTGGACTTAACTAGTTTTGAAATCATTTGCATCAAAATGATTGAAAAATACCTTTTCTAGGAATAGGTGTTTGGATAAACTGACTGGGCAAACTGGAATGACAAGTGCTTGGCTTTGTAGTCATTCATCAGAATGTATGCAGATCATCAGCTCTGTGCCTCCAGCACAATTCATATATTCAGAAGATACATCTATGGCCAAAGAGCCACATTGTCAAGGGCAACTGTTCTCCAGCAGCTATGTCCTCTACTCGATACAAATAAAATCACAACTTTTTTTATTTTTTCAAAACCTCCATTCTAGTGAAAGGAAATCTGAAGAGTGAGTGAAATGATCACCTAGCATACAGATTGAAAGAATAAAACTGAAGTGATAGGTTATTTCCTACACTGAATAAAAGGTAAAATGTCTTAGTCTAACTTAAGCTGATTGTTGCCAGGGACTTTTTCATGAGATCCTGAGTTCCATTGTTCTCATGAAAAATAAAAAGCAAAATGGTGGCACTGGTATGCAAATATAACATAGAAACCAAAAACCAACTTTTTCTACAAAGAAAAAAAGATATAATTCGCTGTCTAATGTTTGAAAAGCTTTTTTTTTCAGATAAAGTTTTGTAAATTCCCAGTTGATTAAATTTACTATTTCAAAATTTGATTTTGCTAAACCTTTTCTATATAGTTAGCATCTTAATGTGTGAATTGTCATGTGCATTCTAATAGGAGTACGGCAGATGAGAATATCTGTTGTAACTCTGTAAGATGTGATTTTTAAAAGAGTCTTTTTTTCTGGGAGTCTATTCAACAATTACAGATAAAGAACTAACTGTTGAAAATATAAATAATTTTGAAAACTCTGGGGGAAAAGTTGTTGTACTTTTCTACAATTGTAATTTTTGAAACTCTGGGAAAAAATTCTCTACATTTATATTTACATAATATCTCCTTTTCTTTAGACAGTTTCAGTCTCTGTGTCTGTCCTAACACTCAGCTGCATTGCTTTGGATCGATGGTATGCAATTTGTCACCCTTTGATGTTTAAAAGCACAGCCAAGCGAGCAAGGAACAGCATTATAATTATCTGGATTGTGTCCTGCATCATAATGATTCCTCAGGCTATTGTTATGGAGTGCAGCAGTGTGTTCCCAGGATTAGCCAATAAAACCACCTTGTTCACAGTGTGTGATGAGCACTGGGGAGGTGAGTCTGTCATTGACCATGCAAGCTGAATTTGTACTGCTATAAAGTAATAAAAATATCAGGAGATGTTAGTATGAAGTTGTATGAACATAACACAAAATGTTCTTAATTATGTAAGATTTCCTGGAACTATCATTTTTCGAATTCTGTGAAATTTCTGTGAATTTCTTTTATGTTGCTGAGACTTAAAGTACGTTTTAAATCAAGTTTAAATGAATGAGGCTGACTTGTGTCTTGACCATGTTAATGCTTCCCAGAGGATTGAAATGATCCCACCCTTAAATGCTTATGCTTATATAATTCTGTGACTGATGGACACTGCAGGTTTACAAATACTTCAGTATTTAGCCTTAAGAAGTAACTATGCAAGAACATATTTTCTGTTTACCTGATATTTTGCTAATTGCTGGTATTTGACAAGTCTTTATAGATGTCTATAGATTTGTTCAATGCAAATTGCATGTCATTGCAGAATTTACAGAGCTGTCATCAATATGGGGTAGTGAGTTCGTCTAAAATTTGAAATTTGTCATGGACAAAGTAATTTAAATAGCTTTGTGAATGCAGTCAGTTACAATTTATTCTGTACAAGAAGTGTAACCTTGCCCTTTCAGATTAACTTTGAATCTAACATGTCTTGTGTCTGAATGCAGCTGTGAGAAACTGTAAGGATTGCCAGGGAGTAGCTACTTCTATTTTGTCTTCATTCACAGCAAGGGGTGTGAATCACCCACCAAACGGTTGAGGCTCAACTCTGGTGGGCCTTGGCAGAGCTCCAACCCTAACAGAGTGCATGAGTTACATGCTGTGACTCTGACACTGGATATAATGACCATCAGTAATACCATTATTCACACACAGGAAAATAAAGCCAAGTTTGCCAAAACATATTACTAAAAGGTGCCTGTTTAATAGTGTTGAGGCTGACTAAAACACAATCAGATTCTCTCCCAGAGCTGTCCCTGTAGAAGAAGATTCCAGTCCAGTGAAAAATTATGATAAAATACAACTGGATCACCTGTACTTAATTATCATGATAAATTTGTTTAAGCAGCTTAAACTGCTGAGGGCTGTTCCATGTGTTCTTCTGGAAGTTCCTTTCCTTCTAAAGGCTTTCACAGAGCCACCAGAGCATTAATGAGAAGACAGTGGGTATCACATTCCCTGTTCTTTATCTCCTGCTTCTGGGATCAGGCAGGGGACAGAGGCAGCCACTAGAGCTCACTGGCACTCATTGCTGACAAAGATGTGCTGAAAATTTGTAGGTTAGAGGAAGCCTCTGTTAAGCTGTGAGTATTGTACTTGCTGTTTCATTGGAGAGGGCAAATCTGCTCTTTACTTCTTGTGTTCTTTCTTCATCTGTGAACAATTTTGTATCCCTATCTGCTGCAGGACACTGCAGTAATTGTATGACTGTTTTCTTTCACAACATTCATTCCAAGTGCAGCTCTTGTCCACTTGTTTTGGTGCAGAACTAATTATTCATGCTTTCATCCATTCAGTGTTCACTCTGCAGCAAAGATTCATTTAATCTCAAGGAAATTATGTGGATAATTAATTAGGAAGGCAAGAGAGCATTTCATCAGGGAATGTAATCTCTAAATTTCCAGATCCATATTGGCCGCTCTTTGATTCCCAATGGGAAAGTGTTGGTTTTGATCTACAAAGTCTGCAGTAGTCTTAGACCTATTTTAAAGAGTGCCTTTTGTTCACTTGTGCTGTAATAGTTGCAGCCCACAGACATGCCCTGAGCTGAAGCACCCACTATACAAACCCCCCCCCAAAAGAAACCCCAACCCAAACTCCAAGGTACTTGCAAGGCTCTGCTCCTATTGAGTCCATTTGTCTCATTTGTCTAAACTTAAATCTATTTGTCTTCAGGTTATGATGTGAATCTTCACTTGGGTATTTACAGAGATAGAGAGGGTTATAACAAAGGCAAGTCCTCATGTATAGAATTAAGTTCTTTTTGTGTGGGGCTTCAGAAGGGAAGTGCAAACACTCCAATTTTTAAAAATTATTATTTATACTTAGCATGAAAAAATAATTTTATTTTAAAAATATGTTAAAGTTTTCTGAAATGGGAAGCTTTTCACTCCACTGAAATATAACAATACTATGTTTATCTTGCTGCCTTTTAAATGTTCTAATGGCAATGCACCATCATTGCTAGTTATTCTGCTGGTGCATTTCAGATATCCTTAAAAAACAACTCCATGTTCTAATAATAGCCTATCAGAGTAACATGAGAGAAGCATCTTTACATGCATTAAGTTACAAGTGCATTTCTCAAAACTGTGGAATTGATTAGTAAATGTTAACCATATTTTATCAATGAGGATAAAACATCTCTGTGTATATATATACACACACACCCATCCCTTTCAGACTATAGAGAATAGAGTGTCATTAAAAAATAGTTTCCATTTTGTTGAAAGTGTCTAAGGAATCTGAGTTAGGCCAAAGCATAGAATATGCAGCTTTTCTACTGAAAAATAGGGCTCGACATTTCAAAGACTCCAAAAAGAACAAAAGAACGTGTTTACAAGGCAGTGGTTTGAAAAGACTGGTGAGCCTTAAAGCCAGAAGAAGAAATAAAGAGCTAATATTTTTAAAAGAAAATAGTTGCATTTTTGTTGGATTTTGTTTTGCCTTTTTTGACTATGCAAATATAGAGGGTCAAAGAAATAGCCAACTAGGAGGATGTTGAAGGAGAAAGAATTCATGCTGCTACAAATAACCTGCATTTACAAAGAGAAAGTGGAGATGTAGATGTTGCACACACTCAAGACACCCTGAGAAAGTGCTTTAGCAGAGTTAATTTACAGAAAAGGGTTTTATTTGGGTGTTTATTGCTTTGTTTATAACTGCATATAATTAATGCTGTCTAAAATTAGAGTACATCTGATAAAATCTTAGCAGAACATCAGGTGCACCATATGTTCCAAGGATGTTAAATTGTGAATGTTCAAGGTTGGGAGTGCAAAAAAGGGATGCATAATGAAACTTTCCAAAGTGTTCCGGAAGTCTCTTGTAATTCTGGGACCCCAGGGCCACTGAAACATGAGCTGCTGTGGAGGACTAACTGGAAGCTGTGTCCAGGAAGATGTCAGAGATGCCAAAGCAGGAGACAACACTGTACCCTACACAGACTTAGTACCAGCTGCTGAAGACCATACAAGTCTGATGAGTGTCTGGAGGGAAGCTCTGATCAGCACTGTGACACTTGGGCTCCTTAATGGTGAACAAATAGTCGCCACCCTGACTAATAAGATTTCAAGCATGCTGTTGGAGAGCTGCCAGTGACTGCAAATGGAGCAATAGCTCAGCCTAAAACAGGGCTCAATTTCTTTATAATTGCTTCTGGCATTCTTGAATGTAAAATTCATTGCCAATTCTAGGCTGAGGGTTTTTCATCTTGAGTACTGTCTAATAACAATATTTTATTTGGGAATGCAGAAGGACCCAACATGTGACCTATGCAGGCTCACTTCAGGAGCCAGAGTTGGCCACAGTTCTATAATAGTCTGTAATTGCTGTGTGCTGAATTTGAAGATGAAGTGCCAAAATAAAAGAAATGTATATTAAAATGAGTTCACCATGTGTCCAAGTCACTAAGTACATTTTCTTAGAGCTGCTCAAAAAGAGAGTGTTAGCCAAAGTGCATTAGCCAGGCCCTTTGCAAATGATAAAAAGAATATGGAGATAATCCTTTCCCAAACTACATGGCTGAATGGAAACAAAGGGAAGATTTTTTTTGTTCAATTTCTTCTTAGACTACTCATACAATGGTACAAAACCACATTGTCTTAATTCTGGGAAACAAAGAGCTGGAAATTGCAGTGCTACAAGCTTTATACATACTCTTTATCAAAGTGTTGATAATTTAATGAAAAACTCATGGGATATTTTAAGGCAGAAAGAAGTTAGAATATTTCTAATATTAAAATTATGCTTCTTGTTATTGTGAGTTGATAACTCATGCACAATATATTTGGGTTCAAGATATAATTTTAATATTAGCTCACTGTAAGTACTCTGACATAGGAACATAGTTTGGAAAGCCCTGCATTCTGTGGTTGATTTTCCTCTGCTATGGGCACTCACGTCCTAACATCCCTAACTATTAAGCTTTATTCTAAAAATATACACTTATATAAGTTGGTTAGTTCTCTCTTTTCGGTAGCATAGCAGCCAGAGATGTGAGAGTCATTTTTTTATTAAAGAGGTGGTTACTCCAGCTAAGAAACCCCACCCTGTCCTGAAATGACCATAGAAGGCAAAAACACTTTTCTCCTCTTCTGCTTGGCAGTAAGAGGTTCAGCCATCCCAGTCAGGCAGAAGCACAGACTGATTGATGTTTGCATTCAAGGAGCCTGGAACTCACTGGGTAAATGATTGGTATCCCAAGCCAGCCCTTCCTCCTTGCTGCTGTGATTGTCAAACAGCTTTAAAGCTTTTCTTTGGCTTGAGAAGCTAAACAGAGTCATGCTTCTTAGGGAAAATTTCTGCAAAGGGCTTTGCCCTGGGTGGAGGAGGGACAGGTTTCCTTTGATGTTTAGCAGCTGGCACTTTCCAGGTGGCTAAACTTCAAAGGCAAGCGTTAGGATCTTCCTCCAACCTGGTCCTCAGTTCTTTGTAGATAGCTAGACTCATTTAATGTTTCACTTTACTTGGAATGCTAAATTGGAAGTCATAAACTCCAGATGGCCTTTTAAATATGTACCGTCCTTCTACCTGAGAGGGGCCTGGCTGCCGGCAGAGCGCTGATGAGGCAGGTGGCAGAAAGAATGCATTTTCAATTCTGACCTCCTGTGATCCCAGTAAGTCACGTTACTCCAGTTTCTCCTTAATCTCTCCACCTGTGAAGCATGAATGTCAGTATTTCCCTGGCTAGCAATACAGCTGTGAGGTTGCATTTCTGGAATGCAAAAGCAACTTTGAGATCATCAATCAACATATAATCTCAGGTAAATGCCAATTATAAAAAACCTGCCCCAAATGGTCTGGCTCCCTCAGGGACATTGACCAGAGTTAGTAGCTGCAGCTGTAGTTAGGAGTTGGTAAGCTGGTTTGCTACAGGATCTTAGAGCAAGTAAGAAGTCAAATATTACCCATCTGAATTTTTAAACTCTGATCCAAGCTATCAAATGTCAGTGGCAACCTCTCTATTACCTTTGCTGGGAATGAACATTGGCTGGATTTTGCTGTGGCAAGTTTCTATCTCCCTGATACTGAAGTTTTTCTGGCTGGTGAACTAGCTGGCACTTTCGGGTCCAATGAGAATTGTGAGATTACTCAAGTCTGCATTTGAGAGTGAGCCTGGAATTAAAATGATGGTGTTCTCCTCCCTGCTATGAGAGTTACTAGCCAGGTCTTTGTATCTCCTTGTCTGATCAAACTCTCAGAGATTCTCCTGGCAGGCAGAGGGACCTCTTCTTTGTTAGGGTCCACAGTCTCGGTCACTTAACAGGCAGAATAATTTTCATGCACCAAAGTTTTGATTTCATGCAACTCTATTTTCTTCTTCTTTTTTTTTTTTTTATTTAATTAAAACAACAATCAATACAGAATTTCACTTCCAGATCTTATCATCCTGAAACATTTTGAAATTCTGGAAATTAACATAAACTTTCCTTCTTTACTCTAGCCAAGATACATTTATTAGGATTACTGTGAAATTTAACTTCTCATGGGGTGCAGTATCTCTTCTGCATTGAGTATTGTTACTCTCCATAATGAACTTTTCCGAGGCCATCCATAGATGTTTGGTTGTTATTAATAGCAACAACTGATAATAGCAAACTACATTTAATATTACAAAAGAGAAGGCAAGTTTTCAGGCACTGCACATTCTGGTATAAACTACTAATGGAGCTTACGATCCAACATTTTTAAAGCTCAGTACACTCACAGCACTTGTAGGATGTTTGTCTCTAAACAAATATCATTCATAAGTAGTCTTTTGAAAAGAGATATGTGGGAAACTAGAACACAATGGTACCAAACTCATTATTGTTGAAGCTGAATCAAAAACCATCTTGGCGTTTTCCTAGGTTTTAAGCACTTGAAAGTATTAATTCTATTTTTTAAATGTAGTCATAACAATTAATCACTGAGTCTTAATCACATATATTCTGCCACCAGAGAGTGATATCTGAAATTACTGTCTCTCCTCCCGTCAGTGTCCTGTGTGCTGTAGTTTGCATTTGCACTCTTTGTAGGTGGGAGACTGTTCCGTTTACTCAGGGATACACAGTAACCTTTGCAGAATTAACTTGACAGTTACACAACCTGTTAAGTATGTCAACAATGAAGTAGGTTGGATAATTAGTTACCTATTTTTAGATAACAAAATTTTTCATTTTTAGATAACATTCCATTTTTAGATAAAATTAATTCCTCCCTGTTTTAACAAAAAGTAAAACTTCTTAAGGCTTCATACATAAAGTAATTATATTATAAGAAATCAATAATGGGATATAGAAGATCCTTGAGATAAAAGCATGTTTCTAATAGAATGTATCAAGACGTGATTTAAAAAGCTATCTTGACCATAATATTATTGGTTACATCTTCCATCCTATTATGTTGAAAAATATGTGATTATCTATATGAATAATTTTTCTTAGGGTGATTTTGCAATGTATTTATATTAAATGCACCTTTCCTATTTTAATTCTCTTTCCAGCTGAGGTTTACCCTAAAATGTATCACACATGCTTTTTTCTGGTGACATACATGGCACCACTGTGTCTTATGGTGTTGGCTTATTTGCAAATATTCCGAAAGCTGTGGTGTCGCCAGGTAAGTCACTCAGCACTGGCTCTGTTTCCTTGCTCTTGCAACTTTGTGCAGATTTCCATGTACACCCTCTTTCTTCATAAACTCCATGTTGTCACTTAGGACTTGGATTTTTACATCTATGCTGGTTTATAGCCACCTTGGATAGGCATTGGGATGTATTGAAAAATGAAGGCAGTCAGAACGTAAACCCCTTGCTGGTGTCTTTCTCTTAAAAAGAAAGAAAAAAAGGCAACAGAAAAATTGATTATAGGTAGAAGAAAGATCTCCCCCACTGTATCTGAACTGCTTGCCAAAATGCCTTAGGTGACCTTATTTATACTGCTAAAATCTCCTGTAGGAGTCAAAATTTAAGACTGACCTTCTCCTTTTGTTAGTTTTAATTTTTTTTACTTAGGTGGATAAGAGGTCCAATCTGAACAAAAGTTAAACTAGAAGGTCCAATGATCAGAACTGGGAGACTGGAATTCCCTGATGTGAAGCTGGCTTTTATCAGTAATTTTTAATGTGAATTTATGACAAATAATTGACAAAATTTCTAATGTGAACATCTGTTTTTTCAAGTTTCAAATTAAAAAATACAGGAAAGAAAACAGGAATACAAAACAAAACAAACAAACAAACCCACCAAGCAGGCAAACAGACAAAAACCATTTGAATTTATGTGGGAAAAAAAGATGCAATTTTTTTCAGGAATCTTGAAAAATCATTTTGTGGGTGTGAACTGTAATCTGTCATGCACCAGTCTATGGTGATCTCTGCTGTCTTCTGCTCTGTCCAGGATTTATCTATAGCTGTAGTGCACCACCAGCTGCTGTACCATTCTGTAAAGGACAGTAAACTCATCTTGCTAGGGAAATGAGACAAGATATTCCCTCTCAAGTGGCTCTAACAATGGTTCATATTTCCATCAATTTATGGGCATGAATCATTTCTCTGTCACCAGTATGTCTGATACCATGCAAATTTGAGGCTGTCCTGGGTGGGGGATAATATCTGCCCCATCAGGAGTATGCTTCATGCAGTTCAAATTAATCCATCAGAGAAATAAGAAGTTAGACTTTAGATTTCTAAATATATGTATGATAAAATTAAAAATCAAATCGTATACTGGCAGAATATATCTCTTGCAAGTTACTCATATACAGGAAATACCAAATGCACTTTAACGCATTTTGTTATCATCCATAAGTCATAACAGCAATTATTGTCACTTCTAATCAGATTAGGTTAAGACAGAATTGCTGTTTATTGTGCTTGTCAGCTTTAAATTATTATTTTTGCTTTTAATTTCTTAGATTGATAAGACTGAATAACAAGATAGCTCGGAGATAAAATTTGACCTTTACAGTTTGAGGGGACTTTTCACCAGAACAAAGGATTTCTTGTTTAGTTTTGTAGTTAAGTTCAGTCTAACATAGCTCTAATATGCTCTGCCTTGCTTAATCTATCCTGTAACACCCAATGACTTAATCACCATGTTCCTTCTTAACCTTCTCTTCTATACCTTCTTTACAATCTACCTACCCTCTTAAGCTCTTAATTAACTAAGTTAATGCAAAGCAGTTTTTCTTAACCTGCACATAGCTTGAAAATACTGGCTCAGATTCAGAGCAGAAGTTCAATGACTGAAAACCAACCTCTTTTTTTTTTGGGTTCTCCCTGCTTCCCTCCCGAGTTGTTTTAGCTGGTTTATTTGTTCTTCACGATGTTTCTTCTCCCTATTCATCTTGTGTGCTGACAAGGTTAGGATGATCCTTTATTTTTCAGTGGCAAAAAGAGAAATTCTACTACAGGCTTAGTGCTATCAGTGGTGCCAAATTATAGATGTGTCTCTACCTGGCATAGATGACAGCACTACGTATAAGAGGCTGCCATAAGTGGAATTAAAACCTCTGCACATCTATTATCAACTCTGACTTGGCTGCAGGCATCAGGCACTTTTCTAAGTGCAGCAGGTGTGCAGTAATCAGTCGTTGCACAAATAAGTGCAGTGCTCTAAGTGTATTCTTTGGTAAAATTTCAATTAAAAAATGATGCTGTTTATCAGAACTTCAGTTAAATGTGATGCTATTCAGTGATGCTATTGCAAGGTACAATGAGCCTTTCAGTTGTACGTGATAGAAAAACACAACAAACAGGAGATGCTTTCTAAGCTGTACATATTTTCTAAAGGTTCTTTTAAAATATGTAATGTGCTGTGCATGCAAATTTTCAGATGAAAAATAGAAAATAGATTTATAAGTTATTGGTACTGTACTTTATTTAATAGCTCTTAAAATTTCTGATTATGTATTTCAAGCAGATCTTTGAGTTAATGATTCACCTTTATAAAGACAAGAACAATCATGCAAAAATACTAGAAATTCTGAGTAGTTTATTTTAATTGTTAGCAAGGAAGTAGTGATTTAGAAGTCTGTGTTCTCATGTGGATTTAAAGTAGATTAAAAACAACTCCTGAACAAATGGAACTGAATGGACTTATGAGGAAACTGTTGATACACAATTTGTATCATCAAGTTCCAAGTATGCTTCAATTTACAGATGTCCAAATTCATTGACTCTAAAGCCCACTTGTATTAATAATTAGGAACTCTATCCATTTTCATTTTGGTTGTTGAAATATACCCTTCCAATCTTTGCAAGTTGATACTTCATTTGAGAGATTTTCTTTGGTTATAAACCCCTTGATAACTATCTGAGGGGATAGAGAAAAGGTGCATAAGGAAGTAACTCTAAATTTTAGTACTTGTTTGGACACAGTTAATAGGCTTTTCCTAAAACATTTTAATTATAAATTTGCTTCAAAATTATCTCCTATGACTGATTCATTACTGAAAAGCAAATATATGCATTATGTTCCTATGTGTATACTTGTGTATAGTTGTACATACATAATGATAGAATCACAGAAACATTTATCTTTAAAAACACTCTTAAGATCATTGAATCCAACCACAGACCTTACATTCCCCAGTTCACTAAACCATGTCCCTAAGTGCCACATCTACTTATCTTTTAAATACCTCCTGGAATGGTGACTCAACCACTTACCTGGGCAGCCTGTTCCAAGACCTGACAACCTTTTCTGTGAAGAAATTTTTTCCTTATATCCAATCTAAACCTCCCCTGGCACAACTTGAGACCATTTCCTCTCATTCTATCGCTTCTATGCTACACCCCACAGCTAGGTAGGGTAATCCCTTGCTGTAGGACAGACATGCAGTTATGAAGCTGATTGCTGATTTCAGCTGAATGAGTGGGAACCCACAATAAAAGTGCAAGGGACTGATTTTCTTTAAGTCCATAGATAAATTAGTAAAAATTAATGTTATAACTTAGCCCAAATTTTGCTTTATTGATTTCCTGCTTGTTAAAAGGCAAAATGTTTTTGCCTTTGCCAAAATGTTACAATAGTTGTAAATCAGGTTTGATGGTGCATGTAAATGCTGAACTAAAGGCTTGTCTGTGCAAGGAAGGTGTTCACACACAAAATAATCCCCCAACAAATAAATAAATAGACCAATACCAAGAACAAAAAAACTAACAAGCCAAACCCACAAAACCCCACCAGACCCCCAACACAGTAGTTTTCTAGAAAAATTCTGAATGTGCATGCTTTTTAGTTTACTTCTATTTTTCTGAAGTAAATATCAATGATTTCATAATTTTCTGGTCATTGTGTGGATAAGCCCTATTAAAAAAAAAATGTTACAATAGACAATGTGAACTTTCCCGATTCTTTTGAACATGAAATATTTAACATGAGATTAGTCATCCCGCACACAATTGTACTACACATAAATAAAACTGTATTTCTAGCCAAAGGTTTTTCACACTCTATGACACTGAAAACATTATAAATGTAATTACAATACAGTTCTCTGAGAAAGTCCTTGCCATCTGCAGTCTTTCACATTTGGCTGCAGGCAGGAAGTAATTTAGAGGAACTGAAGTAAAATTATTTTACTTGGCTTGTCTTATGTGAGGGCACAGAAAACAAAAACCAAATTTTTTTTTTAATAGTGTGGTGCTACATATACTCATTGCAACATGTCTTTGACTAATCTAATTCTTCCTGTTTCTTGGCACTTTTCCATTATTTCCCTCCATTCTGAAGAACTTTGCAGAGAGATCCACACTTGAGCCATGATTTCTTTAGCTACTTCACTGTCATCTAAGTTGCATATATGGAAGTTTTATGGCACTTAAAGCTATGCAGGCTTTAAATCCTTGTTTTCCAACACTGAAAAATTGTTCAGTATCTTCTATTAGCAGCATCTTAATGGGAAAAACTACTCTGCTATACACCAAAACATTTAATGTAGAACTTTATAGCAACATAATTTCAGCAATGAGGTTGGTAATTTTAATAGTCTGAAGACACAAGCAAAGCAAGGTATGGGGGAAATAAAGAAAATTTGAAGATGTCAGTTGATATCTCTGTATAAAACACAATTTTTTATGGAGTCCCTCTAGTGTGTCTGAAACTCAGTTTGTTTCTTACAGCTATATAAATTAATTTAATTTAAAAATCCATTTTATCATGGTGAGCTTACATTGCACATGTCAATGTGTCTGTTTTTCTTGTAATATCTGCATACAAAATCAGTTTTTAAAAATGTTTTTCAAAATGCCCCTTATTTTGTCTTCCTTAGATCCCAGGAACTTCTTCTGTTGTTCAGAAGAAATGGAAGCCTCAGCAGCCCTCAGCACAGCCCCGAGGGCTGGGACAATCAACAAAGTCAAAGATTAGTGCTGTGGCAGCTGAAATAAAACAGATTCGTGCAAGAAGGAAAACAGCACGTATGCTAATGGTTGTCCTTCTGGTCTTTGCACTTTGCTATCTACCAATTAGCATCCTCAATGTCTTGAAAAGGTAAAGTTTATCCCAAAATGTAAACACTTGGTAAAGCTTTCTGTCTAAAAATAATCCTCTGTTACAAGATTCCTTTTATTCTTACAGATACTTTTGAAGGATAATATTAGTTATTGCATGATAAAGTGGAAAATAAGCATACAATTGCAAGGAAATATTATATATAACCTTTCATTAGTATTTAAACTAAAGGCCAGATTGTGGAACTCTTATTAGCAAGATCTTCCTCATGAAAATGATCTAGCCTATCTCCTCATTAAACCTTGTCATTTACTTGGGATTACAGCTTGTTTGTTATAAATGCACCCATGGCAGTGCAGTCACCTAAAGCAGCAGCTGAAGGTTAGCAGCAGGGTGTAGTGCTGTGCCTTTGCTCTGAGGACTGTGAAATGCTGGGTTCAAACCTTAGCCCCTCATGTACAATTTTGAGACCTTAAGCTAACCCTTCAGTTGGTCCTATGAAGCTATATTTTCTTTTTTTATCCTTTTCTCTCTGTTCATTTGGTAGATAATTTTGTACACTCTTGGTTTTTGTACAGTGCCTGACAGACTGAGGCTTTGGCAAAATTATGCCTCATGAGCCCTCTGGAATACCAACAAATAATGGCATAGAGTAGAAGATTTCAATATCCTTAAAAAAGTAGCAAGCATGTTATTGGCGTGTTTTTAATTGGAATGTTATTAGAACATTTTCATTTTTAAGGGATAGCTTCAAGGTTTAAATACATCCCACTCAATTCTGGCCCTTTTCTGACGCCTAATTCAAATACTTTTCAGTCCCAAGTCCCTTCATAGGAAATGGAGAGGGAAAACTCTTCCCAGAAGATGGTTCAGGCCCCCTACAATCTAAAACAGAGGAAATACACAGGCTGCCTCAGCAACAGTAGCAGAGTAGGCCCAGAGTTAGATTTTCTCTTAAATGGCAGAAGTAATGCATAAGCAGTCTGGGAAATGCAGGTTTCCTTGAAGAACAGAAACTATGATAATAGTCTCAGGTTTGGGGCCGGTTCAATGTCTTTACAATTCCAGAGAGAATTGGAGAGTGGGCCAAGAGCCAGGAACTTCAGTGACATGAGTACATCAAAAGCAATTTTTCCCATCTTTTCTTGGCTTATCTGACACCAGATGACTTTGGTTACTTGGCAGAAAAATTGTGCATCTTCACCATAGCAAAGTCCCTGCTGTGCTAAACCACCAGGACAGGAGGCTGAGGGTTGGGGAGAAGATTTCATTCTCTGAAGGAAGAGAGTAATCAGCTTTTCTGTGGTACTGCAAATAGGTAATCAGAGATAAAATAAGGCTAGGGGTTATAAAATCTTTTTAAATGAATTCTAATTTTGCCGTTTTTCAGGTTTGCTTTTCTCTCTCTGTAGGGTTTTGGGGATGTTTAATCATGCTGATGACAGAGAAACCGTATATGCCTGGTTCACATTCTCACACTGGCTTGTATATGCAAACAGTGCAGCCAATCCTATTATTTATAACTTCCTCAGTGGTAAGTTACAATTACCTAGAATTCAAGTTTAATGTATAATTTGAATGTAATGAGCCATAGCAAAGATTAATGACTGTATAACATCAGCTCAGCTCCTCCAGTGGGAGCTAGATCTTCTTCCTAGAAGAAGTTGCCTGAAGTATCCCATTACCTCCAGGCTATCTACCTTTAAGTAACCTAGACAGGGCCAGGGCTTGAGTCCAAATGCTCGAGTGTGACTGTCCATGATATTAATGTGGTAGAGAAGTTCCTGGTGAGACTTTGATCTGAAATAATTAGTATTCCTCTGAACACTCCTGGCTCTGTCAGGTAGCACAATCCAGTGGCTGTCCCCAGCTGGCATGTTATATGCAGGTATTTGTGTTTGGAGGCTGCGAGTCTTTACTTGCATGACCAGACTGTGCCAATTTCAAAGAACCAGCCAGGATGCTGTTCACTTACTAGTATAGGTTTGTTTTAGTTTGTATTTGTGTCCTTTGGCTTGGAGAGCAGAATCTGGACCTGAACTGGTAGTATTGCAGCTAAATACAGGGAGGCAAAACTCTAATGATCACCAATCACTACATATTGGCCCATTGTGTAATACTGAGAAAGATCTGAGCAATTTCCTCTGAGCCCCAAAAGCATGGTACTGTCAAACATTTTGAATACTCTTTTAAAATATATTAATGATGAACTAAAAACTAGCCATGCTCTCTCATTTCATATGCCAAGTATGGATTTAATAATTTAAGCCTATGTTTGCTCAGTTATTTTTAATTTGTTATATATATAATTAATCAACAGACTATCTATGACATGATTTCAGTAATCATTCTAGTTTGCCCATTCTGTCTAGCCAAGAATAATTCAGCCTTCACACCACACCTATCATATCTTCTTAGAAAGGTTCTCTTTTTTTTTCTCCAAGGTGATTAAACTGTGATTTCCTACTTCTGCATTAGAAGGGAATCTGGTTGGGTTGCATTAATTTTGCTTTAGATAACTCCTTTATATCCTAATCTATAAAATTTGATGAAATGCAGTTCATGGTACAATTTTTTCATGAGTCATTTTTGTGTTTGACAGGGAAATTTAGAGAAGAATTTAAAGCAGCATTTTCCTGTTGCATCTTTGGCATCCGCAGCCGCCACGACGAACGGTTCACCAGAGGTCATGCCAGTACAGAGAGTCGGAAATCCTTGACCACCCAGATCAGCAACTTTGATAACGTTTCAAAACTTTCAGAACATGTTGTATTGACCAACATAAACACAATTCCATCAAACGGTACTGCATCTATTACCCACTGTTAGTATACTGGTCCCTCTGCCTTTTGATCCCATGGAAGTAAATTCTAATTTTGCATACAACAATACTGGGATCTGAGCACAAAGAGAGAAGGGTGTTTAAAATTAAGAACTGACTGTAAGAGAAGTAAATTAAAATAAATATTTTATAGAATATGCCATAACTTTGATTATATATTGCTGAAAGAAAATTTAAAAATGTTTATTTTAAAAGTTGTGTTGCAGATGGGCAGGGAGTAAAGCAATTATATTTTATACAAATATTTACTTTGGATCCCTATTTCTTTTGGACTCCTAAGTAAATAAAGAACAAGTACCTGAAAATATGAAAATAATATTCCCTATCATTGGAATGAGTTTATAAACAGCTATATTCTACTCTGATCTAATTATCTGAAGTTTTGGCATATTTTATAACAAATATGTTAATCAAAATGGGGTGTACCGATTAAACTACCTGAATGTCCTTTACTATTTCAAATTATCTGCTTGGCATGCATTCTGGTGTGAGTTAGGCTGATCAAATGAGAAATCCACAATTCTTTCTTTTCCAACATTTTCTGTTCTTTTTCCTGTTGGGTAGGTTATTGCATGTGTTCAGTAACAGCTGGAAAGCCACCTTTCACTTACTGTGGAAGGAGTGGAGTTTTTCACCTGAATTCAGTATTGCCGTTCCTCAGTGTACAGTGCAAGCAAAGTTACAACTATGAAACCCATAGGACAGTGTTCCTGTAAACTGTTTTACACTTTGTTTTTTGTTTACCATCATTCTCTTCTCTTTGTCCTCTGCTTATGGCAGAGGACTTATACTAGATGGTCTTTAAATGTCCCTTCCAACCCAAACTATCAATTCCATGACTGACTTGTACACAGGAAACTGTGACACTCTGCTGGTCACAGAAGCATCTGGATAAGGAGTCATAGGACAATATACTAAATACTGAATATTAATAAGTAGTAGAACACATGAAAATTTTGAAAAGTAAAAAAAATCAAGATTTATGCATCAGAAATGCCCTTAGTCTTCCATCAAGAAGCTTTCACTTAAAATTTTCAAATGCAATTTGAAACATTTTTCTGGAAGACCATTTTGTTAATAGATTAGCACCTGCATAATGTCCAGAGAGAGATAATCAGAGAGTCAGTCAGTTACCCAATACAATGATCTTAAAATCTTCATTTTATCTACAGATATCCCAGCTATGCTCAGCCCCTTGAAATCAGCAGAACTGCATCTCCACATACCAGGGATGAATGTGACTTCAAATATAGACGAAGCCATGAGGGTTTCTGCAGAACACACTGCCAAAACAGAGAATGCAGAGTGGGATAAATTTGTCCCTAGCATAGCTAAACTTACCTCGATGGAGTTACAGCAAGGATGACTTTGGCTCAATACACTACAACCCTCAGAGAGTGGCAAATGCATTTACCTGTGGCACAGACTACAACTGGACAAAGGGATTCCTTCAAAATAACAGCCTATCCTATTTCTTCTCAGTCTTACAGAAACCTACTTACCTCAGTATGAGCTCCAGAACAAGTCTTTACAAGTATTTTTAAAGACTGGATTGTATCATACTTTGTAAATATTGTGGATATTTATTTTTATATATTTTAGATGCTGTGAAATGTTCTAAAATGTATCATATAAAGACATTTAAGTATTTGAAAGAAGTCTCAAACATCATTTATTTATATCTTCTTTCTATAAATGATTGACTTATGTACGAGTAATGCTTACTTATGCACTAGTGATATTCTGGCATTGCCTTGCACTTCTTTTTCTGCAAATCCACTTGCAGTAAGTTCTATGTTCTATATTATGGAACTTTCACTTCATATTGATTTGGGGGAAGTCCACATTATTTTTCTAAGTACAGATATGCTTCTAAGATGTGAATCCAAAGTGCTGAAAGTCAGACATTTTCATAAGATTACACTAAACAAACCTTTTTGCTTCAGATTTGAGTGCCTAAAAAGTAACAATTTAAATAAAACTTATGTGATGCTCTAAGGTGCTATAGGCTCAAAATTCCTCCTCAGGCCAATAGGAATAACAAGTGTCAGCACCCCTGAAGGACAGGACATTTTAACTTTGGTAGCTCACTTTAATCCGTAATGTCTGTAAGTGTTGCTCCAGAAGATCTCTGAAAATCATTAAAATAGAAAACATTAGTTGTCTTTCTTGTTTTCATGACTCTTCTGTCAACTGCCATGTAATACTAAGGATACAATCAATTAACAAATTTATATCTCCATTTATGGGATAATCTCTCTGGCCTGGGGCTTCCTACTATGTATTATATTTTTCTTCTTAAAGGATGAAAATGGTGCATCACTGGAGGCTTAATCTTCTAGAGGAATGTGGTCTGCTGGTTAGGAAAAGGCTAATCTGTTAGAACCTGAGATAAAATTTCCCTGTGGCACTATTCTTGCATTTCAGTCCAGATTTTTCAAAAGAAAGGGTGAGAGGAGAGGGAGGACATTTTTTCATTAAAAAGGATTGTCCCGGGTTAATGATAAGACTCTCTCCTCCGAGAGCGAAGGGCCCCGACACCCCCTCCCCCACCCACAACAGAACCTCTCAGATGAAAGTGAAGAAAAAACTATTTATTTAACAAAACCACGCAGAGTGCCCTACAAGGCACAGGGGAAGGGGAAAACAAGGTGAAAGGCAGTTATTCAACCTGAATAAAAAGTCCTTTTCTCAGACGCAGTCCCTCTCCTCCTCGCCCCCACCCGGGGCCGGGTGGAGCTCCCTGGAGAGCTCTGCTGTCCTCTGGCCCTCCTGGGTCTCCGGGTGGCAAAGCAGATCGAAGAGAAGGGGTCCAAACGAGGAAAAAAAGAAGAAGAATGGAAAAAACGGGAACAAAGCTCACTCCGACCCCCGTCCAGCACGCAGTCTCTGCCGAGCGACGAATCCTCCCCCGGAGCGAGGCTTGGGGAAAATGTTTTCAAAAAAACCCGCGTTTCTCTCTGCGGCTGGGTGCAGTTAAAGAGACAGGACCACACATTTTTTTTCTTTCTTGGGCATATAAGCCAACGATAGGGGATAAAGGATTATCATATCATCAATCCAAGACAAGGATTTGGCATAGAAAGAAGACAGTCTCACGTATTCAAATGTTTCTAAAAAGCCAATTATTGACAGACCAGGTATTATTTGATTAACTTCTGTAAATATTTTTTCTAGGTTTTCTTGTGACCTAATGTCATGCAATGTACCATCTATCATGGCAACTACAGTTTTATGAAGTGCTTAATCATTTTATGCTTTAGCCTTCCCCATCAGCTGTTCTACTTGGCATCATTGCAATTACTTCTAGTTTACATTGGTGTTAAGTGAGAGAAAAGGATTTGCATTCATTTGTATATTAAAGTTTTCTATTAAAAGAGAAAAAAATACTCTTTTTTGATTAAAAAAAGCATAAAGAAAAATATCTAAATGGACCATATGTTTAAATATCAAATAAAATAATAGGAATTTCAATATTTCTATGTGTACACTTAATTTTAAAGTATAGCTATTATGTCAATGTTATTAAAGAAATTATTTTGCTTTATCTCTTCTAAGAAAAGAAAATACAGATAACTGTGGAAAGCATGGCAGGATTTGATTTCATATCTATTGCAATTCCTTTACCATTAGAAGGCTATTTTTGATCTTCAGCCACAGAAAATGCAGAATTCTTAAAGAGTGTGAAACAAGATATATATATTTTTCTATATAATTTGAAATGATCAAACAAATAGCTGCTGAATTAGAACATTACAGATATGGGAAAATGAAATTTTAAAAGTCCTATAAGTTTTTCTTTTGTTTAGATATAAGCAAATAAATAGTCAAAAAGTTAAAAACTAGTATATTAACCCAGATGCAAAGTAATTATCAGCAATCATTCATTTGAGACGTAAAATGTCTCAGCCCATGATTGAAAAATTAGACCCAAAATTATACCCAATTGTACCCAAATTTGGCAAAGCTATATCTTTATTTCAGAAAATGTATTTTTAGCTTTTCCTTGAAGAGAGAGAAAGAATGCAGAAAATTATGATTATTTCAGAAAACCTGGACAGCGTAAAAGAGGAGTATGTGTACTTTTCAAACATAAAAGGTCAGGGGTCGCTGTGGAAGGCCTGCAAAATTTTTATGCCTTGTTAGGTGTGTTGCCCAGACCCCTGCGAGATGGACAGAGAGGAAAAAGGTACAGTACTCCTAACCTGGGCCAGCAAAGAGGGAAAGAAAATATCAATTTTAGTGATGCTCCTGGAAAAATCCTATGTAGCATCGTTGTAAAGAGGGGGTGAATGCCACCCACTGACACAATTTGTATTCTTTTTGCTGCTACCTTAACACCCAGGGGGATAAATCATGTTAGCTAAGTTCTGAGGCAGGAACATCACTAAAGGTCAATGGCAGTTTTTGGATACTGCAGGTCTTCTGTGCCATCTTAGAAAGGGAAGTTCTGGCCTTAATTTTGTCTTTGTAAGAGAAAACTCTTTTTTTGTTCTCTTTTTTATCTTTTTTTATTTTCACCTAGATCTCCAAAATTAAAATATTCCAATATTTCTAGGAATTTCTTTTAACCACAACTTTAATGCAGCTGTTCTTTTTATGTGGAGAAGATAAATAAAAGATGAGACATTCATTAGCAAATGATTCTGAGTTTTCTCTGGACAGTTTTTATTGAGTAAATAGCATATCTTTCGGACACAAATGATACAATCAGATGCTATGTAAGATGTGAAATTTAAGGATAGCTAGAGAGTGTTAACTAATTTTTGCCAGGGACTATGTTTATCAAGTTAAATATTGGTAAAATATGGTTTAAAAGATCAATATTTGGTTATTTTTATAAAAAGATTTTTCATTCAAAAATAAATATTTTTGATGCAAATATTCCTATGCTTTTATTTCTTTAGTTTTACAAAATTGAAGAAATATCTTCTTTAATTAAAATAATCACTGGGAGAAATAAACCCAATAGTGAGCATTAGCTAGTTATGGGGGTAGAAATAGCTGTAAGAAGAGAGGGTGTGATGAAAGAACATTTCTTATCCGGTGTACAAATACTGAAAATTACCTGAAAGCTGAGCCTTAACTCAGTTTTCTTGCCTCTAGCTGCTTTCCTATTCTAATATTCCCACTACTGTAATAGAGAGAAATGGAGAAACAAAGTTCTCATGCCATTGTTTCTGCTTGTCCACAGCAGCAATAAAAACAGAGTTTAAATCACAACATATTTGTTCCTGCAGATATAAATTGTTGTGCCACCATCATTCTGGTGCTTTGTCTCTCAACATATTTCACACTCTTGGAAGTCTGATATCCTGACCTGTTTCTCCTTCACTGTTGTCACTGTAGTGATAAGCTTATGCCTTGCAGTCACAATGAATGCAAGATAACATCTCCCTGCCCCCACCTCCAAAAAGGCAATGTTTTTCCTTTTCTTCTGGACTACATAGCGAGAACCATCTCATTCTCTGATATTATCAAAATTGATATGTGTTATTAACCTGGAGAGTGCTTTATAGAAGAGAATACACCAAACATTAGTTTAACTCAGTCCTCACTGTATGATGTATCATAATTTACTGCTGCATGTTACAATGTTTTAAGGCAAAGGCAAATTTAGCTTTCCAACCTAAAATTTGTCTCACAGCTAAAACTATATTAATCTCTGTGGTTGTTCCTGCTACCTGACAATAAGGTTTTTCTGTGGCTGGGTGAAGGAATATATTATTTATTGAGCAATTAAAACTAACTGTGACAAATATTTAGTAATTTTGCATTAAACAAAAAAAAAAAAACTAAGCTAAAATTTTGTGTTAAAAATGAGAAATTACATGCAAGATTGATTTTCCCTGAGCTAAGAAAAATAGGCAAAATCTGGACTTTGGGTCAAGTTTTGTTTTGTCAGTAGGGACAGGATTTCAACCACTATATTTCTCTCTCTGATAGCTAAACTAGAAGTTTTATGACATTTTTGTTTTAGGCATTTAAGAACTAAATAGAGTTTAAAATGTTCTGTATGGGATAGGCCATTTGTGAAAACAAGATTCATGTGTAGCATGGTGAAATCAATAGGGATCTGTTGCTTCCTCCTCCTTCCACTGCAAAAGCAAAAAGCACACACTGAAGCCAGCAGGTGTAAGATTGCATCCTTTATGGTTGATTGCTTCATTGTTAAGTACCAAGTCAGCTGCTGACTTTTGTATGGCAAACTGGTTTTTGATGTATTTTAGTGAAACATCTGAACTTACACTCATAGTCCAGTCTGGGTCTGGACTACAGATTAATTATTTGTTCCCCTGGTCTGCTGTCCAGCAGCAGATATTCCCTATGTCTTCTCTCTCTTTAACTGATCAAGATCATATTCCACATCTGACATGAAAACAAGCAAATTCACTTCTAAAAATGTGTTGAAAAGTGCTTGCTGAAGATGATAGCAACAGGCATTTTCCAAAGAGCTTCTAGGCAGCAGCCAGAGACCTGCTCGGTTAGTTTCTCTGGAGATCAAGCGAGAACTAAATGCAGAGGAAGTGGAAAATGCTGAAGAACCGCTCCTCGTCTGGACACAGTCCTGCTGAGCGATGGTGGCAAGAGAAGAAATGTAAGCAAAGGGTGCACCAGCGGCAGCAAAGGCTCTCAGGGGGTGGGAAGTCCCGAGAGAGGTGGGCAGAGGCAGAGGCAGAGGCAGAGGCAGAGGCAGAGGCAGAGGCAGAGGCAGAGGCAGAGGCAGAGGCAGAGGCAGAGGCAGAGGCAGAGGCGGTGCTAGCTCGGGAAGGTGGCGCTGGCGCTGTCCCCCGGCCGGTGCTGAAGGGCGGTGTCGCTCCGCCACCTGCGGCCATGGCCGCGCTCCTGGGCAGCGGTAAGTGCGGCGGCAGGGACCCCGCCTGGCCCCCGGCTCTGCCATCCTCACGGCTCCTGCTCTCGGAGCCTCCAGGCGGGTTGGCTCGGGCAGCGGGGCTGGGGCAGGCAGCGGGCGGGAGGGAAGCGGCTAGGACACCTCCGGCTGGCACTGCTTGTAAATATCCACTTGTATGCTGGCTGGGGAGCGCTGGGGGCTGGCAGCGCTGCACGGAGGGCTGCTGACACTCCTGGGTTTGGGTGGAGAAGAAGGGAAAATCAACAAAGCTGGTACGGAAGGACTGGGTACAGGAGAATACAATGAGACAAGTATGTTTTAATTTCTGCTATTCTCCTTTCTTTCTCTCTATATACTGTATACATGCTCCTTCTCTCTTTAACACCCAACTCTAAACTTATATTCCTGTGTTAAAAGTATTCTGTAGGTAGTTCTGCCCCAGGTTTTGTTAGAATAAAGTTGTCTTTTATCACTTTTCGACTGTATTTAAAGTATATTCAGCTGTAGCTTGCCATTTTGCCTTCGGAGCTAGTTATCTTGCTGCTCTTGCCATTGGATAGAAACCACAGCTTGGTTTCCCAATATTCATTATTATTTATTTACATTATTTTAGGATTGAAGAATTGGGAAATATAATTCCTCCATTTCTCAGTTCCCAATCTGTACAATGAAGGTGCTAAAATATTCCTTTTTAATCTCCCTTTCACTTTAGACACCAAATTCTACAAAAAGAACAGAGAATTTTACACTTACCCAGTGAATTAGTAGACGCTTGCATAAAAATACAAACATTGTAGAAATTTAAATGTATGTGTCCTCTTGTCTATAGGGACCCCTCTAAAAGTTTTAGCTACAACTAACCCTTAGATGCTCTGAACTCTTCTAAGCAGAAGTCACTTAGCATTCCAAACACTAGAATAAATAACTGAATAACTTTAGTGAGTGACTAAAGTTATAACTGTCAATTTAAGCAGCTGTATAAGCTGCAGTGCCCTGGATTCTAAAATCATATAGGACTGTTTGTTTCGTGTAGGCTTCCGGCAGTGTACTCCCTCTGTACTGCTAAGGAATCAGAGAACCATCCATAATATGTCATTAGACCTCAAGAGACCCTTTCTTAGCCTGAATTGCCTTCAATCATAGATTATGCCTCTCAACTCTTTATTTTGCAAAAACACCACCTCGTTTTTTTGTGGACAGTTTCTAGGTAGGTTCAAAATAAGCAACAGTGTGAAATACTCCTTAAAAGGTAGCAGGAATGCTGTGCATTCAGTCCTATTTTGACTGCCTCAGTCACTGGTCTTTGAAAACTCTCTGAACAGGAGGAAGATAGCACAGAGTCTTTGTGCTGTGAATCCTAGTCAGATGAGTAGATCTTCTGTTGTGTTAGTACCTGCAAAATAGGTGAATGGTCATCCAGCAAAATACCTTTTCTTATTAAGTTTTTTGATTTATAATTTTGTATTTTTTTATATATATAGTGATTTTCACCTGTAAGGTATTTGGTAACTTTTTTCTCTGCCATCAGAATATATAGTGAATAATTTCACAATAAGAAAGACTTTTTGGAGACAGTCCCAGAACTAAAATGTTATCATAATAAGCCAAAATTGTCCCTATGAATAGGGCCAGCTGCACATACCTCAATGTCAAAAAGTCGGAGCTGTTTCTATCCATATGTCTCCAAGGCTGATGCACAGACACAGCCAAAGAGTGTTTCAGGCTGGAACTCACTGAAATCACCACCAGCCCTGCACAGATCTGAGGACTGCCTGGTATATGCACAACTGAGGAAGGATTAGCACCAGCTAATGTGTGCCTAACCACGTGGCCTCTTCTTTGTCTCATAGGCACACTAGATGCTGTTGCACTCATCAAGTATAAAGTATTAAGTGTTGTTCATATTTATCAGCATGCATCCAGAAAGGGTTCCCTTCAGCAGCACTATTATATCACTGGTAAACAATTTCCAGAAGGGATGGCATCACCTCTAAATGGTAGGGATGGCATCACCTCTAAATGTTAGTGGCTCTCTGAGATTATGAAGAGGGATATTTGATATATAATGTCTTATTCTATAGTGTATCATTGGAAATATTTAATTTCTTTGGACAGGGTCTGGACAAGTCCTGAAGGAACTGTGTCTCTTGCACATGATGTTTAAGGGATTAAACAATGCTGGAAACTACTCAAATTTGACATGAACTTACCTGAACAGGAGGGGTGGAAAAAAGATATTTTGTCTGGGAGATGCTGTGTCCTTCAACAACTAAGGAAAACACTCACATCAGGTGTTCAGCAGGTAGTTTGATAAGGCCTGAAATCAGTAGCTGAAACTTAATTTTATAGAAAATAAAGACACATGATTACAAATTAGAGGTTGTCTTACCATGGGAATGTTAATGAAAGAGCTAAACCCCAGCTGATTTATCTTTTCTTAGCAAGGCAATTTAATTTTCTACTGATAAGTCACAGGCAATGCTGCTTTAAAATTCTTTACCTTGAAACCTCCAGAACTCTTTTTTTATACAATTAACAGGCTCAATGCACTCAGGAAAGCAGATAAAGACATAAATGTGGCAGTAGCTTTCAAGAAATGATGCATCTGTGAAGTAAAAACCAAGAAGGTGAAAATTACTGCATTTATAAAATAAAATCACATGTATTATCTAACAGTTGTGTAGATGTCAAATCTCTTTCACATAGTCTGTTCATAGGAATTCCCATATAGTCCAGCTTGGTGAGATTTCACGCTAACAAAATGCTGTTTCCTCTGAATTTTATACTGTCTTCCTTTCTGGAATTTATTATGGATCTCAGAACTACAGCAATTTCTGTATATCTATCTACTGATGTCACATATAGCTATGTTTGATGTTATAATACTGGGGTAAAACCAATGCAAAATATGCCGCACTGCAATTTTGAACATTTAAATTTAATTTTCCAGTTGCAAAACTGAGGAAAAGGTTTTTCCTGCTAAAAATTAACTTGATGGCAAATTTGAATCTATAGATAAATGATAGCGAATTATATCTTTTAAATCTATGTGTAAAGGAAAAAGTCAGTACAGTATCTACTGCATCAAATAGTAATTATATTCTATTTTTACAGTGTTGTTCTTGTACTTCACATGTATATCTACTGTCCAGACTAATGACTGTCTGCACTTGAGAGAGCAATGTATAAATGCTGCAAATGGATGTGAGAGTGTCTGGAATGTGGTTGAAGACGCCTGCAATATTTCAGGTAATTCTGTACACAGCTTTATTTTGAATTGCTCTATGGTTGCATATGCATAGCTTATTACAATATTGCTGTGGTGACTAAATGAAGTCAGTGAGATTTCGAAGAGAAAAATATGGGAAAAGACAGCTTCTGAAATCCTTTACAATGGCCAATGCTACTTTTAGCAACAGTCATACTGTCTCTTCAAGAAAGTGATAAATGAAATTTCTGCACTATGAAAAAAGCCAGAGCCTGAACCAAGTCAAGACATCTGAATTCAGCAGAAATTAGGCTCTTGTGGGATTCTGTTAAAATAAAGCCAGTGTGCAACTGGAAAAGAAGTTCCAACCTTGTTATACATAATTTGGAGGAGTTGACCTGCCCCCTCCCTGGCAGTGTTCAAGGCCAGGTTGGATGGGGCTTTGAGCTACCTGGTCTAGTGGAAGCTGTCCCTGAACATGGCAGAGGGGTTAGAACGAGATGGTCTTGAGGGTCCCTTCCAACCTTAACCATTCTATGGTTCTATAATCTCACACAATACCCAAAACAATGTAGTAGTTACCTAGAGTAAATTTAAAATATTGTACTAGAACAAGAAACAAATAAAATAAGGAATGTCTCAAAGAAAATGGTACTGTAGGGAGGCACACTGTATTTTTTCAGTGAACAGTAATGACAGGTCACAGTGACTCACTTGCAGGGGGTGATAGTATGATAAAGTGCAGATTATGACATGACTAAGCCTCTTTGAATTGTTAAACAGATTTTCACATGAATGAAGGCAGACAATTAGTCTCTGCCTATGTTTATTGCACTTCTAGTACTTGGTGCTTCACTTCCAAATGATCTATGTTTTAAGTAGGGAAAGACCAGGTATTATAAGTTTGACCTGAAACTCATCCTAGTATCTGTGGTTATTCAAATACATATCCATATTATCCTTTTTCTGAAGGCCTTTTTTCTTCTTGAACAAATCTTGGGTGCCATTCACCACCTGTTTCTTCATCCCTCCAAGACCTTCCTGTTAAGTGCTGAGAATTCCCTTTCCAGGTTGCTGCGAATACGGAAAGGAGGAGAAGAGTGGCACTTTAGTCTGGTAGTGTCATTAAACCAAGCTAGTAATGACCCCTTTGTTGATTGATAAGAGTCAAGGGCCTTGATCTGCCACTACATCATCCCTAGCAAATAAGGGCCAGGGACTATATTCTGATTGAGTTTACCTGTATGTAGTAGTGAATCAGAGGTATCGACATCTCCATGGAAATTTCCCTTCTTCTTACAATGACATTGTTTGAACCGAACAAGCCATGTTGTGATGCCATAATCTGTTCTGAGACTCAGCTGCAGCAGAGTTGACAAAGTGCATGTCCCTCTGTCTTGATGTCAGGACCCAGTCTGACCTGTGGGGGAAGCCAGACAGCAGAAGTTGCTTGGCTTCATGGTCAATGAGCCATTGCTAAAACATTTACCTGCAGTGTGAGCTACCTGAATGAATACCTCTGTCTATCTGATCTGTTCATGCATTTGATGTCCCAAATATACCAAGTCACAAGGCAATATTTAAAATAAGTAGAGCAGAAAATTCTCTGAGGTGTCTTTCTTAGTGTGTCCTTTTCCAGATACTTTTTTGCTTTGCATAAAATGGCTGAATACTTTTAAGAACAGATGGAGTAAATGAAAAATACACAATAATATAACAGTTACAGCAGTCCCCAAAGCAACTGGGCTTCAGCCCATGTTCTGTTGATCTGTTAAATATTTTATGTGAAGTGAAACAGTTTCAAAAGATATTCCTGCTGTTTGGGGGGAAAAAAAAAAAAAGGATTGGAATATGTGGTACTTTATGGCTCAAGTGACCTGAAGAGGAGCTCTCTAGAACAAAATCAGAACAAGTTGAATTTGCTTCTCTCACATCATTCACAAAGACATTATCACCAAGACTATTTGCCATAAAGATCAATATTCGTGCTGTAGCCTATTAACCTTGATACTCTGCAGCCAGATTAAGTGGGCCAGCAGGATTACTCCTGTGGTCCCCACTTTGGATGTACTCCATTGTCCCATAATACAACATTTCTCTCTCTTATTGTCCTATGTTCATATTCACTGATATTAATGATATTGGTAACTGGGTCAGAGAAACCTTCTAAAAATAATTATTCTTGTGACTGCTTGTCTGGTTTTGCATGTGTATGTTTCCTTAGAATAATAGCTTTTGGCAAGAACTCTCTAGCATTGCAGAGCACTCAGCTATTGTGTTGGGTCTAGGACAAATTATACTAAATGTGCTTATCAGGTACCATGATCCCAGAGAATGTAAATCCAGACAGACAGCTGATGGTACCTCTCAGACAGCCCACAGAAACAGTGATAGAAAATCTACCAGCAGCAGCATTAGTAAGAATAACATTGTACTGTATGTCATGTGCAAGTCTAGAAACTTCATGGATGAGTGGTAGGAATGGAAAATGTCCTTTGAGCACAAACACGTTTCTTGGAGGCAATAGACATTGGGGTAAATATTTGTTTTTGTTAGCCTCTTTATGCAAAACCTAACTACAAATTATAATTATGCCCCTTCTTTGGGGTATCAGTTCAATAAGTCAGTATCTCAGACTTTAACCTCAAATTAAAATGTGTACATTTTCAAGACCTTCATCTTTTGCTCCTCAGAGCAGGTCTGGGAACACTCTCCAAATGACTGCCTAAGTCATTCCTTTTCCTGTCAAACTTTCCATCACTGCTTCCCCACTACTACAGCAGCATTTCCAGAGTCTCAGTTTATAGCCCTCTGAGTCCAATCCTTCTTTCACCTCTGTGCCCAAAATACAGTGGAATGAAAACACAGGGTGTGAAAATGTCTATGAATCATCTTCCAGGTCAGGATAGAAAAGACAGAAGTATCAAATTTTGATGAAATAAGATTTTTCACTTTGAAAATATCGAAAGAGTTTCAGCACTGCAGAATGACGATTTTAAGGTCTGGGCTTTTATGGTTTGTTTGTGGGATTGTTTTTTTGTTTGTTTTCCTTCTGTTACTTTACTGAAAAAAAAGAGACATTTCTGAGCTCTGATTTAACCATAAATTTTCTTAATTTTTCTGAATGGGGAACAGCTGGGTTCAAAAGGAAAAAAACAACTCAGACCACTTAAATTTTAAGAAATCATATTTTGAATTAGATTTGGATTAGTTTGCTTTTCTTAGAATAACAGAATCTTTGAGGTTGGAAGGATGTCTGGAGATCTATCCAGACTGTGGTCTCACCAGTGCTAGACAGGAAAACCCCAGACTTTCCCCTGTTCTCTTCAATTCCCACTGAGGCAACTGAAGAGCTGACTAAGCAGAAACAGAGATTATCACTCTGGGAGTGTCAACTTCTACTTTGTCATGCATCTATCTGTGGACATGTGTACATGAATTATGTACTATCAAAAAATCGAATTATGAATAATGGCTGCAAAACGTTAGGTCAAGAGAGCATTTTTTTTTTGTAGATGCCTTGGAAGCATATGCATAAGATAAATATATATTACCTAGAACTAATCTCTAGTAAAGAAACAATTATTGAAAACCAGTAATAAGATATTTTCTGCTGTTCACCACAGCTGAATCAATACCATGTACAAACAGACCAATACTGATAATAAGTTATTTCTACACAGTTTTCGAGAAGTCAGGCAAGGGAGCCCCATAAATCTGATGTGCTTCCTAATTCTGTCTATTCCCTTTGTATGTTCATAGTCCCACGACTTACCCCCTACTCCCAGCTGTCAGGTGTGCTCACAGAACACTGAACACTCCTGGCCATGGCTTGTCAGTGTCATGAACACAGCTGAGCTAAATGAGGCTGGGGTGCTGCATAAAATATACTGGGATTTGGGGGTTTTATTCCACTGGTTTTGCTCATCTCTACCCTTGAAGTCTACTCTGGACCTTGAAGAAGACAGTCATAAGTTTTGTGAATAAGCTAATTTTTACACAAGCCCCTACTGATCTATAAGGTAAAGAGAGGAAATGTGCTGGTTTGGGGACCTACATACCTGTTTTGACAAGGTAAATCATGGCTTTCACACAATAAAACTTTCCTAAATGATATTAAACTTCTTTTTATGCAACATTCTTAAGTAATGTGTAACTTTCTTAAGCAGTAATACATCATAGAATCACAAAATGTAAAGGGTTGGAAGAGATCTTAGAGATCATCCACTCCCAGTTCCATCTGCCATGGGCAGGGACACCTCCCACTAGACCAGGTTTCCCAAGGCCTTACCAACCTGACTTTGAACATTGCCAGTGATGGGGAATTCACAGCCTGCCTCAGCAACCTGTTCCAGTGTCTCACCATCCTCATACTAAAAGATTTCCTCCTAATATCTAACCTAAATTTCCCTTCTGTCAATTTGTGCCCATTACTCCTTGTTCTGTCACTACAGTTCCAGACAAAGAGTCTCTCTCTGGCTTCCCTGTAGGCTCCTTCAGACCCTGGAAGGTTGCTGTGAGGTCTCCAAACAACTTCCCCTTCTCCAGGCTGAACAGCCCCAGCTTTCTCAGCCTGTCCTTGTAGGAGAAATGCTCCAGTCCCCTTATCAGCTTCCTGGCCCTTGTCTGGACTTGCTCCCACAGTTCCATGTCCTTCTTATGCTGGGGACACAGAGCTGGAGGCAGCACTCCAAGTGGGTCTCATGAGAGCAGAGTAGAGGTATAGAGTCACCTCCTTCATCCTTCTGGCCACACTGCTGTTGATGCAGCCCAGGGCACATTTGGCTTTCTGGGCTGTGAGCACTCACTGTCAGCTCATGTTGAGTTTTTCATCAATCTTCGCACCCAAGTCCTTCTCCACAGGGCTGATCTTAATCCCTTCTCCACCCAGCCTGTGGGTGTGTCTGGGATTGCCCTGACCCAGGTGTAGGACCTTGCACTTTGCTTTGCTGAGCCTCACGAGGTTTGCTTTGGCCCTCTTCTCAAGCATGTCAAGGTCCTCTGGTGGCATCCCTTCCCTCCAACATGTCAACTGCACCACACAGCTTGGTGTCATCAGCAAATTTGTTGAGGATGCACTTAATCCCACTATAATAATAATAATAATTAATAATAATAATAATAATATTCTTTGGAAAACCTTTAGCTCATAAAGTAGATGTCTGATTGATTTACCTTTGAACCACAAACTAGTACATGTTCTTTTTTTTCACTACACATACGAGGAAAATATGACCTAACATCCTGTGTGTCTTTGTCATTGAGTCCAAGAGCACACGCAAACAACAGGCTTGAAACTGGGCCAGCAAACTAAGGTTTCTGCACTTTTTTTAAAAATATATTTTTATGTTAACTTCTCCCTCACTTTTATTGTAAAATACCTAAAAATCAGACTATTCTTTGGCTAATTTAAATTTTTTTGCCATTCTCAAACTTTGGCATTGAAGTTGTTCTATAGGGTAGCAGTTCTATTGAGTAGCAACAAAATATCCTTATGGCATTTGTAGGCTCACACCATCCTCACATGAGTAAGAGAATCTGACCCAGTGCTGACATCTCCTCAGTGTGGGGTTATCATCACCATTATCACGGGGCTGGGTCTGCCCTCTGTCTTCTCTCTCACCCCCTTACATGGCACTGCCTTAGCCTGCACTGTGTGTTCCTGTCCCTGTACCAGGCACCTCATTTTACACAGGACCAAGATAAGTTTCTCAGTTCAGGATGTGCCCCTTCCACTCCTGGGCACATTTTTAGTTTGGTCTCAGTGCCTTACTTGCCTAAAATAAAAGGTGTGAGTTTAAGGTTTTAAGTACTTTGTAAATAAGAGCAGATCTTCTGGCAATGGATCAGATCAAATAAAAGAAGGCAATATTGTATCCACAACTTTATTATATTACTTTAAATGTTATTTAAAATTTGAAAATTATGACAAACCATCTTCTCTTGGCAAAGCATATTATTTTTGGGCTTCAATTGAATTTTTTTATGTAAGCATATCCCTTAAGCATTCACAAACATTAATGAAATTATAATTTTAATGGCGAGTTCTAGGTAATAAATGCAAGGCAGAAGACACTGTTGGCTGTAATAGAATAATCCAGATCCTGGCTGATGAATACCCAGAATTTAAAAACTGTGTGTGCACTACGGATGGTATCTGTAACATCACAACTTTGCTTGGGAAACAGTGCGGCATTGAAAAAGGTAATTAAACATAAAGTTTTAATTATGATGACCAAACCCAGTAAATTAATAACCACCATTTAAAATGGGTTCAATTTTCTTTGTGAATTTCTCAAGGCTGATAAATGCCTCCAAAAATCAGTTTTTTCTTTTCTATGATATTCACACTCCAGCATGCATAGAAAAGAAATGTCACAAACAAAAGCAATAAAATGCATGTGAGAAATTCTAATGTTTTCTAAAGTTCTTGTTGAATCCACTGGACATCAAGAGTGAAAACACAATGTGCGTTGAGGGCTACTCATTGCCCATGGAGCTTTGAGAGCCACTGGGTCTAGGTTGTGTATATATAGAGAAATACAGCATACAGAGAGACCCATCCAGCACCTTATGAATGGGAGTGTGAGGGAATGGGGATGCACAGTGGTGCAGTTGTGTCACACTGTGTTGCAGTAGGACCTTCACTACATCTAAGAGGGGTTACAGGACGTGGAAAACATAGTCACCACCTTCATAAAGCTGTACATTATATATATAGTGCATCTTTCAAAAATTATATTGTAATCAATGGGCCCATCTCCCCTCAATTTATTTTTAATTTTTCTGAGAACTCTTATCCCTGCAGAAAGCCTGTCTCTGTAATTGAGAATTACTTGGTACATGAAAATATCACAGTTTCTGGTCCAATGTGTCCTGGCATAACGATTAGCAAAGCTGACACAAGAGAGGTAAAATCAGCCAATGAAAGAGAGTCTGCAAAGCCAGTTTCAGAGCTGATTCTTGGCACTGATCCATCAAACAGCATTCATTGTATAGTACTAGAATATGTGGCCTTATTGCAGAAGAAATAATAACAGCCTGATCTGTTACTCCTTGCCCCAAAAGAGAAGGATGGGTATCTAAAACCTGATGTTGATGTTATTGGAGCAGTTGCTTTTGCTTCTAGCAAAATGAACTAATAATATATTTTCTGACAAATGAGATTACATTTCTCACCAATACAGAAAAAAGCTTGGATGGACTTACACTAGTGTTGAGTTTACCTACAAAGGATAGCATATGGTGTTGGTAGGCACTTTCCAGAGTAATTCTCCCTGTCTAACTTAAATTACTATTTTAGGTAATGAATCAACCATCTTCTGGAATTGTCATTCTCTCTTTGAAAATTATGCATTTGCTTAAGATGATAATCTGTGATATGTCCAGACTGTGGGTGGTTAAAATCATGTGAAATTAAACCCTTTATGCAGAAATTTTAGTGAGGAATTTTTATTACTCTTTTGCTGCTGAAATGTTATGTGTGGACTGTACTATACAGCTAACAGCATACAGTAAGCATGAGGAAGATTCATTAGTCTGTAAAACTCTGAAATTATTCTGCATTTACACAGAGCTCAGAATTAAACTAGGGCTGTTTCATTCATTCTAATGCATTAAGACAATTACCCTTTTCCTGAATTTTTGTGCTGACCTGTGGTGATGCTCCATCTTCCATTTGATTTATAACTCTGTTTATACCTGTTTCCACAGAACATTTGGAATCTCTCTCAAGGTCAGACACTGAACTGAGTATTAGGCAACACAGAAACCCCAAAGACCAGAGGCACTCTGGAGAATTAGAGGCTGACTGCAGCCTTGCAGAGCTGCGCTGCCGGGAGGAGCCTCACTGCTCTGCTGCATACAGGAGCTTCCAGCGGGAGTGCCAGGCAGCTGCACCAACCTGCAGGCTCCCCGTGCCTGGAGAGTGTTTGTCAGCCTGGAAAGAGCTGAGGAAAACAGTTCTGGGAGAGTGCATGTGCTCAGAGCCACTTCAGACGAGGTGCATTAAAGTATGGAAGGGAAGGTTTAACAGCCCTTGTTTACAATACCCTCAGGACAGCCCAGCCTCAGCAGCTAGTGAAAATGATGACCATGATGATGACTATAATGGTGATGTTGATGGTGAAAAACCTGTGGTCACTGACACAGGTTAGTGCTATTCCAGCTGTCTGAATGCTTTCATACATAACAGTAGTGTCCACAGTCTGTGAAAAAGGTTTTCTTGCCCATTTGCAATTTAACTCTGAAAATACGATCATTTTAGAAGATTTATTTGTAAAAAAATTCCCGATCTGATAGAAAATTATAGCCTGAGCACAAATACTATTGTCCTTCAGTGTGTTAATTTGACACAACCTGATCCAAATCAGTCTTTTTAGTTTTTCACTATGCGTAGAAACAGTATAAGACCAATAAAAATAATTTTCTAATAGCAAGAATTGTCCACTTGCCTTGACTTTAGGTCATGACAAACAGTTAGTTGAACTTGAAAACTGGTCCACTGATAAACACATTAAGGCCTCTGGGTTTTATTTATTCACAAGAAATCTGACTTTATAATGTATTGAGAAGCTCTAAAAAACTCTTCTTGAGTTCATACGATCTATAATTATGTAAAAAATGTTAGCAGCAGCCTTTGATAAACTGTGCTTTGACTTCAAAATTTATGAATATATGTAATAGTGGGTTTAGAATTTGTTAATGCCTTCTATTTGGTCAAATTAATGTTTCCATTCTTGTTTATTTTTACTACTGGCACTATGCCAGCAAGACAGTCTATGCTTTGCAGTTAAAAAGCTTTATTTATTTATCACTCATTATTTATCACTTATGCCAGTGTCTGTATCTTTTTCTTCTAGACAATATTAGTACAGAAACAAAATTACAATGGGGTTTTTCTGCTCTCTCCAAACAAGGTAAGTCTGAATTTACTTATGGATCCTGATAAATACTTTTAGGTCTATTTTCAGACAGTGTACAACATGCCTTCAGGTTAAAACTAATGCTTTTCATTCAGATGAATCAGCAGGGAGTTAATAGATCCAACATATATTCAGTTAAGGTACCGGGTAGAGAAGAATCCAAAAATGTCAGGTAACAATCATGATCCTGTTAAATTTACAGAGGCAAATTGCATAAACATTTTAGGGTCAGAATTTTCCAGATGTTTTTGGAAGGTTTATTTCACAGTCTAGAAATATCTAAACTGATGTTAAAAGCACAAAAATGCCATTTATAATCTCTTCTTCATTACTTATTACATAGCCTAGCATAAGACTGCACACTGGAGATTTCAGCAGTTTCAGGAGGGTTGCTTATCAGGCCCAAGCAGTGGAAGAGAGAGGTGTGAAAGTTACTCAGTAGGCTTAAAGGAAGCAATACTGGAAGAGCTATATCCGAGTTTTGGGAGCCAAGCTTGATTTACTGGGAATGTTGTGAACAGGATCCCTAGCAGTTATCACTTGAGAAAAATTTTCTTGTGATTTCATTCTAAAAGCTGTTATTCTTTTTAGCGTACACGACAAACAGGAGCTGTTTGGATGTGAACAGGGAGTGCGTTGAAGATGAAGTATGTAACAAACAGCTGTCCCTGTACCTTAAAGTTTGCTCAGTAAATAAGAAGTGCAACATGGAAGAATGTCAAGCAGCCATAAGGTTCTTCTATCAAAACATGCCTTTTGAAGTTGCCCACATGATAATATTTTGTGATTGCATCCAGCATGATGAATCTTGCCACAGAGCCAAGGAACTTCTCCATGGCAAGCCTTGTGCAGTTACTGTAGTTCCACCCCCATCATGTCTGAAGGTAATCCACATGTGTGAAGAGAATGAATTGTGCAGGTGAGTAGAAGAAATGTTTTGCCCAGTATAGTGCTCTTGAATAATGATTTGCTCAAACCATTTTTATATATATTCTCTATATCTCATCTATAATAAAATTATTTTCTGCACTGTGTCTGCTGTGTTTGACATCTTCACAGATGTTTGCATCAACTGTGGTAATTCCAGAAGTAATTCCACAAGTAAACTGAAATGATTAATTTTAGAAAGGTCTGGAAATCTAATGTGGGCTTTTCTTCTGCTTGTATCATGACACTTAACACCATTTCTGCTCAACAAACTATGCTATTGCATATTTTCATTACCGCTTTCTTCAGATAACACCTGCCTGTCTGCACCTTTGCCCTCTAGCAATTTGCCCAAGTTGTGCAGCAGTGCAGGCAATGTTTGTTTGGTTAAAGTAATTAGCTTTTCAGGGCAGAGTCTGACCCTTTGTATCCAACAGCCATGCAACCAACTTTCTGAACCAACAAGTTCAGAAAACTTGTGTCTTATTCTCTTCATCCCAAGGATACTTGCAACAAGCCTGCAAAAACTGGCCTGAAACATGCACAGATCACCAAACTCATGAAGGATAAAGCCCTTTCAAAGTTTCATTTTATATTTATAAAACATGCAACAGGATTACCCATATTTGTAGTTCAACTGAATTGCCATCTTTTATTTGGTTTTTATTGGTCTACTGGCCCACTTTGGTTTTCAGTGTAGTCACCTTGTGAATTAGACCTGAATTTTACATAAGAGCTGCGTTCAAGTTAACATTCAGTCAACAAAACAGAAGGCCAAGAGATGATTCTAGTTTTGTGTGGGTTATTGAGATTATTGGTGTCAGTGAAAATGGCCAAAGAATTGGGCTACAAAGGTATGTCCATACATGTATAGGCATGTAATATCATAATTTGAAATTTCTGAATTCCCCATCATTTTGGGAACATTAATGGTTCCTGGCACTGACAGTAAGTGCATATAATTAACAACATTAATCTATGAATTATGGCTAGCAGCATCCATAAATCAGGAGGTGAATAAAAAATAATTCCATTAGAACAGAAGTGGCATCTGCTTTGAAACCTTTGCTTGTGTAATGAAAATATTTACAATAATTTTCTAGCCAGTATTGCAGCAGTCCATGCTTTTCCATGGGACATGCTTGTAGGTACTACACAATATCAAGAGCAAATTAATAACCTAATTCTATGATTAAGAAAAAATGTTTTAATACCCTAGTGTACAATATACAAGATTTCACCTTTATCATATGCTGATATTTAATGTCATAAATTTGTTTTTAATTAATATCTACATTTTAAAATTGATTTATAATGGATATTTTCTATTGTCATATACAGTGCATTAAAGGCCAATTTTATTCCATCTAGCAAATAAACTGAAATAATTTGAGATTATTGATCTAGGAAACAACTTAAATCTTCATGTAATTTATCTGCGCTATCAATTTATCTTTAACTGATTTACTTCTACTTTGGACATTTTGTATTTTGCTAGCATTTGGAGGGCCAAGGGGTTGACATTGGATATAGATTATTTAATGCAAAATAAGTTGAATGTCTATTCTTCCTTCCCACTGCTCAAATCTGATCCACTAGAACAGCACCTGCTGTGGTTTCTTGTGATGACTTGTCTAATTGCCATATTCTCATTTCTTCTCTGAGTATCTGAGATTGTTGGCATTCAGCCTGCTTTTTGCTGTACTCTGGGAAAATCTACAGAGGTTCTGGTTAGAAATGCAGTTGCTTTTTCTCAAATTCAGAGCAGAATTTATGCCAGCTATCACTGAATATTGGGATTTTTAAGCCTTAAGTGGTACCTTGGAAATACACACTTTTAGTTGTGTTTCTTAAATATATCGTTTTATGAAACCACAATTCTTGAAGTGTCATTGTACACTTTTTTCCCCCAACCAGAAAAACATACTCAACTTTTCGGTCAAAGTGTTGGAGACACGTGACAAAGAAATGCTACAATGATGAAGCTTGCCTTGAAACTTTAATCAAGGGTGACATGGCCTGTTCTGCCAACGCTGATTGCAAAGCAGCCTACATCAGCAGCTGGGGCACAATGCTGCACACAGAGTGCACCTGCCAGGATTTGCCTCCCGTGGAGCAGCCTTTGTGTGAGCTCTTCCATCACATGCTGCACAGCAAATCCTGCTTCAGTGACTTACGTGAGTAACACATACAACTTTACAGAATAATTAGGTTTAAAGAGTATTAAGATGGATCCTGACTGACACCAAATCTTTACTATGTCTTTGCTAACACTGGTATCAGTAAGATCTATAGCTGTGGGGTTTTTAAAAACCCAAATCAAAATCCAAATTGCACAGACAGTTTTCTTCCTCTGGTTTGGGGAAAATTTATAGTAGTAGGTAACCAATGAAGTTGACTACCTGTCTTATCACTTGAATTTTATGAAATAAAATAATTTCTGGGGTCTATATTAATATGCAGATTAAAAAAGTTCAAAGTCTTCATGTCATTGGCTTAATGTTGTACTCTGGTACACTGTTTTTACAAATAATATGAAGTAGCATTTTGTTTTTCTTTGTTTTCCTCTTGGAGTCTAAATATTAGTAAACCTTGCACATATTTAGCAACAGACTTCATTCCACAGAAAATAGCTTCAATTCTTTAAAGGAGTCGTTAATTTTGGTTTTTAGTAAAAACACTGGGTGAAATTCAAATGAAATGTAGACACTTTCTCAGAACCAGTAACGGCTTTCATGTGCTAAATCAGCTACTTATTTTTGTTAAATATACATGTCCTTGCCAAGTCTTTGGTTAAGAGAATTGTTAATGCAAAGCATGGCATTATGGGAGCAAATATTAACGTTTTAGTGTGAATCTGGAATGTACCTTCAAAGCAAAACTCCTGTTTGTCCCCACTTAATGTGTCCTGGGTCACAACACAGGGTGGTTCTCTATCATAGGGTGGTTCCTGGACTCCTGCAGCATAAAACTGAACCTGAAGGTTCATCTGCAGCCTCTGCAGTGCTCCAGCTACATCCAGACATCTGGTCCATCAACCAGATCAAAGTATCCTCCTCAAATCTCTGATCTATCACACCAACTATTTTTGCTATATAATTCCTCTTAGGATATGTTACTCACTAGTGCATCATTCCTTATCCCGGTTATTTTCAACATGTATATTCTACAATTATATATATTCTTAAATTAACTTGGGAGAGGTAACAATATCTGAAGATTTCAATGAAAAGAAATGGCTCTTTCAGAGTTTTATCTGGTGGACTTTATTTTGAAAACATATATGGATTTCATGCATGCATTGAATGAAGTAGCTACTTTTTCAGTTCTAGCAAAAAAATGGTACCACTGACAAGGGTGTATTTTTTTTTTGTGCCTCTCAAAAGCCACCCAAAAATTAAAATCAAGTTGCTGAAACACTGCACTTAGTTTAGTTAATCATTACTCAAATCCAGACTCTGACAAAATATTAAAAATTATATAACAACTCCTCTGGCAAAGTGATAACGTAACACACTTAGATTTGACACTTCTAGCATTGATTTTGCTGATGAATATTATTTACTTCTTTGCTTTGCGGCTGAATTTAACTGTCCAAATGAGTGAACACATCATCATGTTAGTTATTTCTTAACCTACAAAGCAAAAAGATGATCCTCATGTCTGAATAATCAAATAATTGCTGACGAGCTTTTGCCATTCCCTGAAGCAGTCTCATGATAAAGTGGTTTGGGGTTTTTTGTGACTGAAACTTCCCTAACCTAACTGAGACTGAAGAACAGCACCTTATGTTGCTCGTGTGGTGCAACAATTTCCTGGCAGTTAAGAAGAATTTGAGGGATCCAGAGCCTTTGGTTGATCAGTACCTACTCTGCAGAACATTTGCACTTTATTGTTAATCTTGCCTTTTGTTTTTCTAGATGTTTAGTTGTAGTGCAGCTAAACTGACGATGGTAATGGTTATGGGGTTTATTGTAAGGCACAGTTTTAATGCCATTCTCTGCATGGCAGTTCAGAGGTGTGGAGTGACTACTCTGTTGCAGCCCCCACCCATCCCCTTCTGCTGAATCATTCCTCTGGCCTGGTGGTGATCTTTCGCTGACTTTCACTCTTACAATGGCAATGATCATTAACACTGAAACTTTTCTGAAAAGGCAAATACCCAGGCTTTGGAAAAGGGATCTTTGCCTCTCCAACTGGTGTGAACAGACCCACAAGTTTACACCATCTCACCCTCCTACTGTTGCATGGCACTGCCTTTGCTACAAGTGTTTGCTCTCGAGGCTGGGCTTACAGGATTACATTTGCTGCAGTCTCAGTAAAAGGCAAGAATTGTGACTGACTGCTGCTGTGTGAAAAAGAAGCACAGTGTGGATCATTGCCAATGTAGGATCAATGTTGCAACAGGAATAAGCAAAAATGTCAGCGAGGGAAAGCAAAAATTTAAGTTCCCAAAATATTTTAACTCTGGGTTGTAGTTTTGGATCTCACAGGAGAAAAACAAATTACAGAGAGGTTTAGTCCATTGTTATTTGGACAATGTCCCAGGCTGCAAATGTGAGCCTTTCTTATATTGTTTCCATTTCAGAAGAGAATAAAAATTTCTTGGTCTGCAGTTCATGTGAGTGACCAGGCGTATCCTTGTATAGATACAACAGGTCTAGCCTCCTGCTCTGTAAACTATGCTACTTAGGTAAACCTTCTATTTTTCATTTCAAGAAGATATCTATTTTCAGATATATTCATGAAATTATGCCCATTAAGAGAACAAGGCCTCGTGAAAAAAATTGTATTAGGTCTATCAATGCAGTTGGAGAATATACTCTGCCTTGTGGAAATTACTTCAGACTACTACCCCTTTCTCATCACATCTATACTGGTTTGGTGGACCCAATTCTTTTGGTGGGCCTATTTTTATAAGAGTTTATGTAAAAAGAGAACTTAAGCTGTTTTGTAGCAGAGAATATTTTCAAAGCATGCTTGTCACCCATAAGAAAACTACGAGGGAAGTTTAACTGAGATGGGAAAGGAAGAACTGTTATGCATTCATTCAATTTGTTCATCAAGTATCAGTAAAGAGTATTTTTAAATAGCTCCCTTTATAAATTCCGTGGCTACTAGCAAAATATCAAACAATATTCACTCATATTATTATTTTAAAGTAATGTTTTGAATGGATATTTTCTTTCCAATATTCAGGTCAAATTTCTATTCAGAAGAAGGGGCTTTACTGGGTAAATACAGAAATGCCAGGGGAAAAGCTTTCCAGAGCACACTTCCATTCTTCTGCAATTAATGGTGAGTTTGGGCAAGTCATTCCATGATTTCCACAGAAATGCTGTTGAAATATCCCTCATGTGTGATAGAAAAGAGCAAAGGTTGGGTCCCTTGGGTGGGTTCAGGCAAGTGAGCTCGACCTGTTGCTCCTCCATTCAGTCTGTATATCTCCCTACCTGTTTGGCTTAGCTTATATATCTACAATCAGAGTGAACCAATTTCTCTGATAAATGGCTTTGAAATAGATGTCTCACAATCACTGTATTATAATTGGGGATAATTAAGCTATTAAGCCTGGCAGAGCCTGGCTCTCTGTACAGTCATTAGAGAGTGGTAGTCACAACGTGTAACACAAATTATTAGCTTTGATGTCACATCTGCTTCTAGCTCTCTTGACTTTCTGTAGTAGTTGCAACAACAAAATTGGAAGCCACAGTAAGTGATCTGAGAAGGGGCTTGTGTTACACTCCATCAGACTCTACCTTCTCATATGACAGAAGGGCACACGGTATCCCATAGGCTGAAGAGCTTCAGCTGCTTTTATTTCCATGCATTTACAGTAAGAAATTAAGCAACATAAAATTAAAGGATATTGAATTAATACACAAATGTTTTCATTGCTGAAATAATATTATTTTATATTTCCTTTTGAGGGACACAATTACAGACTGAGAACACTAAAGAGCTTAATGCACAAATATCATCTCTAATGAGAATGACCTGTTCTACCTTGTGCAGGGCAGATTACAATTCTCCAGACATAACTACAAATTAGTTCCCAGAACTGTTCATATGGAACACTTTTAACAGTGAAAAAAATAATTCAATCTCTGCATGCAGTAGAAAATGAAGGGACTTCTAACCTCTCCATCCTTCAACTATTGCTGAAGTGGGCAACCTGGGAAGTATAAAAATGGATTAAAGGAATGGGATTCCTGAGACCTGTATGTGCATAATTAAGCATTTGGCTGTAGCATTAGCATTAAAATTACTTAAGAATCATGCATGTCATCCAAGTGTTCTGTGTAGCCAAAGAAGAAAGTCAGGTGTGGCTAGCACAGTTTTTCCCATGAGAAGTTTTCTTGTGTTTTGTAAATAAAGATAAAGTTTGGATGTTTTTAGAACAGTGTCCCAGAGCTTGGGCAGTGCAGGCCTGGCCAATCAGGCCTGGGGGAAAGCTTCTGACTGACCAATCTGGGTGACTTTTGAGAACTCTATAAATGTGATGAAATCAAAACAATAAAGGTCATTCCTTCTTGCCACTGAGAACTGATGCATTCATTACTCTGCTAGCTGCTCAACAGCAACAGTCAGGGACTCTCAAAGGAAGATTAGTCCAATCTTTTCAGACTGCATTTGCTGAAAGTATTGACTTCTCTTTGCCAATTACAGAGGGAGCCTGAATCCCTAGCTGGAACAAGACTCTAGTGGTTAAATAATGCAAGCCATAATAGAAGAAACCGTGCAGTAAGTGAAAAAATGCCAAATGTGAGACATTTAACCCCTGTAACTAGTTCTAACTGTAGACCCTTTCAGTGGGTAAAATGCATTATACATTTCACTCAGAGATTCAGATAAATATTTGCAAAAAGCAGCCTGCACCCAGTTAATGCTGTTCACATTGAAGTCTGAATACTTTCCAAAAACCTTTCCTTGAAGTCTTAAGAGAATTTTGGATGGCCTTAGAAAAATAAAAAGCATGCTGACCAGCCTAAAACATACAATAAAATGTTCTTTCTATTGTAGCAGTTATGTGCATTAGATGGGAACTCTCTAAGCCATAAAAGTCTCATAGGAAGCCAGGTCAAAAAGGAGAATTTGATTCAGGATATCTGCCTGATGGTAAAAACCATACTGCAAATTGTTTCATAAATCCCACTGCCAAAAATCTAACCCAGTGTCCTAGGTTCATATGCTAATAAATGTGCATTACTCAGGCTGCAAAGGGTGTTATCATCTTCACAAAATATTTATCTTTAATGAAATCAAATCCCAAGAAGAATTCAAGGCACAGAAGCAAAACAGTTAAGTTGTCAAATATGGCCTTTCATATGTGTGAAGACATTTGCTTCTTGGCTATATTCTCCTTGGAAAACAGGATATAAAATCTGCTTATGTCACTACATTAAAATCTCAGAAGAATCCTTTACTTTGTCAGCGAAAGATACAAGGAACTCTTTCACCAGATGAAATGAATGGCCATCTGCAGATGAACATGCTCAGAAGAAACTCAGTATTTCTTCAGATTTTTCTCAATTTTATACTTCAAACTACAGCTTACTGTTGAAAAAAACAGTTAGATTTCTCTATTTTATTCAGCAGCATTGCAAACCATCCCACTGGATAAGATTGCGTTAATAGAAGGAGTCTTTCACAATAAATCATAAATCTAAACATATAGGCATATATTCAAATACATTTGCAAATAAATAGAACCATGGAAGTTGAAAAACTATTATTCCAGTTTTTGCTGTAAAAATGTGATACCAGGATTATCTCGACTGGATTTAAACACATTCACGTTCTCAGGAGGCAACAGCAGGGTCATCTGTGGGCTGATACAATTCTATTAACAAAATGTGATGTGGACAGAGTCAGAACCATATAAAAGTTAATGAGACTTTTCCTGTAAGCTTATATGAGACCAAAATATGATCTCATTTTGGAAACAATATTAAAAAAATGATAAATGAAATAAAATTTCTCCAAACTTCTAATATGCCTACCTAATTATGCATTTGCAGCCTAGTTTTGACTTTATCCTATGCAAATTATCTCAATGACTTTACAGATACACATAATTTAAAAGATTGCTTCCTGCACTTTAATTTGAAAAATGATTCATGTGGGAAGACAAGGATTTACTTTCATCAGCGTGGAGCTTTGGAGCTAAGCTGGGGGGGGAGGTTTATGGAAGAGAAATCTAGAAATAAAGAACACTTACCCTGTTCTTGTGAGATACAATAAAATTGGCCCAAAACTGTTGAAATTTCATCTTAAATTGCAGTGTTATCATGCATTTCCTACAGAGGAGTTTTGCTGTGCTGAGTATTTCAATAAACAAGTAATTGGCAGGGTTTATCTGTAAATTTACCAGCTGCTGTGCGAACTAAGATTAGTTCAGCGCCAGTGACTTTAATTTGTAAGGTATCAAACACTGTCAATCTGACAGTTTTATAAATGGAGAAAAAAAGCCTGTGACAAGCTGCAGGTAGCCAAGAAAACTCTGAGCACAAGCTGGGATTAATCTGTTTGATGAATATGCACTACATATACATAAACAGGTAGATCCACAATAGAGTGTAATCCCTTTAATTCTTGCAGCTGTTAGCTCCAGCTGAACTCAGTTATCCCGTAGCAAACCCCAGGGTGGGACTGGCAGTGTGTCTGTGCAGACAGCCCCAGCCAGTGCTTCAGTGGTACCTACAGCCCTGTCTGTGGGTCCCTGAGCTCTGCAGCTCGTCCTCCAAAGGGCAAGACAGGCATCCTGCAGCCGTGCTGGCCTTGCTCCAGACCTGCCCTGAGCTCAGAAGGTCTCTCATGGCCACAGGCCACCTCATGGCACAGAGCAGCCCTGCCAGCACCTCGCAGCCCCATGGAAATCCTGCCTCTCCACTTGTGTCCATTCTGTCTCTGCACTCCCTGCATGTTCAAGTAGTTAAACCAGAAAAAGTATATAAAATGCAGAATTAGCTTTTCAGCCACAGAATTTTGCCCTCTCCTAGCCTTACTTCCTCACTTCTCAGCAGGTATGAGACAATACATAGTTTCTAGCATGATCCCATCACTGAAATCCCTCTTTGTTCCCAATAGAACTGAATCAACATCCCTTTTACCAGCAATTCTCCAAAAAGTAGCATTTTTTAAGACTCTGCCAAAAAAATAGAAAAAAATTATTTCAGTTGATCATTTCAGTGTTTTGTTTTATCAAAATGAAGCACCTTTTACAAATTTTATAAGAAAAATATATTATTTTGCTGAAAATTTATTAGCCCATTTTAACCATCTATTACTGTAATTACATAAGAAATAAAAATTTTTGTGGTAAGTGATGTACTTAAAAAATTTCCATTTGCCTAAAATATGTGTGAAAGTCATTTTCCACTTCAAAAAAGTAAGAAACTGTTGCCCCTACAGCTGCTCCTGCACTTGTAAAAAGTTTTTTAAAATAGCTGCGTGTACAGTTAGGATTCAGAGACTGAAAAAAATGCCTACAAATTTGTCTTTTGCAAAAACCCATCATCTTAAAGCAATGTTGTAACTTGAGAGCTAGGCCAACTGATGATGTTGTTTTTAATATATGTTATTAGCAGTTGTCCTCTAAGATAGACCTCACCCCTCTTTCTTCAAAAATTCACCATAGTGAGTATCTTTCAGTAGGTTACTGGATGAAATGGAATGTTCATTCCATTTGTGAAAATTGTGGTGGTTCAATCACTGCTTTCATTTTTCTTTTATTGGAAAACTTGAACTTGGGATAGTTTTTCCAGAAAAAGTGAGCACCATCCTACAATGAAAGCCAGGCAGGTCCAACTCCCTGCTCAACTCATTGTTTTCATTGCTGTGGAATACATATTCACACTCTCTTCCTGGGGCTGCTCCAGAATCCATACCACCTGTGCTTGTATTACATGATCCATGTGCTGCTGCTTATATGTAGTGTACACAGAAATGTCTCATTGGAGTTCATGTGTGCATATACACAAACAACACATGGAACACAGAATAACTGATAACTTTTTCAGAGACCAGAACATCGCCTTCTCACTGCCCAGACCAGTGGCTCAGTGATGAGTCCAGGAATTCATCACTTCTTTCGTGAATGTTCCACTGGGTATGTAAGACAGAGAAGCTTGGGAGCATTTAAGGCCTTCTGCATTTGCATTCCAGTATAAACAAAAATTATTTGATTGTACAAAGACAACAAAGAATCAGTGCAACAAGAAAGTCACAGGAAGGTCTCGTGTTTTATGCTTGTGGCTCTGCATTTGTGCCCCCTTGTCAAGTCATCTAACCTCCATACCTCTCCATCCAATGTCCAGAGCTTATATTACACTCTCAACTGAAATATTTCCTTCAGAATATTTGATTAAAACTGATGGATCCATTCCTTCAGGAAAAATAAGTTACTCCTCATCTGGAAAAGAAAATTTGAATCAGCTCCCAGTTTTTCAACAGTTGGAATTTTTAGCACATAAGCCACCTAAGCGACTTTTTAGTGAGAAGCCTAACAGAAAGAGGAAACTCCATGGGAATGGGGCCCAGAAAAGCAGTTTTAGATCCCATTTTACACTAATTTTATTCTAGGTGAAGTATTGCTCCACACGGTAATTATTGTAATATGTGAAAAAGGAAAATAAGTCTTGTAGACAAGAGCCAGATCTGCCCTGATACATAGAATAAAATTAACATTTTAAAATCAATAGGGAGAATACTCCAAAACAAAATCAGAGTAACAAGCTGTTCCCCTGGAGTACAGTGAAAGGTCCTGCTATACATATGCAGCACTATTGGAGCTGATATGTACTAAATGAAATCTGAAAATTACTTTGTATCAAATGGCAAAGGAAGAATTGTTCCTACCACTGATACACATCTAGGTATTTTTCCTCCTTTTAATGACTTTTGTCAAAATTGATAGCTAATTTAGCTTACATATGTATGCATTCCAATACAAATCTCAAATCTGATTCGTATTACTCAAAAAATAAATGTTTCTTTTCTTTTTTCTGTTTTTTTTTATAGGTGAAGCTGTCTACATTATTGCTTACTCCTCCTGCATAGCTCTCATCCTAGGAATAGTCCTGTTGACTCTCCTAAAGATCAGGTAATTTGATAGGGATATTAATCACTGGTTCTAGGAAATTGAAAAAACAGAAAATAAAACATTTTGACTTTGTTAAAAGGTGGACATTGTGATTGTCTTTAAAAACAGTCCAACATGCCCCAGTGATGGAAAGAACTGACATTGTGGGTGTCAGCAGGGAAGAGTGAAATACGATATGTATCTACAATGCCCTCCATTCATGCAGAGATCCCAGGCTTTGGGAGGTTTCATTTCCTGTCCCATGGCAGGGGAAGGTGAAATCTGAATTCTAAAATTCTGTGAGACTATGTTCCTAGCCCCATAGCAGGCAGCAGTAATGCAAAAAGGAAATGAGAATATTCAGCATTATAACATATTTAGAAACCAAATCGTGAATGCTGCTATTGTAGTTAATATTCTTGCCAAATGCCATTTTTGCTCACAGGAGTCTGTAAACAACACTCACCATCCCTGCCATCCTTCCCCTTTCCCCCCTCTCTCCCTCCCTCCCTCCATATGAGAAACTTCCCATACACCAATGCTTGGTAAGAAAACAGAAATGTGCATTCACTTAGTTAAATGAACATGGCCTTTTCTTAAATGATGCATTTTCTTGGACCAAATTAAATGGCCAGATTTCAAGAATTACACTGTCAGATGATAGGTAACAGAACATGATGTAGCAGGAGTTATATATAGTGGGAGGGATATTGAGTCAAATTTCATTATTAAATTCCGAGGCAGATCAAAGAGGAATTGTAGAAAAATGCTAAAGGCGAGTCAAGGATATATGGCAACAGAGGCTTTCTTTTTGGGTTTGCAGTTACTGGAATATCAGCATATAAAGAAAATTCAGATTTAAAGAACACAGAAGATGGAAGAAAGAACAGTGCATTAATAACAATGAAGGGGATTATTTTATACCACAGTGTTCATCATAAAAAGACAGAAATTTTGCCACTGATTTCAATTAAGCCAAAGTTCATCCCAAAAGCTGTATAGTTCATTGTTAAATACATGCACATTCTTTGTTTTCAGAGCCTGCAGAACAAAATATGAGTCAAGAAGTCCCTCGCCAGACCATTCTTCTGAAACATTTATGGCCCATTATAAAAGTCACAGATGAACTACTCCACTGCTTATGCTTTTTAAGGCTATTCCTGAAATCCAGCCTGTTGTACATGTGTGATAATAAAAATATATACTAGAAAAACTACTATAAATTATGGAATTTTGTAGTTAAGCACACAAAATATTTTTATATTTATTAGCTCATTTTAAACCTCACAAACTGAAAAGAAAGGGTGGAAAAAAGATAAAATCATGCTCTCTCTTATTTGTGTAGATTCACAGATCTGTCCTGAGCTGCACATTTCCTACATTTTTAGATGCACATGACACTGGTATAAATGCTGTATCAAGAGTGGTAATCTTTGAAGCCCACCCTTCTGATCTCAATTCAGCTGGAAGAAATTTAAAAAAAAAAAAAAAAACCACTCAGAAACATTTTAGAGACCTGATAAAGAGCACAGATGTGGCAGTTTTGTACACCAGGCTCCCAGGTACCAAGTACTTGCAGTATTTGTCAGGCAGCAGTCACAGATAAGCTGTCTGTAGTTTGATGGTGGAGCACTTGTATGGTAGGAGGAGATCAGGATTACAGCCCCTTTTAGAACCGAAATGACTATCTGGAATAATGCTTTAACTCCAAAATATTGTTGCTAAAACTGTTTTTAATTTCTCCTGCAATATGCTTCTTAAAGAAATGAGAGAGGTTTGCTACTTTGAATACAATACATTTAGAAAGCATTTTTTGGTCTGAATGCGCAGTGGAGAAAGACGCTTGAGGCTGAAGTGCCTGCTTCTCCAGAGAGAAACTGTGACCCATATCATCACCTGTGTTTCCTATTCATTGTCTCTAGGCAAGACCCAAAGTGCCTAATTGTCCCCTTGCACTGTACTGGGAGTCATGGTCCCTAAACGTCATTCTGGATCCCACTTTGTGGCTATGAACTCTGGATTTCTCTCTGTAGCTGAGGGGTTTTTTGGTAGATTTAAGCTTCTATTTACTACCAGTGAGTTGTCTTTGTTAAATCTTTGTAACAGTCTAGTTCTGGTGAGCACAGGATAATGGACTGCCCTTTCTTATTCAACTGTTACCATTAATAGCACATGTATTGTCTTGTTACAATAGCATCTGATTAATTAACTTTATTTTGAAAGTGATTAATTTAAATTTCATTTGAATTATCACTGAATGTAATTTAGCTCCAGTTCTGACCGTGACAGATGACTGATCTGGGGCTACATCTAGGGTGACATGACAGACCTAGGACTAGAAATTAATGTGATTGGAAAAGCAGGAATCTCTACTCCTCAGTGTGACTTTTGCTTCTGGCTTTAGTAGCTTGTGAAATTATTAGTGTGAGAGAAAAATCTTAAGTATGCAGTTCTATTGGGGAGAGGCTTAGAAATTTTTAACAATTATTACAACATGGATTTTCTCTGTCTTTATAGTCATAAAAGCATAAACCACAGAAAGTCCTTGTTTTGCAATCAAATGTTCTGTCATTACTAAATCAGCATTTAGACAAAAATTCAGAAACAGAGAAGTGCAGTTAGTTTGTTAATCAAAAACTTTTGCAGTCCAGCAATTTGCAGCATTTCACTTACCTCCCAGCGAAGTGGCATATTCATATTCTTCATCTTAAAACTGTGACATGGAAAGACTTCAAACTGAAAATACTGTTAGGAACATGTTGGATAAAAACATTTCTTTATACAGGAAATGTACTTCTGATGTGAAACCCATGCTGGTTTTCAGTCTGACTTCAAAAAACAGTGAACCCTCCATGTCCCACCACTTGAAGAGATCCATTGAAATTCCAATTTAGCTAAAACTCAGTCTACAGAAACAAAAAATTACCTTCTCAGAGACTTTTTGGTTTATAATTATCTTACATTTAGATGCTAGAAACCCAACTCATATACGTGCTTAGACACACACACACACAGACACAGACACACACACCCCTACAAACAAGTATGTAAAATACATTTGAAACTGAGGGTTTGTGAGTTACTCTGAAAGACAGCAAGATATTTAGTGGTTATTGTGTTGCTTCTGCAATTTTACAGGCTTTTTCTTAAGAGATTACTTAAATACTTAATGGAAAAAGTACATTTTCTCCACTCTACATGAAAAAAGTAGTCTGTCAATTGTATCTAGGTGTTAGTTATTAAATAAAGGAATTTCTGCTGGGATGATCTGCATTCCTGTGATCCTAGACTCTGTCTCGCAGAAAGTTTTGTGATCAGAGAATCATAGAATCAGTTCGTTTGGAAAAGACCTTTAAGATTTTTGAGTCCGGGCATGATGGAAGAAAAAGCAGTATTTTGTAGGAGCTTCATTATTAAAATATTTTCTCCTGAAGTATAACATCTGCATCTCATACCTGGATGAGGAAAATTAAGTCTCATTGATGACAGGATTCCCAGGACACATGTCATTTTGGGTAAGGATGTAGCATTCATCCTCCTTCTACTAGAGCTGAGATATCCCAAAGTGAAGAAATGAAGGCTAGAGGGAGAAAGCATGAATTTTTGCCTTACAGCACTCTCATCTGAAAGGAAGACTACTGGGTTCCAGCATTTTGCTTGAAGCTTGTTTATTCATTTTATATAAAAATTGTTTCAAATTAAATGTGTGAAGAATTTTTGAGACAAGTACACAGGACCAGCTCTTCCTTACGCAATGTGAAGCTGCAAGGCTGTAAAGCCCAAGTTTTCACTTCTCCTGTCTTGCCACAGTGAGTCTTGAATTCTTCAAAAGCCAGGGAAGATTTTTCCCTGACTGTCTCACCTGTTTGTGAGGTGAAAAGAATGAGCTACTTGGACAGGCATAGGCTCAGTCCTTTCAGGCTGTTGTGGGAATCACATCCAGGTACTCTGAGCTAGATATCAGACCAAGCTAGTAACACAGAAGATGGATGGAAGCAGCACCAGCACCATCCCCCAGACGGTGCCATAAAACAGTGAACACCATTCAGGTCTTTTAAAAAATGACTGTGGGTGTCTTTCCACCAAGGAAAATACTAACCCTTATGTTCAAGCTAGTGAAGATAACTAACTGCAGCTCATGTTGAGGCACTTCAGTAGTAGCATGGGGTAGGGAATGTTGCTGTTGACTTTGCCAAGAAAGTTCCCTCATCAACGTGTTGATGTTTCAGACCACATGCTGAAGTCATCCAGTCTCCCATGAAGTGTGTAGGGAATCTTAGACATCACTTAAGAAGGCACAGATTTCTACCCTGCATTGGAACATCTGAAGTTAGATAATGCCTCATTGAATTTTTTCAACTCCTACCTCCATTCCTGGCTGTAGCTTTTAATGTTTAGTTAATGGAGGAAAAAAATGTTTCCCCAGTAACTTAAAAGAGATTTGTCTGCTGTAAAAGCACACAGGAACACCAGATTAAAAGGTAATCCTAAGAAAAAGCACTCAAAATGGATTATGAGGTAACAAAGTCAACACAGGCATACACGTCAGTGACAGTTTATATTTGCTAACACTGCATGCATGAGCTGGTTAGTCAGAGCTGCTGAATCTGACACAATACATGAGCATATCACTTTCAATAAACACTGAGACAGATTTTATTTCAGCTTTAACACCACATACTGCAAAATCACAAATGCATTTAACCAGGCAGATACATGACAATTTCTTAACAAACATATCATCTCTTTGACATTGGTTTCAAAAGGACTAAGTTGACTTTGGCTGTAGTCCTTCTGCCCGCTGTGTTATTGCAGCAATGAAGATCAACACTGCATTACAGCAGGACTGTAGAGAAAAATAATCTTCAAAAATATAACAAAAGAAAAGCACTGATCAGCAAGTCAAGAACTAAAATTCATTTACTTCTCCAGACTGATAAATCTGTTTAGCCACTTTTCTAGATACTTCACAATCAATGAAGAGAACTTAAGGCAGTGTCAGAAATCATAGAAAAAAGCAGTGGCAGAGAATATGGATTTTCTATCACAGTAACTAAACAATATTTTTACCCCTTAAAAATAACACAGTGAAAAAATAGGCAGATCTTACACAATGCACACTAAACTCTTTGGATAAGTATTATTTCATTTCAACAGCACTGATCCCAAACATAAGAATTTTACCTCACAGACTTCCAGTCTTCATTTTGTGGCTCCTTAATACAATAATAAAAGTTTTATGAACTCAAATGACACCATTAAGAGAGGAAAATTAGCCAAAGCCTCTCTGGACTTATTCACAAGACTAGAATATTTAGTTCTTATTTCATAAGCTCTGGTTATACATGAAAATGAAATATTAAAGTGATGGTCCAGAGCCAAGTTGCCCTAACACATAAAAGTTTAAACTACAAAGCAAGCTGCTGCTGGAAGACATTAGAGCTGCATGGAATCCATGTCATCGCTGTGTTCTGGAAGGCACTGAAGAATGATTACGCTCATACTAATGGGCATCAACTTCTCCTCCAAGAAAGCACACCAGCCATGCCTTTAACAATGTAATATCTTGACTTATAATTTTTATAATGACATAGTGATAAGAACACCTGCTCATGGAAGCCAAACACCTGGATGCAACCCTTCCACAGCCAAGGGGCTATTTTAGGGTGAAGTGACAGCAATGAGCTCAGTCGGGGACACTGACAGGGACTAAAAGAGCAGACACCACTAGTGATGGGTCACTCTCAATATAAGCATAAATATTTAGGAAGTCAGAAGCATTAGAAAGCATCATCCTATGGCTTGACATGTTTTTGAAGGGTTATAGTCTCAACTGCTTCATTATGTGCTGAATTCAATGCTGTCTGTGGGAGTGATGCACACTCATGGCATAGCTAGTGGATTAGCCATTGATCTTAAAGGCAACAGATATCTATTTTGTGAAGCCAGAGATTAGGTGTCAAAGTGTTCTGCACAGTCAAAATTATGCCAGCCCAGGAAAGCAGAGCAGCAGCACTTTATACACCTAAACAATGTCAGTAGGCAGAACATAAAATATCTCAGGGTTCTGTCACACTACAAGTAAACAAGGATTTTATAGGCATTGCTCACCTGGACCCGCAGACCTAAATTCATCCCAGGTGGCAATTTTGGCACATAAACACTGGGTTGGGGGTTGCGTTTTTTTATTCTGGCTCTATGTTTCTTTCTCTCTTGTAACAATCCTGACAAACTATCTATTTGTCTATGACCTCCACCCCAGATTACTATAACTCACTATGTGGTTGAAGCTGAACATGTGGGTAAAGTACAGGCTCCAGATGTGACTGCTCATCTTTTCCAATGCTCACATCATTACAGAATAACAGACCTGCATTTTAGGCTCTCCACAAGCTTCCAAGTATTTTCTAAACCAGACCAAATAAAGAACTGAGACATTTTAGGTTGTTCATCCACATTATTTAATAGGTACCCTGTTTCACTGCATAAGGAGAGTTAAGAGCCTTAGAATTGCAAACCAGACAACCCAGATGCTGAGAAGCCTAGGCTTCTCATGCAGAGAGGCATAAAAATGGACACTATCTGTTAAGTTCCTAAGTTGGCTGATAATTGAAGCCCTCACCACCACCTTCAAGGAAAAGTACTCAGCAATCTGTTGCAGAGAAAGTGACATTCTTTTCTTGGGATTTTTCTGATCTTAGGAATTTTTAATTCCATTATACCTAGTGGCACAACTTGTAACAAAGTTACAAGATAATGTGTTCTTTTTCAGTTCAGAATTATTCAGAATTATAGAATAAGCTGAGTTGGAATGGACAAACAAGGATCATTAATTCCATCTCCTGGCCCTGCACAGCACCATCCCCAAGAGCCACAGTACATTCCTGAGAGTACACACATTACTTGAGCTCTGTCAGCCTCAGTGCTGTGACCACTTCCCTGTGGAGCCTGTTCCAGTGCCCAACCACTCTCTGGGTAAAGAACCCTTTTCTGATACCCAACCTAAACTTCCCTAATGCAACTTCAGGCCATTCCCTTGGATCCTGTCATGTGTATGCATTTGAATCTCCCCAGGCTGAGCAGCAGTGTGAGTTCCAGACAAAAAATTATTCAGCCTTTTCTTTTTTTACATGTTATCTTTCTTTCATCTTACCTTTTGACAAGATTTCATATTTTTGAGGAAAATTGAGAATATGGAAGAAGACCTTAGTCTGGGGTTTTAGATTTTCGTGTCGATGGACCATGTTCAGAAAAATATAGATCAAGGTTAAGTATACAGAGAAGTACAGATGGATCCTACACAACCAACTGGCAACAGTAACAGTACTGATGTTTTAGGCTGAAAAAATTGAAAGTATTTGCATGGCACACTTCAACATTTATAAATAGGATAAGGCTCTTTGAATTTGTCTATTTTTCCATTATTGATCTAAAAATGACAGTGCAGTTTGTTGGCATCTTGTTGAACTAAGGCATTTAAAAGAACAGTACCGTTATCAGTAGAGCACAGAAAAAAATTGTGTTTTCCTATGTGTGTAACCTAGTCCAGCAGAATACTATTATCTTAAAAACTTGTGACTTATGAATGAGAATACAAATTCATAGCCTGTAGAATGAAAAATATAATTTTTTTATGAAACCTTGGATGAAAATGTAGTCCCTTTTACACTACTATAAACCTGGATGATATGAAAATCTTGCCAATTTTTATTTGCTTTATATAATTAGGTTTTAATAAATTGACCAAAAAAGGCAACTACAACAAATTTAACATATGTAACAAATAAGGAAATTTGCAAGAGGATTTTAAGGATCTGGCAGACTGCCATTTACCACAATGTCTTGGAACAAGATAAAGTAATCCATAAATTAACAGACGTTGAACAAAATTTTTTAAAAAGTTCTACTGCTAAAAAATTTTTACGGAGAATTCAGATTTGGCTCCACCTTTATAACACAGCAACTTGACAAATGAAAAGTAAGAATTCAGATAAATAAAATACATAATAGAATGGCCACACACAGCGTGAGATCTCATGAACTACTGAAAATATTTGTACTGTTCTGAAAGTCATCTTGATTAAAATTTAACTATGTATTCACTGCTTCTTTCTTGTTTCCCTAAAAGAACTAAAAAGTCAATTTCAAACATGGTAAAACGTCCTGGTGTTAATACATTTTTCTCATCTGCAAAAGTACCAAGCACGGGGTTCTGTATTAGTCATTTATTTCTTAGTTTCAAATCAGACAATTCTTGACAAGACAGTACAGTACAATAACTCTTCCCATAATAAGAAAATTATATGGGTTCTATTTTGCTTCTTTGATGAAATTGCTTTCTTATGTTTCTTTTCCTGATGCAAATGTCCTTGGTCAAGGTAAATGTAAAATGTAATCAAGCTGCAAAAATAAAAATTCCTTTAATTGCTAGTTCCAGTATTAAAGGAAGCTTGTGCAACCTTTGAGTTTGTTTTCTTGTTCAAAGCTGTGCAGATGAAGTTTCCAGCTTCCATCACAGCATAAAGATTTACTCCCTAAAAAAAGAGGTGAAAAATGTTAAGAATAATAAATGCACATGTTGAAAATGCTTAGACTCCAAGTTTTTTGCTCCAGGGTCTAATTTTTGCAAACAAAGGGCCTGATTCATGTTATAGGTCAGTAATGGGGATAAGTAGAGCAAGAGTGATTTACAGAATAGCTACAGCTTCCAGTTGTTTGAAAGGTTCTACTACTTTGAGAGTGATTTCTTGTTCCATCATCAGTGGACGAAATACTGGAGTAATATCTTTCAAACTCAAAAGAATCTGGAATAAAGAACTGGGATTAGAACTAGAAGTTAGAAGAAAAATATGGTGTCTAAATATGTGCTATACTTATTAATCATCCAACACTGTAAAACTTTGTGCTTGTAAATACCCCACTTACAGCTCAAGCAAATGGAGGAAACACACTTGTATTGGCAACTGAATTCAGGAGAAATGGGCTCCTGTATTCTCTTGAATAATTATAACCTCCTTCTTGAAGGAGTCCATTTAATACAAAATTACAATTTACTTTGATAGCACAGCTGAGCAAAAAATCACAAGTGCTTGATCTGACCATCCTAAAAAGCATGTCCCTTGAGTAATTGTTTTTTAACTAAGATACATATAAGTATTGTTTGATTGCTAAAATTAAATCACTGATTGAAGAGGCAAAAATACTTCATTATAAATCTCCTTTATTACTCAGGTATAGTAAAAGTTTTAAAGGTAAATCATACAAGTGATATAAGTACTTGCTCCAAAGATTGGAATTTAGAAGCCAGTAAAGTTCCTGTACAAAGGATGCAAAAGCAGGCTTTGAATTACCTATACACTGAGCAGTCATACAAAACTGCAAGAAGGGTGTCACTCTCCTTTAAAGAGTACAAGGTGTATTGCACCAGAAATAGACTTTCATCATACTTCCAAATTGATACACTAATGTCCAGACCAAAAACTGATTTAAATATGTAATCCTTTAATTAGATCTAGAACTTGTTTCCATATTCCATGGTAAACTCTGCCTTTTTCATTCTTGGAATTCGTTAAAAATGTTAATGAGAATAGAATTTACTCAGCAGAAATGCAATCAAAAACATTTTCAATTTGAAAAAAAATGCTTCAGAGTTTCTAATCAGCTATAGTATTTAGCACCATCTAAAACACATAGTTCATTTAAAACACATAGTTCAAAGACATCCTTTAATAACTATCTCATTTTAATATGGTTACAAGGGTAATTTCATCTTATTCTGTTTATCCTTTCTTGGTCATTACTTTGGTTTCGTTTGTAAAGGGCTATTGTACATAACATAACCTAAAAAATTTTAGTCCATCTGTGCTTTTCAACAAGGAAGAAATGAACAAAATACCACATAGACATACACTAGACATATTTGGTAGTTAGATTATGGAAGATGGTAAAATAAACTTACCAAACTACACAATATTCATGTTTTCATGACTGTAACACTGCATAATGTGTTGATAAGAAACATACCTTCACACTTCACATTCATTAAATAGATTATATGTTTCTTTGCTTTTTATGTTGTCTTCCTTAATATAAGTCTTGCGAACCAAAGAGTATTACCATGAGGGCACAAAACCCAGCATTCATGACTATGACTCACAGATGGGAATGGGACACAAGGAGGTGTTTAACAAAACACCTAAGGTTGTTAACAAAATAATTTGTCTTCAGATAGATGCTCAGAATATACTTAGTAAGTATGCTTGGTAACCACTCCATATATCTGGAATTACTCCCTCACACCAAAGAATGAATTTCCAAAAAATAACCCCAAAGAAAAGTGCTTCCAATACTATCTATAAACTTGGATAAGTGCCTTAAATCAGAAAAGCTTTTGCCATAAGGCAAAATCTTTTAATTCCCATTGACTTCAAAATTATTTCACATTTAGTCTGCCAAAGATACATTTCACGGGTTGCTTCTTGTTTACGTGTTCTAAAGAACAGTACAGAAAAAGCATAAATTATTATTTTGATTAATCTAATCAATCTGAACTCAATTATTCACAGATTTTACAGAATACTCTGAGTTGGAAGGGACCCACAAGGACCATGAAGTCCAATTCTTAAGTGAATGACCCAATCAGGGAATGAACTTGTGACCTTTGTGTTATGAGAATCAAGCTCTGACCAACTGAGCTAAAATACTGTGTGGTTCAATACTGTCCAATATTGCCTAATACTTTAGGTGAGTTCAGTCAAGGAACTGAAAGCTTTACTGTATAGTTGAGATGAACATGAGAAAGTGCTCCTTGCAAATGGACAACAGTAGCAATTACAATTTCATTTTGTGCCATTACACAAAAAGGAAATTATCAACAGATTTCTGCAATAATGACTTTACAGAATTGGAAACAGCACCAAAAACAACCAACATTATAAAGACCAAAGCTCATATATTATGGTAATAACTTTGAGGGTCCAGGTCTTTCATCCAGTAAAACACTCTATTTAAATCCTTTCTGAGCCAGAAAGGATTCAAGAAGCAAAGCCTTGTTTTTTGCTATTGCATAATCTAAAATCTAAAATTAAACAAAACCTAAATAAAACCACCCCCAAACAAAACAAAAGAAGGCCTCAGCATATGACAGTGAGATTGTCTCCATGGGATTTGGTATCAGCCTTTAGAACAAGCTGGATTCTTGTTTGGCCACCAGATTGGTAACAGATTAATCAATCTTATCAAGAAGCCTGGGACACAGTATATTTTATATAATTGGACTATTTTTGCATAATTGCTTCCCTTTGCTATAAGTCAGTTGGAAAGGTCAAATGAGTATTTTGCCCAAGGAAAGACTGAAAGCTTAAGGTGCACAGCAATATAAAGAGAAAAGCCTAATTGTGTTGTTTCAAAAGAAAAAAACATCTTCTTCATGAAGAAAAGCTATCCCAAAGTGTGTACAAACAGTTCAAAACATAGTCTGCTTGTACAGTGGACACCTGTGATTGAGCCTTTTCTAAACATTTGTCTGACATCTACCCTGAACTAAAGCAAATGAGAGCAGATAAATGCTTGCAGTGAATTCTGTAAGGCACTGAATATGCTTTAACAATGCCCAAGGAACGTGCAATTCAGAAACAAGTTCTGTAATCCTTTCATGCCAAGGAACTCTATTGGCATGTACACCACATGGAACTGCAGCCTACAAACAAGTGACAAGTTCCAATGAGCTCCTCAGTAATGCAAATCTTCTTATTTCAGACATCAGGCATTTAAATTTCTTTCTGCAGTAGTTTAAATGCAAACCACACACTTTGTAGTTTTGGCAGTTCTTTATGTGTTCTCCTTTGAACTTGACTATCCAAGTCTGTGTCTAAATTAAACATAAAGTTAATACAATACCTAAGTTAGCACAAATTTATTATGCCACATATCCAAAACAATGGCGACTGACAGGAAGGCCAACATTTCTTGAAGGCAGTAACTGGGTCCTAGGAATACAGAATAAATAACATGCCAACTAAGCCAGGGATACTAAATGTGTGCTCTTGAGGTGTGGATGCTCACTGGTACACTTCATTAAAGTGCAGCTCAGTGCAGATGAGCTCCTCTGTCCTCTCCTCCAAGAACAGGGCTGGTAATAAAAATGACTGTGAAGCCTTCTGGCCACTAACAGGTTCTGTACAATTTTGAACTATATTAAGTGGATAACTGAGAAATAACGATGTCCTGTGCTTGGGCTCCAAATGCCACAATTTTTTTCAAAAGTCAGAAAAATTGACAACAAATTAATAAGCACTATGAGCCAAATCCAAAACAGTGACAAAGGCTGAGGTCTGTTTAGTCTGTCCTCTGTAGAGACAATCAGCCTCCTGGAGCAATGTCTACAGTACTGAATTTTTTTTGGTTACTGAGGCAGACCAATGACACAAAGCAGCTGCTACTAAGTTCCTCAAAACTCCAGTAGAAAGAAGGGGATTATTCAAATTATGTTAAATACATAAACCATTTCTAATCTAAATTGTTAATGAAGACAACATCATTCCTGTTATGTGTCGATCCATATTAAACCACTGAGTATGCGGAAACCATGTGCAGTCAATATTTTATTGTACAGCACAAGTTATTGTCAGGAATGTATCATATATTTCCTAGAAAAGCATTTTTGTTTTCCTTAAAGTCTTAAGTAGAAAGTAAAAATATCTTACTGTGTTGATCCCTAGACCATTAAGCATGTATATCACATCCTCTGTGGCTACATTTCCAGTTGCACCTTTTGCATAGGGACAACCACCAAGTCCTGCAACAGATGAATCCACTACAGCAACTCCCATCTGGAAAATAACAACATAAAAATGAAGCATCAGCACAGAGTATTATTTATAATTTTTCATAAATGGCAGGCCATATTTATTAGTTACCATGCATAAAATATGCATTTCTCCACAAATGGATATAAGGAAATTCCTTATAATGGCTTTAGTCCTGACATCTCTATAAAGTAAGACTTTTCAAACACAGGTTATGGAACAAAGAACTTTATATGTCCATTATATATGATTTTGGCAGATAAGATGATTGCTCTTTTACAGACAAGCAGAGGGTTAAGTCTTTTCTCTCTTTGTCTTTCTATATAGTGTTTTTAAATAACGTGCATCTAGTATTGCAAAGGCTTTCATGCAAAAACCTCACAATCAATGGAAGTTCTCCATAGATATATTTGGATTCTGAGCTTGACTTGAAATATTTTTAAGAGAATACTTGGTGCATGGTTTCAAGTTTTCCCATTTAAACTAGCCTTAAATTAAGACTTAAAAAACCACTCAGTTTTCATAAATTCATAATTTTTTGTTCTTATTTTCTTCCTGTTGTATTCAAATGTCTTCTCTCTTCTGATCCACTCAGCATATTAATGATGAAAAATAGTATACCAGTTACTAACTCCACGCAGGAAATAATATTGCATTTCCTGTGGGATAAAGCCTTCTCTAAGAGACTGCTAAGGGACGGGGAAAAAAAACCCTGAGCCAGTGATTTTCACTGATTTGTTTACTGAGCTCTTGCACCCTCTCCTTTCTATGATTTGATTTTAAAATAAAGCTGAAACTGGAAAGCAATCTTCTGTCACAACATGTTTGGTATGTGATCCAGGACACTGGGTCTGCCTTGTCAGAGAAAGCTCTTCAGTCTTCCCCTTGCCACTGGAGGCATTCAAGCTCTAGAGATAATCAGAACCAGGCAAGGGAATTAGGCAGAATAATTATTAGGTCTTCAAAGACACAAGCTCCTCACTGCTGTAAGCACACTAGAGGGTTCCCTTCCCCACAGGAATAATTTAGACAGACATACACCAAAACCGTAGAAGAACAAGTCAGGCAGAATGAAATTCATGACAGGAGTTCCTGTGCAGAGATAAATTTTCAAAACTCTGACTTTGACTTTGGGTGCACAGACATTCAGAGGTTAAGCCATGCCTGTTACTTGCATTTGCAAGTCAGTAAATTTGGCTTAGAGGCCTGACTGCACAGATTGCCAATTTCCCTTCTGAGGGACTGACCTGTCCTTGCAGGCTAGTCTGGGAGCCTGAGCTTCTCCTTCTCAGACATGTACACAACCAGCTGGCAAGGTAGGCAAATGATATGCATGTTGCAGGTGCTAAGTCCTCTTTCCAAGTACACCTGTTAGTTGTTTTTTTCAGTTCTGAAACAAACTTCCCCAATGTGGGGTCTTTTTGGATTTGCTTCTAGTTGTAACAGTGCTTTCCATAGTTTTACTGTTGACCTTACAGGCTCTTTGAACTTCCAACATTTCTGGAGAGCAATAATAAAGAATGAAGTGTTGTCCTAGGTCCTATTCTTGGACAGAGAATATTATCTTGAACTAAGTAGCTGTTCAAAGCCTGTAATAAAGACCTCAAAGGAGTTGAGGTGCGTAACTGTGACAGGAAAGACACTACTATTTAATATTGCTCACACAATGAGAGTCTCTAAAAAGAGATATTGTACTTTAAAGTACACTAATCTGTGACCTATTTATAGAGTGAATCACTGAAGTGCATGTTTCACATTTCAGCAACTTGTCACACTATTTGTTTGTGTAACCCACCAGTCAGAAAATGTATTATACAACACATCTGTGTCCAGTACACAGAGGACATGTGTTCATGACTGCTGGAAATTCTGTCTATTTTTGCACTAGCCACTAAGATTCCTGTATTTACTCTAGAAGTCATTGCTCCAAGTTCCACAGTGGCAGCTTTCAGCTTGCAAGTGTCCCTGCAGAGACACACTTCAGTCTTCTTATTTGAAGGATTTAGGGTATGGTGAAGGTCTGTAGAAAAGGGCATCTAACATATGGATGTACAGGTATGATACAAGCATGATCACACTACAATTCCTGCTCTTTCAGTCTGATTTTAAGATTTGCATCAGAAATTACTGTTTCAGAGATGAAAAGGTAAAAGAAAGTGCATTTCATGGAGTTTTTCTCAATTTGTAAGATTATGTCATAACTGCCAGAGCATTCTTTTTCATGTACTTATTTTCAGTAACTTTTACATGGGGGTAAAAGCTATAGGCAAATCATGTGGTGAGGTATATATTGTGGCTGTTAAATTCCCAAGGAATATCAGCAGACTCAGAAACAGCTTCCGTAGCATATAAACAGTCACTTTCTAATCCCAGTGAATTGTCTCATTAAATGCTTATCCTTTTTCAAAAATGGGAAAAATATCAAGTGAATTGTGTTTGGTAAAAAACAGCCAAAAAAATTTGTCAGTAGCCTGCTCCAGTCCTTCACAGGGCTCCCACTGTAGGCAAAACCAAGAAACAATATCCTTCTAACATTAAAAGGGCATGTTTTCCAAAGGCATTGAATATATATACATATTAATTCTTGATATCCTTGTACAAACACCAGTGATGCCACTGTAATTCTGAATTTGCAGTGCAAATCTTGCAACACTGGGTACAGGTTGCTTATAATTCTTTGGTGAAAGTGTTGGTGACTACATGGAGTGATACAGGATATCACAGCAACTGGAAGGTAAGATGAAACACCTACCTTTTTCTAGGATGGGTGTTTAACCACATTCTTGTATTCTCAGGCAGTCTTGTCTGAGCTATTCAAAGTACCCCCACTAAGCTCAGACAATTATCCTAATGTAGATGCAAGTGCTTAAAAAAACCTGACGCTTTCTGCTGGCTAAGCAGTGGGAGCAGTAACTTCCACATGATGGACCGTGATAATTTTTCTGTCTTTTAAATAATTTATCATTATGGCTAAATATGAAAAGGAGAAGGTCTAGTCACACTTTTACATCCTGGGGGATGGCTTTAACCTTAGTGCAGGACATTTAATCCATTACTTCCCAGCAACAGTGTATAAACATGAAGTCCCTAAAATTGTATCTCTATCAGGATGTTTTTGCTATTTTTGCTATATTATATTTTGCTATATTAAACCAGTGGTAGACAAGGTCTTGACATGGCATATATAATACAGCAACCCTGACTGACCTCCAAATTTGACAGTTCTTCATATCAGTGGTCTTAATATGCAGTGAGCAGGTGTCTCTCCTTTAAGATAATGTCTTTTAAAGTTCTTTCACAATGTTTTTGATATGATATGTACTGCAACATACCAGTATTTCAGCAGGAGGGTCAGCTGCATCTGTCTGCTCTTGCATGCTGTGCAGACAATTATAATGTGTTCTGACTCAAGTGCAGAATCACTGCAGTTCATCTTCAGTGTGGCCCCATTCAAAAAAACCCTTAAATAATCCATACTTCAAGCTCCAGTCTAAAGGCGCTAAAAACAGATGTTGGAAAACATCCTTCAGCAGTGCTACTAACTAATTTGGAGATTGATATTACAGCCCAGCCTGACCAAGCACAGAGTCTGAAATAGCACCTAATAAATAACTTCTCTGCAAGTTTGAGCAGCTATGAAACTGTTTTGCTTTTGCAGCCATTAAAAGCACAAGGAGCTCTAAAAGAAAATTTAAAAATTAACACAATATGTAAAACAAGGCCTTTTCCTTTATCACATCTCCAGTATTTGTCAGTCTTTTACAGGAGATAATAAGTTTCAATCCTTTTAGCAATCCAAGCTTGCAAAGCATTCCCTGCCAATATGACGTTTAAAAAGCTCATAGTCTCACTGTCACTTCCTGGCAAGCACTAAATTGTGCTGAGATTCATGAGAAGTTGTGCTGCAGCTATTTCATAGGATATGTCCTAGATGAGCACTCACTGAGCTGCTAACCTATGTGGTGTGGTGGTGAACAATGGTTTGGCTTCCAGGACAACTATAGTACTCCAATCTTTTTTGACACTTTTTGATAATCACTAAATTCCTGACAGTGGTTCCTGAACACCTTCCAGACTTTAGCTTTGGCTAGCTTTAGCTTACTCTCTAGACAAGGCAGAGGACTTCTTGCTCCTGTCCCATGCTAACTTCCTAATTCCCCAATCAGAAAGCAAGGAATTAAATTCATCACCTTTGTCAAACAGCCAATTTTAACAGGAAACCATTATTGCCAGTGAATAATAAATGCTTCATGTTCCTCGGTTTGCTTTACTAGCTCCCCATAACTTCTTTCTGGGACAGTCAGTCTCCTTCCTTACTGATCTTTAAACCGGGTTTGTCTGGCAGAAGTTTAACTTTGTTCCTCTCTTAAAAATGGCAAGGTCAGCATCACTAACTCCAGGAATGTATATGGTATAAATCAGAAGCTATAAATCAGATCTTTCATAAATTAGGCTTCTTCTAAACTATGAGATTTTGAAACCATAATAACAAGAATATCAGGTATGCATTAAACAAGAAAAGATTTGTGCCACAAAATCTAGGGGCCACAGCATTGTGATATTCAGTGCCAAATGTCTTAAAGATAGGCGCATGCAGATGTAGCAAAGAGTTAATCCATTAGTTCAGCATTTGTTCAAGGAAGGGAGAAGGAAGAAAGAAGGGAGTGAGAGAGGGAGGAAGAAGTAAGAGGAGGACCCACATATGTCAGGTCCAAGGTTGCCCACACAAAAGGCAGCACAAGACTAATGCTATTTAATCCTGCAGCCCTGTCAGTGCCTAGCTGGCACTCTTGGAATGGTGTGCTTCTGCCATATTACTGTGTCTCTCTGGTCTCAGTCTGCTACCCTCTACTACATTGGATGCCACTGGCAGAAACACCCTCTCCTGTAGAGACAGAGAGGCAACCACAGAAACATGAAAAACTATGCCAGCAACGCTTCATAACGTTCAGTGCCCATAAAGATCCTTCCCTAATTTACACTGCCAAGTTTTCTAAAGTCAAAGCTTGCCAGTCTCCTGTATTTCAATAAAATAAATGTATGCAAATAAATATTATTTTGGTATTTAATAAATTAGAAGCATAAAATTCTACATATAAAGGAATAAAACGGGATAACATCTCTCTGTGGAAATCCCTGAAAATTATCTGCATTTCCTTCCTGCTTCTTTTTTTCTTTGCTCTTTCTAAAGAGTAACACATCACAAAACTGCTTTTCAGAGTTAATGCCATCCCTGCTGACCACAGGGTGTCACTGTTACATTAAAAGCTCTAATTTCCCAGTTCATGTCGTTGTAAAATTAATACATTCAGAGGAAAAAAAAATCCTTTTCTCCAAAAGCATATTGAGATGCTAGCAATTTGTGGGCAGACGTGCCACAAAAAATAGGTTAAAAATAGGTTAAGACAGCATTCCTTTTAACTTATTGCACACATTTTTTCATATTGCTACTGACACATTTATTATAAGCAAAGCTGGCAATGACATCTAGAGTTAAAGTTCCCTAACACTTTCCATCATAAGGCCCTACTTTCAGTTGTTTATTACTTTGTCAGCCTTTAACTGCCGGAACTTATGTTTTCCATACCTTGTCTCTGCCTCAGACTGGATTGCTTTGAAAGTTTTACTGAAAAATGGGCTTGGCCACTTCCGGTAACAAGTTTTGCGGAAAAAAAAACCCCTCTGTTATGCTAATATTCAATACTTTTTGCATGTCTTTCTTGAGGATTTTCTTGTAGCTTTGCATTCTCAAATTTGGTCCAGGAGGGATACTGTTCTCTAGAGATCCAAGGCTGGACTTAGTTACAAAGTTAGGGAAGTTCCACCTTATTGTCAAGAACTGGTCAGTCTGGGGGATAAAATGCCCAAGGGTCAAGGCAACAGCAGCTGACCATACTCCTTCCCTCAACCTCAACAAAGAACTATGAAGCAATTTCTCTGAAACCGAGTTCGAAAATCTGTGTCTGTGACTGAGAGTGCACCACCTGCACAAAAAGCCTCTCACTTGTGGGCTAGAGCAGTGACATCTGTGTTGCAGATCCAGTTCATCAGAGAACATTCAGGGATGTTTAGGGAGAATCAATTCCATTCAACATTGTAGCAGCGTGCCTGCAGGTTTTAGTGGAAGCAGCCACCAGTCAGAGATGATTGGCACTGCATATCTCCTCTCCCCTATCCCATGCTGAGTTAAGGGCTAGAATGTTCTACTCTGTTCCTTCTACCAGAATTTTACTATTGGTTTTCAAAGTTCTGTACCCTCCCTCCTTGTATCCCCATTCCCTAGCATTCCTGCCAATCCTGCACCCCCCGCATCCCAGTTGGTGTTCCCATATAAACTCCTCCCATCATGCACCCCCTTTTAACCCCGTGTTCGCCATTGTTCTGCGCTCTGCGCGCTCCAGAATCCAGATTGCTCCGTCCCCTCCGATCCTTCCCGACCCCACGCACCCTCCCCGTCCCACCGCTCCTCAATAAACCCTGGATTCCGAGAACTCAGAGACTACATCTCTTTAATCACCTCGTCTCCTGCCTGTCTCAGTCTCGGAGGCACTCCGCTCCCGCGCCCGCAGCACCCACGGCGGTGCCCGGTCCGACACGTGTGGGAGGCTCGCTGCGGCAGCCTTCTTTCGTGGGGTTTCGGGGCTCGCCGCCTTTCCCAGAGAGAGAAACCTCACAACATGAGACTGGTTTTGAGATTTTGGAAAGCTAATAAAAATTCTATGCCATAATACAATAATAATTATTATTGTGAAGCAAATGTTCACAAAATCACTATTCTTATTGCCTATGCAGGCTTATTGTGCTCCTTTTAGGAATATGTGCACTCTTTTATTTAAAAAGACACTGGGGTTTGCTTGTGCAGAGCTGTGCACAACTCAAGCTCTCTCTTGTTGAGGATCACAAAGCTGCAGGGGGAGTAGAAGGCACACCAAGGTCGTGAAACCCACGAAGGTGCAATGATCGTCAGAACAGTAAGCGACTTTCCAGTCTTCTTTCCTTCCCTCCCCAAGCAAGCCAGGGCATTGCCAGATGCTGCTGCTGACTCAATGTAAGTAGCTACTGCTCCTGATGCTGTTAAGCAGTTGTTGCTCTCAGGCAAACTTCTAATGGTTTAACAATTAATCTGCTTACTATGTCATAAAATAACCTGATCTACTAACATGAGATATTTGTTCTAGAGCCAAAAGCTTGGACACAGTCAGACCAATGAAATAGTTGGAACAAAGATGATAATCTTGGGATCTGGAGGGAAAGGGGGAGCTAGACAGAAAAGGTGAAGGACAGCTTTGGGGTAGGTTGGGAGAGAACTCTCTCGTCCAGAGATGCAACAGCTATGCCACGTTGCCTGTGCCCTACATGTAGTCAGGTTTCTCTGACTGTTTCTCTGAAACAAGGTTTCTCTCATATGCTACATGACAGTGTAAATGAATAAAAATAATCTGGAAAATAAACAGAGGGCTTTTAATGGACAGGGGAGATAAATGCTAACTTCATGGTTAAGTTACTGAGGGTAGCTTTGGGAGAAGAAAATTTGGCTGGGACTGGAGAAAGAATGTTTGGAGCTGCTGACAATCAAGGTCCAATGAAGAAAGAAAAATATATCCATTTACTGCCATGGATGGCTCACAGAGGATAAGCTGAGTAGACACATACCAACTAAAATAAAATGGCTGAATTATTGTAATATGGGTCATCAGCTGAGAATGGGTTAAACAAAGGACAGAAGAGGTAAAAATCAATGTTTGAGATGCAGACTGCAGACAGTGCACTTCTCTGTGAGCTACAATACTGAAAAGACAGAGAGCTACTATGAATAATCAGGGAAAGGCAATAATCTACTATTTGAAGTGCATATGAAAAATATGGAACATGGGAACTTATCAGTGAAAATGGCAAATCTGACCCAAGCATCACAGTATTTGAAAAGGCCCCTTTTTCCTACATTCAGGCATGATGTTAACCTATCGTATTGGTATCTGTACCTTAGAAAGAAACTAGACTCTTTTGATCTTCTGGGGGTTTTTTTGTCATTAGCTTCTGCCAACACCCAGCCCTTCTAGTTACTGAAAAACCAATTTGTGTTGAGTTACCCTTCAGCTTAAGATGGGTGACCAAATTGTTCCTGGAGGTGTAATTTCCCTCACTGCATACAAGCAGAACATTTTCAGCATTACGCACTAAGTGGCAGTGGACACTACCTTGTACCAATGTAAGCAAGCAAAATAGATGGGTGGCAGAAAACATCTATTGTTTTAAAATAAATTTGTAGCAATCACAGAATTTGAAAAAACACAGGGAAAGTAGAGTAGTACTATTTTCATCCCACAGTAGCATTATAGTATATCAGCATCAGGATATCTAAAGGAACAAAATGGTGACAGCATTTAAAATCCCATCTGACTTCAATTCAGCCTGAGTCTTCACACACCTGCCTCCCTTAGAGTCAGGAACATGACCCACCCACAAAATCCACTTTGTTTTGACTTTCAGTCTATTCTTTCACATTATCTCTGAAACCACAACCACCTGCCACTCAGCAATAATGGGAACCTCCTGCATGGCCCCAGGGCTCATCTCGTGATATGCTCTAGAGTCCCACAGAAGTATCAGGCCTGGGGCTGATCACCCATACCATATGTGTGGTCTTTACAGTCTGAAAACCACTGCTGACTCCTTGGCTTGGAGTGTGAAATCTCAATGGACCAACATGGGTGCAGGGACCCCAGCATGACATCAGGAATTGTAATGGATTCTTTGGGTGTCTGAAGAAGTATGCTAAGATAAACCTCTTCTCTGTCTTCCTCTGTTTAGCTTTCTTCAAAGGCATATAAGGCAGACTAAAGGTGAGACCTCAATTTAAGTTGCTGGACACTAAGATTGATGCCCATTATTTCTACTACAAGGACATTTTCTTCCACAACTAATTGAGTTTCACTCAGTGCTTCTCATCTCAACTGTAAAAGAAGCCTCTGCATTTAGACTGAGAAGATCTTTCCAGATATTAGTGTTTTTAGGTATTGTTCCCACTCACACCTTGTTAGCTAGACCTATATGTGCTTCTTCTGGATAAGATGATATAGAAAACAAGAGTGTGGTAGGTAAGTCTCCCTTGTCTCTGCTACATACCAGAACGTCTGCTGAAGGTTTTGGCTTCTATCCCAAACGTGATGGCAGTAACGATGTATTAAATGGTCTGTTGCACATTACAGTTTATGTAAATGACTACTTCTGCCTCATATTTCTAAGGCTTTTGCTCTGATGTCAGCACCTATGCTTTCCAGGAAGTTGCTTGAGTTACTGTTGCAGCTATTATAACATTTTCCTTCCAATTTCACCTACATAACAGGAAAAAATCTAGGCTACAGTCAAATTATTTTTTCTCTCCATCTCAATAACCATCCCAGGAAGATACAGAAGACTTAGAAACTGAGATTTCTAAGACTCAGCCTTCAGCAGTGAAGATAAAAAACCCCACATATGCATCCAAACACAGATACATAGAGTAATCAAGCAGTGGTGCTATCCTGCCTGGGGTGAAGGTTTTTCTTCACCTTCCTTCTAAATAAATGCTTGAGCTATTTGGTAATGTGAGACATCCAGGCAGTGAACCACAAAACTCTGCTCATACATTTTTTCTTACTTGAGACCCAAACTGTACTGTGCAACATCTAAATGGAAGATCTTGCTAGAGCTTAAGTTTTCAGCTACTTCAGAAACCCCAAGAAGGTGGTGGTTTCTGTGCACATCCCAGAGAAGTCTAGCCCCTCAAAAACTTAATATCATCTTTATCCCTTCAATTTTCAAACTGTTTTTGATGCACTTTAAGTCTGTTTGGGCAAGGGGTTCATAAAAGCAATATATAAAGTCCCAGCAATAAAGTTCAACTTGTTAGAAGGGACAGACACAGAAACTCCTCAACTGCACAAAAGTGGTTTGCATCAATTCTTAGTTTGCTGAAATTATTATTCCCTGGGATCTTGCTTGAGCAAAGACATGGACTTAAAGACTTGTAATTTGTATTAGTATTATTATTACTATTATTATTAATAATATTATTAATATTTCCAACCTGCAATTTGAGTTCATAGATTTCATTCCTCTTGCAGATCTCAATATCAATCAATGATGTAACAGAGTTCATTAATAAGTGGGCAGAAAGAAAGAGATCTGAATATACTGGAGAACAAAAGTATGTTTTAATTTTTAACAATTTTTGTTATAGGTTTTATCTTTGAGGACAGTGGGGAAAAATTAAAAAGAAATAGCTCTGCTAATTCTTGAAGCTTCCTATTTTTAAAAAGTAGATACTTGAAGTTTTCTAAAAGAAGTCATAAATTTTTAACAGGGTACATGTGCTACAATGGTATCTATTCATTACTTAGAACTGGGAAATCACTTTAACTTTCATCGGGTGTATAAAAGTGCTATCTTCCTGGATTGTTACAACTGTTATTTTATTTTATTTTAGAATGTGCTACAAGGATATGTAGAATTTTGAACTCTAGTTTGGTTTTTACATAAGCCATAGTATTTTTGCATTTTATATTAATATACATAATAGATGCTTTGTACTTGGAATACATAATATATTTTTATAGCAATTATTTTCTAATGCAAGAGATTATTTTTATCATTTATGGAGATAAATATCACAACAGAAATTAAGAATTGTGCATCCTACTCAAGGTGAATAGAATAGATGTGTATCTCCATCACTCACTCTAACTCCATATTAGACCTAAAGTCAAGCAAAAATACTTTGTACAGTTAATGCTGTTAAATAAAACCTGCCTTTTTATTCAGACATAAATTCTATTTAAAATCTCTCTTAATTCTATTTTCAGAATCTCCAGAGTGAAACAATACTTTATTCTAATTTAGTACATAGGATATACAGAGGTTCAGAGACTCTGCTTGCCAATATTCATTGACAAACCATACTCAGCAGAAAGAAAAGTGGATTTCCAAGATGTGTGGTAAACTGCCTGTAGAAAAAAACTCCTGGCATTTGTTACATCATCTGGATTGTACAGGTGCACATCCATCTTCTCCCATATATGGAAAATAAGAACTGCATACTCCATTCAAATGGTTTTAACTTGTTTACAGCTAGACTGGAGACAATATTTATCATCACAAAGTATAAAGCCAAATGTCCTTTTTCTTCAGGAGCACCAAAGATTAACAGATTAGAATGTTTTCCACATGTCCACTTTACTGTCAAGAGAATATTAAAGAAGTTTTCCAGCTTCCGCAGCTCAGCCAGATGTCAATGGATCCCACAGTGAAGCAAAATTGGCAGACTAGCCTTCTCATGACCCCGGCATTGTTTTATCAAGGATCAGTTTAAAAGTATAAAGGGCCATTTCTTGCTGAGATCTGTAATGTTTTTCAGCCCTTTTCCCCTGCAATTACACAAAAGTGCTGACTTTGTTGAACTACTGATATGCAGTAGTATTTCTTATGACTTCTCTCACACTGTGCTGTAATTGCTGTTTATGTTGGCACAAGAAAAGTACCACGTCTTGTTTCCACTGTACATTTCCGGACTCTGGTTTCAGTAACATCAGTGTAGGATATTGTACTGGGCATATGTTTTGTTGTGTAAACATTAACTGGTAATTTACCCTGTCAGTCTCCACAGTATGGTCTCTAATTACCAGAGGCTGAGGGGCTTCAGATGGACATTTTACAAAATATTTACAGCAGCTATGCTGCTTCTTTTTTTTTTTTCTTCACTGGTATTTGCATTTTGAAAAATCATTGCAAGGGTAAAACATACAATACCATCAAATACCAAGAAACAAAACCTCAAACCAAAGCCAAATGTATTCATTTTTGTGCACCTCATTCTCTGGAGAAACCAAAGACTAGTTTCCCAATTATTTAAGTAAAAATCATAGCAATATTACAGTAAACACGATGGTATAATAAAGTACTAGATATTTCTGTTTGCTTGCAATTTGATCATTCCCTTTGTATTTTTTTAACAAGAAAAAAATACTTATATTGGTATGGTTTTCTTAAAATTTATTCTTGCTAAATAGCCTGTGAACTTGCAAATGGCTGTGCACATCCTTATTTGATTCAAAACTCAGACAAATGTATTTAACAAATGGGACCACTAAGGTGTTGCTGGAAAATCTAGCATCTACTGCAAAGATTGAGAACCAAGAAACAACCTCCCTTTAAGAGCTATGGAATATATGTTTTAGTCATTCATCTGTATAATTTCAAGGAAGTAGAACTTCACATTTTGTGCAAAAATACAGTGTCTTGAGTAGAATTCCAGGGTGGGATTATACAGTTAATAATGACAGTAACATGAGCAAAGAAGATGCAATCAAAAACAGGGCATTTTTTGGCCACCCTAGGCAGAGTGAATCTTTATTTCAAATAAAATTTTCATCACAATTTTCATTATAATGCAAGAAACTTTTTTTTTAAAAAGCATTACAGGTTCTCATCTTTTACTTTTCCATTATAATTGGATCAATTTGGTAATGTTAATCACATTACAGTACCTTACCATATTACACTGCCTCCATAAGAATCTTCCCTTCAAATACTTTGACAAATAAAGTGGTAGCATTAAGGTGGGGAGCCACAAAATGTAAAATGTCTAGCAAATATTTTGTCTTATTCTGATGAAAATTTCTTTTTATAAAAATACATTTTCAATTGCCTGTTCGATTGCTGTCAGCAGTAAAGCCAGAACAATTCTTTTGTTTAAAAAGGCATTCAACTTAGAATCCTATCTTTTGCTATGGATGCATGTTATATTGCCCTGTGCAATCTACTCTTACTTTGTTTAGTTGGTTTATTCTTTAGAGGAAAACATACTACATAAAATTAAAAATTCTTGCCTATTGTTGCAACTCCTAGTGCAAGCAAAATTTAACTGCCATGAACATTGATCAGAGAAAAAAAATCTTTCTTTCCATAAGTGTTTACTTTATGCATTTGAATGGACTCTGTTAAGCAAATGACATCATTTGACTCTGGCAATCTCACCACATATCACTTACACTAAGCAACAAAGGACAAAAAAATTAAACAGGCAAACATGCAAGCTGGGAAAATTATGGAGTGTATAAAACTATCATTCATTTATGTTCAAAAATTATAAAAAAGTTTTTATTTCTGAATGCTTGGCTGTTTCAATTTATAGTGCAATATTTCAAAAGAAAAAAACAAAAGATAAATGACAAATGATTTGACCCAGGAGACTGTTTCAGTGTTGCTTCTGCACAGCACAGAAGGAAAAAATGATTGTCATACTTTAAATACTACATCAGCTTTGGTTTCTGTCTTAGCTGAAGAGTCATCTTCAACTTATTCCACTTATGCAAATGTTCACTTGTTCTCCCACAGCTACAAAGATCCACCCAACACACTCATTTGGAGTGAGTTCAGAACTTCAGCCTGTCTGGTCACATTTATCTATGGATTTCCTGCAGTTTAATTTACCTTAGAAAACATCCTAAGAGCTTGTTTAAAGCCACCTACTTCTCAGCAATCGGAAGTAAACCCTCCTCCTTCATTGTTTGATGAATGATAATAAAATTCCTTCTGAGGAGCTGTAAATATGCAAGAATGGCCAGAGGTTTAGTTCCACCCCCTCAGCACAGCTGTCTGTAGAGCTGCCCAAAAAGGAAGGAAGCATCATCCTGTAAACACTACACTTCCCTACTGGAGGCCCTGGGATTTGTCATTTCCCTAGTCTGTTCCTGACATGGCAAACTCCTCTGACCCTTGCTTAGGTCTGAAATTCAGGCTCCATGCAATATCCTCTTTTTCAGGCAAAACTAGAATGCACATACTCATAAATAATGAAGAGTCAGGAAAAGAAACAATAATTTCCAAGAGGGAAGCATTGTAGTGATTCTGTCCTCTTTTTACAGTTGCCATTAAACTTTAAGAAAAACTACTTAAGTGCAAAAAGGGAGAGGGAGTTGTTCCCATCAAGTAGAAAAATAAACATGTCTAAAAACCATTTATCTTCTAGCTGATGTGTACTGATTAAAGTACAATAGGATTATAGGGAGAACGTCTAAAAACAAGTCAAGCAACTCTTATAGAAATAATTTATTTTCAAAATACCATGTAAATGAAATAAGGAATTAAAGTCTCAATAAAAAACCGGTTTTAAAGGTACTTAAGTGTATCTTCACCAACTTTTGAAATTTTTCTTTCATAATTATTTTTAAAATTATGTTGAAATATTGGATTTTATTTCTGTCACTGCTCCACATACCTTTTTAATGTCCAGCATGTAAGCTCAAATCCCCAGGGACATCAGCAGCACACTCAGAGCTGACCAGAACCTCTGAAATGTCATCTCCGGAGACATCCTTATATGTCATTATGGAATGCCACTTGTGTAACACCACAAATGCTACTAGGAATGACAGCAAAAATCTCTCCTTTGTGTGGCTAATGCACAGGAAGTTGTGCTCCTTTGTGGCTATATATATGACCAAAGACCTAAATAGCATCAGGTCTGGAATTCAATTGTCCACTGTGTGTAACTCTTGCACAATCCTTGGCACAGCTTTGCCCTGGGGCAGACAGGGCTCCACCAAGCAATTACTGGCACAGTCTGGGAATTAGCACCATTTAGGGATCATCCATAGTTGTCAGTCTGGATTTTTGGAGGGTAAGAATTTGATTTTCAGGATGCAAAATTTACATAACTGGCCATAGTGCCAGAGAATCCAGGATGTGCTGAGCATGGCAACCCTTTAAAGGAGTGATACAGCAACTGCAGGAAGGCTAACCCTATTCAGACATACAAGCTCATCTCTAAAATAACCATGGCAGCTGATGAGACAGCAATTGAGGGAGAAATGCATGCTGTGGTAGGGGTGCTGAGAAGGGAGAGTGGGATGGGCTTGCAAGGATGGGGCAGTTCTGAGATGAGCTAGTTGTGTAGGATACTTATTTGTGGAAATTCCATTTGATTTCTTGTGGAAGTTGGAAGATGTGGGAGAGACAAGCAAGACACCATAAAACTAAAAGGGACAAGTAACAATTGCAGAGAACTAGCTTGTCTTTCTGTGAATGGCAAAGTGCTTATGCAATGCTGCATAAGACACAACAACCTTCAGACCAATGAAAATTATTTTCCAATCACCTAGGTAATCAAGACTTTGATTTTTAGGAATTGAATCAAACACAGTTGTAAAATAACTGTTATCAGTTCAATTTCTGATTTTTACAGGAGTCATCCCATTAAACCTACAGCCAGTATCAATCACGTAAAAAGGTACCCCAAAACACTACCTTTTTATGCATGCAATCCACTCAAGACACAATAGAAATCTGTCTTGAGGAATTTGACACCAGTGTGCCCTCTCCATAGTTTATGCATGCTAAAGAGCAGTGATTTCAGTTTTTTGGTGCTGTATTTTCACAGCTTCTAAAAGTACTAAATATTTATTTTAAATGTGGCTTAGCATTTTGAAAACTATTTTATACTAATTTGTTCTATAAACACCTGAAACCCTTTTTTTTATTTTGAAAAGCCTTCTTACATTTCCAGCATTTGGAAGTAATTTGTTTCTAGTCCAAAAAAATGAATGTCTGTCTCTAACAGAAAGAGCTGGATTACTGCCCAGTCCACTTCAGGACTGGATGATGCTGACTCTTACCATTTAAATAGTCAAGTTAAACAAGACACAGTTGGGATGATAAAAGGAGGTCTGTAAAAAGACTATTTCTCTGGCCATGTGGACTTGCAACTATCAAACAATGACTAGGAAAATAATGTGAGAAAAAAAATGATGTTAGTGCCAGGGAAAACATTAGGATTAGGTGAATGCAGGAGCATGGTATCTGTTCACATCATTCTTTCCTCTTGCCAGTGAGCTGCCAGCAGGATATTTACTCTGCTTAAGCACTGACAGAGGCAAATAATGGCAAAAAGTTATTACAAAAGAGAACAAAGTGAAGAGGAGGTAGACACTCACAGGCTGTGTGGACTATTACCCTAAAAAGCACCTATAATCTGTTAATTTTGTATCTAAATTATATTCTATGATATTTTGTGTGAGGCTTGTTTGCAAGCACTATTTCGTAAGCTTCTTATAAGCTGAACAAAGGTGAAAAAAACAGAATTCTCTTCTCATATTCTATTAACGCTAATTCCTTTCCCTTTTGCAAACTATAGTTCCAGATATAACAACTAAAGATTCAGCAAAACAGAATCTGATGAAGACCAGAGATTTAAAGTAAATTCTCTGAATCTGTTTATTTTTGCATGGGAAGAAGTGCATTCCAAAGAGGAGAAAGGTGCACAGTAAAGAAAGGGATACTAGAATTAATTTTAGGTACTGATCTACCAAATCAGTATGGCCTTAATGGTTCTAGATTTAATGAATCAGAAAATAATCCATGAAGTTTTAATGGGAATGTACCACTGACATTGAAGAATGAAATGTGTAAATCAATGCCATTCACAGGATGGGTAACTCAAAAATTAAAGCATTTAAGAAGTGAATAGGAAAGACACAATAAAAGCACATTTCAAGAAAAAAAGTAGATGCATGCAAGGAGGACACAAGCACAGAAAAAGAATGTGTGAGCCAAATTAATATTTTTTTATAAATACACAGCTTCAATACTATTTGCAAAGAAATTATCTTTGCTTTTAAGACAGAAAACTAAAACCACTTCAGATTTTATTTGTATAGCTGCTGCAATGATTTATCCATTCATATTCCATTTAGACCTAGAGTAATAAGTAAGTATGAATTTGCAGAGATATAAAGAAAAATGCATAGATTTTCATGTGAAAATCAACATTTTAAAATATTTAAAAGACAGTTGAGGTTTGATTGTATGCCAAAGGGAAGTCATGTCTACTGTTCCAAGTCAGCTCTACTGAGGTAATTTGAAGATGAGAATAATCTATACCTGATGGAGAATCTCTTTGATTAGTATCCTGAAACAGACTTAGACTTGAGGTTTGTTGGTTCAGTAACTAGGGCTGTAAGCTTCTGAAATCCAATCATCATATTAGAAGCAGCTAGAACAATGTAGATTTTTATTATTTGTTAATCCTTTATACTAGACTAAGTTTCATTTAAAATAGAAACCAAAACACATAAAACCATACATACAGGCTACTTATTGGCATATGCATGTAAACAAATTTTTGCCTCAGGAATTCCCACTGCTATTTCAATATACAGCAACAAATACATTCCCTTTCCTAACCTAAAATGTTCAAACAATAAGAATCTTGAAACAAAGCCTACCATTTCATTTTTTTCCTAGTAATACTGTTACAATTGTACTAATAGTAATGATTCATTTATCTGTGGACTCCCAGACTATCAAGTTTTTCTGAAGCATAAGGATATAGTTCAAAAACTTCCAGCTCCTCAGAAATTGCATGCTATGCACTTTCTGCCAAAAGCATGAGAAAGCAATAAAAATGCAGTTGCTAATTCTTTTGTACTGATCTGAGAAAAGAGCAGGAGTGGAGCTGCCTGCTCATTTGCTTGATTTCTTTGCTGATTTTGATAATGAATGCCTATGTTTTAATTTTCTTCCCATATGTATGTCTGATTTATCCATTTGTGCAATATGCTTCTTCACTGACAATAGTAACTGGCTGACTGCTCAGTAGCAATATTGTTTGATCAAATGCAAGTGTTTTTCTACTTTCTCAAAGTAGACATCTTCTTTTTAAGTTTTTTTCAGAGAAGAAAATGTGTACTTTGCAGCCTGGTACCTTTTCATAATTCACCTACCATTATCCCCCTAATTTATCTGCATTCAAATAGAGTCTTATTCACTTGTCTTGTTAGCGTTCAATCTCAAAAAATTCTACTCACTTTTTTTCCTAATATTGCCTATTTCTTTGTCTCCAACATCTGCTTTTTTTAATTGCTTGCTTTAGCTAAGTGCTATGTCATTTCCACAGGGAAGGCGGAATAAAAGGAAATAGAAACAAAAAGGCAAATTGATGTTTTCTAAAGAATTTTATGTTACTGCCAACACTTATTCTAGGTTGCTAACAAATAATTCAAAAGTACTGTTTATACTTTCAAATCTAGAAAATACACAGTAAGTGCCCAGGAAAATTTGATTCTTAAAAATATCCAAAAGTAGAAAGCTCTAGAAATACCCTTATTTAAAAGAACAGTAATGTTGTAATAAAGTCTCCTGCTTCACCGAAAATTATGTGTATTCCCATTCTCATATATTTGATCTCAAACTTTTTCTTTTGCTGTTGCTCACAATGGAAATCTAAAATTTGAAAAAAATTTATTTCTACAAGTTAGAAAAATTGTCCTTAACATGAGCATTATGGTGTTGCAAATTATTCATTTAAGCAGGAAAACCTAGGACCCACAGGCCAATATATCCATAACCCTGTTGATGAGTGCTTTCCAGCTCAAAGAAATTCCGTTTCATAATTCCATTTGTTTCCTGCCATTTAGCCAACTTTCCACTTATTACATGCCTCCACGCCTTAATATTAACTTCCAGTACAGAATGCTGTAAATTGTTTTCTGAAAAATCAGATCATGTGATGGCCCTTGTATATCCTTTGTCTTCTTTGGCAGTGATTGCTTCAAAGAATTCCAGCAAAATACTGAGGCTTGACCAGCCCTTCCTGAATTCTGTGCAGCTTCTCAGTCAAGCTGTTTTGTTTTTTTCTTAAAATGGTTCCCTATCTGAACCTTGAAATTAGTTTATGGAGTTCTCTTTTTAAGTCTTCTACAGTTTCCTGGCATATATTTGTAAACAGATGAGGAAAGCAAACTTGTGAGGTCTGTTGAAGCCTTTCCATTTCTATGCTTTCCTCAAAATAGGATTGTTCTTACAGATTATGTATTTATTTAGAAATTCATCATTATGGGCATTATAGGTATATGCTTTTATGTCAGTCTCAAAAAAACAGGTCTGAAAACTTAAGAGGAGAATGTCAGAAAAAGTAATCTGGCACCTCAGAGAGATGTTTAAGTGCTATCAGACACCTACAGCAACTTCTCAGGCTTTCTTGAGGGTTTGGTTTTTTTTTTTACCAACAGAGCTGCTAATGGAGAACTGTTAGGGCTTTGTGTACACCCAAACACCAGGAAATTATTTCTGGATTCCAAGTAGGAATATCTTGCCTCTGCAAGACAAAGCCTCCAGCTGAGCTCCAAGATCAAAGCACATGAGACCTGTCATCTGTCAGCACCCACTCCCATACCTGCCATTAAAAAGCCATCCTTAAAGCAGAAGTTATTGGTTGCCAGGCCCTTCTCTAAAGACTCAGCTGTCTTAAGCAGCAGCAAGGACAGACTGCTCCATAAAAGAAAGAAAGCAAGGAGCCATGAGCTATAGCCAGGCAGGCAGTGGTGGCAACCTCACAGAAAAAAACAAAGCCAGGAACTTGAACCAGAGATTCAAGATCAGAACCATGCCTGGACACAATAACCAGGAGCAGACAAGATCAGACAGGTCTGAGGGTAAGCCAGTAAGTGAAGCCAGCAGGTGAGGATGAGAATTGAGAATCAGGGAGGTACAAGACTGGGCACAAGTGCAATTGCAATGCTGCTGCAGACTAGCTCAGTCAAAGGCAAAGCACCAGAGCTTCAGGTTCAAAGCCATTGCCATGTGAAGGAGAGGCAGCCTGCACTGAGATCCTTAGCAGCAGCTCCTGGACAAGAGATCTCAGCAGCAAGTTGCCCTCTAACCTGCACCTGAAAGGGGTCATGACAGTTTGTCACTTCAAGCAAGCTCAACAGCCATAAAAAGCGAATCCTGTATTTGGGGAAGAAAAAAAAAAAAGCAAAAAAGCAAAAAAAATAAAAGCAAGATGGACAGCTACATCTAGGTGATGGTTTTGGGTGGAAAATTCATCTCATCTAAGGCTTTGTATGTAAGTTCACGTAAATCATGGTGGAGGGAATTTTAAACACAAGGGTTTTTTAGTAGCTTAACTTAGGCTCTACCATTTCATGCTGCTGGCTGTTGTGAACTCTACTCCTGTAACAAAATGATCCTTGTGACTTAATAAACTATGAACTTCAGCATGTATGTTCAGATTCGTCTCCTGGTTCTGCCAGTTAAAACAGACAGACAAATACTGAGTGCCTTTGAGTGAACCTAGTTTTTACTGCATAAGTAAACTGAATACACAAAAATATGCAGGTTGTTTAGTGTCTCCAACATGCACCAAGAGGCTAGAATCAATTTAGTTAAGTGATGCAGGGAAGAGGTCAGCAGTCAGCCATTCTTACTTGGATTTACCTTTCTTTTAAGTTTATTTAATCTTTAAAATTCAAAGATCTTAAAGAAATATGTAAAATATTATTAAATATTTTAAGTTCTTTATAAGGGGATATATTACAATGTTTGTAATGAAAACCTGTACTCACAAAACAGGATTTTGCAGTCTGAACCTTGAAAGTTTAAAGACTGCTAAATTCTGTTTCTGATATTGAAGTGGGGATTTTATTTTGATATTCCTGTTTTCTGAATAAAGAAGAAAGTAGTAAAAACTAGTTTCATTTGGCATGTAATCAATCTCATTGATCTCATTGTGTCCAATAAGGTGGAAATGACTACACAAGGTGGTAAAAATCCTTGGTCCTTCTAAGTCATTAGAGTTTTATACTTGTTTTCTTTAAGTTGGAATTTGATCCCCATAGTGTAGGGATCAGTTCATAATAGTGAATTAGGATAGTGATTTGAATTTGATAAAATTCTACGGGCTTACCATGTGATTGTTTCATTTATTCAGATATCACAGCCAGACAAATATCCCCTTTGCCTTCTAGCATACTCTTTCTCATGTTTGAATATATGTTATGAAGACAGACAAATCTATTTCTGGCAACTACACAAGCTTTACTGGAAAAGAGTTCTTTAACACTTCCATTAAAAACTTTCCCTTTCATACCCAATCTGTACATACAATGGGAGTCAGTTGTTAATGAAACTCAAATCTCCTTAGATCAATGGCCTACCTTACCAGGGCCTCTCCAGAAAGAAGTTTCCTGACCCATCTTTTTACCCTTCCTTGGAGGTCTGTAACGATTTCCTATAAATGTTTTATTACTTCTTTTAGCTACACTATGCATTTGTCACAGTAGCCAACCCACATATGTAATTTTGCTCAAAATACCATAACCTCTAACTAGACCTCCACATTACTTCCCATCTTCTGAATTGTCTCTTTAGTAAATTCTATACTCAGGTACTTTTATATTAAGCCATGTAACCAAGAGCCTGTCACGTTTCTACTTTAAATGTTTACTTGGTTTGTTCGGAAGCATTGCTTCATGTTCCCCACATTTTTACACAGATTCTTTTCATAAAAGAAAGTGAATTTCCTTTCTCTCTGTATTATTCACTTCAGCCATTTAGAAAACTACTTATGCTTTAAAAGTTGGCTAATCTCTCTCCCATCTTTCACTACCTATCCTTTTGCTAAAACAACACATATAAAACTGAATACTAAAATTTCAAGACTACTGCCCTGCTAATTTCTTATACAGATATGGCCTGTCAGTTCTAGATGACTTTGGATCAGCCCCAAATGAAAGAAAATATTCTGGGTAGTATAATCCTGCATGAAACAATGTGATCTGTATAAAAAATCACTTACTGAATCACCAGCAACTCTTTCCACTCCTAGGAGATCTCCCATCGAAGCAATGCCTGAATTAGTGCAGAGTGATTTGTGGCTTTCCAGCTGTCATTCATTAATTCTTAGGAAATACAATATACAATGCAACAGTACTCAGCCCGAGGTTGTATTCTGCGATGCCTTAGGAAGAGTGTAATTTGTCTGCTGAATGTTCTTTAAACTTCTTTTCAAACAATAACTGTAGCCTATTATTTCTATGACCCCCCAAACACATTTCACTCTTGATGAAATATTGTGTTGGTCACACAGACCCATTAAGGGGGAAGGGAAAGGAATTGTGTCTGAAAAGAGTTTGGTTTATGAAACAGCAGCTGAGTTGAAGACAAGGGGTTTTATTCCAGGGCTCTGCCACTCCTGTATGTTTGGCAGAAAGGAAAGCATAGGCAAGCCTGACAGCAGGGACTAGAAATGACCTGGGCACTCTGATCCACTGGCTTTAGCTCTTCACCACACAGCTGACCTGTAAAAGTTGTTTTAGAAGGAGTATTGCTTAGCTATAATTCACTGCTAGCTGCCCTGGTTTTCTGACGAGAGACATGAGAGGACATTGTGAGGTGCAGACCCTGTTTCAGGATCCAAGCCTGGGGACCTTTTTTAAGTGAGCCAAGGAGCTGCTTGTACAAAGCCAGTCAGAGAGACTGTGTAATGCCTGCTTCATCAAGGACTTTTGGCAAAATCTATGACAAGTTCAGCTCAGCCAAAACCACTGCACCTTTAGACATGCACTGTAGGAGACCTTGAGCACAGAGGGAAGTTTTGTGGTGGGTGTCAAGCACCCCTGGCTTCCCAGAAATCTGAGAAGGTTGCATAGGAATTTCTTTTTAAGTCTTACTCTCTTGAATTTGCACGTTAATTATCCTACACTACACATTAGGTACCTAAGAGGTTTTTTTCCCTTTAACTCTTACACAACTCTCTTGGTTTAAGAACTAAACAAAAAGATAGGAGCAAGAGGTAAACATGAGACAAGAATCACTAACAACAAATACTGGAGTTAATAAAGCATAGCCATTTTTCAGTGTTTAGTAGGCACCGTGACAGCAATTTTTTTAAGGAAGGATTTGAAAAATAATGCTTTCAGTATTTTTATGGCCAACTCCTCCCATGCTCAGGGGTTTTCATACTTTTAGCTATTGCATCTGCAACTGAAGCTAACTGTGAAATTAGCAATTTATTTATCCCATGGTACATACACATACATTTGCAACAGTAAAAGTGAGTAAGGGTGAATAGTGAATGCTGTGAGTAAAAGTTAGAATCTTTTTTACTATATTATGTCATTCCCTGTTTAATCAAATACCAGCAGATTTCCGTATTGAAACTTTCCTTGTTCCTTCAAGTAGCTTATACCACAAATACTGTTTACACAATTATATCTAAATAACATAATATGAGCTCTGCCAAAATAGCAAGTCGGACAAAGGAAAGTTTGACCTTCAAAATAACTGCCAGAATTGCAAAGAAACAGAAGATATCATTAAGTATAAAGCAGAACAATAAAGGCCTACAATTTCTAAATAGCTTTTGATTCTGTAACACTTAGTAAAAGTAGGTCTCCTTAGGAAGGCATGTGCATATTAGGATGTTTTTCAAGATTATATCTTTACAAAAAATACATTAGAACTTGCAGTCTGTTTCTGCATTGTGTCCTATTATGAAAAATATATCAATATAAGGGAAAAAAATCTCTTATGGAAATTAACTCTGATTATTTAGGCAAAGAGCTGAAAGGTGATTAAGTAAGATATAAAGTTGTGGCTAATCTTACTAGAAAGGTATAACTGATAAAAAAGAATAATGAAGGCATATGAACAGTGATAAAATTATCTAGACAATTTTGTGCACATTACTACCAATATTTTAGATTTCTCCATCTGAAATTGAGATGTAATTATGCATTCTTCCATTTCATATTTAGACATCTCTGTAAAATACAAGTTTTAGTTTAGTGGAAAACAAACATACAGCTGTTCCTAAGAAAACTGGAATCTGAGATATCAGAATTTTTTTTTATCTCCCTCTTTCATCTAATGTCAATGAAATGTAATAATCATCACTGTTTCTTAGTGATTTTGTATGGAATTGAAGGTAATTAATAGATAAGATTTGACATTTCCTGGTAAGGGCAACAGCAATAATACCAGCAGGCAATCTGATGTGTGAGCAATACTTTCCTAAAGTTTAGTGAATGCCTTTTTGCTCTCCTAATGATTTCTTTAAGGGCAGGATTTTTTAAAATTACACATTGAATTAAAGTAAGGGTACTATTAATGTATATATAAAACGAGAAACCAAGTTACCTGTATGGCTGTGAGGATATTGGCTAATGCCTGGCCATACGTGTCATGACAGTGAACAGCAAGAGCACTCAGAGGAATTTCTTTCATAACAGCTTCCAACATTTTTTTCATACTTCCAGGAGTCCCCACACCAATTGTATCTCCCAGAGAGATTTCATAACAGCCCATACTGTACAGCCGCTTAGATACCTGATTAGAAACAGAAAAACACCAAGAGATCAAGATGATAGAGTATAAAATAGGGTCAAGAAAATACATTATAAAGGATATACTAAAACATACAGGTTTTAGGTTTTGACCTACTGAGGTGGATCTATTTATCAGACACCCTCTATTCACTCTTGAAAACAGCCATTGAAGGAGAACATCCCACAGATCCTCTTATTTTAAAATTATAGTTGTGGAATGTTCTGTGCATGGAATAGCCAACCAAGTCAAATCTATTGAAAACTTGCTTTCTGACTCTTGCACAGAATACAAATAAGCAAAATTTTAATATTATGAATAAATTTTCTGTCAAGCCCTTTTCTAACATTTTCTTCTCTCTGGGGGCTTCCCAGCTGTTTGGTTTTCTCCATGTACTTTTCAGCTTACAAGCTGTGCAGGGTAAAGACCTGTCCTTTTGTTTGCATATTACATGGAGCCAACTAAGACAATAAATAATTAACACAAAGCCTGATTTTTCTTTCTCTTGGCACTTAAAAAATCAATGAAAACTGAAATTTTAACATGTTGAAGTCAGTATTAATTTTGCAATATTAATTTTGCTTGCTTTTCATGAAATCAAACATGTAAATACTAAAAAAGCAAAACTGCAACATAATTAACATTCTAGTCCTAAAGTTTTAAAAATTTTCTTACTATCAAACAAAACCATATATGAATAGATCTTAGTTATGTAAGTAGAGCCCTAAATATTTCTGCAATTAGGTCTCTGAGGAGTTCTTTGCATGAGTGAGAACTGAGGTCTGGCTCCATAATTTTTGTATGGAGAGAAACACATTCAGAAGCACAAAATCTTGTTTTCACTGAAAATATTGCTTCAGGAATTGAACGCAGGATCTTTCCATCTTATTTTTGTTGGATTTATTTGGAAAGGTTCCATCTTGTTTTCAGCTGCTTAATATGTTTGTCCCCTTTAGGATTCCCCACTGTGTATAAAAGACTCAAAAAGACCACTCCACTGGAACAGAATCTCAGTCTAAAAACTAAATGTTTAGAAATGAAAAAATACAACCCTTTTCCAAGACATCTTCAGTCGCACTGCAGTCTACTGTTAAAACAATTCCAGGACTTCATCAGTGGGATTGCTGTGAGCATGTCTGAGGAAGCTGACAAAGTGCTGCACCAGCAGTCTCGGAAGTCCTGGATTAATACTGCTGTTCACTTAATTCAAAGAACAGCTGAAAAAGAACTTCAAATAGTCTGAATCATCCTGTTTAAGACTCGGAAGTGCTATGACTATTGCAAATGTGGTAAAACTGTGCTTTAAAGTCAGACTCCCTCGTTCATACACATATAAATTCAACACACATTTTAAGAAAGGGACATTCACCAGATTGCAAAACCGATTCATCTCACAGCATATTTTTATATCATCAACACATGGCAGGCATTTTAATTTGACTATTGTTGTAAGAAAAAAAGGGATCATCTGCAGTTAGTGGTGGATTACATCCAGGTAAATCCCAAACCTTACTTTTTCTTTAAGATCAGGGCAAAGAACAATACTGCATTTTTCTCCCTGTTCTTTTTAATTCATGATTCAAAACTTTTCTTGATGAGCATTTTAGTCACAACTTGGACTATATAAACTGCTAGAAATCATACTGCATTCACTTCTTTTTCATGCTCAGTCCTCAGGTCTTTCAGCTTCCTGAATATAAAGTTCTGAAAGATGAAATAGGGTGAAACTGCTAACAAGCTGAGCATCATCATTGACTTCTCATGAACTAACCTTAAAATGATCCTTAAAAAGAGATCTATATTTAATTTCAAGAATAAGAAGCATGCTTGGAAGCTGAATGGCAGTTTTGCATACTGAATTTTTTATTCTACCATAGTAGAAGGCAGCCCGTTAGTTATATTTTTGTAAGTTTTCAATGTGGATTTTTGGGAGGAAGGTGTCAAAGAAGAGAACACACTGTTTTTTCAATGTAATCAGGCTGTGATTATGAGCTTTCATCTTTGTTGATTGAACAGGGTTGTGTTCTGCACAACTGAGCAGTTTTACTATGCGTGAGTCTTGTGCTACTCCCCTTGAGAACACTGTCCTGACACTAAACATTGATCGAAATGGGAATTGGTGACCCAGCACTGCAACCCCTTCGGCATGTGAACAGTCCTACTCCTGGAGATAACATCTAAAACTATACTCTCATACTGAATACAAAAGATCGTAATCCAGTTAGAGATTATTTTAAACAACAACAACATAAAGACCTGCAGTTCTTTTGCTTAAGGGAAACTTTAATGATCCAACAATATTCAAACAAGAGCAGGTGCATTTTCTATAGTTTGTTCAGTAGGTGTCCTGGATAATATTTAAGTGAATCTGCTGCTTTAGGTTAAAAGAAAGCTAAGGAGAGAAATAAGTAGGCAGAAAGATAATAACAGCCAAGATAATGGATTATGCAACTGTCTTCAAGGATGTTATACAGTGTTTCCAACAACTTTCAAGCTTTATTTCCCTGAAGTTGAAATTCACAAACCACAAAATGATAAATGGTCAAACAGTGACTCCATTTCAAGAATCAGCAGAATAATAAAATAGGACCATGCAATTTATTTTAGGATATGATAACTGTTTGTTTCTTTGTTTGTTTTAAATACGGAACCATACAGATATACCTGATAGATTCCAGAAGTCTGAAAGCATCTGAAGTTTATACTCACTAAATAACTATGTGTAAAGCAGTTATGTATCTAGTATGCCAGAAATGAATGTAGTCCACAACAATCAGTAATAATGCACATAGTCTGAAATAATCCACCTCTTCTAATTGCTTTTGCATTAGTTAGAAAATCTTTTGCTTTAAAAAAAAAAATGGTCACTGTTACTGACTGCAAAAGAACCTGTCTAAATCTTTCAATCATGGCTGCTGATTGCAATACACAGTCAAGGGAATCAAAATCTCCCATCCCAAAAAGATGACAACCAGAGCAGCAGCCCTCTGAGAGAGTTTACAAACTCAGCCAGTAATTTTGATAATTCTGATTCTGTGCATGTGTTTACATAAAATCCATCAGATGCTTCTATACACACATCAGTGCTTGCTGAATAAGGGATGGAATTAATACATTTGATAAGGTAGCTTTTATTCATAAACATATACACACTGATGTAAAGGTATGCAAGTAGGCACTTATTAGGATGAGGACAGAAAATAAAATAGCTGTGTGAGTAAAAGTTTGCAGGTCTGGAACATTAAATAGCAATCCCACTGGCAAACTGAGAAGGACCTCTTCTGTGCAAGGAGAGTAGTTAAAAAACAAGCGATGCATGGAAAGGAACCTGTTGGGGAACCTGATAAGCAGTATGTCATCACTGCTCTAACTAAAGCTGTGCCACTTCTAACCTTCACTTCATATTAAAACAAATTCAGAAATACTGAGTACTTTCCGAATCAGCTATTTTTTTTCAGAGTGTGAGTATGTGTGGCTGCTGTGGGAGAAGTATTATCACAAATTCCATCTGGAATGTATACTAGAAGAAGATGCAGGAGAACAGGACCTGGAAACCACCCACACAGAACATCATATATCAGACAAATGTTGATTAGCTGCTAGTGCTACAAATTAAAAAATAATGGTTTGGATATTCTGCTAGATCAAAAAAATAGGTGATTAAGTGTGACAGAGATGACAAGTCTGTCTCTAGGTGGAAGGCCAGCACGTTCTGCCTTAAGACTGTTAGAATTTTCCCTCTGCTTTCTTTTTTTACCGTCCATTTAAGCTTTGATGCCCTCTTTGTCTTGGTTCAAAATTTTACACATGTGTTTCACTCATCTCTCTGCTGGGAGAAAAAGGCAGGACTAAGACATCCTCTTCCTTATCCTTTATTCTACATGAGAAGAGGGGGCAGGGAGGGAAGGTGCAACTTATTCCATCATGGCAGCAGAGCAGTTTAAGAAATCATATCGGGGGTGAGTTTTGGTTCACATATCAATCACACGACACTCACCAGAAGCACAATGACAACATATGCTTATTGCAGCACAAAATGGATTTAAAAGCAAGAAGTTGTGCTGGAAAACCTCTGGTACACCATAGTCCATAGACCATTTATGTGCTTGAGTCTATTTCTTTAAGCATTTTCTTACCTTCTTGCTGGAGGAAACAGTACATAATATTTTTTCTCATGACTGGTAACAATCTAAATATGCTATTTTTCTCACATTTGACTGTATAGGTTTAAGTGAGGTTATACACCAAGTTTTAGCATAAGCTATGTTTTTTACTTGTTTTTTGTAAACTTTATCCATTAAAGGCCTTTTTATGATTAAGCAGAGAAAATTACTTATAGACATTTTAAAATGTATTTTTGATTCATTAAAAAAACGAAACAGAAGTTCACTCTTACTTCTGCTACTTTATCTGGTACGATGTTTCCTTCATATGGGCATCCCAGGGCACAGGACACATACCTATAATTAAAAGAAAATACAGTGTTCTGTTTTTTTCAATATATATATGTATTCATCCCTGTTACATTAAAAAAAAAAGGTTAAATATAATTTTGAATGCTTAAACCAGTCAATGTAGAATAAAGATTTGAATGAAAAGTTAAAATTACATCAGATGAAAACAGCAGGTTTATCAATTTTCGTTTTAAATCACAGAACAGTAATTTATAGCTTTATTTATGCTCACTACATGCCACAAGATGTAAAGGACTGTCAGTGCAGCCAAGTTAACAATGTTGTAGGAGACTTTATTTTTCTTGATATTTCCTTCTGATGTTGTAAGAGCCAGCTCAAACTTTGCTTTGCCTTGCCTTCACAAGGTATTCAGAGGAACATATCACTTTCCTCCTTGTACTACCTGCCCAGATCACAGTGAGCAACACATGGACACAAACAATTTCTAACAATCCCACCATCTCATAAGTCATCTGAACTATGGTGAATGAGGGAGCTTTCACCCTCTGTCACTGTACTGGCATTTCCGTCCCATTGCCCAAGAAGAATTATAGCTCCATTGCAAGCTGTAATTTAGGTATGCCTTGGGACAAGAAGAAACTGAGAAGCCAAACTGTGTCCCTCAGCAGCTATTGGCTCCACAAACTACAAAAATTGAAAGCCACAACCAAGCTTCCATTGTTCAGCCCTAATACTCTATTAGCATAGAATTCAGTTTAAATTTCCTCATTTTAATGACAATTAAGAGCCATGAAATTGTAATTAAACTTCTAATTGTTTATCTTAAATTGATTAGGAATATGATTAAACTAACCAGAAACATCCACAAAATCAAAGATGTGACTGTAAAAGGATTTACAACAGATTCAGAGGCCTGCAGAGCCCCAGTCCCAGTGGGAGGTTGTTCAACTGCTTAATAGGAGAACAAGAGCCTTCATCAATCTCCCATCATTCCCTTTCGCTCAACACTGAAGGATATAATGTAAAATTATACACTGTATAATACAAAAGGGATTGAACAGATGCCAGTTTGTATGTAGTCAAGGTCCGTGGGGTAAAGGATGTATTGTTCCTTTGCAGTTGAAGGAGAAACTGATTGATAGAATGTGAAATTAGGATCAGTAACAGGCAAAAACAAATTGCAAAAAAAAGTCCATATTTTAATACATAGAGCATATTCCATATCTTATATGAAGGTATGGTGCTGGCTCACTAGAAGTAAAAGTAAGAATGAAGCAAACCTTAAATCTAAAAAGAGCTTGATTAGCTCTGACAAAGAAATGGAAATTAATTTTATTTCCACAAAAGTGATTGGGTACATTACATCCTGCTCATAATTTTAATCCAGATGCCTCCTAGGCATGATTTCAATTACCTACATGTCATTATGAAAACCAGGTTTTTGAAACTTTGCCACAGAATTCATTAAATATCAGCTCCAACTTAGATGTCATTATTTAAATTTCAGAATTCTGAGTTTTCGTATCTACATTAAAGATAAAAAAGTAGCTACTGTTAACTGTTAAACACTGTCCTGACTTTCTGCGACACATATCTCAAAAGTAATTCAGGATAATTTCCTTAATTTGTTTCATGCATACAAAGTTTTTTAAATGAAACTAAGCATGACAAATTTCAGACCCAAAGGACTGCTTTTTACATAATACTACAGTGCCTAGAGCTAGTGAATGCATACACTTACTGAAATTATTTTCAATATCAGCCACAGCACTTTTTACAAAGTGATTAAGAACAGTACTAAATACTAAGTAAATGCAAAACACACAGTATATATATGCATATGTTTCCTTTACTTACATATCTTTACAGGTTCCTAATGGCTACATATGTCAGATCAAGAAGACGTGCATTTGGTAGTGATAATGTGGCATGAATGACATCTGGAATGGAGTAGGGCAAACAAAAGTAAAAGCAGGCCAAAAGGTATCTAGAGAACAACAGAATACTCCCTGTGGCTCACACCAGCGAACAGAAACTTGCCTGAGCTCACATAATTCAACTGGGCCTGCTGGGGTATGAAAGTATGTGGTGACCTGAGGAATCTGCCTACTACAATACACAAATCTGTTTGAGATTATGAACTCTCTGCATACTTACACCATTGTGACTAGACTGACATTTTAAACAAGGAAAATATGGTAGATATAATCTATCTGGGCATCTGATATTCAATATTAAACTGGAGAAAATAGGGATTACTGAAAGAATTTGACAGGAAAAGAACTTCCTACCAGAGAGACAACAAATTCCTGTGGAGAACAAAAAAACAAGTTTTCAGTAGAGTTCATCAAGAATGAGCTTGGCAGAATGTTATCTAATAATTTCACTTAATGAGTTGGAATAAAAAGTAGGGATGTGGTGATAACATTAAATTTCTTGGTACTGTCAGTATGAATAAAAAGCAAAATGAAAAGCACTGAGATTCCATGGCGAATGGACAGGAGCGTTAGAAAAAGGACTCAGTTGATGGCAATGACAAAGAAAGTGAAATGCCTGAAGTGTAGCTATAAAAAAGTAAAGTGCACTCCAGGCATATATCAGGATAAGCATTTTTAATAGAGGACATAAAATAGAGGAAAGAATGACAAAGTAAGCTGAGCTGGAAGGGATTCACAAGGATCATTGAGTCCAACTCCTGGCTCTGCACAGCACCATCCCCAAGAATCACACCATGTGTCTGAGAGCATTGTCCAAATGCTGCTTGAACTCTCTCAGGCTCAGTGCTGTGACCACTTCCCTGGGGAGCTGTTCCAGTGGCCAGCCACCCTGTGGGTGAAGAATGTCTTTCTAATATCCAACCTAAATCTCTCATGGCACAACTTCAGGGGTTATCACAGAGAAGAGATCAGTGTCTGCCCCTCCTCTTCCCCTCATGAGGAAGTTGTAACTGCAATGAGGTCTCCCCTCAGTCTCCTCCAGGCTGAACAGACCAAGTGACTTCAGCCACTTCTCACACACTTTCCCTCAAGGCCTTTCACCATCTTTGTTGCCCTCCTTGGGATGCTCTCTAATGCTTTCATATCTTACATTGTGGCACTCAAAACTGCCCCCAGCACTCGAGGTGAGGCTGCCCCAGGTCAGAGCAGAGCAGGCTAATCCCCTCCCTTGCCTGCCTGGCAATGCTGTGCCTGATGCCGCCCAGGACAGGGTTGGCCTTCCTGGCTGCCAGGGCACTGCTGATTAATGTCAAACTACCACTCACCAGGACCCCCAGGTGCCTTTCCACAGCACTGCTTTCCAGCATCTCAGTCCCTAGTCTGTCAGTACATCCAGGGTTGCCCCATCCCAGGTGCAGAATCCAGCACTTTCCCTTGTTGAACTTCATATAGCTGGGGATTGCCCAGCCCTCTAATTTGTCAATGTCTCTCTGCAGGGCCTCCCTGCTTTTGAGGGAGTTGACAGCTCCTCACCGTTTTGTATCATTTGCAAACGTGCTTAGTATCCCTTCCAGTCCTGTGTCCAAGTCATTTATGAAGATGTTGAAGAGCACAGGGCCTAAGATGAAGCCCTGTGGAATTCCTTTTGAAAAGGTCTTGTGGCATTCTTATTGGAAATAAGAGATACGATTTGAGTCATTTGTAGAAAACTTCATGCAAGTTGGAACATAGGCAGGCAAGCACTGAGTACTGCTAGTGGGGTACAGAGACCCTAGCGTGTGAAAGGAGAAAACATACACGTCTGTGTGAAAGAGGAAAAATAATCATGTCTGGTCTGAGTATTTGCCAGGATACCTAGAATTAGGGCAGTGCTGAGTGCGATGCTTTGTAATTGCATTTATGTGGTTCCAAACCAGTAAGTGGAAGTGCAAGGAAATAGGTTTCAATACAAAGGTAGATCTGTTATCTACAGATAAATTTGGCTGTTACACGTTCCTTTTATTTGTTGCTATGAAATAACCCATAGGGTATTAAAATCACAAGAGCAGAGCCAAAGCACAGCCCCAAGACTTCCACCCATGCACCTCCAAAATGGGAGACGGCTTCGAAGAATATGCTGCAGAACTGCTTGGAAAGAAGAAAATTACCAAGAAACAGCCACAGAGAGCAACAGAAGACACAGGTTTAAACAAGAGTCTGATCAACTGCAGCAAACACTACTGACAAATCAAGAAGAATGAGGATAGACTACTGTTTCCGAGATCTTGTCATCAGGGAGTTTGGTGAGAGCTGTAGCAGTTGCAAGCAAGGAACAGAAGCCAAAGTGTAGGAGTTATAGGAGGGAATCACAGAAGAGGGTCTCCAGACAGTAATTATAAACAGCGCCTTCAATGAGCTTAGGAATGAAGAAGAGATAGGCGATGAGATATGATATGAAGAACCAAGTAGGGTCAAAGGTGCAATTTTTAAGAGGTAAATGCTTGCTTATATTGCAAGTGGAAAAGAGCCAGAGGACAGTGAGAGGTTAAGAAAGAGAATAAGGGAGGGAAGAAATAAGAGGAAGAACAGAACATGGGGTCACTGGGGCAAGTGGAGGGGGTACAGATGGAAAGTAGACAAGAAACTTCTGCTGCTCTGACAGTGGAGGAGAAAGGACAGAAGGAATAGGATATGGTATCTATTTTTCTTAGGAGAAAAACCAAGATCCTGTGTGAAGAAAAGCAGCAGAGGAAAGAGAAGAGTTTGAGAAATAAATTACAAAGACAATTGGGATTTAATTTGTGAATTCAATTAAGTTGGAGAATACAGCTGTTTTCTAAAAAGATAGCAGGACTGAAAGAAAAAAAAACATGCCATAATGAAAAAGACTGTATTAGTCTCAGAATATTCACTAGAGACACTTCACAGTATGAGAGCAGAAGCAAATATCTGGGAGTTCACAAAGTAGAGTCTGCAATGGAAGTGTTTAATTCTAAGTATGTGCTTAAATCTTTGCTGAATCAAGGCCAGACATAGCTTAACTACATCTTCAGCATGCAATCAAGAAAACAGCCCGTGAAGCCAGAGAGGGAAAGAAGGACTCACAAGTGAACACATCTATACAGCTGCTTTAGGAACACACTGGCATATGCTGTTTTGCTCACTCAGGTTCTGTGAAATCAGAACTCCTCTGTTAAAGAAGAAGTGATAAAAATAAGTTTTCTACTTGTTTCATCTGACAGCATTTATCCAGTTTTTTGTCTGTCTACAGATTTAACTGCAGATGAGTATCATTTGGTCTTCTAAATTGTTTTCTATGCATATAAAACAAAGAAAAAAAACCCAACAACTTTACTGTGTAATATTTTGCACAAAAATGCTGAACAGCCTCTGGGGATGGGGAGGGAGAAGGAAGAGGAAGAGAGTTTTCAATTTCTTCCAGCATGCTAAAACCAAATTTCAATGTTCCACAAATGGTAAAGACAGTATAAGATCCCCATGATCAGGGTCACTAGGAGTGGTGATAATCACATCAGCCCAATGCCTGTGAAGTGAAGGGTATAAAACCAAAAACAGGGTAAATGAGCAAACTTTTCTTAACCAAGGTCTGTTAAAAGGAAAATGAATCCAAGAAGAAACTGAACTCTGTGTTGTAATCAACCCTTTGTCAAGTTGTTTTCTGCAGGAGTCCCAGAGCCAGATCCACAGCTGCTGCCACAGCTGGAAGCATGGAGCCTCCTGAGAAGCCAGTTGCAGACTCAGATGCTGCTGTTTCCTGTTTATTATTATAGTGTAAGTTTACATATAATTTACCATGTTCACTGCAGATGTATTTATTTTTATTGGATGTTTGTCCTAAAATGTACATGCCTATTATTTGGTGAATTCATAATATTAAGGTTGATCTATTCTGTCTCTCTGCAAAGAAAACCATTTGTTAAAAACAGGCAATCTTTACTGTAGGGAGAAAGAAAACACAAAGAAGAGAAGAAAAGAGAGAAAGGAGATCCTTCCAGAAACAGAATCTCCAAGCCAAGTCCAAAATGTGTAAATAAGGCCAGGATCTTTTTTCCACATCTGACTTAAAAAAACCCAAAAAAACAAAACAAAAAAAAAAAACCAAAAAACCAACCAACCAACCAACCAACCAAAAAAACCCCAATCTCTCCATGTGTTTAGTGCCCTGTTAAAAGTAATATATATCCTATTCTCAGTGAATATTACAGAAAAAAAAATTTACTCTTTTTAAAATGCCCAGAAAACACTGTTAAATTGGGAACGATGTTCTAGAAAAGAGGTACTTCCCTAAAAACGTAACCAAACCATTACAATAATGAAGGGCCACTTAACCATTTAACTTTCAATAACTCTCTCAAGTTATCCTTGGATCAATCAGTAACACACTAGCAAACACATCATATTTGTTACTTTATAATTTCATACTAACGTTTCACATCTGACTCACTCTACCCTCGTTTTTACTTCCCACAAGGATCCTTTTGTTTTGTTTTTTTTTTTAAGCAGATCTTCTGGTCTGCTATTAATATTTTCTCTCTGCAGGTACAAAAATATTGGGTAAAAGTTGGTATAAATTTATTTCTAAGGAAAACCTCTCCTCTCACACAGTGCAATCATCCACTGTGATAGAGTTAGTACAGTGGTTCAGAGATCCTTTTCTTAATCTGTTCCCAGCACAGAGAAATTTACTAAGACCCCACATTCTAGTAATCTCTGGCTTCTTAAACTTCTCCAGGGCACTGAGACCACTTAGCTTAATACTGTGAAACCCTGTGGATTTGTTTACCATTCACAAGCTAAAATGTGTTGCTTCGAAGTCTATTAAATGTTCATCTACATTTTGTTGTTTCCATAGGCTCAAATATAGGTTCACTTATAATGACATGAAGGTGTTACATAGGTTTTCCTATCTAGAAAAGTGATAACAGTATAAATCACAATACTATCAAAATAATTGTGACTATAGTCTTTAAAATGGAGATTTTAAAGCAATGTGGGAAAAAAAAAGTGTATTCCAGCCCTAAGTATTCCAGAATACCAGAAAATATGAGTTCTACGTTTCTGTATGTATTCGTAAAATACACACAGCTTTGTACTGTATATATTTGTGAAAACTGAATTGTTAGAGTTTATCTGATAGTATTTCTAATTACATATAAAAAATTCAATACTGTGAGGCCATGCAAATATCTCAAGTTGTTCAGGATGAACTGTAATAAAAGAAAAAAAAAAGAACATTGTTGAACTGAATTATAAATATCAGGTTATCTTGATAATCAGAAGTTTTAGATAACCAGATGTGTCTATAAACAAAACAGACTTCACTATTAGTTTCTAAAATCACTTGTTGTAAGTACATTAAAATAAAAAGAATGTGTTCTTTCATTATTTTTTTCAAAATAAATCCAGGTATCATTAGCCCAAGACAAGGGTAACTAAAATCAATTCTTTCTCTTTAAGTTTTGATTATATTTTGTTTAATATGTGTATTAGCATCAAAGTCAGCCATTAAATATTTCCTATAATCCACAAGGAATTACATATGTTGCAACCTATAAGCTTTATTATAGCATAATATAAAAGGTGGAACTAATAATAATAGTAGTAGTAGTAGTAGTAGTAGTAGTAGTAGTAATAATAATAAAAGCAATAATTTGTTATCAATTTTTCATGGAAAAAATACTGCTATATTTCAAGTATATCAACCAGTATTTGAATTCTGTGCAAATACATATATAAGCCAAATATTGATATATTTCAAAATGCTTTTATGTACTGCAAACTGTACCATATGACTCATTCTTAAAATGCATAAGACATAAACAACAGAATTACATGGTGTAGTTCAGAATTAATGTGTGATTACATGTGCTTTTAATTTATGAAGCAGCATCTTTGTAAGGAAATGCTTCTAGAGATATTTTAAAGCAATCATTTGCATCTGTTTTTCTAACACTGAACCACTAAACATTTGCATACACATTCATATTTGCATAAGTGGCCTTAAAAGGGCTATTACATGAAAATTTTTCAGGTCTGGAACATAATTACAGCTTTTAATTGTTGACCATGGAGAAGTGCTTTTTAGTAGAGGAAAAAATTACAACCTTTCAGGCTTGTATCCCCTGTTCATTTTTCATTAGGAATATGAAACTGAATGTTTCAGAGGGAGATAGTCTGATTTTATGTCATTGTCAGAGGACTCAAAGTACCATTTGTGGAAAAGAGGGAAAAATCCCAGTCCTTACTTCCTTAACTGTTGTATTGTACTAATTGAAATTCATTCCTGTGTCTTTTAAATTTTGGAATATATTACCTTAAAAGAATCCAGCTTAATGGAATACATTAACTTGGAAGAAACCAGCTTAATCAGAATTAACATTTTCTTCATATGTACATTAATGATACATTTAACTTAAAGGACAATCCAAGCGACTACTTCCAATTACCATCTCCCACCATTTTTTATCAATCCTGGCTGTTAGACTTATTTTTTAATCACTGAATAAGTTGTGATATTTTAATAGTACTTGAATTATACATTAAAAGGTGCAAATTTAAAAACAGCACTATTTTGTGTCACTTTACATGCAAAACACACATAGTAGTAATTAGCTGATCAAACAGTTCATAACACATTTGGCTCAGTGTCTTCACAGAGTGTGTCCCAGATGTTACTGTAAAATAAAAAAAAACAAAAAAAACCCCCCCAACAAAACCCCAACAAAACCCCACCCTTTTATGATGCTAATAAATGGTGTAACTTCTAAGACCATATGCAACATTTCAATTCTTCATAAACATTTGAACTAATTTAGTAAACATTTAGAAAGCCGTGGACTGTGCTACAGATTTTAAATTTGACAACTGACAACATAAATTTTTTGGATGATGATCGAGTCAATGTTAGTGCAGCTGTAGTAACAGTAAGACATGCAAAAGCCTAAAGTTTAGTTTCAACTGTTTGAGTGCATTTTTCATAAGATTCAAGGATTGCCAATGATTTATGTTCACTAAATAAATAGTAAATTGCCAGTAAAAATAGGAAATAAAATTTGAACCCTTAAAATTATTTTTGGAAGTATTTTTCAACTGCTCAAATAAGGAGTTAGGGCAAGGCACTAAATTATCCATTTCCTGCAAATAAATAACACTTTAAACAATAATAGCACTTTATAAAGGAAACAATCTCTGTATTGAAATGAACACAAATACAATTTATGCTTATTATTTTTATTACCTTAGTAATTCTAGCAAAATATTTAGCCTACAAAATGTGTAGTCTTGGGAGCTTGATGGAGGAAGGGCTGCAGGTTTTGGCTATGATTCTTTAAATTAGCCAATGTCTAAAAGGGTGATTAAAAACAAAGTCCACAGAGTAAAAATCTTTTCCTGCATAGCCAACAGTTTCATTTTGTGACGCCTTGCAGTGCAAAGCCTATTAATACATTTCTTCTATCTCTTGTAATTCACACAAATTACAAGGTTCTAATTCTTAGCCTATTCACAGGTAGGATGGGATTCATTTGTTCTTACTTCTGATATCAGAGATAATCATCTACAGCCTAGCCATAGTCAGGCCACCTATAGAATGACCAACACTGAAACACTGAATGGACCTCAATTCCTTTGCAGCCAAAACAATGGATCATCCAGAGAGGGTTTCATCTTATCCTATGGCAGGTACTTTTTAAAAGCACAGAAGTAAGTAAGTAATCCACAGCCTGAAGATTGCCTAATTCCCTCTAGTAACTACTAGAAGATTTAGGATGACAAGCCCAGACTTGTTGTGTGGTCACATTCAGATGCGTCTCATGTTAGAAAAATAGTTGCAAACAATATATAATTACTGTCACTAAATAGAAGCCACACAACAAAAAACCTGAAACTAATCTCTTCAATTGAGTAACAACCAGTCAAACCATGAGTACCTATTCCAAATACTGAATTTCAAAAAAACCTTGCCACAAACCCTTGACTGTCTCATTAAAAATTTTGGCGTTTAAAAATTTTTGCATGGAATTGGGATACAAAAATCCCATTTATTTTATCTGTCAGTAAAAGCCGCTTCTTTAGCAGCAGCTAAATATGGGACCATAAATCACAGACTTTAATAGCTAATTCTGTTATGATTGCTTCATTTCCAGGAAAAAGTCACCTTGGTTGCACTGAGTACTTCTGTGAAATCTGAATACTTCTGTGAAATATTTCTGTGAAATACTTCTGTGAAAGTTTTACTTTCTGAAGATCTTATAGCTTTTTTTTAATATTTTTAATTTTTTTTAAAATTGTTAATTGAGGAAGAGAAACCCCAGTATTTTATCTCAAACACAACTAAAAACTTCAGAGGTCTTCCAAATGTACTGCAATATTTGGGAACTAATGAACTACTTTCGCTCAAGTACTAGTGAATTCCCTATAGTAGTGCAGGCTTTTATTGGATATTGCTACCAGAGAAAATCATGGTTTAGTTTTCTAGAATTAAGTCTGAAATGTCAGTCTGTCAGTCTCCCCCCTCACAAGCAGTTGAAACGTTGAAAACAGACTTAATTACTTCGTGGATTTGGCATTCAAAACTGATGCTTCTTCTTTAAGGATGTTTTTTCATTTCTTTTACTAATTAAAATTTTAAGTCCACCTTTTAGACCTTTGTTCAACTGCTGAGAGATCTAATATTAAAAAAAAGAAGTCCCTCTGAATCCTGTATTTCTATATTCATGCTTCTGCTATTTTTTTCTGGTCTTCAGAATTCTACTCAACTTTAAATCTGCTCACTTTGTAGTATATCTGATATTAAGCAACTCATAATTAAGCAAAGTGTTAAGCAGTCAGAGTGTTAAGTCAAAATTACAAAGCAGTCAAAGTGCTCTGTAACATCCTGCACCTGGCATGACAGGCTCAATAAAATCGTCCTGCATTTACTGTATGATGTTTGTCTTATGTTTGCACGCTGAAGTGAAATTACAGATATCTGTACTGGATACACAAAGTAAGCACTTTCAAAATATAATCCAATTGCATTTTCCTTGAGTTCAATTATCTCCTTCATCTTCATCTCTGTACTGTTTTTCTGTTTGTGCCACTATCTGGTTCTTGATATTCCTCCCTTTTGTTTTCATTCTTTTTATTGTTACTTTTTTTTTTTTTTGCTGTGCTGTTCTTGTTTTACCTTTTTCTGCCTCCTACTTCCTTCTCCTGGTTTTTTTTCTAATTTTTTTTATTATTTAGGTGTGAAGAAAAATAAAAGCCACATGGTTTGTCAGATAGTAGACAATAAATATTTGGGAATTTTGTAGAATCCTGTCATGGGAACAGTTACTTCCATCACATCAATGTATCAGTGCCAGAACAATTGCTTCTGGCATGGGACAGATGCAATAGACATATAACCTAGGGGGGAAAAAGCACCAGGTTACCACTTTTTTAAATATGTGAAAAAAATAGTACACAGAAGACAAATTAATATTTTAAGCTGAAAATCAATCTACAGTACATTATAGGGGCTTCTTCATCACCTGCAATTTACATCTTATGGACAAGTTGCAAAGTCCCTCTTTTGGCATCCATAATTATCCAAAAACTTCTAAAATGCATAGGCTTTGAGGCTTTCCTGGATGGTTGGTTGCCTATATTGTACCATTTGGTTGAATTTTATTACCTAAATACAGGATTATGAAACAGGAAATATCTCCTGACATGCCTAGACATCTGGGAAAACCAGAAAAGAGAAGTTTGGTGGGAAAATATTTACAAGTGGCTATGGTTTGTTGCTATACATGTGCTGTTTTTTTCTGAATTGACTGCCTATTCCCTTAACCACACCTTTCTGGGACCTAAAATTCAGGCATCCCTGGGCTTATTCCTTCTGGAGAAATCAAAATGCTGGTTATGTTCTCAGCTCAGAATTTAGTTTCAGAAAAAATGTGACAAACAGTGGTAGCAGAGAGCTTTTAAATAACAGACCTCTTATAAGAGAAGTTGCTCAGGGAGGCAAATCCTGACCTTACCTGGCAGATTAGCAGCTGGGAAAAGTATTTGAACTCTGGTACAAGTTACTATTTCTTAACACAATGAACATCCTTACTTCCCTGTTTGGTGATTTTCCACCTGAAACATATCCAGGCTATGGAAAAAGAACCCAAGCATTTATGATCTATCCTTGTTTGGCTGTGTGTGTGAAAATCATAAAAGCACAGAATGGTTTGGGTTGAAAGGGACTTTAAAGATCATCTAGATCCAACACCCCTGAAATAGGCAGGGACACCTCCTTCTACTAGACCAAGTTGCTCAGAGCTCCATCCAGTCTGCCCTTGAACAGCTCCAGGGATGGAGCATCTACACCTTCTCTGGGCAAACTGTGCCAGTGCCTTACCATCCTCACAGAAAAGAATTTCTTCCCAGTATCTAATCTAGAACTACCCTTTTTCATCTTGAAGCTTTTCCCCCTTGCCCTATCACTACAGTTCCTGAGAAAGAGACTCTGTCTCTCTTCCCTGTAGCCCCCTTCAGACACTGGAAGGTTGCTATGAGGTCTCCACAAAACCTCTTCTCCAGGCTGAGCAGCCTCATCTTTATCAGCCTGGTGTTGTAGGTGAGGTGCTCCAGTCCCTCCACTGGACTTGCTCCAACAGTTCCATGTCCTTCTTATGCTGGGGACACCAGAACTCTATGCAGCACTCCAGGTGGGGTCTCACCAGAGCAGATGGGCAGGATCCCCTCCCTCACCCTCCTGGCCATGCTCCTTTTGATGCAGCCCACGAAATAATTGGCTTTCAAGGCTAAAAGCATGTATTGCTGGTTCAGATGGAGTTTTTCTCAACCATCACCTACAAATCCTTGGGCTGCTAGACAAGATGATCTCCAGAGTTCTCTCTCAACCAAAACCATACTGCCATTCTGTAGATCCTCTGGGGCAGAGATATACTAGAAGTCAGATTTCCCTTTCTCAAGGCAAATGCCCAAACAACCACATGTTCATGTGAAAAAAAGTGTGCAGTAGCATTATTCATCACTATTTCTGGAGCAAAGAGAACCCAGTATTTATTCCCAGACAGGTTTTCGAGTACTTAGTCTTGGAGGTATCTACCTCTACCTATTTTCAAGTCCAGGTATTTTCTGAGCATGTAGTTTACATTACTAATAATCCTCAAGAAATCTCACTGTTGAGTTTATCCTTGAATCTATGTGAGCCCTTCTGCACTCACAAGGACCTTCACAAATAATCTTAGGTAAGTAGTTCTTACCTGTGATTAAACGAAAATGGAAATGAAAACCAATACTGTTCAAGAGCAAGTACCATTCAGGATCATTTTAAGTTAAAAAATAAATACTGGACAATTCTGGAGTTTCATGCACTGGAGACTCAAAAATTTCAATGGCTGGGTTTTTAGGTTAATTTATATACGGAATAATTTTTTCTTAGGAGTAAATTTGTTTTCTCACTTTTATACTTTGATGCTACAATGTATGAAGTGATACATTATGAATTCTACAATAAAATAAAAGTTTGTAGGGTGTTTTTTAAGGTGCCAGCAAGTGTTATTAATTCTCAACAGCACAAAATAAATTTTATTCTGTCATTTGTGATGATAAAAATATTTGTATAATAAAATTGTTATTTTATAAACACAGCTTTCTTTTTTTCCAACTACCACAGAAAAAGAGTCACCATCAGTAGTTAAATGCAGAAATGCAGAAATAATTATATATATTCAATCTTTCAAATAAAAATCACAGTAAAGACTATTATTACAATTCATCTACAATATAAAAATTCAGTAATATCCTTTTCTACTGGTAGCAAAAAAACCCTGTAACTAGAATAACTGTATTATTTTAGAATCGTTATATTTACCCACGCACTGGAATATTCATATTCCTTGCAGATTTAGTGACTTCTTCAAACCTTTCTATGCTTTCTTCAATTGAACAATTAATGTTCATTTTGCTAAAAGATTCAGATGCAGCACCAAATACTGAGACTTCTGTAGCTCCTGCTGCAATCTAAGAAATAGATTTCAAGAAAACAGAAAAATAAGACTGTATTAATATATTAGATTAAGCATTTAATTCTGTCAACATTGTAGAATTTTAAAGCACATTAAGTATACCATCCATATCTAAAATCTAACTTTACTTCCATTTTTTTTAATCTATTGCATACAGACAGATTGAATCAAACTTGAAGATCATTCATTATGGCCTATTTTCTTCCTCTTCTTAGCAGTAAGTTAAACATGTTTTTAAAGTGATGCATGATAAAGGTAGTAAGATGTAGGAAATCATATGAACCAACTATAGAAACTACAATGACTGATGCTTATATTCATCTCTCCAGAAAAGGAAAAGGTCATGTAACTCTCACAGTGTCTGTTCCTGCTGAATACCAGGAAGGAATTCAGGAATTGTCATGCTTGGGAAAGCTTTCTGTGTGCATATGCCTAGAGCAGCAACAATAACCAACACAGATTTCCTTGTTAGAGCTAACTCTAGGATCAAGAGCTCCATTGGTCTTGGTATAACAGTTGATATGGATAATATGGAAAATGTGTATGTGAGAGTCTGCTGAGAGAAATCTCAGAGCAAACACCAGTCTAGAAAATGTCTAAATGTGGTGACTTCACTGAAGAGGCAATTAGCCTGAGCTTGTACTCAGGACCTCAGTAAATCAACTAATATGAAGCAAACTAGAAGGCTGAAAGCCAAATGAGAGGAGAAGAAAGCATTTAAACTTAGGAGAATAGTTAATTAACTCTCACTTTCCATTCAGAATACTCTTGTTCCATGAAAATATATGGAGCTTTACCCTTTACTCTCTGCCTCTGCAGGATAATGTCTCAGCTTCAGCAACCCTTACAGGGACAAATATTCTTTCAGAGAGAAAAAAATATCAGCAAGGAAGAATGCAGGAATCATCTACAACTATTTCTTCATTGTTTTCCCTTCATTATATCACTAAATACAGTACAGAGATATAGCACAATTAATTCAACTCATACAAGCTACCACTGAGACGAAGTTGTGGCACTATAATCTGACTGCTGATAGTTAAGTTGACTGCACAGGATTCTGTTTTAACAGATATTTCAGTATAGGAACTGAATGATAGTCTATACCACAAATGCCCACCAAGCAGTAGGCTTTCCAAATACAGCTCATCCTATATCAGGACAAAAACACAGAAGAAATAAAAATTTTCAAAAAACAAAAAAGTGTAAAGATTTGGCTACCAATGTGTATATTTTAAGAAGATTGAACTGGTCTATTTTGACACTTTCAAGCACTTCGAGTCTATAATTTTAACTATTGATTTTGGAAGAGCTAAAACAATTTAAACTTTCAAACCCTACCAAAATGAAAAGCAGAATTGCTATACAGCTTTTTTATTTAAATGAGTCTTTCCTCATCCTTCTTCCATATTTTTTAATATGGCACTCATCAGAAACTTCTCTAGGGCCAGCAAGTCAAAGAGGAAGGACTGTCTTACCCTTTATATACAAGCATCATTTAAAGGAACTTACAAAGTTCCTGATCAATGCCTCCATCAAAATATGAACACACAGAGCTTAACATCACTCTGTGAATTTCCCCATTTTTCATAATTAAAATTGAGTTTTCAGTGAAAAAAACTAGAGCTTATTTCAAACATTAAATAGCTGGTTTCTGGTACTGAACTGAAAGTGTCTGAAACATAAAAGAGGTAAATGTGGACAACACCTATGAAGGCACTTACAGCAGAATGAAAACCTTGAAGATTAGGTGTGAGAACGGGATACTGCACTCCAGGATGCCGCTCAATACCCCTCATTACTTCTTTGTGATCTGCCATCTAAAATATATAAATAATTTTTATTGATCAGCAGTCATTTTCTGATTTTAAATAGCTAAACAAAAATTGGCTTAGACTGTAGTTTTGCCTTCATTACTTTTAAAGTTCATAAAAAAAGTCAAACAACAAAGGCGTTAAACTGATTTTGTACAAATATTCTTTTTTAAAATTTCTTAACTTTTAAGTCTTTGAGTTGTAATCTTTTTAGATCTATATGAATATAGAACTTGTGCTAAGATTTCTACAGTGTTCCTTTGTGTGTATCTGTAAAATATAATTTGCATTATAAATTGACAGACTTATAATCATGCTGCTCATGAAATCTTATAGCAACTTCAACTTTGCTTCACTGGACTAAATAGGTGGAATTACCAGAATAAAAGAGATTTAAAAAACATACAAATCTTGAAAACTTTAGCACTCTGATAAATGCAACTTCACAATGTTACGCATAACTGCACTTGAATTACTCAGTACCATAATCAGCACATCTGAAAAGAGTAAACATGTCTGTTCTTAAAAGCAGAGCAAAATCCAGTTGTCTGAATAGTGTAACATTTCAATATATTTAGAAGTTTCTTTCTAAAGAAGAAAATACTTCTTTACCATAGCAAAGATCAGAGCGCTTGTTTTTCTTAGTCTCCCCTCACAGATCTCCCTTTTTAAGATATTCTTACATTTTTCTCACAAATTCAGGATTAAATATACTACCTGTACTAATCAAGACTATGAACGAAAGTCTTCCTCATTTAATAAAATGCAGATTATTTAGACAAGCTTAATTTCTTAAAAGAAGTGGGTTGAAAACAAGCATTTTTCACTGGTGTGTGTGCCTGAAAACAATACAGTTAATAAAACATATCCCTCTTATTTCATGTCTTAAAGATTCTGAGTTTTAAAAAAAGTATAGTACATTTTAAATGCATTTAAATGAGCTCTCATAAAAGCAAATCTCTCAAGCAAACAATATTAAATTGGATTTCTGTTTCTTTCCACACTGGTGAAAAGTCATTTGAGAAGTACCACATGAAAAGGTATATGAACTACAGAGCTTTCATTACTCTCTACTTTCAGCAGATACTTTATTGATAGCTATGCAGTACCACAATTCTAAATACAGGGTATTAAATTAAACCACATTATTAACTAATACTACTGGTAACCTGGAATCTTCCTGTCACTAGCTTCCTTCTATGAAAATGAATGGACTAAAAATATCAGAAAAATTCATGTATTCCTCTTCAAATGTAAGCCCAACATGAATCTGTAAGGATGTCAATATATGGTACAAAAAGTGTGTTACAGCCGGACACAATTAATTTCTTCAGGAAGTAAGTGATAACATAAAGCAACTTTTTCTGTTTGCTTCTATGAGAACTAAATTGGTTTCATAACCTCACAAGAAACCCCTTTGTAAATGCCTTAGTTTTTTAAGAACAATTTTTCATTCCTTAATTTAAGTAGCAGCTATATTTCTCAGGGCAAAGAAGAATATCTGAAACCAAATTATTAATTAAATGGCAAATGCTGGAACTAAATGCATGCTCCACAATTATAGTCTGGCTTAAAATATACTGGAAAACCAAAATGACAATTTTTCAACCAGTATAAACCTGCCAGATCCAAATAATATTATATGTATTAAATTTGTCCCATTGCTATTTTTCCTATAAGTAAAATCCCATCTTTGCATATATTGCATGCTATAAGATTTTAAATTGTAATAAAATATTTCTTTTCCCAATTTCTTTAAATATAAGCTTCCTAATAGTAGGTATTTATAATTTTTGGCTGTTTAGGTTATAGGTGTGGGATCCTGTTTTACATGGCACCTTGCTACTGTGGAACTTTCTCTTTTAGATTTTTCAGTAAAAAAATCTCTGCCAAAAACAACAGTGGATGGGAAACCATAAAAAATTTAAAATACTAAAACCAGAAATAAGTAAATGAGTGATCTAAACATAACTGTAAATTCTATTCCCATGACCTGTGGGAAGACAAAAGAGCAAAGACAAAGTCAAGACTGCACACTCTATCAAAGCAACACAATCTTATCTTTTAAATAAAAACATTTTAGACACAAATTAAGCCATTAAAACAAAGTATTCAGACATGAATTTAAGATAAGAAGGGATTGTTCATTTTTTTCTAAACTGACAAACCTGTACTAAATTTGGTACTCCTAATGGCTAACAGGAAAATTAAATAATTAAACAAGAAACTAAGAAATACACCTTTACTTTAGACTTTTTCTTCAAACATTTAAAAAATTACATTATCCTCTCTTGCAGTAACTGACAAAGTGTGATGGCACATGGAAAAACTTAACCTATACCCTTTTAACAGACATGATGTCATTGCCCCTGCATTGATGCCAAAGAAATTCTGCATTGTCACCCTTCTCTTCCCCTTTCCTATTATCCTTCTTTTACTCTTCCCTGGTGACCCTGAGAACACTGAAATTAATCAAAGGAGTCCCTCACTGTTGAACAGTTTGCTTTGCTAACTCATGAATAAGCATGACCATAGTATGCTTTTCTCAGAGAAAAGCCTAGAATACAGTCCAGGCCCAGGATGTATTTCTCAGTTTAAAATGGACAAACTTTATTTACATCTTGTCAGATGGGTAACATGCAATAGACATTGTTAAAACTGAAGTATTTTCTCCATTAATTAACTTCTTGCTTTAATTTGTTAATAACTTGTATGCTCCTTAACGAATATAAAGTATACAAATGCTTCTGTGCAAACAAGTGTGTAATTTCTTGAAAAATATTTTAAATTATATAGACAAGTATTGAATTATCTCCTTACTTTCAGTAAATAATTAAATTGCACAAACAGTAGCTAAACAGTAAACTTCTGGACTAAGCCTGAATTTGCAGCGATAAATCTCAAATGAAAACGTAGCCAAAGCAGCAAAACTGCCAAAGCAGTTTTGCTGCTGATTCCAGAAAGGTTAGGTTTTCTGCTAAATACTACCAATGTAAAAACTAATTTTTGAAAAATAATGAGCAAATCATGATTCATCAAAACTTATGTGTAGTTGCTGATAGAGTGCTAGAACCCCAAAATAAGTAATGTGCCTAACTACTACTATGTATTCAGAAGTCCCAAATTTAGATCCTCCAAACACATTTCCAAATGTGGAAAATTACACTTCATTTAGGGAAAAAGAAAATAATGTATGCTACTTTTTCTTTTTACATCAATGACTACTAGTTTTGGAAGAGTAGGAAAGTAGAAACAATATTAAATTATATTAATGATGTGACACCATCCCAAATCTTTAGTTACAACTGAATGTTACATAAATAAATGGAATGGCATTTAAATTGAAATAGTTCTGAATGGAGGTGGTTTTACGTACCTGTGGCACCCATTTGGATGAAACAAAACTGGTCACTTCTATTGCAGGCAGGCCTGTTTTGGAAAGCTGGTTGATTAACTCAATTTTTATATCAGTTGGGACTATCACCTATAGACATGGAGACACACTTTAGCAAAGTATTTCATACGTAAGAAACTTTTGTAAGTGAAATGTTCCCTGTACATAATCAATACTTTTTTTTTTTAAATAATGAACTACACTTACACATTTTACCATAACTCTACTGTTTCCTGACAGTAGGAAGCTACTGTATAAGGAAGGTACTTGGCAGTATACATAATCTTACTCCATTTTTCTGCCCATCACAAAACAAAGCAGTTCTGTAGAACTGGTCATAAATCTGGCCTCATGATTTGTTAATAACCAAACTACCAAGAAGAGACAAAGCAAATAGTAACAGTTTGACCAGAGAAAAATGGGAGGAAAAAAGCTCCACAACTGAGGCAGAGTAACTCCATTCCGCTAATACTACTAACATCTTTGATATCAGTAACAATTATGCATGCGAGCTCATCCTCCCATTTGTGGAAATAGATGACTGTTTCGATACAAGTACCTTATACCCTCGTTCAATCTTCTTCCATGCTTCTCTACCACACTTCAGGCAAATAATACTATCAAAAGAATAATATTTTTCCCCTGTGTCTCTTTAGCAGGAAGCATGATAAAACCTATTTTACTATTCCTTCTATATTAGCACTTGCAGCAGAAATACAAGTTACAAAGATAGCCAGCATTTCATAGTGTTTGCCAATTATGTCAGGACAGAATGTTATTGACTGACAAGACAAATTCCAGTAAAAAGAAATGTTAAGTAACAGAAAGGCTAGTTAGCCAAGTATAGAAAGAAATTATGTGACTTAAAAGCTGGATAAATAAGAATACATTTTTATTCTAATATAAAGAGAAGTTAGCAGTATGAAAAAGAAATAGATACATTTAATAGTACAAAATGGAAGAAACATAATTAGCAGGATGTACATGTTCTACACAATGAAAATAACACTAACTTCCAGGTCAAAGCATGCAAACAAAAAAAAAAAAAGCTACCTTTTCATTTTGTAATCCATCCCTTGGCCCAACTTCTACAATCTTTACGTACTCAGGCAGTCCAGATGCTTGAGGTTCCTGAAATAAAAATCAATATTGAAACACAAAACAATTAAGGTCACCTAGATGAAATTGTACAGCTTGCATTTGTCCTTTCATATTATTCAGGGTATAAAGTCATATTGTCAACATTAAGTTTGCTCAGGGCATTTAAAAATCTGTGAGAACATGTTCCACACCGTGACCTAAGGAATAAAAGTTAAAAACATAAGTTAGTGAATGTTCCACTGCTCCTTTGAGGTCACAGAAGTTTATTAAAAATGTATATAGAACCATAAATGAACATTGAGTTTTACAGTGAACATTGAGTTTTACAGTGAGAAATATTTCCATTTCAAAAATCTTTCCAATGAACAATCCAGTCCTCCAAACTTATAACTGAATGTTCTCAATTTAACTTAACAGGTACTTCTCTATAAATGTTTGCAAAACTTGGCTATAAATCTGAAAAGAACATAGCAGTCAAGAAATGTTGAAGAGATTATTAATGAAAGATGAAAGTTATTTCTCTGACTGAAAATAAAGGTTTTTTTTAAAAAGGATTTAAAGGAGAACAAGGAAAGCCTCTAGTAGATAAGAAGAAGAATTTTCCAGGTGTGAGAGCTGCTATGGAAAGGCAGGATGCTGATGGGGACAGGAGGGAAGGAAGGCAGCAGTAAGGTCAAAGGGCTAAGGAGAGCATGGGGAACTGGAGGAGGAGGAAGGAGAAATGAGAACAGAAAAGCAGGTGAAGGGAAATGAAACTTCCTTTTTATTATTTAGCTGCTCTGTTATTGAATCAAGTTGACAGGTGTGGCAGTTAATGTCAACTGGGCCTTTAAGTCCTGAAACAGTTCAGAGCAGTTGGCTGGATTTACCCCCAAAAGCTGTGTGCCCTTAAAAACACACCGCATGGCTAATTTGGGGCATGCTGTCCATGCCCAGAGCAGACAGAAGGGACACAGGCAGCCTTGCCACAAGCTCTGGAGATACCCTGTCTTCTGTATTGCTGAATACAGAAGCCAAACCAGTTCTCCATTCCAGTGTTGAAAGTCTGAGCTGGGATTAGCATGAGCTACCTGCAGGACGGCTGCTCCACTGAACCCACCACCTCTCCTCCACTGTCAGCACAGGAGGACAGCTGCTGCCCACGGGAGTAACAGCTCCCCCAGACCAGAGACAGTCAGTAAATACAGCCACAACCAAATGAAAACCCCATATTTAGTCCTCCCTCACTAGTATCATCAGGGTTGTTTCAACCAAATGACTGCTAATTCTTCCTCAGTAATGGAAAATGAGCATTCCTATGAGCACCCTTGGTTTTTCCCTGCATTCTTGGTACCCGTGGGCTGTTCTCTTCAAGACTTGCCAAAATACAATAAATATATTTCAAACAATTTACTGTGTATTTATCTGAGCCTGGTAAAAAGAATGGGAAACAGCTGTATATTATCTATTTGATCACATGGAACATCTGGTAAGTTGAAACTCTGTCAGACCCTGCTAAGCCCACACTTGCTGACAGTATAAACCTACTTAAATGTGAAGGTAAAACCTTCACATCTGCTGCATATTGTTCCTCTTAAGTTACATTCACAAATATGGCACTGCTTCAGCACTACAGGCATAAATCTGGGTTATTTCATGATTATCAGATTCTTGCTGCAAGACAAATGCCACAGCTGTGCTATGAGTGAGGGTGTGACTGGAAAATAAAAAGGGATCTAAAATAGATTATGTGAACCAAACCTTAATTTAGAGCATGAAAAATGTCCATAAAACCTTGAGAGCAAAGATGTTCAATTCCTAGGCCAAACCTTGTAAATCCTATTTAGCTCCTACTGTGGCAAAACTTTTGTGGAAATCAAGAGCTGTACCTGTCTTTACAGAGCAGTTCACACAGCCATTCGGGTGATGTCCACAGCCCTTGGAGTTCATAGGGGTCAAAAGTTTGGAGAAGACATTGCAGAAAAGCATTCAAGTATTGGTTTTATTTTCTGTCTGTGATATCACAGATATACAATCTCTCTGAACCATAGTCCAGGCCTCTCAGACCTTGATTTTCTCTGTAGCCTTCCTGTCCACTAGTCAGTCCCAACTTGAATTCACTGTTCTTGAACACAACACTGAGAACCACATATACAGGATGACTCCCATATACTGGAAACTCAAGGCAGTATTAGACAAATCGTTACACTCTGTAAGCTGATGAACTTTCAGCTTAGAGTAAACTTCTTAGCTCTGAGTCCAGAAGAGTCTTGCTTTGCATTGTATTTAATCTAGTTTTATTTATGGTACATTGATAGGTCCTATCTTCAATGTCGCTCAGTTTCTCCTGTGTGGCATCCAGTGTTGTACTGAAAACGTCTCCTGTCTTTCTGTTATCAGCAGACATTGCCACCTTGATACTTCCTGGTGAAAAAATTTGGACTAGCAACATTACCTTATTTTAGTACAAACATATACTACCTCAAAAAAATTGAAATAGTGCTATAGAAGAAATGCTTTAAAAAAACATGAAGGAACTCCACCAGCAAGGTCTTTTCAGTCTTATAAATCTGCTTTCGACATTATCTCTTTCCTCCTCAGCCAGTTTCTTATTCATCTCACAAATTCTGTTCTGTTCATCCTTCTCCCCAGCATAACTAATCATTTCTGTTGTGCTCCATGGTTGAAACTCATATAACAAGCAAGTCAAAGACAGGTAGAATACATATGTTCAGGCCCTTGTATACTATTTATATATTTTACAGTCCATAGCTGGATAAAACTCAGAAACAAACTGGAGACTATAAGAGTATATGTACCATCTGCTAAAGAGCATTTTTTTATTCTGTGGTCCAAGCTGAATCTTGTAAAGTAATCTCACCTGTCCCATGAATTAATACTCTGTAATTACCTGCTGGGACATTCTTCAAGAGAGAAATATGTACTTGACAATGCTGTCAGGAAGAAAAAAGAGACTCCACTTTCTAGGAAGTTTTCTGACCACAGTGCCACTTTGGCAGATTATCTGGATATTACTTAACATCTGAAGAAATCTCCTGAGCCACCTGAGTCACATTCTGTGCCAGGCTCAATGCCATCTGCACTCACTAGTCAAGCTTCAAATGCCCAGAACTCACTGAAGTCTGTAAAGAGCTTAGGCAGACTTACACACTTCCCTGTTTAATATATGGATGGTATCAGACCATAACCAGGACTTGGGCATCATAAACTCAAGGACTGATTTCCCCAAACTCTAACTGGAGCCTTTCAAATGTACACCACACTCTTGGGTAAAAGGAATGATTTTCAGAACCAATGACACCAACTTAGGGAACTTCAACACCTTCAAGTATGGCATCAAATGGTCTAATTAAGTAATTAGGAAAAAAAAATAGAAAAATGAAAAATCTGTTTTACATTTTAAAAGAATCAGAAAAGGTGAACTTCGAAAAAATACACAAGTACCAATTTTAGTACCACTAAAAATTTCATATGATTTTGTTTCAGAAAAAGTATTTACTAAATTGAACTATATGAAGTATTTTTATGTAACAATATATGAAAAATAGTTATGGCAAATACTTGGGGGTAACTGCTTATTGAATAATACAGGGTCTCTGTTAAAAAGTAATGACCACCAAAGTATCATGTTTTACATATCAAAAAGGAAATAGTTGACATAAAAGACTAAGAGCCTGGAAAATTTGTTTTTCCGTGTACCAAGCCTTGCCAAGGGAGCACAAAAAGCATATAAAACCACAAAAAATTGCCTCCCTGAAAACAGAATGCAGCCAAAGAGTATTTTTAAAAGAAATAGAAAAAGGAAAACCAAGCCATTTAGCTTGAGACATTGAATGCCAAATTTCTGTATGGAAATATTTTCCCTCAACTATAAATAGTTGAAAATTTAAGTTTATTATAAAAAACCCTAATAACTCTTAATTAAAGCAGTATAATCTCCTTAACGTAACAATAAATGTAAACAAATTAAATGAGCACACTTTTTAAAGCTCTGTCACTGCTTCACTACTTCTACTAAAGGTGCTGATGTTCTTTCAGCCTTCTGATTTTTATTCCATGAAGGTCATTCATTTGGGCAGAAACAGCACTGGCAAATATTACACAAAGCTGCTCAAAGGTAACTGAAAGAACACACACAAAAAAAGAAGGATCTGGAGGTTCAGGTCTTTTCAATCCTTCCAGCCAAGCAAGATGAAACTCTGCTTCCCTTCTCCACAAGGTAGTGTTCTGGCCCAGAGGGCACCTGAACAAAGGTAGGTCCATCTTGTACCAGGAAGCAGATTTCAGCAAGAATCAGCAGGGAGGTGACATCATAACTCCATAAATGTATATTTGCAGTGACACGGAAAAATGCTCAAAAACCGTGAGAAGGCTCTAAGATAAATAATATGACTGCTGGAAGGAGAACAAAGAAAACAGTGGTCAATCTTCTGAACACATAGATTTCTCTAAACTTTGCAAGACATAGAGAAATAAACAGGAAGAGATTAAAATACTTGCTCACATAGTTCACCCTACTGGAGGGCAGATATAAAACATATTAATTCCCAACTTAACTAGAGAAAAAAATGGAGAAGATTCAACCTTGGGATGCACCTGAGGAATATCCCTCGGTAAAGATAAACTGAGTATTCACTCTGTTGTATGCTGCTGACATGACCATTGAGAGAATAGTAGCCATGAATGGACCATGACCAGCAAAAAACCTCAACCCCAGAGAATCTTTCATCAAATGAAGTTTTCTTATATCACTTCCTATGCATGACCTGAATGTTAACACATACCACAGACAAAGGAGTTACAACAGAGTACAAAATTCCATTGACATACCAGATGCATTTCAATAAAAGCAATATATTAGAGAACACTTAGGACTCTCCATATTGTTTGTGATGCTGACTGAGTAAGTAAGAAAATGTAATAGTAAAACTGATCCTGGGCTGTAAACTAGGATGTTACAGATAAAACAGTAGCCCGGCACTTAATGAGCAGAAATGTTGTGAATTCCTACTTCAAAAAATAATTCAATCAACTTGAGATTGTCCATGGGAAGGCAAAATATAAAATGCAAGTAAAACATTACAGAATAAAATTATTTAAGAGCAGACTTAACTTATCTGGAATAAACCAAATAATTGTTAAGGTCAGAAAGCTTGTTAGAACTCATGAAACAGTATTGACTTTTATATATCAGAAGATTGCCTGAACTGACTGAGAATTCACTGTAGGGATTTCTATGGTAAAGTAATAACCCCAGCATTTCTACTGTCATCTACATTAACTATTAAATTCCAATATAATCTCCTGTATACTACCTCTTATTGTTACAGAGTTGTTTACAATAAAAGTCATTCATATGAAAACATATGATTTTAAACAAAAAGGAATTCAACTGAACTATAAATGCTTATGCTACTGGAGTTGCAATTGTTTGTTTTGATCCAATTTACAAAGAGGACTTTAATGGTAAAGGCAAAGGTCATAAAGTACAAATAATATTAACTAATAAATAAAGAAAAAACCTATTACTTTTACTATTACGAATACTTTTATTTAGAAAATAGAAATTAAGATTGGGAAAAAAAGATCTCTGTCAAGTATTCTGACGAACTGGCAAATCAAAAGATAACAAATTACATTAATAAGGAATGCCTCAGAGACTGAAAAAAAAAGTTGCTGTGTTAAGAATAATATTCTTACACAAAACTAGAACATTCATGTCCCACTCAACTACACTACTCATGAACATAGTTACAAATTTTAAAAAGCAAAATACCATGTATACATCCCTTTTCAAATATCCATTTGAAAATCCTTTAGAACAGGTCTTCCAAAGCTACACAAGACAAGGTTTAAGACAGTTGTTCAGATCAAGGTTAAGAAATCCCTGCTGTCTAAATATATGTACTTGGAGTAATTCTGGAGGACTTCAGAGTTCTGGCCTCCAAGTGCCGCTCAGAAAGGGCAGAGTCCCACTCTGTCCATTTACTGCAGGTCTCATTTCAAATCTGTCAAGAAGTCTTTACACTGGAGGGCATCTGAAACGGCACTAGACACATCTGTTAGGCAACTAACTGAGCTTCTAAATGGTTTCCCCCATGCAGTTGTATGAAAGCACAACAGATGTCAAAATTGCCATTTCAGCTGAAGAAGCTCCAATATGGCTGATGGAGATAAAGAATAATTCAGGTCCTCCTAAGCTTCACACCTAGTGGCTGATGATCTCGATTGCCAGGTTTGTTTAACTGCTAGGAGGTGGAATGCCACTCCAGAAGGACATAGGTCTCTTGTGTGTTTTACAATGTATGGAATATGACTACCCCACAAGGATGTATCATATATCCTTTGTGTTTCAATTCACTCCTGTCCTATGTCTGCAGTGGCTATCACAGGAACTTCTGATGCTGCAGACACCTACTTATGTCTTAATTCAGATGTCTTAATCCCAAGCAAACATTTCCCTTAGATGAACTATGCATCATCGAATGAGTTATCAAAAGAAATCAGAGGACCTTCGAGTTCCTCCAACAACTCAGTAGGCAATATATTCTTTCTATCATTCACCCTTCCTTGCTGACATGATTCCCAATCTATCCTGCTCCTGATTTCACCTTTTCCATTAAATTCTTTCTCACTGAAAAACTGGAATACCCACTGGAGGCTACAGCTATTAGATGCTATGACAGTAATCCCAAAGTATAATGTCTTATTCAAGAAACAAACAAGGGTTTGACATGAAAAAATACACCAAAATCCAATTAAAAGTAAAGAACTCTGCAAGAGCAAGTAAAAGAGCTCTGTCTGATGCAGAACCATGTTAATGAAAGAGAAAACTAAAACATAATATGCAATTGCACAGACAATCACCACAGAAGTATTAAGTTTGTGAACTGATTTCACAGCACAGTACTTCCCTGGTCTCAGCAAAATGCAACGAGATGTCGCAAAACAAATAAGGAACTCCTTTCTATAAAAAAGAATGTTTCTTTCAGACAACATAGCACATTTTCTAAAAAGCTACATATCAATATCAATATAATACATATACATATCAAAATCAATATAATCTCTGTCTGCAGGAATCTAGCAGAGGGAACAGGAGGAATTCCTCACTTGCCAGACTGTTCTCCTTTATATTAGCTCAGAAGAGATAAACTCTCACATACTTTGGGTGAAACACCTGCTGATTATTATTTGCTATGATTTGCAGTTTACTCTTTTGCTTATTGTGGATGTACTTAATGAATGGGCAATTTGAACCTGCAGCTGTCTCCAATACACAATTTGCTCATATAAGCAATTGAAGTGAACTCAGCTTGAACTATGAAAACACACAAAGTGAAACCCTGGAACTGTCTGTTTTGTTTAATTGAAAGGGTAGTCATATATTTGAATACTGTTTGGAGGTGTATACTTCCACCTTTATTTTAAAGGTGTAAGAATAAAGTATAATAAGAATAATAAAATTTTAAATGCATGAGAGGATGAAAGTTGTTTTCTGTTGTACTTTTCATATCGCATCGAAGACTAAACTCATGTTCCTTCTTAGATTATTACTCCTTTTCCCCGTTCATGAGGAAGTGCTGAGCTCAGAAGTAATAAACAGGCTTAAAGATTTTTCACTTTTTTTTTTTACCATGTCATAGGTTTGGAATGCACTCTGAAACTACTACTCTTAGTCAAACAAATTACATGGGTTACCATACTGATCTTGCAACAATATTATTCTGTATTTCTTTATAACCTTCTCAGTTTCCTCATAAACAAGATTTTCCTCTTGATCTCGCCATTATTTAAAGAGACCACAAAATGTAAGAGTGTTTCTTCCAAAACTGAGGAGTTACAGTAGGCAAGTCTTTTTTGAGTAGCAGGATATAAATCCGTGAATTGTTAGCCCATAATCTTTAGCTTTAGTCCTGATTAAATCCTTGCTTTGTAACTTTTCATATATAGCTTTCGAACCCCAAAACTATGCAAAGCACAGGTATGATGAAACACTAGCACACAACTTAACTGGTGGTGTTATCTCAGGGACACAGTAAAGGCTATGTTGGATAGAAAATCAATAAAAGCAGTATTTCCCACTTTACATAATAATCATGAGCAAAATTTATTAAGACAAACATTCATGAAGAAACATTTAAGTTTTACAAAAAATACAATTACTGGTATTATTTCAAATCATATAAATAAATATGGGGAAGTAAATATTTAAGATTTATTAATAATTTAGACATTTTATTGTTATTTTCATAACTCAATAGAAACACAGCCAGTTTCTATTTACTGGAAAATATGCATAAAAGCGATTTTGATGTGAAGATATTTACAGACCCCCAGAAACCTTTTCCTTTAATAAGCAAAGGTAGGAAATGTAAACACTTGAATTACATATGTTATACATTTTAAATTGGCATCATCAAAATCATGACAGTCCATGCTACATTCTAACTATGCAGCCAAGGACAACAACTCACTACATGTCAGTATAGGGTCACACAAACATCTTTAGTGGTCATGGCTTAAAATTTACCAAATGCAAGCTCCAGTGGGTCAGAAAATTCCACAGGCATATGGCAGGCTAACAAAACTGCTGTTCTGACAGCTCTTCAAAGAAGGAATTTTCAGGAACTGGAGACTGTCTAACAGAAGCAGCAGCTGGTTCTAAGAGTAACTGCAAACCATGTCCAATTCTCTGCCATGATGTTGGATGCTATCAAAACAAAAATGAAGTAGCATTACAGGAAAAACACTCAGAAACATAAAATCAAACCCAAAGGCAGTTCGCTACCTTTGAAAATGAAGAAATATCTTCTTTAATATTAATGTCTGTATTTTACATAAAGTCATTTATAACTTGACAGAACAAAAACAATAGGCCACATTTGTCAAATAAAGGTCTCCTGGATGAGACTGAAATTTTTGAATTATCACTGATGACACCTTCTAAAAAATATTGCTGTTTTCAACAAATGTAGAGTACATGGAATTGCAGAGATCTGAATACCCATGTCAATTACAGCTAACAGTTCACGCAACCTAAAAGCACATTGATATGCTGTTGTCACAGACAATTTTTGATAACTTGAAAGGTAATGATCAAGGAATCTATTAGTAGAGTCAGGTGGTAGCAGAAGCACAGGCAAGCACAGTTAGACTTGTGTTACAATGAAATTAATATTAATGATACTAGAGACCTCTGTTATTAACGGAGGCCAACACAGCCAGTCACTTCAGCAAAAATTAAAAATGTATTTTCAGGATATGGTGTATACATTACCTTTTTCTATTTCCCTAAATGCTTCCCTTGGCTAACAAGCAGCATTTCTCCATTAACCAAGCTGATTTACAGCCAACTCACTTTCATCCATATCCCTATCTTGGTCAAAGCCTGGAAAAGCAATTATACTCTGCCATCTGGGCTGGATGAAAAGGATACAGAGAACGGAGATCAACAGCATACTGATGACACTGGAGCCAAAACCTCCCACACTTTCCTTTACTATTATTTATGGTAATAGTATTATGGTGGGTACAGTGTTTTACAGGCAAGACTAAAGACAGAATTCTAGAAGGAGAAAGAGTGGTGTTTTTCCACACACATTGAAAAAGCAGAGGCATGATCATCATTACAAATCCAACATGTGTAAGTAATTTGCTCTTTAAAATACTTTGGGATATCACTGGGGGAGAAAATGAATAAACTGAAAATTCAGCCCATCCACCCTATCAGATAAGTCTCTCTAAATAACTCATTGTCAATAAAAGTGAGCTCTGCATCGATCTTTAAGAATTAAAATATAAAGCTGAAAGTAAATCAATTATTCTCAGTTACTGCTACAATCAAAAACACCTTCTGTGTCCAAAGGCTGGGCCTAAATGATCAAATAAATCATGAATTCAAGTATAGTGGCCCACCACTATGTTTTCCATAGCTCTCTTTCCAAAAGACACTGTTTAAAATGACAATATTTTAATGGCTATTTATTTCATCATTGTTGGCAACTCATCCTTCAGGAGAATTCTCTTTAGAAAAATAATATCTGTAGTGTTACCATAATAACACCCCAATAATGGTAAGGCAATTATAACTTGAATTATAACTAGAACACTATGCCATTCTTGATGTTATAAAAATCTTCCATTTTCACAATGAAATCAGTCAAATGTGAGCATATTTAAAGAATATGATTTTCTTCCTATTTAGCTGAAAATAATGAAAGGAATTAAAATTTTTCCTTAAATGAAATTTAAAAGATATATAGATATAAGGTGCTAGTTTTTAAATGAACATTTAAAATAAATCGTCACTTTCTACGAGCTTACTAAAACATACCCATAATGATATGTCACAGCTTCTGCTGAACTGGTTAAACTTGCAATTTATTAGAGTAAATAGTAACATAATAGTAATTTTAGCACATTCTAATCATGCAAATATGAAAAGTGAAGTGGAACAAGTAGAAGAAAATGTACTGGTACTGCAGGAATTATGACAAAGACAAAACTGAATTGGGAACATATTATTTCAGACTGTTTGAGATTAAGGGCTGTCATGGCAAAATGAATCATGATATCTCCTAATTTTTTATTGCTTTCACTTTGCATGTTTAGGAAGATTTTTTTTCCCCAAGCCTCCATATTCTGGATAATAAAGTGCACAACTGATGAGAAAGAAATCTGTATTGTTGTAAAATTGGTAATAAGGCCAGTGTTAACAAAGGACAAAAAAAAAAAAAAAAAGAAAAGATATCTAAAAGTACAGTAGTTGATATATAGTAAATATTTAATAGTATTAGCTGTACTTTCATTGTACCGTGACACATAATCTTAACTGAAGGATTTTTCCAAACACTCACAATAGATAATACTACTTATGGACCAAATGGCAATGCAGCCATACCACTCATTAAGATCAAAATGTCCTGAAATATTCTTAATGATAGGACTCAACTGGACTTTAAAACACTTGAACTTAAGTATCTACACAGTTATGTCTACAGGTGTCCCAGGTATCCTTGTACAGTCAAAGTATTTATTCAAACAAAATGTCTTAAGGTTCCCTAAACACAGCACAGAGGACACAGGACCTCTGACTTTTTGGAAGCTGGAGATAAAAGGAGGATATTAAAGGACATCTTAAATGGCATCATCAATGAAGCACGGCCAACTGAATGAAGTCACTTCTCAGCACTGTCAGCAATGGCCAGAAGCATATCAACAACTCAGCAAATACCAAGTGCACAAGTCAGATGGCTGATTACAGGCACCTTGTGCATTTGGGGTGCATCTGACTTGATCTCCAGCCATTGTGCCAGAGGGCACGAGTCTCCTGTAAATCCTATCTGATATCTGCCAACCCTTTAAGCCATCTCAGCTACCTAAGGGCATCTCACATGGCACCAGACAAGAGTGCTAAGGAAATTCAATCAAGTCATAAATATCAAAAAATGGCAGGGAGACAAGAAAATTCTCAATCACCAGTTGATTCCTCTCTGCATAGCCAACTGGCTTAGTAGCTTAATCTTCCATCATCTTCATCCCATTCAGGCAAAAGTGACATGGCAAGGCCGATGAACTTGCCTACACTCTGTCTTCTCTTTCCCCAATAAAATATTCATGTAAGATGTTTTACTTTATATGGAGCCAGTATATAGCTCAATTCAAATTATGTTTCCAGGGTTTTAAAAATTCAGCTGTGATCAGCTGCAGATTCTGTTAAATCTTCTTCCTAATCCCAGTGTTCCACATGATATACCTTCATTACTTACCTTGTTCCCCCATTTCTCACATACTAACACCTATATTTAATCTCATCTTAACTACTTGCATTAAAAGTAAGCCCTAAAGCCACATACAGTTCCTTTCCAGATGCTGCTGTTGAATTATTTCCCTATGGGTTTCACCTAACATTCCAGCAATGTCCTCTGGCGCTTCAGTCCACACATCTCATCCATTCAAAGCCTTTAAACTTCTTTTCCAAGAAACTCATAAACTAACACCTTTATTCCCATATAAAACAGCTAACATCTGTGTGGACAAAAAAACTCACACTAACAAAGAAGAAATGTCTCCCCAGCACAGTTTTTTTTCACCAGTGTACCTTTTAGCAGTTTTTGCATGTAATAAATCTGTGGTTTTGTCACAAGAGCTGCTGAGAATGACTCTCATAAGAATATTTAATCCAAATAAAGTCAAATGCAATGCCACAATTGGAGTAACTTCCATTCATTTACACCAAACTGTAAAATAAATCTCAATTAACAAGGGAATTATCTAAAAATACTATCAGTTACAACATTCCAACAGTAAATATAATTTCCCTCTTATCATTTGCAGCATCTTTTCCATCTTTTGCAAAATTAAGAGTTCTGTCCCAAATGTTGATCTAAATCTTCACCATTGATAGGATGCCTAACCCAGTAAAAGTCAGAAAAGGAAAATCATGAGCTGATTACTTCTGATTGTAACAACTTAAATTTGAAAGGCAACTCTTAAAATTGTCCCTGGAAGTATTTTTCTGAAATGTAAACCATGCATTTATCAGTTTTCTGGTTCCTCTACAGTGACTGATTAAAAGACCTGAATATAAAATATGTATCTGATTAATAATCTCTTTTGTAATAAATTTTTTATTATTCATTGCACATTATGTCTCTATTGACATATTAAAAACTAGAAAAAAATCTTTAATCTCTACTGTATTGCTTAAAGTGTGTGCACCATTTTGACATTTCTACCCCAAAAAGGCTATATAAGTATATATTAACACAGCTGTAATAAAGGATTTCCCATTCGCTGAAAACCAAAAATGCTGAATTTGTTTTACAGGTATTTAGCACAGTATGAAAGTCTGATTTTGATCATGCTCTTATCTCAAAAACTTCAGATCACCCAGTAAAACAACTTCTCTCAGAATTTCAATAACCTGATAAATTTTCCTATGTGACAGAAGACTGATGGATCAGACAGACAGAGAGAACCTTTTCCTACAAATTTCTGCCTCATTTTTATTCTCACACTTAAAATTATTATTTTTCTGTTCTTGCATTTTCTGAGGTTCAATTAATGGATGAGCCTTACTGAGTGCATAGTATTGTATGTCAAGGTCCACATCGGCATTATCATGTCCACTGGCAAACTTTTACAGTGGTACAATTTCCCTAGCAAGTTCACAATAACACACACCATCTTTAATACACAGTCCTCTTTCATACTTCATCTATCTTTTTAAATATACCTTTGGGGGAAAAGAAGAATGCCCCAGAAAATATTATACCTTTGCTAAATGAATGAGAGAGCTAAACAATAGAATTCAACACAGCCTGGAGTACTAAATAACTACTTTTCTGAAGCTCTCCACAATTTCTTTAAATGTAACTTTTTCATACCTGATACATTAAAGATTCTCAATAGCTTTCAGTTCAAAATTTCAGAGAATCATCACCTTGTTTAAACAACTCAAATATTTATGCAGTGAAAGAAGTAAGGGTGACAAGAACTCAGCTTTATCTCTGGACTGTACCTACACTGCACCAGTTTCTTACCCCATGATATTGATATATAAACTGAAATTCAAACACACACTTCCATAAACGTGAATCTTTCAACCCAGGTGCTGCAAGAGTTGAAGCTATGTTATTCCTCAGAAGCACCAAAAAAATAGTCCTGTCATTAAAATGGAGAGAAAATAAGTGTAACTTCATCCTAGGTATCCAACATTCCACCTTTAAACATTCTAGGTACCCAGCATTCCTTCTAAGTGAAAAAAAACCCTAAAGTGAGACACAAGCCACTATAGAGACAACTGTACTATTTATTAGTCACCACATCAGACAATTCAAAATCAGAAAATTTGATTAATTCGGAGCAGTAAATATTTTGCTTTATGGAAACTTCTATGTCTGACCAGCTGGTACAGTAATTTTCTAAGGTTTGATTTCCTTACCAAAACTAAAAGACAGAAGATCCACAAATTGTAAATAAAATCCTTAATAAAAGATATTCTCATTTATTTCAGTAGGAATTAAATTTGGATCTGATTGATCTTAGGCAATTCACTTACCTCCACTCTCAGCGAAAGTAATGAGAAAAGAATGATCTCAAGATGCATGAACTTTAAAATGATCAGACACATGGGGTGTTTGAAATTAATCCTCTTCTTTTAGCTGACATGCAAGGAAATGAATATCACTGTGCCCATATTTAGGCTTTGAACGAGATGGAGGTGGGAAAAGTCAAAAATGGGATCTCACCAAAAAGCAGATATGGGGTCTGTGTAAAAACTTCCTGTGTATTTTTTTAATTCCCAAATTTGCAACGCAAATCCTTTACAATTTTTCCAGCTTTATTATAAAATTTTAAACTCACTTAATAATCCCAGTATAGCATAAACCTCTATCAACTAAAAAGTTCCTGTTATTTCTCCAGTATTTACAGGCCAATGGTATAAAAGAACTAAAAGTCGGTGTCTCCATTTAGGTGAAACCTATACTTTATTATCAGCCTCTTAAATTCCAACATCCTGTTTGGCACCCCTAAAAAACCAAATACTCAGCCTTTAAGGACTTTCTCTCTTCAATAGAGATTTTGAGATCTTATTCCACAGCATATAAAATACCTGACTGAAAAAGCAGGCATGAGTCTAGTGACTGGATCTTCTAAAGGGGAAACTCCTCTTGACTTCAAAGAACATTTTAGAAAGAGCTCAGCATTGCACTCTCCCTACTCCAGTTAAATTCAGTGGGAGTGTGTTTTATTTACTGCCTTCAATGTCAGCATATATATCATTCATCATTCCCAAATTCAACAAGAAAAAACACAGTATGCTGATACAAACTTAACAAATTGCGAGAATTTAGAATTAAATTATAATCTCTTCCACTTTATTCTTCTATTTATATTCTTCTATATTTACTTTATTTTTATAATAACTCTGTATGCTTTACATCTTATGAATATTAAGAAAATAAATGTTCCTTGGAATCTGCAACAAAGCAAAAAAAAAAAAAACCATTCTTGAGACATTCGTGAAAATATATTCACTGAGAAAAAGATCCATCTATTGAGTTCTGTATCTCTGCATGTAGAAGAATATAGAAGGGCTGGAAGAATATAGAAGGACTGGAAACTTCACAGTCTCTTAGTGATCAATTATTTTGTCTTAGGTTATATGAAAGACAACACAATATCTAAAGACTTTGGAAGGTCAGGATGAAAACACAGAATGAGGTAAGAATGTGGGCAAAGAAAGAGAGAAAAAAAATCTTTGCCCAATGAAATTAACGTACTTTCTCTATAATGATTTCATTAATTACCTTTAAATAATGCCATCCTTTGAGAGAGTTAAGAAACATAAACTCTGCAACATAAAGTCCAGGACAACTACCTTCTTTTTTCTCTACTTATAAGCAATTTTCACCAGATTTAAAAAAAAATGTTAACAACTATGTATTTCTTTCATATTGTAATTGTCATAGTAAGTTAAAATTTGCAATATTGTTGACAGCAAGTTTTTTTAATATTTCTTAAGTAGATACATTAAATTAAAAAATGAAAATAGTCTAAATAGTAATTTGAAGAGAGCCTGCAAATGTCAATTTATTCCTGCAATACATACCTATATGGTGATAAACAGAACTTGAAATACAGCGTGTCTCAAATCAGTTGCTCTGAGGCGTAGCTAAAAGACTCAAATAAAAGCAGTCTGCTGTCTCTGCCCAGGTTGCATACCATATACTTCATTTTTTATGCTGTAATTTGAATCAAGCATCAAACATCAAATATAAGTAAGGCATATATAGAATTGTCATATGGACTGTGGGCTTTGTTGTTACTCTTGAGTTAATTTCAAAATAAATTTGAGAGGTTTCTAGCATATGTTTAAAACGTAACAATCTGTTACAAAACCTAAACTAGCAAATTAAAGATGCTAAAGAAAGACACTTGGTGCATCTCTTGATCCAAGAGTGTCATGCAGCGAGGAGATGAGGGAATCTTAGTTTGTGCATTTGCATCTGGATATTTGGGCACATAGTATATAAATCATTGCAATTAAGACTCTGAAACAGAAGTTAGCTGTCTAAATCAGAGGACCCAATATTCTGCGTATTTAACACCTAGAATTTGTGTTCCTCTCCAGTTATAAAACTTTCCAATGGTAATATCCTGAAAAACTGCTAGTGATTCTGGATATTGCATTCCATATGACAGAAATCCTACAAGATAACATAGCACACATTAGCATTATTTAGACAGATTCCACTTCCTAGAGTCACAGACACATCCAGCAGCATAAGAGACTAGAGTCTTATTTTTTACTTATTATTGCTTTATTTGTGGTAGGTGTAGACAGCCCTCACCAAACCATATGACTCCTATTATATTCTTAATTTACTATATCCCTCAGTACACATAGCTAGTAGTACATTAACACAAGGGTCTGAGAAAAAGATGCTTATTATTTAGCTGTGTTTAGCCACTATCCCCTTGTAGAGTAGGATTTCTCAGTTCAAAGTGGCAGATGAATATTCACACTGAAGTCGACGCTCTGACCTTAACTAATTTATTTTTTCCAAAGTATTGCAAGCCATGCAATGTAATTTAAAAACTGGATTTAGAATGTTCTCTATTTTAAAACATATTAAACATCTAGTCCTCTATTCCTTATTATATATAAACTGTAAAAGCTCTTAAGAATCAAATAATTTTCACTACTATGGAAACCACATCATATAATCCTCTTAATAAACCTAAATCATAAAGGATTTTCACCCTCATTATTGTGATTACAAAGCTCCTAAAGAATGTCACCAACAGAAAATTTTCTTTTAAATTTCTACTTTACATTTATTATTTGGACTAGGTACAAGTGTGTGTTTGATGGTAGCAACATCTTTCTTTATTTTAAGCAGCTAATTCCTCTTCTTCCCACCCTGCATGCACATCCTCCAGGTCTTAACACAAACCCAAGTCATTTTACATTTCATCTCTCTTTTCCCAACCATTCCAGTGGTGCAAGACCTAACTTGTCCCAGCTGGAATCCAATTCCTTGAATATGACTAACTAAAACTGAACAGATAGTTTCTTGCAATGACAGCAACATTTCCCTGTTTGACTGGAAATACTTGATCTACTCTATCCGTGGACCTAATTTGTTTATTTCTATCAGCTATATTGGCAGCTCATAGTCATCCTATGATTTGTGAGTATTCCAAGGATCTTCTTCAATCTCTTCTAACAGTAAAGTCAGTTTCTAGTTTGGGGTATTGGTCTCAAAGCACCTAATCATTCTGTATCCTTAAATTTCATCCCAGTTTTTCATACTTCTTTAGCCATCCAGTTCCTCCCTACTGTGTCCTTAGCATATTCCCAGTGCATCAAAATTCCATTCTAGCATACATGAAAATATAACATTAAGTCTGTAGGAGAAGACCAATGTCAGTTAGTCTCAGACCATCTCTTCTCCAGCAAGAAGGTTCCTGCTAAACCAGAGGACACCAGCAGCAGGTAAACACCGTCCCTGCAGCTCAGCCTAGGCATTTCACAAGAGACCACAAAGTACACTACAAACTACAGTCAAATCCTATGAGTCACCATCAGTAACAACCTTGATCACTGCAGAAATCTCCCTAGTACTGCAATATCTACAGACACCTCCTTTCTCAGTAGATCCTAGCATGTTTTACAGTTCTGATATAAATCCATGGCTTAAACAAATTCTCATGTGACAATAGCTCTTAATTAGTAAAAATAAATTAGACAGACCTTTAATATTAAGTTAATCAGACCTATTAATAAAAACCATATACACTGGGGTAATGCTAAGAAAATGAAGCTGAACTGTATTCCTTGCATGAAGCATTACAGAAGCATTTTCAAGCAAATGGTTAAGAAATTAAGAATATGGAGAAAGATGATCACAATGCAACAGTAATGTGGTGTCCCATTGACTAGTCAGGTGTTCAGTAACTTTCATGCAATACAAACTAATCTAAATAAGATTGAAATAGGGATGAGTAACTTCTAATAATAGGTAACAGACAATTCTCTTTACTGTCTATTTAGCCAGTATTGGCTAAATAGCCAAATTGCTTTTTACTTTTCATCTCTCCTTTTCAATAACTTCACTACTCAAGCAACTCTATCTTTTAAAGACAAATACAGTTCTAAAAACACCCAAAAAATGGTTGGCTAAATGAAACAGAAAAAATAAGGGAAAACAAAGACCAAGACATCCTACTACTCAATTTAGAACCTATTATTTCACCTCCAGTAGAGCTCCAAGTGGTTACACCTGGACCTTTACAAATTAGTCACAGCATATAACCAATTTTTTATGTATTTAGGGGTTTTTAGACAAAATTGAACAACTTTATTTTTACAAGAGCCCTGGCAACAACATTTACATTTTACTCGGTGTTTAAAGAAAAATCCTGAGGAACTCCTGAAAGTATTTCAGCAAGTAAATAAACTCTTTATTTTCATCAGCCATGAAAGTATTATTTCTGGGAAACTGTTCTTGCACCTTTACCCCCTTCCCTATTTTATTTCTTAATGTACCCACATAAATGTCATTATAATGGTGCTGCCATAACTATCTTCCATACACTGGTCATAAAAAAAAAAGACCAACAAACCTTTTTACAACCATTATTTGAGCTAGTATAGTTTCTAGATCACATAACAAGAAACACTTTTTTTCTTGAACAGGGTTGGTATGGAATGCACTCCTACATATGGAAAACCTTTGTGGGCTGTTTAAGAATCCACGGGAGAAAAATGGAAATTTGAACAGATTCATGTAAAATCACAGCAAGGTAATGAAGAAGCAAATGTTAAAGCATGAACAGTGACCAACTCTGGATTTAATTAGTGCACTGTGCAGTTCACACCCACACCAATTTGCACAGGGAGGAAAAGCACCAAATTCTCATGTTTGCTGTTTACTGATGAGGACATCTTTCTGTATTCTTGGAGGAAGAAAAATGGTGATAAAAATGAAAGAAGCGCACTGCAAAAAATAAAAGTTATCCATTACAATAAAGAAAACCTTTATTTTTTTTAATCTACTGTTTTCTGAGAATATGTTAATGATTGTCTTTGACTGCAACCCCACTCTTTTGCAGAAGTCCTTTCAAATGCTTTGTCTGATGGGGGACAGAAACTGATACAATCAAGTGGCATATCACGGTATTTTGAAGGAAATTTGTTTTAAATGTTCAGATCTTTTTAAAGGAAATGATGCAACAAAATGTAGTGAGGGCACATGAACAGAATTATAGTGCTTTGCTTCATGCCTAACACATAAAAGTCCTTTAATCCTATTTTACTTCTTTGCCATAAAAAACCATTTTTCTCCTTCTAGTTAAAAAAAAAAAAAAATTTTTCCTCAAAATTTAATGCTGGATAGACACTATTCTCAGGGAAATATGATAGCTGGAAACTGTATGGGGATTACCTATACAAAGTTCTATGCTCACAATTGTTGCTTTGTGCATTCAATACAAGCATCTTTTGAGATATAAGCCTCAGATCATCTGAAGCAAGATTAAAATGCTGCTAGTTCTTATACCACTCAGAACATTTTTCATCATCTCTCTGCCTCTGAAGTGACATTACTCCCTAGTAATTAAATTTCACTTCCAAATAGTGGGAGAAAATGGACAATGATCCCCCAGCGTATCTAAAAACAGAAGAAATATGCAACAAACAAGAGCTGCTCCTTAAAAAAAATTAAAATATATTATATTGTCAACTATTTTGTTCTACACTTGACTTGTGTTTTTTAATGTTTGAAGCACTCGCTGATTACTGGAGTTAGAGTTGGAATGAATGATTATTCAGACAGGATATGCAGGTAACTTTTCCTTTCCTTCACTTCTTCCCTTCCAAAGCCATGATGAGAACAGTCATGGCCTACGGTGTACATTTGGCCGCCTGCCCACTCCCCTCCTCATCCAACCTCCACTCCCTCCAGCCACTGTCCGCAGCGCTCCCAGCTGAGACAGGAGGGTGAGCAGCCACCGTCCCTCAGCGCTCCGTGACCCCCGGCTGTGCCTCCGCACCCTGCGCCTGCAGTGACTCTTCCCTCGACAGCAAACGCACCCGCCACACACGTGTGAGCAAGGGCAGCGCCGTGGCCTCGCCCAAACGCCTGTCACCCTGCCATTTCATGATTTTCACGCAGCGGCTGATCACGCGTGACGAGGACCACTGCTGGGTGGATTTACCACTGCCTTACCACTGCCTCACCGCTACCCCAGCACCGCCCACCAGTGTTCGCACTGCCCGGAACACGGTATAACACCGCCCGTGCGCTGAACCACTGACCAGGCATAGCCCAGCGGCGCGGGGCGCTAGGTAAGGACCCCCTGCTGCTCCCGCCACGACAGGAGAGGGGAAAGAGGAGAACCAGGCGCTGCCGGCGGGCACGGGCAACAGCGGCGCGGGGGCCGGGCCTGAGGGCGGCGACGGGGCGGCGAGGGGGCGGCGAGGGGGCGGTGAGGGGGCGGCGAGGGGGCGGCGAGGGGGCGGCGAGGGGGCGGTGAGGGGGCGGCGGCGCCCGGAGCGCCCCGTCCTCCCCCTGGTGGCGGCCGCGCCCCGCAGGCCGGGCCCCGTCCCGTCGTTGGATCCGCGCCCGGCGGTACCTGCGCGGGGTGCGCGGCCGCGGGCGGCTCCGCGATCCACAGCTGCTCCTTGAGGAGGTGCTGGTAGCTGAGGCAGTGCTTCAGCGCCGACGGCACCGTGCCCATGGCTCGCCCGGCAGCCGCCGCCGCAGGGTGGGCGCAGCCTCCCGGCCCGCGCGCGAGCAGCCCCGCGATTGGCGGAGCGCGAGCGCCGCCGCGTCCCCTCCCGCGCGGCTGCGGCGGCCGCCGCCTCACGCCCGCCGGGCCCCGGGCGTCGCCTTGTGCCTCTCCTCCCCTCCTGCCCCTCTCGCCTCCTGCCCCTCTCGTCTCCCCGGGCGCTGAGGAGCCGCGGCAGCGGGTGGCCGCGCTCGCTGCGAGCTCGGCCGGCGCCGCAGCAGCTTGCAATCGCGCGGCCTGCGTGCGGGAGAAACCGCTGAGGAGAGCCGGGGAGGGAAGGGCGCAGGGAGAGCCAGCCGTCCCGCCCCACATCGCCCCGGCGCCCCGCACGGCCGCGGGACAAGGAGCCCAGCGTGCACTGGCAGGGCTTTAGGCAGCAGCGGGGAAAGACAGGAGCGAGGAGAAGGGACAGGGCTGCTTCCAGACCAAGCCTGCGTGTCCTGTTCGGCATCCTGGGGCTGTGCAAGCGATGCAGGATAAGCCAAGTCCTGCTCGCTCGGATGTCCGGGTGACACGAGGCTTCATGCACACACTGGCATTTCTGCTTTCCATTTGGGTAGCAGAAACTTAAAACATAGCAAATGGGATGCTGTTCAGGTTTTAACAGCTCTCTCCGCAGCAGCAAGTTATATTTTGTCAGCTCCTTTAGCATTCATTGTGTCAGCCAACTTTCCAAACTCCACTCAAGCAAAAATTGTTTCTGGATCATTGCTTTTCTGAGGTATCAGGGATATTTTGTTAAATTTATTAACATTGCCCTCGATCATTTTCTGCAAAGGGTTATCGGGTTTACCACCAAGTCTCTGTTTCTCAAGCCCCATCTTTTTCAGTTTTGCGTTTGTGCTTGCAGTTCTGTGCATCTAAAAATTGTTTCCATGGCTATTGTAAACCAGAACTGGATGCTGATTCATTGGCTGGGAAATTTTTGTTTTTCAAGGAAAATTAAGGCTTTTGAGAAATAAGATATTTAAAGTACAATGTAAAAATTTTAAAATATTGCTGGTGGTCATCTTTGCAATTTCAAATCTGGCCACTGAAAAGTGCGAGGAGGTTTTTTTACTGATTGCTATCTGATGCAGTTAGAATCTTTTCTGCCTTTTTCCAGTAAAATATTAGTGAATTCAACATTGTTTTATTTTCACAGTTCAAAATTCCACTAAGTTTCCATTAAATACTGTCTCGGGGTAATTGTTTTGGGCTTGTTACCTGTATAGTTAGGGATAAAATATAGAGAAGCTGGCAAAAAAAATCATACCTTTCGTTTTTGTTTCCCAGTGAGAGAAAGTTTATCAATGAGGTGGTGTATATGAAGGGAAAGGCACTTTATTAAGACGAATAACTTCACTTTTCTGTACATTTCATAGTGAGCTGGGAAAAAGATAAAAACTGCAATTGCAAGGAAGTTAAGAGTATGTCGGTGATAAAAGTGTATCTCTCCTACCTACCTGGCCTCTTCTCAAGTTATTCCAGTACCAAAGTCAAATTTCATATGGACTTTAATCGTCTTTCTTACAAGTACCTCTGAAATTTACTGCATTCTAATTCTTTGCAGGTAGTGTAGACATCAAACCGCTATTTTCTCCACTTTAAAACGCTTCTAATGGTATTGCTTCTATGTCTGTTGCTGTTTTGTTTTTGTAGGGCTTAAAACTTCAGTGGGCTCTTCCAGCCTACATCCAGTGTGAATGTTCACTGTCACAAACCTGCTTCAAGACTCTCAGTGCCACCAAATATGCTGAAAAGGAACATCTTTATCTGAAATGCCTGTTTTGTTGGGCAGAGAAGGAAAATATGACAGAGATACATTCTAAAGTAATCCCAAATGGAGTTTTCATGCAACAGTTTCTCATTGTTTCTTTTCTGTTTTACCTCTCATTCTCCCTGCAATCAGAATTTGTTTTTCACCCTTGCCAATTTAGCACTGAGTTTTTCAACTAGTCCCTCTAAATGCAAGGAGTTGTTCCAAAATCAAGAGATATATAAATAAAACACATTCATCTGAAACTTGCATGTTTCTTGGTAGAAGGGTGTGATAATTTTTCTATTGAAAACGGCCCTGTGTGTTACATAAAACCTTTAGAGCAACAATGAATTTTATTGCTAAACACAAGTCACATGGGAAAGCACAGAGTGAAAGAAGCTCCAAGAGGATTGTGTTTTAGGCACACACAATCATCTTGATACTCTTCTTTGCTTGCAGAGGCTACGAAACTCAATCCAGTCCACTTTGTGAGATAACATGAAGTCAGATACCCTTGTCTTGTGATAATACCAGCACATTTACTAATTGAAGGGTTTGCAAAGTCATGTAAAGAATAATGGACACTTCTGGCAGATCTTTCTGTTACCAGCACGTGGGCCTCTCGTGGTCTGGACTTTTATGTGCCCTGTGCTGTTCCTTATTTTGGTTGTGCAAATCTTTTGTGCAACAACAGCATTTTGGAACAGCTTCAGTTTACTAGAACACATGGAAAGGCTCAGATGTGTTTAGTGCTATATCAGGATAGTGAGTAGAAATTGCGCATGACTGGCTTTTGGCTTTCCATCTGTCTCTTAAAACTGTTTATCATTCTGATACTCCTCTGAATTTATCATTGTCGTTGGCTCACACTGTGTTCTGGTCAAAGGTTTTAAAACGTTTATTAAAAGGAATGCTTTTCTCTAAAATAAATAATCTCTAATAGAAGTCATGCCACCAAGCCAACCAGATGGAGAGAACAAGCAAATTTGTGTAATATGCAGAGTAACTTCAAATACTATCATGAGAGATGTTTCTGTACTCCTTATTGTTCCCATGCAGTTACACAGGTAGTTGGCAGTCAGTTCATTAGGACTGGAAACATAAAGCTGTTGGATTTCCTGCAGTGTGACATAAAACCTTCGCCAAGAAAGGCCTGGTAAAAATAGGTTGATCGTTTATAAGCATCTAAAAGAAAATAAGAAAGTTGTTTAAAGAGTGATTTGATGACAGCAAGAAGGACAGAATCAGAAGCAAGGGAGCTATTCATACTGATGATAATCATAAGTGCCAAACTGGCAAGCGGCCAAAGTGCCTACTAGGCAGGGATCAAAGACACATATGGTGAGTCTCAAACAACAAATAAGCCATAGAATTCTGGCAAGCATTGCAGGAATAATACGCTCCAGCCCTGAGAAAGATGATGGTTTAAAAAAAAAAAAAAAACAACAATGGGGCTACCAATACTGGATCATACCTCAGGGAAAGCAAAGCTTTCATCATTTCAGTTTTACTGGAGAAAAATGCAGATAACTTCTCACATATGGTAGGTCTGGTTGATCTAAATTGATGGGATGTGTAACACAATGTTAAAAAATATCCTTTACAGTTGTGGCAGTAAATCAGTATTCCATTAGCTGCAGCATCATTCAGAGACAGCATTCTTCAGAGGGTTAGTAAGAGATTTACTCTGCCAAAGTAAAACTATATCCCAGGTGATAGACACCTGGCATTTGAAACAGACACAATCAAGAAGAAAGTCCAAATTAATGTCTTGCCAGATGTTGGACCCTGTTCTTTTCTATTCTTTGACTAATTTGGTCAGATGGCAGGTTTTTTGACAACTAGATCACAATGTAAAACAAACACGAAAATGGAAACATTTTAACTTTATTCTCATGCTATTACACAGCACTGAATAGGAAAATGTTGTCGAAAATAAAAAAAGGAAAATGATGGCGCGAGGCAGGGGGTGCGGCGGCAGAAGGACGCACAGCAAGCAGTCTGCGGTTCTCCAGTGGTTTATTGTGTGGCGCAGCAAGGAAGGTCCGGGGAAGGAGAGACAGGGCGGAGAAGCAGGGACAGGCGCGGGGTCTGGAGCTCCGGAGGCTGCAGGCTGTCGGCGGCAGTAGATGACGAAGACCGTAATGGCCGTTGAGCACCCAGTGACATAGGGTTTTAAGGGGAAGGAGAGAGGGAGTGGTTTGGCACACAGGCCAATCGGGAAAGCCGTAGGGAAGAGGGACAGGGGTAACAACCAATCGTTACAAGGGAGGGGAGGATACATAATTCAAACCAACCAACGGTGTACAACTCAAGGGGGAGAACAAAGAGGAACAGTCTGGAAGCAACCCATATATGGGGAAGGGGCGGGGGAGGCGTCTGGGCCAATGGTCTGCTGGCGCATACATTGCCGCAGGGGCTCATGGGCTGATCTTCCTGTCACCATGAGTAAGACAGCACAGGCTGTCCCTGCCCCCATGGCCGGCCCTCTGGCTGGCAACTCGGAGGTAAAACCTCCACAGGAAAAGAAGGAAATCCTGTGAGTGTAGACCTGGTTTCATAGTTATACACCCATTCACAGAGTCATAAAAGAGAGAGATGTGTCATAAGCTATATTATTTAACATTTACAAAGGGTGCTGACTTTTACACTGGTAAGAATGGTACTCAGCAGCCCTTTGGGTCTTTGGGTGGTCTCCCAAGTACCAGCACTACTGAGCTACATAAAATTGTGTTGAGACATATCAAGGATAGCAGAGAGTTGTAGCAGAGAGTGCTTATTTATGGATACAGTTTTCCATTTGAGATACTTCCATAACTGACAGAAATGCTGGTGAACCAAATGTGTCCCTTGTCTGGCTCCATCATTTAGACTGTAATTTCTTGATCTCAGTGACCTGACCTACCACTTGACAGTATAAGGAGAAACTATGAGCCAGTTCCTGAATGGATTTTTAAGGTGCTATTATAATATTTAAGAAAATATTTCCTTTACAGAGCAACTCTTTTGCCTACTGTTACACAGACTTTGTTTCCATCTCTTTTTTACATAAATGCAGTTAGTGTCTCCCTCTCCACACAGTCATCTCTGCCAATAAATACTGATGTGATTTCTTATAGGGATTATATGGTGCAGTATGCAATAACCTCTGATTTCCTTCCTCTCTTTATGTTATTAAGAGGCAACAAAATAGTATTGATTGTCAGTGAAGTCAGTTTTCTTGTCTTTCCAAAAAGTGACCCCTTTACATCACATAAGATAAAGAGAAACTATAAATTACTCTTAGGAAATGTTTATAGGATAAAGAAATGCTGGGACAGCTTTTATGCTATATCCATTTCTTCCCAAGTAGAGAGCATTTATCAGAGTTTAGTCAAAACAGGACAAAATAACCACCTGGAAAGTGTACCTGTACTGCATTCTGGGAATAGTGCTTTCCAAACAGGAAAAAAGAGTTAAAGACGTGAACCTTTTCTGTTCTCTTAGGGAGCAATTCTTCTGATTTATGTTAAATATATATTTTAGTATCAAATGAACCGTCTTCTACAAACCTTATGCAATTGCTATATTTCAAACTTGTTCAGCAAGTGAAAATGAATTAGGCATTGTCCAATAAATCACAATTGTATGTAGATGATATGAATCCATATGCTAAATTTATCTGTTCTTCTTTTTTGTTTTGTTCTTCTAAGTACTAACTTAGTGTTCAAAATGTATTGGCATACCAAGAATAAGTGTTTGAATTTTTTTTAAAGCATTTGCCATATAAGTGTACTTTTAAAATTACTTGGGGTATGTCCCCAGCTGTAATGCCTCTGTCATTAAATTGTTCCAGAGCAATAGTAACAGTTTAAATTCTAGTTTAGTGACCTGTCTGACACTAGAATTTTTCTATTTCTTCTGTCACCAACATTACTCAACTTAGAAAAAAAAAAAAAAAAACAAACACAAAAAACCCACAAAAAAACCCAAACAAAACAATGGAGAAGTTTTCTGGTGCAGTATAAACTTGCTTAATTTGGCCAAAACCAAACAGTAAATAAGGCAGAGTTATTACTGAAGAGACAAACCAAAGTTTGTGTTTGTGTATAAAGGATGTTCTTGCCAAGGTAGTTTGCTCATATTTAATATGGCAGTTTCATGTTTTTCAATTTACTTCATATCATTTTGCCTAAACAATGTGCAATTAAAATGCATATCCACAGTAACTGAAAGCAATTTTTAAATTATCAACACAACAAAAACTTCTGGACACATACTACTAAATAATGAAAAATAAATTGAAATAGTGTGCAATATAGGATAAAAACAAATATCACATGTACCAGAATGTGAGGTAATCTGAGATCATCAAGTAAATGTGTACATCATTTTTTTCTCCATTTCTGTTTGTATTTAACTTCAGAGTCAGATTGCAGTTTTCAGCTGTGTTCTATGATCTAAAATCCTCTTTAGTAGTATGCATAAGTTAGGACAAAAAAATTGGTTTTTTGGCTTTAATATAAAAACTGAACCAGGCAAATGAATACTGTAACTAGATCAAAGACACAGGAATTACTAGAATGGTATTTACATCCAGAGATTCCCTTTCCAGCATAATGGTAACAACAGCACAAAAAAGTAGAGAAACTTGGAAAAAGTCAGGTTTTTATATCTTGTTTTGCTGTCTTCATCACTAATATAAGATGCAGTCACATAAAAATTAATGCACCCTACTTCAAGTTGCAATTGCAACAAGAAGCACATTCTTGAATTCACAGCATCTCTGACAAAAATTAATCTGTAAACTTCATCTGGGCAGAAAAAAAGTGTAATAACTTTAAATTAAAATGCTAATGTCATATTGTGAAACAGAGTATATCTTATTCTTGTTATGTTTAGGACTCCTAGTGTTGCTTAAGCAATATTCTGTGAAGGAGAACAGTGTTCTTCTTCATAATAGGAATGTCATTTTCAGTATCCACCCTTCCATGCTAACCTTATTTATTTCTTTTCCCAACTCAAATACAATTCACCTCCAAAGCAGATGTTTGTGTACCAGGATGAGAAGGGATTTGTCTCACATGCTACCTTCTGGGGGTTTCAAGGTCTATGTGTCAGGTTATAGAATTATCATAGAATCATAGAATTGCTTAGGTTTGGGATCATTGAGTTCAGCCGTTAACTCAGCTCTGCCAAGTCCATCACTAAGATATGTCCCTAAGTATCACAATTATGTGTCAACACAAGAATTGGAATTTTCTTAGGAAAATTCACCATTTTCTCTTATTTCTGATTGCAGATAATGGCTTTGAAAAGTGTAAGTGTGATCCTGTTACAACAGAGTGCTAGTTTTGGCTGGGATGGAGTTAATTGTTTTCATCATAGCTTGTATGGTGCTGTGTTTTGGATTTGTGATGTAAAGAGTGTTGATAAGACACCCATGTTTTATTGTTTTATTGCTGATCAGTGTCAAAGCCTTCTCTGTTTCTCACTATGTCCTCCCAGCCTCCAAGGAGTAGACTGAGGGAGGGCAAGAAGTTGGGACACAGCTGAAACAGACAACTCCAAAATGATCACCATAACAGAAGCTGAGGAAGGAGTAAACAGGGTGGCATTCAGGGGTATGGCATTAGTCTTCCCAAGTGACAGCTGTATGTGATGGAGCCTTGCTTTGCTGCAAATGGCAGAGCACCTGCCTGTCAATGGGAAGTACTGAGTCAATTCCTTATTTTGCCTTACTTGCACGCACAGCTCGGCTTTCCCTATTAAACTGTCTTTATCTCAACCCACAAATTTTCTCACTTTCATGATTTTGATTCTCTCCCCCATTGCACTGTGTGGATGTAAGTGAGTAGCTGTGTGAGGCTAAACTGCATACCAGGGTTAACTCACAACAAACAGATACAACAGTTTATCTGCATGAGACTGCAGAGGGTAAAAATAGGCATGGACAACGTTAGTCAAACCTCCTACTTTAGGCACTGATATTAGACATTGCAGCACTTATGAGCCTTTAGAGAGATTTAAGCTACCTAAGCTGCATATTTTCTGGGAAGTGTTTGGTACAGTTTAGCTGCAGACTTGCCTTTCCAGATGCAGGAAACTTAGGTGTTTTCTAGCCAGGGCAACATGTCCAATGTTGAACAGGTAACCACTGAATTTTGGCCAGTAGGAAACATCAAGCACAGAAGAATAGCAACAAAGTTCCTGGCTGAGTTGGAGAAGCCTTCAGGGTACTGGACCCACACTTCCCATTTCCTAGGAGAGAATCCTAAATGCCAAACCATATGTTGACACTAGATCAGTGTATAGCCAGGAGTTTGACTATTAAGAAGTCAAAAAACAATGCATAGAATATTTCAATAAGTTCTATAGTAATACATTATTGTTACAGTTTTGACTTTTCCTTGACTTTTACATATTGTGGGTCCAAGTGCAGAAAGATTCTTTCAGATCTGTAGTTTTCCTTGACGTCAACAGGTAAATAGACTTTTGGACTTAAAACTATTGTGTTTGGGTTTTTTTTTTTTTTGTTTGATTGGTTTTTGGGTTTTTTTTTTTTTGGAAAAAATTTTTATTCTTTTTATGCACATACAGATTTTCAATTAAAATTTTTGAGGCCTTTTGCACCATGTTCAAGAACATAATTTGACAAACTGCTTCAATTATTATAAATCAGATTTGTTATTCTGAGCTCAAGGAGAGAGCTACCAGAGATTGGAGGTAGTTTTTATAATTCTCTTTTATTGGGCCTTTTGAGGAGCATGAATGAAGGGAAAAGGTCACCATGGGGTGCCAGAAGACCCAACACAGACAGGAGAGACAGCATTGCAGCCACAGAGGCAATAGGACTGCTCCAGTGTTTGACAGCCAGGAAGGGAAGCTTTAACTTTCTTTCACAATTGATCCCAGGGAGACTTTGGCTCTTCAGCCTCATTAGCATCCATTTCCTGCTCCTTGCCACAGTGTTGTCACCACATATGTTCGTGAGACAATGACCTTGTGTTCCCATTGTAAACACAGTGGTGTTTACCCATGGTACATCTGGGCCTGATGTAGTGACCACTCTATTTAAGTTGCCAAAACTTTTCCATTACAAACTATGCCCAACTGTTTCTAAAAGGACAGAGATCTCCATGTCTTGTAGCAAGAATTTGGAGTTTAGCAGCAGTATAGCCTGGAGTTAGGAACATGTCCTCTGTTGTCTCAATGAATATCACTTTAATTTCTAAAATGTTGAGAAATGTGATTTTCTAGCTCTGTTTTACTCTTTTATGTTTGCCAGAGGCTAACAGTTAAGCAGTTTAATATTCCAGTTGCGCTGAGCAGATTATGCTCTTGCACGTTGCTCCAGCATGGGAAATAATACTGAACCTACATCTGGAGCCCACATAACTCAATTTCTGCCTCTGCTCCACAACAAACACTCTCAAAGTAAAACTTAGTGAGACTCTGAAGAAGAGTTCTGGAATGAAAAAAATACTTCATGCTTTTGGACTGCAGACAATCTCTTAAGTATTAGGGTTTAGGATGAGACCTCCTTAATAGAGAAATAATCCAACATCTGCCTACTGTAGGGGGATTTTGCACCTTTATGTAAAACATCTGGTGCTGGCTACCATCACGGACAGGATGCTGCACTTCAGAGATTACACATCTGATGCATATGTTTTTTATAGTATGGATAGAAAGTTCATAGAATGCTAATTCAGAGAATGTGAGTTCTAAAGGAATTTGGTTGTACCTGTGGACTATTTTATTTCTACTAAAACAATGATTTCCAGCAAGAGGTCATTCAGGTAATGTATATGAGATGCTAATGATGAACATATGAAAATATAACCACACTTGCATGCTTGCCTTGAGATTGACTGTATCCAGACATAAAATAAAACATGTTTCCTATCCCAGTTTATCAAAAGAGAACAGAAATATGGATAGAGAAAGGTAGTCAGAAAAAAATCCCACTTTTAAAAGCCTTTTATTGACAAAAGAATATAAAATATAGTCAGCCCTGTTCCTTTAAGACAGAAGCAGCTAGGAAAATATGGTAGGCAGGGTACAGAATCTCTTGCTGTTCTCTATCTGTGATAAGCTTTTAGGAGTTAGCATATTCACTGTGAAGAAGTGGATGGATTGCTAAAAACATTTTAAGGAAACCAATAAATAATTTTTGTTTATCATGGTTAGATATCTGAACAAATAATTTCTCTGGCATTTGTATACTGGTATGGTACAAAGGGAGTTAATTCAGCCATTCTTTGATGGAAGAGAGGTCAAAGCCAGCCCTAGCAGCAGATAAGTAGGTGGGGATCTCTGAAGCTGGAGGTAAAATACTAACCAAGACATAAATTCCTACTTCAAGGGATAAATTTGATGAAGGCTCAACAAAGAAAACAGTTTTATGGAAAAAGCAAAAATTAGTTGAAATGTCTTTTCTGCTGGAAAATGTGAAGCAATCAGCTAAATTAATGAGCAGTGCCTGATGAATAATTCACCACCATTATTCTCATTAACCCTCTAGTCTGTCCAGGCAGATTTGGGGTTCTTCTGTAGAAACATAAATGACCTGTTAAGGGCGGTGATTGTTTCATTTTATTCAAAATGTGGTTTATCTGGAATGTACAGTCATGAAGTATTGTGCAGCTAGTACTACATACAGACATGGAATAAAATAATTAATTAAAGAAATAAAGGAATATAAATATTTTTTAGTCAGTGGGCCTTAAAGGTCTTCATGAGCAACACCAATGATTTGGGCTTTCCAAAGCACAAATAAACCGTGAGAGTGAATGCAGTCCACGATCATTGAGATGAACATTCAGGATTAACTGGGCATAAAATAAGTGTCCTATTATTCTGCATGTTCCAACAAAAAATGAAGACTTGGCAAAGAAGGTGTTTGAAAGAAATCTTTATGAAAAAAATAATGCACCTTACTTAAATAGATTGTGTCACTAGTCTGAGAGAAAAGGGGGAGGAAGATGTAATTGAAAACAATAATATCTGAAAAAATAATATCTGAATAATATCTGTAAACAGTGATTCAGTTTTTAAAAACAAACTGCAGATTATATCCCCATACCATTAAGAAAACAAGTGATTCCTTTGATTCCTAACACATCATCATGTCAAATCAGAAAAGTAGGACTTTTTAACCAAGGTTAAAATTGAATGTATCACATTTTTCTCTTAAAACTTAAAAACAAGGATGTATCTCATGTCAGGCAGAGCACTTCAAACTCATTAAAATGTCCTTATTACAGTACATATTTAGGCAATTCTTAATTTGTAGGGATTATTTTCTTTGCATAAAATATCTTGGAAGCTAAGAGCTTAGCAGAATTCTAAGGACTACTGTTTATATGCATGAAGAGGTAGCCACAAAAGAAAGTTTAAAAATATAATAACTATTTACCCAGTTGACATTAGATGGAATGAGAAAGTTCTACTTAAAGCTTATTCAAATTACTGTCTTATTCAAATTACTGTCTGATTTCCTGTAGTAACCAATTGATTTCAGATCCTGAGACAGGTCCTAGCTAGACCTTACAGCTGGTGTTAGTTGTATCTTAATATGGACAGGAAAAGGTATCTTAATTGATACATTTGATGTAAACAAAGTACATCTTGTGCATGGATATGCAATGTTATGTTTTTAATAGGGATACTAATCAGGTCCTAGTTTTACAGACTTAATTGCTCCCTCTTATGGTGCCTTAAGTTAGCCCTTTCACCTGTACCACTACAACAGATAAGACTATACACAATAGCTGAAAAGACAATAACCATGATAACATGAACAACACATGCTCAGTTGTGATTTCACCTAGCAACAGCAGTGAGGGATGATGTCAGAAGACAATAAAGCTGATGGATATGTGGCTGTGATAAAATCAACTTTCTCCTGAAAAGGCTCCCTAGCAGTAAAGAATATTCAGGCAACAAGGGACACCTGACTTCATACAAGATATGAATCAAGACTTTGATAGTGATTCATCTTTTTGGGGGGATGATAGGGCTAGGGGATAAGTAAGAAGAGCATCCTATTCCTGGTGTCACTCAATACCCTGCGGAAGGAAGAGAGCTGGCTAGCAGCTGGTCATTGGCCTGGTTCCCATTCTTAGCCATTACTGGTGCACTGGTCTGTGCAGAGACATACTATCAAAGTCTGTTGTCCTGCCCTGTGCTGCCAAAATAGAAGTGCAATGCAGAAGGAATTATTCTGGGCTCAGGAGCAGAATTAGGATTTGCCCCTAGGCAAAGGGAAAAAGGAGAAAAAAGGAGAAAAAGCCCTTTTTTTTTTCCCTTGCAAAATAAGAAATCCTGAAATCCTGTGTAATGGCAAGGTAATTGGCCTTTTTACAATTGTTGCATGTACGGTCTAGAGGAAGACAAGTTGCCAGATGTTCACTTTTTCTCTACTCTTGTACTATCCCAACATGTCTTTACAAGTGTATTCACAGAGTCACAGAATAAATTATGTTGGAAAAGACCTTTGAGATCATCAAGTCAAATTTATGACCAAACACAACCTTGTCAACTAGACTGTGACACTGTGTGCCACATCCCATCTTTCCTTAAGCAAGTCCAGGGACGGTGACTCCACACCTCCCTGGGCAGCCCATTCCAATGCCCAATCACCCTTTCTGTGAAAAACTTTGTCCTAATGTTCAGCCTAAACCTCCCCTGATGCAGCTTAAGACTGTGTTCTCTTGTCCTGTCTCTGGTTGCTTGGACAAGAGACCAAACCTCACCTGGCTACAACCTCCTTTCAGGCAGTTGTAGAGTCGTAAGTTCTTCCCTGAACCTTCTTTTTTCCAGACTGAACATCCCCAGCTCCCTCAGCTGTTCCTCATAGCCCAGTATACTATTACCCCTACTTCCTTACTTATCCCTGTCTAAAGAGCATTCATGTGATTCAACACAGAAATTTCCTACATGAAACTTCTTCTGCCACACAAGGCTCAAATATGTCTTACGATGATACCCATGAAATTGTCCATCCCTGGGATTTTACACAGCTGCCTCCTCCTGCAGTGTTTTATTGCTTCCTATATAGAATCAGTAACAGCAATTACTTTGGAAAAAAATGAACTCCCTTTGGACTAGAGCTTGTTCTTGAGATGCAAGATTATAGTTGCTAATTTTTGTTTGTATGGATATATTTTCAAATACTAACACTAGAAGCAGTGCTGTGACTGTGATGGATATACAAAAGACGTTTTTGGTCAGATGCAATATCTTTAGTAGGATTCACCAATAGATTTGGAAAAAAACAGGTGATCTCTTGGGCACATTAATCCTTCCTAGTCCATCAATTTCTTGCTACAGGGTTAAGGAAGTTGACTAGTTGACAGATTCAGTGTTTTTATGGAGCAAACAATGAGTCAAAGTTACAAATATTGTTTTGCAGCAGAGTTTCTTCAGAGAAGAATTTTGTTAATGGAATAGGAAGTTTAATGTTATTAAAAAAGAAAAGAAATCTCTTTTGTCTAGTCTTACCAGATTATCTGGTAAAACAAACACAAAACTTGGTTCCTCTGGAATATGATCCTATAGATTTCCATGTGTTGCTGTTAATTTAATGCTTTGTATGTACTTTTACAGCTGGATTCATGAGCTGAAACTGTTAAATTTAATTTCTAGCAAGCTAAATAGCTTATGGCCTAGTTTTATCATTATTCATATTTCTGAACCTTAAGTAATAAGACATTGCCTGTAGGGATGTTTTAAACCAACACATGACTAATCCTCCCCACGAGAGCATGAGCAAAGGAGGGGCAATATATCCACAGCTGATCCCCAGTGACTGTCAAAATAATATCATTTTAAAATCAGTGCTATAATAGAGAATAAAGCTTGGTGGCTAACCTGATGCACTGTTTAAAAAATTTAATAACGCAAAACAAGACTGAAAGATAAAGTGAACTGGAAGAGTTCTTGGTGTCATTCTTTGCCTTTGACAGACTTACCTGCTGTGAAAGTAGGTAAAGGACATCTCCCACTGAGATGTAAATTTTTAGACCCTGATCTGCTAGTCACAGAGTGTGAAAACCAGTCTGAGGTGGGCCTTGCTCTCCAGCTGGAAATCTGCAGACCATACTAGTTTGGATACCTATATTAATCTTAGTGATAAAGTATATTTTCTCAAATGAAGCACCATCCTTCTATTACAGAAACCATTCTCTTTTATATTTAAAGTCTACTTCAGTACTTCTCAGCAAAATACCAGTTATGGATATTTTTTTCATTAAAAATGACAGGCAAACTGCAGTTCTTGTATTTGACGTATGAGTTATGCTCTAAATTACAACTGCTTTAAATTTGACCCATTTCATTTAGGGGGAAGCCTCTGATGGATGAAACCTCCCTCGAGTCAGATAAATGCTTTGGACTTGCCACCCAAATTTGACAGCTCAGCAAAATTGCCAGGCTTTGCTCCAGAGAGGCTCAGGTCTGCAATAATCCTGGTTGTGGTCAATTGAAGCAAAGTGCAACAGGAAAACAGTACTAGGGATGCTTGCTTAGCAGGTCTGCAATATATTTGTTTTTACCAAGGTGCAGCCAGTTGTGCAATATTGTAAATTGTCCTCTTACTGTAAAGCAAAAGTGACAAACCTGAAAACATCAAACCACCAAAACACGTGAACAGTATAAAATTGATACCAAGTATGAAAAGGGTATGTTTAATGTTAACATAATGAAATGCAACTTTATGACTGTGCTGCTTCAGGACTCTGTTTTGTGAGGTGCTGAGCACTCTTAACTTAAGAGATGTAATATTTTATAGGGAGCTGTGCAAGACAAAAAGAAAGACATTTCAGTATGTCATCAGGTTTAATTAACCAAAATAAGAGTGCTTGAGTGTATATATCTGTTGCTGCTGAGCCGCTAGCAGAGTAAAGAGGACCAGGTTCTCAATGGCATAAAAAAGTGTCTTTTATTATTTAATTCCAACTTATATAGACTTTTGAAAGGTCACCCAGATTAGTCAGTCTGAAACCTCCCCCTGAGCCAATTGGCCAGGCCTGAACTGTCCAAATCTCAAGACACTGTTTTTAATAACATCCAAACTTTATCTTTGTTTATAAAACACAGGAAAAAGAAAGAGGAGAGTTCCCATGGGAAAGGTCTGTGCTAGCCACATATATCTTGTATACCAACTTTATATGAAAGCTATTGAAACTTAAAAGCATCAAGTCCATATGTCCCCCAACACCTCCAGTGTCTGAGCAGATTCAATGTTATTTTGTTCTATATAACAAGACTATTACACTAGAAAAGCATTAGCTACTTTGTTTAATGTAAAATATAGAAATCTAATTAAACGTAGCAATTTGTATGTAGAAGGGATACTTATTGACCCCAGCTGGATTTTATAAGCACCTGAGTTAAAAGTTGATACATAATGCATATCATTTATCAATAATGTATGTTAAGTTCAAAGAAATTGTTCCTTTTCTGTATGTGTGAAAATGAACTAAATTAGGACTTCCAATATTCTATTCTCTAGGGAGAAAATTCACACACGAGAGAGGTGTTATTAGTATTGAGACATGAATTTGCACATAATTCACGTATATTCCTACCAATATTCACATATTGATGTATTTACATTTACTATATCTAAATTACACACAGTGTACTTGTTTACCCATGAAAGCAGCACCAGACATAACCAGTGAACCATCCTATATAAATACTTGCAAGGAGCAATTTCCCTTATGGCTTCTTCACAATCAGTTCGACAGTGACTCAGGTTCGTAAACATGAATGCCTGATATCTTTAAGCACTGCAGTGAACAAGCCATTTGTGTGAGGCTAACAGACAAAATTAGAGAGGATACATTCTTTGAATGGAATTGTCAGACACATGGACTGTGGCCTGAGCCTTTATAGAATGGCTGTACATGCTCCTAAGTTGCCTTATGGCTGGTTTAAGGCTAACAAAAAGATAAGCAGTTCCAGGTCCTCTGAATTTTAAGCTGTCTCATGCTCTGTCACAACAACTTCTGTTTTTATTTTCTAATGAACAAAACAGAAAGGACAGAAAGGGCATCCATATATATCACCCCATCTTAGTTTTTCAGCTATGTATTTTGCATCATGAAGCAAGGTCAAACAACTTTTCTGTTTGATCGGTTCTTTTGATTTCATGCCTCTCATGGCATGTTGGGGAGTGTCGAAATCTGTAATATAATCTTGTCGCTGTTGAGCAGCTAGCAGAGTAATGAAAGCACCAGTTCTCAGTGGCAAGAAGGAATGACCTTTATTGTTTTGATTTCGTCATATATATAGAGTTTTCAAAAGTCACCCAGATTGGTCAGTCAGAAACCTTCCCCTAGGCCTGACTGGCCAGGCCTGCACCGTCTACGTTCTGAGACACTGTTCCAATAACATCCAAACTTTATTTATAAAACACAAAAAAAATTCTCATGGGAAAAGCCTGTGCTAGCCACATAATCTCATAAAGATTTATTCTTCTTATTCTGAGAATCATCCCTATTGTTTCTGTTTAGACAGAATTAACTATTTTTTCTTTTGCAATTATATGTTTTGGGCCTGACAACTTCCATATTGCTACAGTGAGAACTGATTTTGTTGGGTCCCAGCAGTGTCAAAAAACCCCAAAAACTTAATTTTCAAATTAGAAAAGATAAACCACAAAAATATTAAACTATATTTTTGGTTGTTTCCTCTATTTGTATTTTCAAAGAGTATTTTATTTTCGTTATTTTCACAACCAAGTATATCTAAAATACTGAATTTATCCATAACTCCAAAAGCCCAGATTTGAATTGCAGTGTATCAGCAGGCAGTTCAGAAAACTGGCCTCTTTAGACATTTTAGAATGGCTGGAAAGATCATCTGCCAAAAGCCCATGGAACACCTCTTAAACAGATGCAGATCAGTGTGCTGTAAAGAGCCTTGAATTCATGTGCCCTTTAAAACAGTGATCCAGCCTTAAATACAAGCTGAAATGAAAGCCAAAAGACATTCATGAGAGTGAAACATCACAGCTTGGACTTCCTCAGACTGTGTTCAGAAGAAAAAGCTGGACTCTAAAAAGTCATGAGCTCAGCTTCCATTGACCTTTGCTCTGCCTTCTTAACTGTGAAGAGTGCAGTGCTTCAGGACTGTAGATAACTATAATCATGCTTCAAGAAGAGATATTCCAGATTCAGGATACCTGCTAATGTGCATATAAGTACTAGAGAGGGAAAAAATCAAATCCTCAAAGCTAACATGTTTCTACTGGGTAATTAAGCAAAATAAAATACCAAAAATACCATTTCTTTTTGTCAACAGAATTTTAAATTTTTTTTTTTCAAATTCCATGCTGGTTCCTTTTGTCAGTGGGTGTTCTCCTGTGTTGGTTTTACTGAAATATTACAGGAGGCTGAAAGATGGAAAAGGATTTTTGTAGTCCAGGTTCTTTTCTGTAGGTTAAAAGCGCAAAATTGAAAGGAGTCTTGTTTTTCCAGACCTCATATTGGAAGGAAAAGAAATGGTATGCTCCATTTCTAAGCCCTTCTCTTTTTCCTTCCTTCCCTCTTTGCCCTTTTCCAGTCACCAGTTGAAAGAAATTTCTGTATGGCCTACCTAAGCTTTTACCCAGTGGAATTACTGTATTTCCTACTGAGTTTCACAAGCAACAACAGAAGAAAATCTTTTACCATGATCTCAAGGGAAATACCTATGTCTTGAAGTTCTGATATAACTCAAGATTTAGAGAAAAGCTAGGGAAAAAGTATCAAATATTACTCCTTCCTAGCTTTATTGTTGATACCATCTTACCAGGTGCAAGATGGAGTCTCACAAATATATATCAACATGTGTTGTGTATGTGAAAGACTTATACAACTTAAAGTTTACCAATTCCTGTGATCACTGCAAATAAAAACGCAATTATCTGGTGACTTTTTGATTCAAAAGCATAATTTACTGTTTTTTTAGACAACTGTCTTTCACAGATCCGATTGTTAAGAACTGCACCAAATTCTTCCTATAACTGTTGATTTCCATCTGTTGAGATTTGCACTCTGTCCACACCAGTGAATCTCTGCAAAGCACTAGTAAGCAAGGTGTGGGACCAGGAGGCCTTCAACCCTTTCTGTTGAAGAAAGACAGCAGAAAGAATAGCTGGTAAAATGATTAAGTCAGAAGAGAAAAACTTTCTTGCCCTCAAGAGGTAAGAAATACAAGTTAGAGAACAAGGGAACCAAATGCTTCTCAGGAGAGTCACAGACAGCTTCACTCACTCCCACTGACATGAAATGAAGGTAAGAGAGAATGTCAGAGAGTGGGAAATAGGTGATTAGCATTTCAGAAACAAGAATCCCTCTGGAATGAACATGAGCTACAAATATGATCATTATGTTTATTTTTCAAGGTCAAAGAAGAAATGTTGTCAAGTACCTCACGGACTACACTAAAGAGAAAACACAAGTAACAAGTTGTAACTGGGAGAGAGGGAGAGATGTTTTTTCTGCACTGGACAAGCATGTTCATAGTGCTCAGTCCTGTGAATTCACATTCCTTTTGAGCAGTTCAGTTGAAATCAGTGGCCCCATTTCAGATCAAGAGAAGACACAGACTTCAGTGGGAGATCTTTTTTCCTTTTTAGCAGAAGGCAGAGCTTTTAAAACCTACATGGAATCCAGAGGCTTGCCTATACATTTTCTGTGAAAATACTGTGAAGAGGAGATGGAGATATTTCCTTTTCTGTCCTTTCCCAGTGCTACACCTTCCATAAATTATGTCACTGTATTTGTGAAAGGCTTTATTCAGGGTTAGCAGGGGAAGAACTGAAGCAACTGTAGGTGAAGGTAAAGCCAGTACTCAAAGGGAGTGATAACAGTGTCTACTTTTAAAATTCCTCAGCATCTTCTCTTTCCTTGAACTGAGGCCCCCAAGTACTTATTATAGCAAAGTTGTTCTCTTCCTGTAAGCTATGTGTAAGAGTTTGATTGCTTCACCATATTGAAGGCAAAATACACACTTTGAAGAAAGCACAGTTCATATTTTAAGGTATTTCATCACTCAAGGCCACAGCTGGCCAATACCAAAAGAGCAATCAAGAGACTAAGGACTGTCAACGAAGAACAGTTCTCTACATCACAGAATCAGACACATTTTCACTCAATTAACACTTTACTTAAAAATAGACAAAGATAAGCCCTAAAGAGTTTGGTGCCCAGCAACCCCATCGTTATATATACAATAGCAATGCATAGCAGCAGTTATCATCAAGCCTTACCACTCCATTTGCTATATCAACAAAAACATCCACTACCAATTCCTTATCGTGTTTGGATATATTTGGAGATATTATCATAAAGCTGTCTCCATGATATGGTCAAAGGGATGATGATCTAGTTTGTTTTAAAAGTGAAATTTATTTAATCTTATTATTTTCTACTTAAATTCCTTACTAAGTGCTGATTAAACACAAGCCTCTATCATGTATGGGTGGAAAAGATGACTTTATGTCACTTACACTGTTCTTGAGGTTCAGCAGAAACTATTTTGACTGTTGTAGAAGTTAGCTCTGCTTCAAAGTTACACAAGTCTGTGCACAGAGACAAAGATACAGGAATTCAGTGGAGTGCAGTAATGCTATGGACTATCACCTCTTCAGGGAGAGCCCACTTCTTTTTTTATGGCTGGAAGTCAGTTGATACATAGCTTTTCATTCCTTTTCCGTCCCCATGATATGGGGATTTATGCACACAAGAGAATTCAAATCTGCATAGATCAGCTAATCTGGCAGCTGTTTTGCAGCACCTGAGTAGTGCAAACCAGAGAGAATTAGGCTGAGAAGAAAACTTCTATTAAAGCAGGTCACAATTCAGTAAAGCATTCAGCCTCACCTCAAATATTTCCATCTGGAGATGGCAATAGTATCTGGAGAAGGCATACAGCATTTACAGAGCACTCAACAAAAGAGTAAACTCTGTCATTTTCCATGGCAGCTTTCTAATGAAGGAAAGCATTTGTAGAACAGCAGTAATAACTTTCCTTTTACAGAAGAATAGTTCACTAGAGATGGTTCCCACATGGAGAAGAAATGCCTCAGATTTTTTTAGCATTTACTTGGCATTTGGGACCTATTTATTACTTCATATACTTGGATGTAATGGCAGTTAACACACAGTTATGACGGGGAAGTGATGTAGGATTCTAAAAGATACAAATTGCAGTACATATTAAACTTCAATTTGCTGCCAGTCTCAAGTCCTTCAGCTTTTTTAGGACTGGAGGGCCCTTCCAGAAATGTGGTGGACATGAGCTACATTAGCTGTTTGTTAAACCCAGTGCTGCTAAATATCTCACTGTGGAGAATAATATCAATGTGTTCTCTTCTTTTTGCACTTTCTTGATGCTATGAAGAAGACATGAGTAAATAATTGCAGTTTTTGTGCAAGTCCACATGTACAATACCTGGCTTCCATGGCTGACTTAGAGTCAAGCGATTTGCAACATTTGCTTTTGTAGCAACATATTCTCTAAATCCTAATTGTTTTACTGATCACAGTGAAAGTAGTAGGAAATATGACAACTAATTATAAGAGTCAGTGCATTATAAAGACACCTGAATTTATATGCAAAATAATATATGAAAAGAAATCTATCTATGTGCAAATGTCTCTCCTTGTGCCAGGCACATGAGCTCCAGTCACAGCCAGAGAAAACTTAGCAAATGCAGTCCCTGGAGATGGAAAAGCCATTATCATCTCCAGGCACGAAGAGCAAAATCACTCTCTAGACTGTGCTGATTAGATAACTGCTGTCACACCAGCTTAAGTGCCCTTACTGGGATTCAGTTGCCTAAATTTAACATGCCTGCTTACAAAATTTGAGATGCCATCATCCCCTGGATGCCAGTCTAGAGTAGTCTCCTGCAGGCCCTGTGACATCTATCAAATGTGCCACAGATGACTTGGACATCCTGGAGACCCTCAAATTAAAATGCTCTAAATAGGAGATTATCTCAGCTTCATCGCTTTAAAAGTCTGAGATACTTAATTCCAGATTAAAGAGATACTTCTCTCTCATGGGGTTTCAGTCTGAAGATTGAGAGCAGGTTTTTTTTTCTTTCAAGGAAACCAGAACAATTAAATAACTTCTGTTTAGCCCACAGTCCAGTGGTAGTGATCCACATCCTGCCTGAGCAGAGTTGAGCACCTGTATTTAACTGCAGAAGTTCCCTAGCCATCACTAAAATTTTTCAAGGGGAAATATCGATCAGCAGGATGTGGACTTACTGATTTACTTAATCAGCCACTGACTAGAAGACATTTAAAGAGGCAATTGAAAACATTATTAAACAGAAGAAACAGACAGCTCCTCTTTCTTGAAACCTTTGAAGCCTGGCAATATAGAAACACTGTTAGATTCAGACTCTTTCAGCCAAAGGGTGGAACTGAGACCACATTTCTCAATGGTGATAAGTGCATTGTATGCTGTGGAATTCAAAATTAAATCTCTGCTCTCTCTCCACATTAAGACTGAGTTGTCTGTGGATATGCTGAGAAATAAAATTTGTGATACTAGAGAAGCTTTGAAATCATAAGCTTAAATCCATAGGAATTTTATATACTGCAGTTAGTTGAGCAAGGAGTCAGAAAATCTATGCTTTAGTTTGGCTTGTAAAGAGGCATTTAGGTATATAAATTCCTCTTTAATCTCAGTTATCCCAGTTCTTAAGTAATTAAATAACTTGTCAGGGAGGTAATTTGTTATAGAAAAAGGTTGGTTTAAAATGTGGAAAATTTTAAAAATCTTTTAACCTCAAGTTTGAAGTGAATTATCACATGTTTTATAACTGTGATAAAACTGTTGTGGATTAATGTTTGATTTTTCTGTATTATGCCTTAAATCATTATGCTGCATAAGGAAAAAGAAGCACCAAACAGAAAAGCAAGCATATTATTACCTTATTATTTAGTACTGGACTGTAAACTGTGAGAAAATGTCACTGAGATCTTGCTGGGTTGAAGTCAGCTAATCACTGCAGAAATAAATATAGATTGGAAATACAAGGGAATCTGGAAAATAACTATGGCTATTTTTAGATAATGGCATCCTTCCACTCCTTGAATGATGATACAATAACCTTCAAGTTGGGAACTCACAAAGAACTTGGACTGAGTTCCATGCAGTAAGTCTAATCTCAAGAAAGAACAGTATACAGAAACACAGATCTGAATTTTTTTTTCTGTCATTTAGTATTACTTGCTGGAAAATGGTATAATTATTTCTTTCTCTTTTTAATTACATTTTCCTTGCCTCTCCCTTTAGAACATTTGTAGTTTTTCAGAAAGATGACAGCAATTAGGATTGCACTGGCAGTCTAATAGTGATAAAGCACATGAAGTCTAATGGTTGCCTTTGTATTCATGAATGCATCCATGCTACTGAAGGGTTTCTCAGTGTTCAAACAATACACATATTTAGTGAATTATTTAACTTTTACATATTTAAACAAGAAACATTCTGTGCTCAGGGGAAAAAACAAGGATACACTCTGAACTGTACTGTACTCAGGTTCAAATGATGAGCATCTTTCAGTGAGAGAAAAAAAGGTCTGTTAGCACTCTTAGGCAAGAATGGATTAATTTTTATCTTAATCTGGTTTATAGAAAAGCATTTCCTCCTCTTTGATGTGGTATATGCTAAGTGAAAACATCATGCTCTACCCATCAGAATCATGCAAGTGGTCACTCTTTCTTTTGCACTGATGTTACAAAAGGAGATAGCCTGCATAGCTGGAAGGTATCCATGATATTAAACAGTTCATGGGGCTGTGAAGTGCTGAGAGCAATCATGCAGAGCAACAGGCCACAGGAATGCAAATCATCCACAAAGCCAAAAGTGGAGCTAGCAGGTGGCCTCTCCTATTCATCTGATGTCAACACACTGTTCAGATCAAGCCCTTTTAACATCTGGGTAGGCACACTATTGCTTTTAATTAAATATAATACAGCCATTCAATGTTCTCGCATACATGAAAACCATGCAGTAAAAAGCATATCTTCTGCACACTGAGGGTCACTTTGGTTATATAAATAAATAGTACCATTTAACTTAGATTGTGAGGTAGTTTAAATTTCATATCCTTGCCATATACTGCTCAGTTAGAGCCTCTTTGACATTTCAGTGACTGACCATATTTCCATGGAAAATGTTCCTGCTCCTTCAGAGGATTTAGAAGGGGAAAAAAAAGCCTTGTAATTAACTTTTTCTACCTCTGAAACATTTCCACTGTAAAAGATTTTGAACAGAAACATTTGTTCTCAAAATTAGTTTACCGAGAGAATTTAACTGTGTTAACATATAAGCCATGGAAACTGTCATAATATCTAATTAAATTATTGCTGACATTCCAATCAGTAGCAAAAAAACATCTGCAACTGTAATTCTACTACAGAGAAAGTATAATTAAATCTATTCGGTAATGGGTAGCAAGCTATTGCAGAAATATACTGCAATGCTTTAGAAAGCTGGAATGCTTCAAAATATCTTTTACAAGTATAATAAACCTATTTTTTTAAGGGGGAACATGAATATTCTTCTGAAGACCCTTTATTAGGATTTAATTTCAATGAGTTTATGATTACATTAGTTCTTCTGTTTGAAACAGACTGGAAAAAATAATTGCCATCATTCAAAGCCCAGGATAGAGAAGCCTCTTAGAGTGTTTTATTCTATGTCTATGGAGAGCAAATGATAACAGCATGCTTCATTTTGATTTCAGGAGATAAGCAAAATAAAGCACATAGTGGAGTGTTTTCTTGAACAGAAACATTTTCCAGAATTAGAGCCAGAAATGTGTGACAAAGCTGAAGTGCATTATTGTAAAAAATTAGGAAAATAGATGACTTGGGCGGAAAGTAATGGGATGTGAAGCATTAAATGTAAAGTCACAAGGTCAACTGTTGGTAATGGACTGAGGGTTTTTATGTGAATGATGGGTGCTGGGTAACTCTGTAAAGAGAGATGTATGTCCAGCCCCTAATGGGCAAATGTAGTCATCCCAGAACTCCATCACAGTTGCCTTTTTCTCTTTCTCCAGTCAGAAAAAGACTGCATTCAACTGGAATCTCAGTCTATGATGCCCTTTCCCATCTGCACTGAGGTAGACTGATGTTTGGAAAGAAGCTTTGCCTGAATTGGTCTACTTTCTAATTATGCTCCTAACATGGATATTTGCTCTCCCTCCTACAAAGCTGGAGTTAATACTGAAGCAACAACTTCTCAGGAAGAGATAACAAAACCAGCAACACATCAAAATTCTGCCTCAGCCACGCTTTATGTCAGAGGTTGAATTATAAGCAGTAAAGTTTTTCTACTTTCTTGGACATGCTATCCACCCATAAATTCCATTTCATTAATTCAGATGCTCAACAGACTGTTGAGCATCAGTATATATTACAAATAAACAATGTCTAGTATTCATTCATTACTCTGATATAAAAGCTCATATGTCCACTAATGATCATGTACAAGGAAATGGTACCTCAACAGCACTTTCAGAGCGAACATCAGGTTTCAGCTGCATAATCTCTGTTGTTTTGCAGAAGATTGTACACCTAAAAGCCCTATTAAATGCTTTCAGAAATGATGGCTATATAACTTTTCCCAGTGTAAAATTAGTCTAACTATAAGCAAAAATATGTGGTACAAATATGTCACTGTCACTGTGCAAGTAAGTTTATTGGCCTGCTGGAATAAAGGAGGCTTAAAGAGTGTTACTCCTACTGAGATCATTGCAAAACTTCCACTGACTCCTGGGTTAGGAATTAGGCCTGGGGAGAATAAGATTTTGTTTCTCTTTTATGTATTCTACTATGGAGTTGGGTTGTGTGGGGTTGGGTTGCTTTGTGTTGGGTTATGTTGGGAGTGGTTGCCTGCATTAAAGAGAGGTGAGGAGGAGAGAAACTTCTGGCCAGGGTCTTGTTTCTAAAAAGCTTCAGGGCAGGAGGCATCACAATGAGTAGAGATGGCTCTTGAAGAAAAGAGATATAACAATAATGCCAGTTACTCGGTTCTGATCACCTGGCAGCTGTTACTAGGCAACAAGAGCCAACAGATTTGCAAACTACATAGTAAAGAAACAACTATATGTGGTTATGCAGCTCAGACACCTAACATTGCAGCATTTTGATATTGTATAAAAAGAAAAAGGACACTATACCAAATTTAGATAATTGCATAAAATTCCTACATTTTTCCATACTGAAAACATCCGTTTCATATATTCTTAAATATATTTTTGGACATAAGGGAATTTAAACATATACTCAATGAAAGATCTTATCAGATGCCTGTCTTCTTAGCACTTTTTTTGAAACTCAGATATGTGTTCTACAGTTTGTAATTTCTTCAGCAGAGGCAGAAACATCATCTGAAGTAATCAAAAGGAAATAAGTGTCTCTTTAAGCAAAACTTTGAAAAATTTTGAAACCTCAGAAAGACAGATGAAAAAAAGCTCTAGATTTGCCTTAATTATAAACCAATTGGGCAATTACACCTATTCAGCAATTATACCTATTCGGCATGTTTGTTATATCTTCTAATGAACTGTAGTGGTTTTGAAAACAAATCACTAGAATAATTTTCACAAACCTTACAAGTTCATTTTAAAACCCAACTAAAATACTTTTCCTACTAATCTATGCCTTGAAAGTTCTAAAGTCACATTAAAAAATATTTTGGATGCCCTGTTTCCAAGTGCAGATATTTCTCCTCTCCTTTTAAGAAGGTTCAGCACTTTCCTTGGAAAGATTAGTCTCTCTTAGGTGCTTCAATAAAATGTGTAGGCTTTCAGATTCATTAATTGAAGCCTCTACACCTTTTTTTAATTAATTTCATTTTGGAAGTAATTATGTTTTGGAGGTGTTATCTCTGTAAAATACTTCATGACCTATTGTACATCTGTCAAATTTATTTTGCAAATACGATACTCTTTGGAGGAACTCTGAGGCACTCATCCAGAATTCAGCTGGATTAAGTGCTGTAATGAAAATGATGCCCCAGTGTATTTTATACTACAGTAAGTGCTTATTTCAGAATTCAGTTATACCTACAGGAATATATTCTATGTCTGATTACTGGGAATGCCAAAGATACACAGTGTTTTGGCAGAATGACTACAACTCTGCTAACTAAGTTAATGCTTATGAAGAGGAACCTGGGTGAAAATATTACATACAGTCTAAATTTCTTCCTCTGGTCTACAAATGGCATTTACTTGATAGACATGAGAACAAGAAGGTTGGTCCCTTTGCTACCTCTATAACTTTTCCACTACAGCTATATGATTTGAAATGTAGCTGTTAGACTTTTTTAAATTGCAGCTTAAGAAAAGTAAGAAAAAGAATATGACAGTCAGGGCTAGTACTCGCTAAGAGCTAGGCTAAGATCCTCCTGCAGTACAAACAAGAGAGAAGGGGAAAGAGAAAGAAATTGCTAGATAGAAAAATGGTTTGCCTTAATATTTCCTTCTGAATATGTTTTGAGAAAGTAGCAATCTGAAATTTTTACTCTGTGTTTGATTAACGCTGAATAAGAAAAATAAATAACATTTATGTTTGTATTTCTTGCCATTTATGTCATTCACCCCTAAGCAAAATTCATTGATAATCTCTCCCCCTTTTAGCTGTAGTGAGTTCTTTTGATGGTTTCTTGATGTACATTCAAGAGCGTTTCAGTTTTACTGGCTCATTGACTACTTGAAGACTTCATATTCAAACAAATTTAATTTTACCATCAGTTTGAAGTGAATTTTGTTGTTTTATTTAGATGTTTGATTTATGAGCCATTTAGGACAGATTCTACTGTTAATTACGGTTTTTTATTATCTCTATATGTTAAATGATCCTTACATTATAATTTTGCAAAATAGTTTTTTATCAAAATAACATTACTTTTAAATATACTGTTGTTGTGCACATAAAGAACAAAATATACAAAATCTGACTGAGAATGTAGTTCCTGTTAAATAGTATTATCGTTTTATTTATAATTTTGCACCTCTTAATCCTTTAGCAGCTTTACTATTCATTACTTACTGACCTGTCGTTCTGTCTTTATTAAAAGCAAACTAACACATTCCTTTCTTATCTTTCTGGCATCTTGATACAGTGAAGCATTTTAAACTTTTAAAAGTTTTACAATGTGTTATATGATAGTTCCCACATAGAATTGCCTGTGTCTTATCTTTAAAAGAGTTTAGAAAACTCTGTATATTTAGCAGATATCCAAAACGAACTTACAGACAAGGTTAGAGTAGATCTCTTACAGATTCTCTTAATCTGTGCTTTTCAATAACACAGGGCAAGGATTTTAGGGGGAGTAGGAATTTACTAGATCAATGGTGTTAGAAATAACAGATACACTTAAAAACACAGGACCTGGCTGATCTGAAATGCAGGCAGCAAACTTCAAAGTAATTGCAGCCTGATTTTAATTCTTCTGAAATAATTATGTTGTTCAGACTATTTGAATAAAGGAGGACATCAGCAACAGGAAAACTTAGGAAGTTTGTAGTCCTTAAAGAGCCAAGAGACACATATTAGGGAACCGTGTGCTCCAAAGGATTGTAGTCCAGAGTTAGCTTGTCTTGGTTTTTTTTATGTAGTTGAAACAGAATGTAGAACATTCTATTCTACATATTATAGTGAACAACTTCTGTCCTAAGATTACCTCAACATCTTCTTGCTCAAAGCAAGCCAATGGTTGTGTCAGACAGGTAGTTAAAGAAATTTTTCAAACATATGTAGGATGTCAAAATGTCAGGCATAAGGGAAAAAAAAGGTTTGGAAAGCAGTATAAGTGCATGCAGAGATGAGCTGTTCTCTAGTTGATCCTCTGCATGCAACAGCCTGTGCAATTCAAACTGCAGTACATTGCAACTTGCACTTGGTGTGAGTGTTACTCTCTTGCTTGGGCACATTCTAAGAAGAGCATGTTGATGTGGCTTAACTACATCTGATTTGCAGGTGCCAGTTTTAGAAAATGGGATTCATAACACTGAGTAAAGACTCTGCATTTCCTATAGAATAAATTGTGAAAGTCAGCCTCCTTGGGAAGATGTGGATAACATCAGCCTATATGAGTATGAAGGACACAGCCAAAGAAGAGTGCTCAGACTACTGAGCCTCACACATACTTCACCTCCTCTTTAATATGGATTCAGATGTAGAAACTGCTGCCCTAAAGCATTACATTTGGGGTTTTTTACGCAAATAGTTGGCCTGTTCTTCACATAAGAGGTGACAGTAGTACTACCATCATTCAGTAGTATTCTGATGCCTATGGTATGCAACCAAGGTCCCACCTTAACCTCAGGTGATTTGGATCCTTATCTTCTTCAGAAGATGAAATCGTTTAGTGTCCTGCTGAAGGTGCACCACTGGACTGCCAAGAACAAAAATTGTAGAACCTAAAGGAATTATGTTGCTTAAAACAAGGGTGGAGAGATACTTGAATATATTACCTAGAGAAGTTGTGGATACCCCATCCCTGGAAGTGTTCAAGGCCAGGTTGGATGAGCATTTGAGAAACCCAGATGTCCCTGCCCATGGCAGGGAATTTAGAGCTAGATTATTTTTAAGGTTCTCTCCAACCCAAATAATTCAATAATTGTGTGAGTGCTGTGCACATAAGATCAAGAACATGCTTGCATTTTTTATCTATATGCTTTACACTACATAGAATAAAGAACATAATCTTGATAGAAAAGACTAAAATAGATACTTTGTCATTAGATTATGCTGATAGATTTGGCTAGAGAAATATTTTTAAATCAGTGTTCTGATGCTAATTAGTTCCTCCATGAACATGCCAAATATAACCATCATCATTTTCACTTCATGAAGAGCTGTTATAACACAGATTACAAGAATCACTGAGGACACTCTGCTTAATTCTACTGACATGATTAAAACCAGAAAAAGTGAGATCATGTCAGACAAAGTTCTATTAATTTTTAGATTATTAATATCTTTTGGCTTGTGACTTGGTCTATGCTAATTTTCTGGAGAACAGTTTTGTTTCATTAAAGTTCTGTAAAGATTCAAATAAAAATGAGTAACTATATCAATTTGTAATACATTAAGATAAAAATATCTATAGTGTTCAGAAATGAATCGGGCAATAAATTGTTATCCTTTGACAGAAGAATTCAGTGTTTGGCTTCAAGATCTCCTAGCACTTCTCTCCTCCAGGCTCCTACAAAGTCCTAAAAATATGCAGAATAATATATGGTGTTCTGTTTAATCACTGAGCATATGAATTGATGGGAGTTTCTTATATGGGAAACTGAAGTATATTTTTATGGTCTACAGTTCTTTACTCATGTTTAAGCAAACACAGACAAGCCCAGCATTGTACATTCTCCTAGCGAAAGAGATTATAATCAAGCTGATATTCTTCTCCTTTATATAAGCATGGACTATTTTTTTTTTTGGAATCTTCTTGGTTAACATAACCCATCTGTGACAGCTGCTGTTGATAAAAGCTTTTTAAAAGCTGCTCTACTTGAAAACATCATATGCTGTTTTAGGTTTTTTTTCTTTTTTTCACGACACTAAAATTATTAGACATGATTGATTGGCTTTTTAATCTGGTATTTCCATTGCCTAAGTGATTAGGTTCATCATCCATGGAAGGCAACTCTAGAAAGAAGGAACAATCAAACTGAGGATTTTTTCAGTAGTTGACTGGAAATTTTATTAGACAACCAATAGACAGTTAATTGAAAAAATAAAAACAGTTCAAGAGAATTTTGTAAAGCAGACACAGTAATAAAAGATCACATGTTAGGAAACAGAGAATAATGCGCATAGTAATTCAGACTTGTAAAAAATCAGATTGTGTTTTATACCAACGAAAATGATATAGTATTTTCTATATTTATGTTCTATTAAATAACAAATAAAATCACATATTTAAAGTAGATATTAAAAGGGTGGAAGTGCCTTTTATTCTGGAATTACCTACATTATGAGTATCTGAATATACTATTAGATGTGTATGAAGAAGATTTGAATTTTTCATTTAAAAGCAAATTTAAGAAAAAAATAAATTAAAAAAACCCTGAAGATAGAAAAGAAACCTGATGCAACAGCCCTCTGATCTCCCTCTACACCAGACAAAGTTTCTTCCACTTGAACAAATGAAGTAACTTGATATCACACTTGGATGGGTCTTCTTTGTTGGTTATCGCTGGAAGGGAGAGGTCACGCTGTTAGCATTTGCTGATAGCAGCATGATAGCAGGGAGAAATGTTGGGCTCTGGATGAAGAAGAGTTGCCTTCGGTGAGTAAGAACTGCCTGCTGTGATGTATCCCTTTTGGTCCTTCTGAGATGCCTTGATTTTGGCCTCATCACCAGTCTGTCTGAATATATAATTACTGAATATGGGAGTTTTGCTATAAATACCCTTATTTTTTCTTCTTTTTGTCCTGGAGGAATTTGCATACCCCATCTGTCTGCTTTTTTAGTCAGAGAAGTAGCTAATTGGGCTATTGAATGCTGAGAAACATCAAAGGAAAGACTACAATACGTGGGCAGATTCAGAAGAGTAGTGAATTCAGTACATCAGAGGGAAACAGCTAAGTGCAGTAATTTTAGCATACCACAAATAAAACTTCTTCCATTAGGTGCACATATATATTGCACATATTTGGGGACTGTAGATCGAGTGTTAGTTAGTATGGATGCAGCCAAGTTATCAGGTGTCAGAGCTAGGATGGTTCCTGGCCCTTTTAGATCACTGAATGTTGGCCTCAAGCAAAATGCGCAGCTAACAAATGCATGGCGCATTGTGAGGCATGTCCTGAGGATGTTGTAGGGTGGGTGTCAGCAACCTGAGTTTTGGCAGCAGTAAAATCTGGAGCCCTGTCAATCAAGGGACGCTAGAGTGCAGCCTACAACCAGCTGATTTTCCTTCAGGTGGCTGCAGCAACACAAACAAAGCAGCAGTTACAGAGCAGGTTGCAATTTCTGATGTGTTGATTTAAATCTCAGCCAGATTTGGACACATTATCACTGAAACAGTATTCACCTAGATTAGCAGCTGCCAATATGCCAGCAACTGAGCTGGCAGACACTCCTGCTACTGTGAAGGCATGAGCTCTCACCAGAGAACTGTGTTTTTTAATGTGGGAAAAGTACTGCTTGTAAAGCAAAGTATTGATGCCCTTAACTTTCAGAAAACTACTGAAGGGGTTTGGCTGATAACTTCAAATAAATAAGCACATGCTCTTTACAAACTTTTGAATCTGAGGTAGGCTGTTGACTTGAAACATGTCGGATCAAGTAGTTCAGTTTCGGCAACTGGAAATTAGATTTTGTAGTGGAAAGTGCCAGGCAACTTTAAATAAACAGAGCTGCCAGCCCTGCTTGTAATAAAAAATTGCACATACACAAATGCACACACATGTACTCCCTCAGAAACATCATTTGTGCCCATGTGTCTGCTCCTGGATAGACTCAGCAGAGCTGGCCAGAGGCAGGCAGGAAGAGAGTTACAAGAGCAAGAATAAACAATCTGGAGTCAGCCAGAAAATGAAGCTCTCACCTCTGCAGATGTTGCTCATAGGTCGTGGTTAAGCAGCATGTGTGAGTGATAAACTTGAGAGCTGTGAGTATTTAGAATGTCTTCCAGGTCATGTGTATGCAGGAGTGACCAAAGGGCAACAGCACAAGCTGGACATCAGTTCTGCTGATAAGGAGGGTGGCATCATTCCTTTCTCATCAGCACTAAATCGGCTCCTCTGTAATATTCCCTGACTGAAGGAATAGCTGTCAAACCTTGTCCTCACGAAGAAAGGAGTAAAGAGACACACAGAGTATTTCATTGCACCCCTTGACATCATTCCCATTAGGCTAGCTGCCCTTAAGAGTGGATAGAAATGTGAACTGTACTTCTTGAAGGGTGGGTGGCCTATTTAATGCCTCGAGTACTGTGTGGTTATTAATGTACCCTCTCAAAACAGAGCAAAACCACTAAAGCTGCATGTTGAGGGAGTTTAGGGGAACTCCCATAGATGGACAGCTTCAGGGAATGCTCTCTAATAAACACAGGTCCCTAAGAAACAAACCAAATGGTAATATATTATGAAAATTAAACCCACATTATTAAAAGAAGGACTTTATGAAAGTACTTGGACTATTTTTCAGGTTTCTTGGCTCACACTTTCCTCCCTGCTGTTCCAGACTTTCCCACAAGCATTGTCACAGCTATAGGCTTCGACAGCTCTTCATCTACTCTTGAGGTTCTTACAGCCTTTTTCCCCCATTAAAAACTGCACGTAGAGCTCTTTACTAGTGCCAGTTTTGTTTTCTTTTCTTTTAATTTAAAAAAGTAACTTAAAATGGGAAAGCTTCTTTCTTGAAATGAGAAGCTACAGCAAAAAAACATTAACACAGAAAGAGAAAATACCAAAAATATTCTTCTGTTTCTATTTTGTATACTCTTTTTTTTTTCCCTGGCTTGCATTTATATTGCTTATTGTATTTCTCTTTTTACAGTGGTGGGGTCACCTTTCTCACTATGATGGTTTTCAATCCCATCATTGATAGCTTTGAGGATGGAAAAGAAAGAAAAGGAAAATCAAATTTGAACAGTAGTCAGATCCACGGCTCAGAAAACAATTGTTCTCTGCTTCAGACAATGGGGGATTAAGAAGTGACTAAGTACTTGTTTTAGCTGTCTGAGGAATGTGTGGGTTCTATATGTTGGAACCAATAATATATTTACTAGTAGTTAACTTTTACTATGTCACAGTTGCTCTCCAAATAGCTAAGGAACAAATAGTGATGGGTTATAATTTTAAATTTGTTCTTATAATTTGTAAATAGTGTGAGACACTGTCCTAATACTCTGGTACTTTGATAAATGGGCAAAAAAAGGAAAAAACGTCATGTTATAAACAGTTAAGTCTGTTGCAATTGGTACTGCATTTTAATATAAGAGGGCAGAGTCAGTAAGAGTTATTTGCACATATTGTGCTCTAATTATAAAACAGGATGTATTTTTTATTTTGTTTTTTATCTTCTAGGATCATGACACAATTAATTTTTTGGTCCCTTTGTAAAATAAACTGTAGACAAGCAATGTTCACTGGTCCCCTGAAGACATTTAAAACAGCAGCAAACATCTAAACAATACTTAGGACATTTGTTCTCATAAGAGTAGCAGCTGTTGTCAGGTCATATCTTTCCAGAAAAGAGTGAAGACATTATATTCACAGAGATCACATCCAAACATGAACTATAACTCTGTATGTCTAGGTGTTCTAGCACTGTAACATAATTAAAAGTGCTAGAAGAACATCTTAGCAATTGTTTACAGCGGTAAGAAGATACTGGGTTGTTTTTTTCCCCTTGAAAAGTTCAATTTCAGTCACCTAAAACTATACATAAATCCTGCTGAATTTATACAATAGCTTCATTTGGTTTTCTTCAAGCCAATTTTTTCACAAAATATCTGCTATGAAGAGCCCTTCTCTGTCCTTTTTATCCAGTAGTTCAGGGGTTAAAGCACTAATCTAGGCAGTAGCTAATGAATTTTAAAATCCTTTAACCCTTATCTTTAAAGAAGGGCTTGAAAATTAGAAACGTTCTGAGAATAAGTGAGTAGACTCAGCTCTTCTGTTGAAGCATTGCTGTTTTATGCACTAGATCAGGGCCTGAAACACACGCAATGAATTTAAGCAACTTAAGTGAAGTGAGTAACTAAACTAGAACCAGAATTTATATTAGTGAGTCAGGAGCATAAATAAGCCCTGTCCTATGCATTACTGGGTCTGGCTCCTTAGCCTCCTCCCTCCTGCAGACCAGTCATAAGACCAACATGGATACTGTCCTGCAGAAACAAAGCTCATAAGTTTGGACTTGGTTGTTCATTCATATTCATTGTGATCATGCCTTATCTGCCAATTTGAAAACCACTGGTCTAAGGTTTACAGCATTCATCTGGAGGGGGATGACCAAAACAAATTTCCTGGGTGGTAGAAGACAGGATAGTGCTGGAGGTTCAACCCTAGTTTGCTTTGAGGTATGTCTTTCATGTCACTAATAGGAATGGGGTAATGTGTTCCTCACTTCTTAATCAATGGAAACTTTTCCAGTTAGCAACTTGTGCCTTCCATACTGTGGTTTCTGCCTGATACTTCTTGACCAGTCCTTATATGACCAGGAAATCAAACTTTTTTCTTCCTCTGTTTGTTTCAGATCTGCTCACCAGGCACTTCTTGAAGTTTAACACTATTCAGTCATTCTTCCCAGATAAATCACATCTTCAAGACCTCGGATAATTCACTCTACTGTCTTTTCTTGTTTGAAATACATGGTTTTCCTGAAGTGTGAGGCATAAAACTGGGCACAGCGAGACTTGATTAGAACAGAAGGATTATTTGAGCCTTTCATTCTGTTAATCTCACATTAGAAAAAACCTTTCTTGATACTTCAGAGACTCCTGAAAAATTCTTGCTCTGCACATGAGTTGAGTCCATCTTATAGAGGCTTCAGAGCCTTCTCCCCACTCCTGCCACAGCGCGCAGCAAATGCTGAGGAGGTTAATGATTAATTAAACCCAGATGGACTTTTCCTACATCTGATAATTCATCCTGTGACAACAACCATGAAATTACAACAAAATGAAACAGTCATTAAGAACCCGGGTTATCCTACATAATGGTCACTAAGAAGTAAGCAGTGCTTAGGCCAGTGACTAATCCAGCCAGTTTTTAGACTTTCCCCTACTCAAAACACAGCATCAAATTTCTGCATTAGGTCAACATAATGTATGCAGGAAATCATCACCCAAATATTTAGGATGTGAGCAGCAGGCTGTGCAAATAATTGCTTTTTCTATATGACCACAGAATGAGAATATACAATGAAATTCTTATTTCCCTTCTCACTAATCAAAGTAACATTAATTAATTGTTTCTTAGATATTTTAGGAGTTTAAACAGGAGTTCACAAAGAGTGGGAGTGAGAACCATCTCACTGCCTTCAACTGGAGGAGGCTAGAAACACTTCAAAAGAGAAGAAGATAGAGGGCTTGAGGAGGATATCTTTTAATCAAATATCCAAGCTCCCATGTTGCATCTTACCTATGGGTGCACTGACAGTGGTAAGACAGAGTTATGAAGAGAACCTTACACTTGCTGTGAACAAAACCATAGGATTTAAAGCATTTGGAAATTCCTCATCTTGAAAATCTGTCTTTATTTTTCACTGTGCACAAACAATTAAAAAAATGCAAGTCAAATTTGCAACATTTTTATAAATTACTTCAAATTGTGTTTTAGAAAAGGGAATGAAGGGGTAAAGATAATTGTTATGGGAAGAAAAAAATCATCCAACTTCAGTAGTTAGGCATTGTAAGAGTGCACATCTGAGCCTCTATTTAAAGCAAGACACTGGGAAAAAAAGCCTGCAAATTCATCATGACAGTATAATAAAAATTTAGACAATATAAACCCCTTTAAACTGCTATAAATAGTAACTTTTACTTTAACTCGCATGCAGATGAATTTTTCTTAGCATGGAGGGCAAGAGATTAAAGATGTTCTGCCAAAAAAAAAAGGATTAAAAGATAGAGTTCAAATGTATATTTAGGGCTGAGAAAGATGAGGGATGGTAATGATTATTTTAGAGCTCCACCAAGCACCTTTGTCCAATTATCCAAATGCTTTCTTTTTCAGAACAGCTTGGAGGACTCCAGAGCTGCTGGCTGGCCTATGGAGCAGATGTAAGTACTGTTGCTGGAGATTGTTAATGTTATTGTCTTTAAATCTGGTATTCTGTAGAGTGAGAGAAAAATACTACCACTTATTCAAAAAAGTTGAGTGCAGGTACAAGCTTGAGATTCCTCTTTCAGAAAAAAAGTTTGTGTCATCTCCTAATGAGCACATTTCCCTGATTGCTTCAATAGCTTCACTCTGATGTCTATTTTTCTTGAATTCCCTACAACCCTGGATGTGACAGTTTAAATGATCTAAAATATTTTGGTTAATGTGCAGGAATCTTCATAACGATTATTTTAGCAAATATGTTTTATAAAATTGATCATCTTCAAAAATATTAGATGGTATAAGATAACTCCATCTGAAGGTTGCTGGTAACATCAGAAGATTCTCATGGAAAACCTTTCAATGATTAAGACTGAAAAACAGTATTAATAACATGTTTTCCCTCTCATTTTCCATATGTGTGAGAATCAGAATAAAATGTGGGTATACCATGCTCTAACTTTCTCATTGCTAGATGACAGTGGTTATTTGTGTATACACGAGTCCTCAAATTGTTCCAGAATCTTGGTGTATTTTTTTAATTACATCAGCTTCAAAGTACAAAACCCACCCCAGGGGATTTCTCTTCAGCGCTAGAATAATTAGCAAACTGGTAGCTGTACCACTATTATTATCAGCATAATGAGTCAGCCAAGTGTTTGCTTTAACAAACAAAAGGGTTTGTTTTATCAATAACAAAATGATTAGATAGGCCCTTTCATTTGACTCTTTTCACTTAAATCTTTAAATTAAAATCTTTTCAAATGCAGAAATAACCTTTAGCTTTAAAAGTTCCAAAACAAAATGATTTTCCGCTTTTTTCTGAAACTATGCTCTGAATTCATTGACATTTGCTGGTTGTTTCAGTCCTCAGAAACTCCTGGGTGAGTTTACAATGTCGAAACATTTCAGCAGATGTACTTAAACATAGTAAGTCACCCATGTCTTCTTTTTGATAACCTAAGCAGATTGAGGAGGTTTAGATGTTTTCTCCAGCTCTCAAATCATGTTGGAGCCTCTCCAGTTTCTCAGCATCCTATGCAAAATGCAAACACCAGAGATGTCTATGTTTTTTAGTATCCATCTCATGGATGAAGTTGAAAGTTAAAAATCATCTCCCTAGTGTGTCAGGAGAGGAAGAGAGGAAAAATATTTTGGGCAAAATTCAAAGTATCAAAAGATACTATAAACGCAGTGGAACTACTCTTCAGCTGAGGATGTGTAGAGGTGGTAGGAAGATTATGGCTATGTCTGTGGGCTATGAAAGCAGGTTTTCTGTGAACAAGGTTAGAGCATCCTGCACATCTCTTTGGAAGCAGTATGAAGACTTGCACTTTTTAAATATCGTTTATAAAGTACTGATTTCAGACAGATGGTGCCTCAGTTTCAGAAGCAAACTGATACTGAACAAGGAAGAAGCAGTTTCTCCAAGGATTGTGATGGTGTTCATCTTGGGTCTCCCTGAGGAATGAAGGTAAGGATACAGAAATGTGAAACTGTCCATTCTATTTGATCAAACATATCTACTTCAATCTCTACATCCCTGTGGATTTGATTCAACACAAAGCATGTGCTGCCTTGAGGGCTCAGTGTGTGTTTACTGGTATTTACATAATGGAAATGGAGGAGATGGCTTGGAAATCAGCACAGTCTGAAGCTACTTGCAGAGGAAGGGGGAAAGGTTTAGTCTTCAGGCACACACTCTTTTGACAAGCCTGCCATTAGTCCTGTCTCCTGTGGCTCCTTTGGAGAACAGCTGTGTCACAGGCGTAAAAGAAAAGCAAAGTCTACCACAAGAAACAGCTCATCATTTACATACCAAATTTTATGTCCCTGTAGCCCCACTATATTGATCTTGCAGACAAACACCTTCTTTCTGCACAGGCAAGTGGACAAGATTCCTACCCTTGTTGTCAACCTTATCTAGATGATTATGATTATTATTGTTGTTATTATTAGTGGTGATGGTGGCCTTTTCTAACTTTATTTCTACAACCTTTTTTTTTTTTGCAGCATCCTCTTCCATTGCAAGGGCCCAGAACACCCCATTGAGTGCACTGGAAAAGTCAATCTTCCTGGTATGCTCTGACAGATGAAAAAAAGGCTAGAGGAATAAAAATGCAAATATAATTATAAATATATTGTTTCTTTATCATCACTCTTTTGGAGTCACATTGGAAATTGTGCATTTGTTAAGAGTGGCGTCATTATGTTCTTGGATTGTGATCCCACTATGGTGTCAACTGCCCATATCAAAGCCAGTTAAACTACCCAAATTCCTGTCACTCTGTTCACTGCAGTAGACAATCTGCACCAGAAATGTCCACCAGCGCACCTCCATTCCAAGAGGGATAAAACATCTCAGGCAGGACCAAAAGGAGCAATTCAAAGAGCAGTGGCCACTAGAGTGGAAACGTAACCAAGTTAAAACCCATGAAGCACAGTGGGGCCAGGATTTCACCCCAGCCTCTTTTTTCCTGCTTTAAGTGTGTGATTTGGCAGGGGAAAAGTTCAATTGAAGGCACACAGTTAGGCTATACATACAACAAAGAGGCAGGGAGGGGGGAGAAAAAGAGCAACACAAAGGATTACTTTAAAGTTAGACCTCAGCTCCTTTAGCTTTACACAATGAAGGAAAGCACATAGGTTTCAACAGGATAAAAGCAGACTTTATTTTGTAAAGAGATCTCAGGATGAAACAAAGGGCTGTAATTGTACCTCCTATCTGCAAATCTGAGGTGGTGAAGGAAAAGAAAGTGGGTGGATGGTTAACAAGAATAGCTTGAAACTATGCTTTGTTAGCAGAGTAAAATTAGCTTGCTGAGAACCTTTATTTTCCACATAACTTTTAACAGGAGCATTATTTTACATATCTCTATGGTAGAGAGCCCATTTACAAATTTGCAACAAGTAACCACTGAACGTCAGCTAATTTTTCTCTGTTTTCTGTTTCATCTGCTTAATTAATGACAATACATCTGTGTTGGGTTGCTAGCATATCTATAGCTGAAGGTTTGTCAGCATTTCCATTCTGGGCACCTCAGGCTCTCACACTGGCTTAATTTCAGCCAGTGAAATCAAATGTGGAAAAGGTTTAGGTGTAACAGTATTGTTCAGTTTTCAAAAAAACTCTCACATAGCTCTGTTTGAAATGTTGGATGAACCAACTAAAATTAAAACACCAGAGGATTCAATTCACATGCCCTTTTTGTTTGCTCATTTTTGAAAATATGAAAAGCCACAGATGGGTCAGACCAGATATTTATTCAAGCTCAGCACCTGCTTGCTTAGAGAAAAGTGATCCTTCTGCCCCCTCCTGCCATGTCTCCCAGCTACTGTCATAGCATTGTCCCACATGTTCACCATAGAAATGAGTTGAGATCTGTAATTTCTCTTTTTTTCTTTTACAGATGCATTTTAGCAGCTGTATACTGTACTTAGCATCATAAAACCTACTTCTAAGTACAGTTATATTATTGTGAATTCATTCTGCCATGTCTACAAACCATCTGTGGTGGGGTGTGTGGGAATGTACTTTTACTCTTGAACATTTCTGTGCTGTTTGCCCGGTGCCTAACACCAAGGAACTGGTGAGACCTGTCAGTGCTGCCATCCGAAACCAGAACTCACTTGCCTGTTTTAAAAATCTGGCAACTTCTCTCCTTTTCTTTTCTAACCTTTTCTGCAATCCTGCAAATGCAAGATGCAGGCTGTCCCTGTCATCCGTTTCAAAACCTGGTCGGTTTTTGGCTGGAAATCCTTTCTGCAACTCCACTTTCAAATTCAGAAATAGAGATTTTCCATTCAATTTTTATGACTTTTCTACTTTGTGAAGGGAATTTCATTATGACTTATGTCATGGCAGGTGTTCATCTCCCCTCACCTTTTTAATGCAGGAAGCATGTGGGGCATTACCCACAATAATAACCCCACTGAATGTCTCTACCAGCAATGATGACTGGAAAGCCAACTGGCCAGTCTGGAGTTCCTTTTCATAAGGGAAATTCCGTGGGAGTTATGTGGCTTGTATAATAATAGCCTTATTCTAGAATATTTTCCTATATGAACTTCATGTTCGGGTTATGGACTTGGGGAAAGGTTTTTTTAAAGAAAGAAGTAAACATTTCTGAATAGCAATTCAAGAACACATCAATTCAGATTTAATTTCAAATTGTCATGTTTTGGGGATTATAGATTCAGACTTTTGATCTTATCAGACTGTATTTTTCACATGTTTCATTCTTTTTTCAAGTGTTTTAGTTAATTTAAATTTATTTAGCAGATCCCTCTTTGGAGGAGGAAATCCCAACATTATTAAATTCAAGGACTCAAAGAAAGGAAGGCAGAAAAAAATGTGTTCCTTGGAAAAACCTGTCGATTAATACTGAAGGACTCTCAAACAAATCTATAATTAAGACTAATCTAAATTCACGTGATATATGGAAAACTATTCTAAAATTGCAACTTGAGAAACTATATTTTAATCTTGAAAGGTTTTATTTCTTCCGCTACACCAAAGTGAATGTGTATTTTCACTCTGAATTATACAAGACTCATCCCTCTTATAATTTTTTTAGAGTATTCATTAACTGTGCAGTAATACTTTTCAAACATTTTGTACTAGCATTTTTTTCCAATACAAGAGTCACAATATAAAAATGCAATACAAACCATATAATATAGATAAATTTTAGGAGTTTACAGTGCTTTGTTCTTTCTAGGAATATTTCCAAAGATTTTTTCCCCTAATTTCCCTTTCTTATGTAACACATCAGTCTTTCTTTTCTTCTTCTGTGGTTTTAGGTAAACTGTGCTGTCCATTTCAGTCTGTGGTAGTTTATACTCTGCTTTCAGACTGGGACAAAGCAATTTATTTCCCTGGTATTGGGAAATACAGAATTTTCACTGCTCAGTGGAAGTTCTAGTCTAAAGCGAGTTTCTTGCTGGGCCAGACAATGTCTCTACACTAGAGAGCTAAGGTTGAAGATTGACCCAAATGCATAGATTTCACAATGTTTCCATAAAATTTTTATGGCACACCCTGTCTACATATTCTCTTACTCTCCTTTTAGCCAAGAAATTCTCGCCAAGCAATCACTGAGATAACATCTGAAAACCAGATCATGAAAACTGTTATTTGTTTTCTCTATTTTCAAGTACACAAAAAAAAAAAGTACAAAAATGGCAGAAAACAAAGATACATAAAAAGTAAATTATTAAATTGAAAATAAATATTGATAGCTACTCAAAGATATTTATTAACACAGCTGAGAGTCTTACAGTAAGAGACTGTGAGTTGGGGTAAATACAACTTCCTACTGGTACCATGCTCCCGTAACAGGGAATGCTGCACCATCAGACAGCCCTCTGCAATGGGATTGGACTTCTAGCAAATAAACTTGTGCAGAGGTTTACTTACATAAGGCTGCCTAAAAATCCTTGTAGTGCTAAATCCTGTGTTTTCAATCATGTATAAGTTTCCTGCCATTATATGTGCTCAGGTATTGTAAGAAAGATTCAAGTGCTATACTGAAAATACTTTTATTTTTTTAAAGCTTTGGAAAATTATTTTAAACCTCTGTGACACATACTGATCGTTTGGAGACAAAACTATTTAAAACTAAGACGTTAAAGGACCCTTGTATATGGGGAGGAAGAAGTTAAAAAATGCAAGATAAGACCTCTAACTGTGCTTCTGTATAATCCATGCTCTGCTTAAGGATGCAAGTAAGTAGCATTCTGCTCTGAAGTAGAGCCAGCTTCTTTTGCTTTTTCCCATTATGAAGAGTTCCCAACAACAATACTACAAGACCAGGACAGGAGAAGACTTCCAGTACTATATTTGAGTGTAGCAAATAGCAATAGCGACAGAGACTGAATGGTATCTTGACACTAAAGCTTTTTTCAGATTTCAAATTTCACTTTTGCAAATGGTTTAGCTGTTGCTTTATTATAATAATTCAGTAATGCATGTCAAGTATCTATAGGGAAAATGCAACAGAAATTTGTTTAATCTACTTTAAATACCAAACAGTTACAGATGCAATAAAGTAGTAACATTAAAAGGAACAGCAGATTTCGGAAAGCAATCTGAAAAACTGAATAGTACATTGCGACCATGAGGATTTTCTTGACAGACTGTTCTCACGCAGATCATTACCTCTGTATGAATTGTCATTGCATTGAATTTTAAATTAAGAGATTTTTATCCCCTGAACTTTTCTGGATCTAATTAATGCACTATGAAGCAGAATGTAAGTTCACCACATGATTTCCACCATTTTTAACATTTGGTGATCTTATTTCAGGCATGCAGAACAGACAAATCAGGTTGTCATCAAGATCAAAGGTTTTGTGACAACATAGATTGTCCACAGAAGGGAGAAACTAAGATGGTTTGCTAGTTAAACACCATAGCATTAAAACGAATGTTAGGTGGGATATGTACTTGATGGGAAGTGTCAAAGTGTCGCTGTTGAGCAGCTAGCAGAGTAAAGAAGTCAGTTCTCAGTGACAAGAAGGAATGACCTTTATTGTATTGATTTCATCATATATATAGAGTTTTCAAAAGTCACCCAGATTGGTCAGTCAGAAACCTCCCCCTAGGCCTGATTGGCCAGGCCTGCACCATCCAGATCTTGGGACACTGTTTTTAATAACATCCAAACTTTATCTTTATTTATAAAACACAAAAAGAATTCTCATGGGAAAAGCCTGTGCTAGCCACATCAAAGCACCAAGCATGTCTGAATTCAAGGAACATCTGGATGAGGCTCATAGTCATATGGTTTAGTTTTAGGTAGTCCTGCAAAGAGCAGGGAGATGGACTTGATGGTACTTACAGGTCATGTCCAACTTGAGATATTCTGTGATAATACCAACTCAATTTTGATACAAACTGCTGCAGAAGTATTTTGTAAGGTCCAAATTGTATTGCAAACAGCTGTCAAATTATCACAGTCAGTCACCTGACATGGTTGGTCCAACCACTGTTTATAATCCAATTACAGATACTGGTGAAATAAATATGCAATGGCAGCAGATGCTCCTGCAAGTCACAGAATCACAGAATGGGTAATATTGCAAAGGACCTCAATGAGCCCAACCTCCCTGCTCAAGAAGGACTATCCTAGAGCACATTGCATGGAATTGCATCCAGATGGTTCTTGAGTATCTCCAGTGAGGAGGACTCCGCAACATCTTTGGTCAATCTGTTTCCATATGTGGTCACTTGTCACTTCCTCAGATTTAGCTGGAATTTCCTGTGCATCACTTTCTGCATGTTCCCTCTTATCCAACTGCTTGGCACCACCAAGAAGAGCCTGGAAACATGCTCTAGACACCCCACCTTCAGATACTCATAGACATTGATGAGGTTCCCTCTCAGTTGTCTCTTCTTGAGGTGAACAGGCGCAGATCCCTCAGCCTGTTTTCACAAGAAATGGTCCAGTCCCTTAATCATCTTCATAGCCACCACTGGGTGCACTCTAGGAGCTCCATGTCTCTCTTTCACTGAGGAGATCAGAACTGGACACAGCATTCCAGGTGTGGCCTCACCAGGGCTGAGCAGAGAGGAATGATCAGCTCCCTTGACCTGCTCTCAATGCTCTACCTAATAGAGAGCACTGGCCTTGGCAACAAGGGCACAATCTGGCTCATGGACAGTTTGCTGTCCAGCAGGATCTCCAGCTTATTTCCTGAAATGTGTGATGTTTTCCATCTCCTAGAATTCTCATCTGGATATTTGGGCTTTACTAGTCTAATTCTTAAGGGTTAGAAATATGCTGGTAGATATCCAGCCTCCCTCCGATCCAGTCTCAATGAGCTCTCGCAGCAATGAGTTCCACTGGCTAACCATGACTGGTATGAAGAAACATTTCCATACATCACTATTCTTTCCAGTAGCTAGCAGGAAATCACTCTGTTTTTCCTTCTCTATTTCAGCCAGTTGATCTTTCTACTGAACAAGGTGATCCCTGCAGACCTACCAAGTGTGACTTGCTGTGATTCATGGAGAGGAATGTGGTAATACATGGGATTTTGTACTGCGGCAGAAGCAGATCCATGGGTTTGGAGGGCTGATAGACAACATGCACCATGGCTTTCTTTGCAGTCAAATTCTGTGGTAACCTGTAGAACTAGTTTGCAGTTTGAACGTGGATGAGTTAAGTGTCACTGAGGTATTTTTTTAAGTGCCTCAGGTATTTTTAAAGTAATTGTTTATTCCTTTGATGAACTTTGCCTGAAGACTAATGACTGTAAGCATTCCTGCATAATAGGAGTCCTCATTAGCAGATCGTCAGCGATTGTCTTGGAAAGAAAAAGATCTAAAATCTGCATGGCTTGAAGGAAACAGTCTTTTTTTCTTTTGATTTTCTTTTTAAAAAATTTTTGTGGAGCATTGAATGCGAGGATGCTTTGGTTGTTTTTTCAGTTTACAACAGTATGTGTTTAACATGCTTTCCCCAGTGACTTTCTGAAACAACTGGTTTTTTTTATACTAGGAAGTTTTGAGGTTTTAAAAATATTTTTAAAACAGTGTAAACTGAGTAATAAGTGAAAAACAGAACAAATACATTAAAAAGACATGCATTAGAACATTCTGATAATGAAAAAGAAATATATTAAACAGAACAGGAAGTAATGAATGAGTTTTTAAAAATTATTGTTGGTAGTTATGTAGACAAAACTTTTTCTATATCTGCTTACCAGTGGTAATAAGAATAACCTTTTCCCAAACTTTATTACATTTATAGTAGTTTTGGCATGGTATCACAACTGCCGTCAGCAAAGGCAGAAAGCACACATAGTTGTTTCACTCTCAGAGATACTAGAGCAGCTACTCCACCTGATATGACCTAGCTTTGCTCGACAGGAACGATCTTTGCATGCCCACTGTGAAAAACACGCTTCACTCTCCTGTTGAAATTTAAAGGGTTTAATAAAAGATAATAGGGGACACCAATAAAGCAAAGAAACAGCGCTGGGTGCTTGGCTCCAAGCCAAGGAGCACACCTGCCAGTGAGGGAGTCCTCTTAAATACTCTTTGTATTGCATCAGCTTTATGCACATTCAAACTTTTCTCAAAACTACTTTGCATGTTCCAAGAACTATTTTACATGGCTCCTCCTTGGTCCTGCCTTTTTAGAGCATGCGCTTTTTCGGCTGTGGTTTCTTCCAGTCTTGGTTATCAAAACTGTGGTTTCTTCCAGTCTTGGTTTATCAAAGCTGTGGTTTCTTCCAGTCTTGGTTATCAAAGCTGTGGTTTCTTCCAGTCTTGGTTATCGCCTCCCAGTTTGGGCTTGGTTCTGTAGTCCTTGCATCTGGTTACAGGCTGATAGTCAGGTATCAGTGGCAGGTCTTCTTTTTGGGTGTTACCCAGTCAAGCAGGTGGTGTGGTTAGTAAAGGAAAGTTCTTTTAAACTACTTTTATTAGTTTTCACTATAATCTCGAAATCTAGTTCATAACAGAAATTAAAACATTGGTTATATACCTCTGTCTCTATGACAAGACTACTTCTATAAAACCATACACACAATGAATATCTACAAAAGCCAACACTATATTAGGATATATTTAAAACACCCACAAACTCTGCTATTGATTTCACCATACTCCTTTCCTAGCAATTTGACACTATGGTGTCCTGGCACTGTTGAAATATTTCAACATGGAAGCTCTTTAACACCAAGGTGAATAAGGAAGCTACAGTTTCAGTAGCTAAAGCTTCTGGCATGTCAGCTTTAAATTATCTCAGTCCTGTAGTGACTGCTGATCTCCTCACCTTGAGCCTTACTGTACCTGCTGGCTTCTGCTTGGTGTATTTGAAAAAAAATTCAGTGGTGGAATCTCCTCTTCCAAGCCACAGTGTTTCTGACTTTCCATTGTGGATCCATTGATCCACCCCATCCTAATGGTTTAAATGCTACATTTATCTGTGGCTAGCACAGGTTTTTCCCATGAGAAATTTTCTTGTGTTTTATAAATAAAGATAAAGTTTGGATGTTGTTGGAACAGTGTCCCAGAACTTGGACAGTGCAGGCCTGACCAATCAGGCCTGGGGGAAGGCTTCTGACCGACCAATCTGGGTGACTTTTGAGAACTCTATATATGTGCTGAAATCAAAACAATAAAGGTCATTCCTTCTTGCCACTGAGAACTGATGCATTCATTACTCTGCTAGCTGCTCAACAGCAACATTTATCCATATTCTTGAAAGATGCTGAAATATATGTTATATTTAAGCTTTACAAGAATAACCCCTAGGAAGACTCAGTAGCCTGTCTTTCATTGGTTGGAGCTAATTTTCCCCCAATGAATTCAAAGTTCATTTGCTATTTTAAGGGAACCCAGTAAGATTTTATTCTGTGGGAGGGCAGTACAGTGGGGAAACAGTGAGGTTTGGCTTGCAGCCAGAATTAGCTGAAGAATTTCTGGATTTTGGCTGCACTTGCTGTAATAGCAGATTAGTCTATGCTGAGATTTATCACAGCCTGCACAAAATTAGAAAACCAAATCTGCTGGTGGTGAAAACTTCTTTACCATGTCAAAGCCTGCATAGGTATTCTCTGTGCAGTCCAACACTACCTGCCTCCCTTGGACATCTGATGACTGGATCATAGCAAAGCCATCTGAGAAGAACATTTATATTGATCCCTTGGATGAGCTTTCTTGAGCATATTAAAATGAAAACAAATACAAAGAAAGAACAGAAAAAGTCTAGGACTTCATTCTCTTCATTGTTTCTCCATAGCCTAGCAATTATTCAAGAGATAAATGACAGAATTTTAATATACATGACAAAACATGTTTCTATTAATATTTGTGAATGAGAGACAATTATGAAACTGTTTGGCTGTTTCATTTTTTTTGCCAAACCTCTTCCAGGCAGACTCTTTTTTGTCATGGGAATTGGCCATAAACATTTTATGCTGAAGCATAAATTTAAGCTAATTTATTCTGGATTTATATCAGTATATCTCATTTTAGCTCATGGCATTTTTCCGTATTTAAAACAGTAAAAATCTCAGCAGTGTCTGACTTAGTAAAGAAATCTATGGAGGTTCTACGGATAGTGAAAGTTGTAATTTTTTTTAACAAAAAAGCTGTATGCCTATGTCAATACTATTGAAAAATGTTTTGTGTCACAATAGGTAGTGTATAAATATTCATTAAACTTGGTTTCCTGTAAGGGATTTCAGTCATCATTTCTGTAGCTTTTTGTTCCACTTTTCTCACACAATTTGTATATTTGTGTTTTATACTGAGTAACTTCTAAAAGAGTAAAAGTATTTGCATATATAAGTCAAATTTAGAAATGAGAAACATGAGAAAGCTATTTCATGGAAACAGCATCAGGAAATTGTGGAGAAATAAATATTATATCTCATCTCTGACCATGAGGTCATACTACACCCAGTTATGAAAAGTCATGTATATTTATAAGCTCCTACCTCTGTGGTTTTGAAGGAAGGGGAGGGTATTTTTAGTTTGCATGCTGCAAATCACAAAACCAAGGGATTCACTCTTATGGGAAGAAATTTGTGAGTTATATCAGTCTAAAACTGGATACGGCTCTTAAAACCAGGGTTACATTATTAAAATACATCAATAAATAAATACATAAATAAACAGAAAGCTGCACATGGACAGGAGGAACAAGTTATTTGCACTGCAGCAAGAAAACCTCAGATCAAGCAGCCACTTTTCAAAGTGTGATTGTGGAACGTAGCAGCTGCTCAAGATTCTGCTAACTGTGGGAGATTCATGACCAGTAGATTAATTTATTTTTCACCAATTATAATTTATCTTACATCAGACTGTTTACAATTTCTGTGCCTTCTACATACATTAGCACCAGGTTAACGTGCAGACCATGTACTAAATTATGTCCTGGATAAATCTCTCCTGCTAAATACCACAGTCCTTGTCCTTACTTCCCAAGAATAACCTTTGATCTTCTCATCAACAAAAAAAAATAATTACTATCTTTGCCCAACCCAGGACAAGTAATTTCACTCCTAAATAACTGCACAGCTGGAGACAGATGTGTTCTTCTCTCTGGGCAGACCCTACAGGGTCTTCCACAAGGCTTTATATCATACTTGTCATTCGTTTATCAGTATCCAAATGTTGTACACTGGAAATGTGTGTAAAACATTCTCAGAATTTTGAACAATAACAAATCAGAATGGGGAAGGGGGAGAAAAGGTTGCAGGAAAAAATAGAAGTCTCCCAGCTGTGCAAACTTAAGTAGCTGGATTAGCAGAAAATGCGCTCCAAAAGTTACATTTTTGCCATCTTCAGCAAAAGCTGATTCAAGGAATGCATTATCAAATTTTAAATCCAGTGCCAGACTAATGAAAAAATGTATCAAATCTTCCTTTAGCATGCAAAAAGACATCCAGACTATAGTATCCTCTTCAGAGAAGTCCTGGAAATTTTTTTTGCCCCGAATAACCTGGTATTTTATGATTGGGTTGTAGAAGACAAAGAGCTCCTAATATCTTTCTCTTTTTCAGTTAAAAAAGATTTTTCTTTGAAGCACATGTGTTAGTGTTTGATTCTGGTTTTCCTATCTATCTTCATGTCTCTTTTAGGCACTCTGGGTTTACTCTGGGTTGTTACTCAGCACATAAAAGATTGTATCATTTTTGCTACATTTGGAAAAAGAAAACCAAATAAGAAATATTATTTAGGGAAATCATGTATTTCAAATAATTTTTGATGAGACAATAAAAAGGAAGAATATAAAGGAGAACAAAATTAAAAAATACAAATTAAAAAATATTTTTAACATTGACCTCTGAAATTCAATATTATAATCAATATGATTATTAAAATCAATTATATGGCTACTGATATATAATTCATTAGAGTTAAGATTAATAAACATAGTTATATATCCTAAGAGGAATATAAAAATGTTCTAAGCCAATTTAATGAGCCAACTGATATTAAAGAAAATTTTAAACAACGATTTGAGATCAAATGTCATACAAATTTGATCCAATATGAGGTACAACTCAAAATGAAAAAGAAACATGAAGCAGTCTGGATAATTAATCTTTTCAATGTTTTTTTTTTTCTTTTAATTCAGAAATCAGTAGGATTCAGTCAGAAAATGTCAATCGTGTAAATGAGGGAAGAATTGACCAATTTCACTAATTTTTTTTTTCCTGTTCTTTATTTACTTTGTCTTCAGTGTTTCTTGGTCTCTTCAGGAAGCATGGATAGTCCTGGGTTGCTGTTCTTTCATTCATCATAACCTTTTTCACCTGACCGTGGCACCTCTCCCAGCTCTCTTAAAACACCAGGGTGAAATCAAATGGGAAAACAATCTGGAGGGGCAAAAAAATGAAACAAATTATTATCAAATGGCCATGTTCAACTGGCTGCTCTTTCTATACTCTGCTATTTGAGAAGTCTGGACAGATCAGTCTTCTCTGGCTGAAACAAGGGTCCCATCCTTGCTGAATGCTCTTTTTCATCCTGGAGGAGGGTCTGTTGCCCTCTGTCAGTAGAAGGTAGATCCATATTAATGAATAAAATGACCAAGGGCTCACCCTGTGGCTCAAAAGACAAATGGTTTGGCATGGTGACATCTATAGAGCTGAGACCCCTATGTACTCCTCTCCTGTGCAGGATGGCCTCATCCATCCTGCCTGTTGGCAGCAGCCCTCTACCCCATCCCATCCCTGAGCTGAGCCTGTGAGAGAGAGCTGACTACCATGAGCCAAAACTGTGTCCAGAGAAAAACCTGTAATTATTAACCAGCAGTTTGAAGATGGACAACAGATGAACACAGAAACAAGATGATCCCATGCCCCATCCCTGTTAAGCTGGAGCAAACATAGTTACAGAGACTAAAATTGGCATTTTGCTTCATGAGATATATTTCAAGTATACAGATGAGGCAAATGGACAAAATTTTTGTGAGTATTTTCAGATCTAATGTGCATGGTTTTACAATTTTTTACTTATAGACAATTCTCATCCACTACAGTCACAAGGAAAACACAATTTTAACTGGTAATCATAGAACAGAACTAAAGTTAACAATGCAAGACCAGAAGAAAAACTCCTGTACTTTTAAGCTGATTGCTGAAATACAGTCATGCAAGCAATTCTTTTACTTTCTGCAATAAAATCTCCTAAAATGGTGAGCTGAGTCTGATGAAAATTAGATCAGCTACTATGTGAGGGTCTCACGTTACATTTGCCAGAGAAATGCAATAAGCTTTCTTGGACTACATCTCTTTAACGTGTCTGTGAATGGGAGGCTTCACAGTGACCACAGGGCTCAGGGTCCAGATTACATATACTGAAGCAACCAGGGAGTATCACATTCTGTATAAAACATTTTTCAGTTAATATGGCAGGCAATGATACTTTCAAAAGCTTCTAAGGGACTTAAAGGTGTGAGTTCCCTTTCCAGCCAGGACCCAGGTCTGTATATAGGGTATATTCACCAAAAAGCTAAGCACCATATGCCAAGGGTTTGCATGTCTCACTATCCCCAAGAGCAGTCACCAAGACTGAAGTTGCTGTCTCTGAACAGAAACTGAGTGGAGAACTAACTAAGCTAATGAGCAGATACTGCTAAAGCAGTTTTTGAAGATTGTCCAGAAAAGAAAGCCCTGTGTAACTGGAATTCATGCCACGAATTCCTTTGTGAACTAGTATTTGTACATTCTTAGGCAAAAAAATGTGGCATTGGTAGTAAAAAGTAGTCATTCCAGGATTCCTTTTACTCAAAAAGCCAAGTGTCAGAGGGCAAGATGTGGTAATGTGGGGTTCAGAGCAGCTTGAGGGGATTACAGCCCACATATCCCATGTGAGTTCTTCAGCCATGGACGTAATGACCCTCATAATCATAAACATACTTTCTCTCCTACACAAAGCTTTAAGTATGCTACTGAAAGAAGAACAAGTCTGTCAAACAATAGAAAGACCATTTTATCCCAAAACATCTTTCAGAAGAGAAAGTCAGCTTGTCATACCTAGTTAAGGCACACATGGCTGAGAATGGCAAGTTGTGCAACACATACCTGGGAAAGCAGAGGGCATGGAGGAGCTGCAGGAATAGTCCGTGGGTAAAAGATGACACTGCCTGCCCAGGCTCCCACAAGGTGGAGTAAGCTGGGCTGGATGCTCAGCTAAGTTCCAGGAAGGTCTGGCAGTGTCTGCTTCAGTTCTTGTGTCACCTGCTGCCACAGAGAAAATCCGGGGTGCACAGTAACTCATATGTCAGGTGATTTGGCTCCAAATGAGAGCCCAACTCAAACTGCTCATGAGCAAATAGACATGAAAAAATGAATGGGCAGATCCTCCATGGTTTAAGTGACTGGAAACAACCTTCACAACCACGGGGGTGAAGAAAACATCTTCATTCCTGCTTTTTCCATGTGGTCTAATCCAGCATTCGCCGATGTTGGGTTTCCACAGCAGGCTGAGCCAGATGGTTCTGCCCACCCTTTGCTGCCATTGTTACTACTACACTCACCCAGGCTGGCGCTGTGTTGATCCAGGTCAGCATGCTGAGGGAAAAAACACCTTTTTTCACATCCACCATTTTCTGCTGGATTTGCATGCTGAAATGATTCAGCATAGAGCAGGCCAAACAAACTCTGAAAGGGAGAGGTTAGGACCCTGGCAAAGGGTGGGATCTTGGAAAACCTGAGGCAGGTTATGCTTGCACCCCAGCCCATTGAAGCAGCAAGGAAACAGGCAGGGAATGCCTGGGCTTTGCTGTAAGCCTTATGGCATCAGGCTACTGAGCAACTGTGGGCAGTACCAAAGCTCTCAAGGAGGGGTATTTAAGCATTTTATGGAACTTTACCAGAAGAAATTAGACTTCAAGCAACTTAAGGGTTCAATGATGCCTACATTAATGTTTATCTGAATTGTTGTTTGGATGATGGTTTTTGCAGCATTTAAATAGCATTTGGTTTCCAATATCAGTCTGAGTTTTCTAACTAGTGGTATAAAAAGTACTTTTGAAAATGTTATGGAAGTCCTTAGTTAGCCTGTGTATCTTTGAGAATTTTAGCCATTCAATTTCCTAGCCATTCAAGGCTAACTGTAAAGGTTGTAATAACTTCTACATTGTACAAGAGACCCCTGATTCTAAGTACCATATAGTACTAAGCACCATATTATTTAGTACTCAGCTAGAGCCTTCTTGAAGGACAGATTGTTAGTGTCATAAGTTCTTTTTTCTGATAACTATTATTTCTATAGTGCTAGAATAAGTGGCTGAAAAATACATCTTTATGAATAATTTTTAATTATGTGACTTACAGTGCTTACTTTATTATCTTAGTCTCAGAAAATCTTGTTTCCCAATTCTTAAGAAAGACATTGTAAAAAACCTGGTCCAAAATGTCTTATTCTCCATAAGGCACTTTGTGGCTTCGCTCGGTCTCGGGTCTGGGCAGCACGCCCCAAAGCCACAACGAAAGGGCGAGCTGCCACGCCGCACGCACGCCAGGAGTGCCCTGGCAGCGAAGCTCACTGGCCAGTCTGTGGAGTCCTCGGGGGACGCAGGCAGGCAGGAACCGAGGTGGGACGGAAGAATGTGTGGCACGCAGTCTGCAGTCTTCCAGGGATTTTATTTAGGGTTTCCGGGTGAACGTCCAGGGACAGCGAAGGGGGACGGAGAGACGGGGATGGACGAAGGGCTGGAAGTCTGGAGGCTGTGAGCCCCGAACAGACAGCTGGCAGGGACTTTCAGGGAAGGGAGAAGGGGCGGGGTTAGCTCCAGAGAGCCAACCCGGGAAGGTCGAGGGAAGAGGGAAAGGGGTAAAAACCAATAGTTTCGCGATGGGGGAGGGTACAAAATTCAAAAGAACCAATCATGTACAGTACTAAGAAGAACAAAGAAGAAACTTCTAAAACATAATCCATCTAGGGAAGGGGGCGGGATAGAGAGCAGAATCAATGATAAACTTGCAGGCGTGCACTGCAACAGCACTTTTATCCAAACCTTGATTAGATTTATCTTACTTTCTGAGAGAAGCCCCAAAGAGAATCCAGCAAAGCAAACAGTCTGCAATTCTCATTCTTTTACTTATCCTTCAGACCTTTGTGGGGTCTGAAATGCAATTATAGCAGTTGTAGCAAAAAGTCTGTTAGCCCAAAGGACAATAGAGGATTGTATCTTTATGCATTTTCATGCATTGAATCCTATTATGAATAATATTTTCCTGTGGGTATCTGATCTCTGAGAAGTGAGAAAAAATTCTAAATATCAGGTACAGGAAAAAACATAAGAGGAAGGCTAAATTCCCAAACTCTATTTCAACAGCAGTAAAACAGAAAAATCATGGGAAGCAGGAGGAAAAAGAGTTTATGCTGGCATTCTAATCAGTTTTCCATCACCCATTAAAATCATTAACATACAACATATGTAGCTTTTCATCAAAAAAACAAGAGTACCATTAGAAATAATTGAAATTAACTACTTTTCAATTACCAGTACAACCCATGGGATTAAAATCTGGGCTTTTTGCATCTTTCCATTATTTGTCATCGAGATAAATGCTTGCTGTTTGATAAATTCTGAATCCAGGTTTTCCTTCTGTTCTCACAGCATTGTATGACATGGGAAAGCTTAATTTTTCACAGCTGCAATGAGATGACAGTGTCAAACCTCTAGGTGATACCAGTCAAACACAATAACATTTCTCCAAAATGCACCAGCTGCAGATCTAGCCCAAGGACCAAGCTTCGAGTCTTTTGTATGACATCTCAAAAAGTAATAAGCAAAGTCATATACAGTAGTAACAAAATAGGAGCCCAAGCACTACTGTTTTCACGCAAAGACATTGCTGCCTTCTGACAATGTCAATTCGAGCTGATACCTGTGGACCAACACCTCTACTCAACAATCCCAAAATTACAGCAAAACTTGTCCAAAGGAGGACAGGGGAGCCCTAAAGCTTGTGTTGCATGTGCAACCCTTCATGGAGAAGTCTTGTTCTACTCACGCTATGCTGTATATAGTCTGGAGAAGCCATAAATCAGCTAAGCACAAATCCATTGCCCAGAGAGACATGGCTTTTTCCATGTGATTTTTACCTATCTTCCAGGGAATCCAGAAGGATGAAAGCAAAATGTAGAGCTTGGGACCATCACATTGTGTTCTGACCTTTCCAGCAGTATACTGAGTAAATAAACCAATTTGTTTTGCTCGGTGGTTCTTTGCTTTTTTAGAATATATGTAGTGAAAAAGGCTAGCATTCTTTCCAAAGACCAATCTGCATCCCAACAACAGACATTTTCTTTATTTATACATATATATGCAAATAAAGCACAAGAAAAATAAGCATCACATGGAAAGACACACAGATATACAAATGCTGAGAACATATGTTAACAAATAGACATCTAAAACCATTTTTCAATGGTGGTGTGAAGAGGAAAAGTGCTTAGATATCAAAGGGATATGCATGGTAGAGTCACTAACATACTGAATACAAATTCAATATGCATTACAGTTCACCAGTGTAAACAAGGTTAGAGCTTGGAAAGTTAATACGAAAATTAAGAGAAACATTTTTCGAGGCATCTATGTTCTTCACTATGGGCTTTTGGTCCCTTGGGGTGTTCTGAGTCTACTTTTTGCAGTGCTGGAGATGAAACAAATACGTATAGCTAGAAAGAACTAAAACCATCTGGGGGCATCACATCACTAATATTTTAATTGAATGCACAGTCGTCTTGCTCCAAGCTATTTTAAGGTAGTTTTCTTTCTCTTAACCTTTTAGGTGAGTTCTACAATTACATCTACCTTTATTTTTGTTCTGAAAAAAAGTGAAGAAAGGGTAGCAGTGAGGATTCTGATCCTGCAAGTTCACCATGACTTTGGAGATAGGCTTCTGAAGTGAACAATTGTAGATGACACTGAGTGTGCATAAGACCCAAAGTATTCCACTTTTGGGGACACTCAATATCCCAATGGAGCTATACAGTGAAGAATATGACTATAGCCAACTACATATATTTCTGCTCAGTTTATTCACTTTTAGGTCAATATCATGAGTGAACTAAAGATCAACACAACTGCAATGTATATTTAGACATGTAAGCCTCTGCAAAGATTGCTACAGTGCAATTAATCATTCCAGTATCACCAGTTAGAGTCACTAGCTAGAGAAGTTTCCTCTCAAATTCAGTGAGTCATCAGCTCTGCATGTAAGGTTTTTCAGACTTTTTCACAATATCTAGAAAATTCAGAGAACAAGAACAGTAGCATTTCATAGACTGGAGAAAGTCATTTGAAGGGAATTGACAAAAAAACAAATAGCCCGAGCAAATAATTTTCTTTGTTAATGACTAAAGGAGTTCTTTAGGATGGAAAAACATTAGTGCCTTGAATTAAAGTGAGCAAATTAGAAAAAAGGTGCAATTTTCTAATGAAGGAATATTTTTCTAATTAAGAAATATATGGGATGGCATGTGTTTACACACTTGCATTTGTATAAGCAAATAACAAATATGCACAAACAGGACTGTTATCTGAGCTTCTCATTAATATTCAGGTATTTATCATCTTAATTCTCCTTTGATATTGGTAAATGTTGTCATTATTGTATTACAAATGAGAACTGAAAGAGGCAAACAAATCTTTGAAAATTTTGGTTTATCACAAAAAGAAGTGTATGGTAGATAAGAATTGAGAAATAAACCAACAGCATCTAATGCCACAAATAGCACTATTTTTGCTCTGTATATGGATCTGAAGGTCAAAATGTCCCACAAAACCTAATTATTTTCACTTGTCCTTTACAAATGCATGACAAAGTCATGCAGGTATGAAATATTTGTTTTCCAAAGTTTCATTGTGAATCAATGATAGAAGCAGGGAAGCAATCCAGAAATTTTAAGCCTATCTCATTTTCTTGCACCAGTGAAGCTTCTGACTCTGGTTTTATGCCCTTTAGATTGTATCTGAAGTTTCAATAAATTATATGAAATGAACTGGATAAGTGACTTCAAATATCACTCTCTAGACTTTCCAAAATTAATTGACTAAGTTGTTTTAATAGTTAGCTGACAGTCACTCCTGTTTTTTCTTTACTGTCCAGATAGAAATGGGAAGAAAAGACCCATATATATTAGAACATAGCCAAGAGTTAAAGTGAATCTGATATGAAAATGATACAATTTCCTCTTAGAAAATCAATCCAACAATTTCTAGCATTTTGAAGATCTACATCTTTTTGCATATGCAAAGGTTAAATAAGGTTAAACCTTTACTAGCTGGGCTGTATTTATACTGTAGTAGACTCTTCAAACTATCTAGCATACAGTCATGACCTTGAAAGAGACTGAGAATGCAAGTGCTGTCAGTGGTTCTTACTCATACAAAACTGAGTCAGCACCAAAAATGTCAGCAGAACATTTTCTATTTTAATTTAATTCTCTCAACATTTTCATTGGAAATGTGTGTACATTTCAACATCAGGCTGCCAAAGTTAAGGAATTCTCAGCTCTGTACAGATGATTGCACTGTGTGGTTAACCACTTCACTGCATCACTGGAGCACTGCATAAAGCAGGGGAGCAGCCACCTTTTCACAGAAGTCAGACCCTCAGAGTTGCAATGAACCAGAGATAAAAATGCTCAGAAGTACTCCTGGCAGGATGTTAGTCAGAAGATGGTGCTATTATAACAGAACTTCTAAGGCAGCTGAGTTTCTATGGGAAACCACAAGAGAAAGGAAACCTGAAGTGTAAATTAAGAGCTATTTCAATGTGACCTGATGCTCTGCATCTCACTGAATACACCTCACAGAAATGTACTCACTAGGACACTTTTTAATTCTACACCTTGGCTTGCTTGCAACAAAGGGGAAATGCACAGGAAAACACATTTTAAATTTTTATTCACAAACTTTTGCAAACTCATTTGGATTTGAGCTCATTTCAGAGGCCCCCAAATGATCAACAACATTTTTATTACTTGTACACCATATAGTGTATTTCCATGTCAATATATAGGTTCCGACTGAATTGCTGCTGGTATTGCAAACAACTTGGAAATAGCCAGTAATACAATTGAGTGGCCTCTGGAGCATTATTAGCTCAAATATCTACATAGAACCACCGTTTTGTGTCATGTAGAAATAGCTTCAAAAACACTTCATTTTTTCTTTATAAGGGGAAGAAATGGAGATTGCCCAATTCTTCATAAATTGAATACTAAATTTTCTGCAACATGAAAAGATTGCATTATGACTATGCTGGAGAAAAAGCTGATGCTGGTAGGAAAATAAGGAAATAAACATAATTGCTAAAACATCTGGTTGCAAGTAAATGAACGTGGTAATTACCTACACAACAAATGGGTGATTAGAAATGCATGAAATTAGAGCAGTCTAGAGGAAAGCTAATTGTAATAATCAATATGATGAGTGATATGGATTCTGTAGTGTTTGGGCAATCATGAAAACTAGATTATAGAGAGAACGGCAGAACTACTAAACAGAAAACACCACAGAGATCTCTTCCTTGCTAGAAAAGCCATAGTGCTCTTCTTAATAACTAGAATATAATGAATGTACATGTATATAAAGAAAAACAACCTGGGGACAGGTATTCTTATCATGATCCAAATATGTTAATGGAAGAGGTTTTCATTCCTGGCTGCACTCCAGTGCCCTTTTGAAGAATGTGACTGTATGGAGTAAACTTCTAAACCCGTTAGAAAAAATTGCAAAAATCATATATGAGAGGTGAAACAGCTTGATAGCCTGGTGTTGCTTGAAAGTTCAAGCAGACTTCTCTCCTGGAAGGCTGATAAGCCTTAGTGCTTAGAGTCACGGCAGTGCCATGTAACTAATGACTGTAAGGAGAAAGATATAACAGCTGTATATTATGTTTAGTTACTTAATTAAAACAATTTAAATATGTACATGTCACCCGATTTCTGTCTTAATCATTATTTGGCTCATTTCTTACAGTTGTTTTCAACAGCAAAGGTCAGCTAAGGGAAAAGATTCAGAAGAATGAGAGGAAAACATTGTAGGAAATATTTTGCAATGCTACTTAGCTATTCTAGAGTAAATCCAGAGGAATGCTGTTGCTTCTACTGCAGCATATGTTTACATCATGGGAAAAACTAAGAGAATGGGAAAAGAGACAGTCAGTGGAAATGGGGTGTAACATGATTGAAGAGAGGGGTCAAACTCTTTCCTGCCAAAAATGAGCAAATCTCTGTGAAAATGTCAGTGAAGCTTCACTCAGAAATGTCAGGAGAAAATTTAGCCAGAGTGGGAATTTCACAGTGAATACGTTTCTGGTTTTGACATAGAGCTATATCTTTAAGCACTTTTATGATTAAATGCAAGCATTTTCAGTGGGCTCTACTGTGCCCCATTCTAGGAGACATTTCTCCTGTTTCCTTGCCAGACAGTCCTGGTGTCTGCACTGCGTTAGAGAAGGGAACCCTGCAGCTTCCAGGCTCCTTTCCACAAATGTGGGCTGCTGGCTCCTCACTGAGTACATCAGTGCCCTGTGGCCATAGCCCCTGGCAGGCTGATGGGGCTTCTGCCAGGCATCAACACAGTCCTGGCTTCTCTGCCCCAATGGCCACTTCTACGGCACTGTTTTGAGTTCCGAGGATCTGCAATGACCTTCTTAAAAACTTTTTAAACTGCTTTCATAATGGTTTTTAAAACTTCTAATTAAAGTTTGGGAATTTCCACATTCAGTTCAATTCTGAAGCATGAAATTAATTTCCCACAATTTTAACCTACCTTCAGCCATATTTTGTTGCAGATGAGTGAGAGGAAAGAGTAACACATAAGGCCTTATTTATAAGGAGAAGAAATCTGAGAATTAAGGAGTTAATTGTATTCTGGCATGAAAAACATTCTCATTATCTCACTGTACAAAGTGGGTAAACAGAAAGATTTAGAAATGCATCTGCGAGTATTTCAAGGGCACTATTCATTTTGATAGATTTTGTATGTACATCGACATATCTGAGAATATTGATCTGTTCCTTGGCTAAATGTCCTGAGGTATACAATGTAGATCCCGCTAATAAGAAACTCTTAAATTTTTACTAAATTAGCAGATTTCAAAATACAAAATGAAATCAAGGTCAGTAGTTTGCTAAAAATGTTTTTCTTTATGTGGAATATAACAAGTAGTTATATTAATTCCATTTTCAAAGAGGAAATAAATTAGGAAGTTTTATTTCTTGCTAAATGCACAAATCCTTTTCACAGGCAGGTTTTGTGGAACCCTATGCACATACCTAAGTATTTTTATCCACAAGAATTCATACCAAGACAGCAAACCAAGAAAAATACAAATGCATGCGAAAATGAAAGAAAAAGTAAGCAAAACGATTTCTCAAAGAGTCACATCCCAGTTAAACTAGTAACTGACTTGGCAGGTCTTGTCTTTGTTCTGTCCCTGCAGCACAGTCTAGGAAAAAGCACTCCTGGTGGGAGCTGTTAGTCTTGAATAATAAAACAGATAACGTGCAGAGAAGGCTGAAAAGAGCCATTGCAGAGGTTAAGGGAGAAACCCTTATTTTGGAAAGGAATCCCAGTGGTGGATGTAAAATTCACCCGAATAAAAGGGAACACACGTCCTTGTGGCAAAACAGCTCAGCAACCAAGAAAATAACCAGGCACAAAAAGCTTTACTTTCCAATTAGACCAGTTTAGGGAGTTCGATATATTTGCTGTGTTTCTCCACCATGTCTCATCCAACTTTTGGTCTCTATGCAGCTGAGTAGCTCCACGTTCAAGCCTGGATTTCTCCTTTGTCAAAGAATTTATGGGGGCAGAGAGGCCAGAAAGATCCCCCACAAAGTTTTCTCCTTACAGTTTAGTCAAAGACCTTTCTCATTTTCACAAGTGTTTCTGCTCATAAGTCAGCTGGAAACCCAGAAAAGACCAGGACAAGTTTTACAGGGAAGATCTGCTCCCATATCTCTGCTTCAATATTATTCTCTGAGAGCTGCTCCCTAGAAAATATGTTGCTCTCACATCTCCAGCCAACATCTGGCCTGAGAACCCCTGCTACCCAGATATGAACAGAGTCCCAGGCTTAACACATTGCTGAACTTCCCACTGAGGAGGAGGAAAACATAAGGGAGGGAGGGATGCAACACTGCCTTCAACTCTACTGGTGCAGATTTACGACCCTGTTGAAAAGGTGCTCCAAGATCTGCTGCAAGATAATCCTTGTTGGTTCCTTAGAAGTAGCTTTTTAAATACAGCTACTCCCACATTGGAAAGGTGTAGTCTACATTCTGCACATAAATAACCATGAAAATTGAAAAATACTTTGTTAATGCAACGTATAGGTCCAGGTAACCCCTAAGACTGCCTATCTTCCCTTAAAGTTATGAGCGGCATGGGCAGAAATGCCAAATGTATGTATCACTCACCAAGAGTGTGCAGTAGGGTTTAGAACACTGGGACACTGGAGGTGTAGCTGTTTGCCCTGTACTGCCTCTCATCTGCTCTTCTCTTTGTCAAGCCTCTCCAATTTTCTGTACATGTAAAACTTAGCAATACCAATAACACATACTTCTTTTGTAAAGCATTAACATCTGCTAAAGCAATGAAAATATTCATTCATATTAATAAGAATAATCAGTGGTGCCTATTGGAAGCAAAAAAATACAGGAAGAGAACAAAAAGTATTTAGCTGGAAATATAGCAGTTGGGAGAAGTGTCTGTGTCATGTGTTGTAAATGTGGAAAACAGAATACAAAAAGCCCATTTAATTCACATGAGATTCACGACCCCTCATATACCACGTTTGGTGCTGATTTATTTGAATTAAGATGGCAAGAAAACCTCCTCCCACTGTTTTTTGTTGAATTTTTTTAGTTTAGTTTTCTTTTGTTTTTAATCAAGCTCTTGCTCAAGCCCTGTGAGTAAGAATTCACTAACACATTGTAAATCACATTTTGCAAGTTCTGTGACTTCAGATGAGATAGTAAAAGATAATGCTGTATAATTCACATGTGGCTGGTTTGTCATTCAGGCACCACATGTCAGTTTCTCCATCTACACAGCTGAATGTGTGAGCAAAAAAGCTGCGGAGATTGCAAATAACATAATTTTAAGGTCCTGGTAATTAGAATGCTTTGGTTATTGCTGAAACACTTCAGAGTCTTACGAGTACGAGCCTAAACCATTTTTAAACAATCTTTGAGTCAAATTCAATTTCTCATGAAACTTTTCCAAAAGAAGAATTGACAAAAAAGCCCAAAAAACAACAACCAACCAAAACAAAACAGAAGAAATACATGAACAGCAATCCAACCTTTCCCAAATAAATGGCAGAGAAAATTATATTCCAAAACAAAAATGTGACATCCCATCATGATAACAAAAGGTTTCTCAAAGCTTCACATCTGAGCAAAATTTTTCAAACATGTAATCTTATTTTTAAAGTGTCAGGGATTGTCACTGACTACATTTGCTCAGACAAGGTCTAAGCAGAATCACTGTCCTAAATTCATTCTGTAGTCTTTGGAGAGAAATAGGTGAATTGCAATCCAAAAGGGCAACTTCTCTATGTTGTACCTGAAGAGAGTTTTAGTTAAGGTGTCTACAGCATAGGTGTAGCTCACATTGCTCATGGATCTACCATTCACCGAAATGTGGCCCCAAATGGTCTGACAATTGACTCATGTCATAATGGAAAGACCAGATATTGTTCTGTAGTTGTATACATCCCAGTATGGAAAACAAACAGCTGCGCTGGCATGTGCAGCTAGAAAGGATTGGTTTCTTATTCCTAAAGGTATCCAAGCTCCTCATATGGCTCCATTTTCACTGCCTACCTAATCAGTCACACAAATGCATATTTACCTAAACACACCACTGCAGAAGGAAGAGGTAGGCATTGTTAAGGACATGTCAGTCAGGACAGCCTTTCAAATAGATGCAGAAGGAACAAAGTATGATCATCACTTTCTTTGAAGACATCCACACCCATGTCTTTCTGAGATGTCTCCAGCTGGGCTTTGCACTGATCTGATGTATTGGTATGTTGTCAGCTACCAGACAGCTTTGTAATATTGATTCTGTACAGGGCTTCTGAATTTTTTTTTTTGCATTCAGCCCTTGAGATTCCAGTTGTGAAGGATGCAGAAAGCTTAAACAACTTGAAACAAAACAAAGCTCTTGTATCCTAAATGATAATGGAATGACTAGAGAAATAGATATAGCTACAGATAAGGGTATCTATTTCATATAATTGTGTACACATTGAATTAAATATGTCTTTATATATTATGCATAAATATATATATATATAAAATAACAGGTATTTGATAGGACCAAGTAAAAGAACAAGTTGTGCATTAGTAGGTACTACTAAAGAAGAGCTTACCTGAACAAGTTTACATAAAAACATGCATATATTTACTTCTCCAGAGCATGCAGAAAGTGTGGTGCCACTATCCCTCATTTCAAACAGAGGAATGACCAGTTACAGATTTATTGAGAATTTTAAAAAACATTTCTCCTTTCTAGTGTATTTTGAGTAGAGTACTAGCACTGGGAGGTGTAATTTGGAGGCATGATTTTTATTAGTAATGTAGATGGTTCACCATCTGGTATTTAAGAAACAGCAAAATAAAAGTCTTTTTGCAAAATGTCTGTACTATAAATGAACTGTAACAAAAGCTGTGCATAACCATTGGTGATCTCCTGCTTTTCCTTTTAAAAAGATGTATCAAGCCAGCGTCATTTTGTCATGTGTCTAAGAAGCAAAGTCACAGCAGAGGAAAATATTATTATAGGTTTATTATGTCTCAAAATATAGAAATATATTCCAACAGCATATTTTAAAGAATAATACAACAATAATCTTCACCTTCTTAGTCTCAAAATGGTACACCACTATTTAAAATATATATTACTTAATGTACCCAAAATTTAGTATCCATCAAATTCCTTTTAGAATAAATTGGGTTCAAAAAAGCATATCCACGTACTCAATTTATACAAAAAGCAGTAATTTTTTGGAGACAACAGAGGAATTTAACTTTTCTAAAATGGTAATTCAGGTGGAGAAATATTTTCCTATATGCTCTTGTGCATGAACTGAACCTAAACGTAGATATTTGGGTAATATCAGTACAACATACAGATGGGAGTGTAAAATGGAACTGTTCTATTAGGGGGAAAGAGTTCCCAAGGCTGAAATCAGAGCTGTTATATTATTTTTTAATTGAGTGTATACAATGCAAGATTTATGTATTACTCCAATAGCAAGACAAAATAAATTAGTTTCTGCAAAAATGACAGCTGCCTATTCACATGCATACACACAGTCACACACACATGTTGATTTTATCAGTCTGTAATCATCTGAGTTTTTTGAGATATGTTTTAAATAACCAGAGAAGTCAGAGTTTACACGAATAGACTGTCTAAGAAGAAACTGATAAATCCTATCCATTTTTTAGCAACTCTTTAAGAATGGTTTAAAGGAAGCATTTCTAATGAAGGTAATTCATGATAAAAGCGTATGTTATAATTAGCCAGGTAATAGAGAGAAGACAATTTCTATTTTCCCGTTTTCATAACACTAAAAAAAGTTGTGCCCAAAGATATTAAATGTAATTAACTCAAACATCTGTGTAGTGGTGGTAGGAATGTAGTCTCTGGTTGTGCAATTCACAGCCAAAGGATTTAATTTGAGGCCAAAACTTAGTGAGATTAAAAAGTTATTTATATGGATTTAAGAACTATCAAAACTACAATAGTTAATGATAAAGAAAAGGAAAAATATCCAATTTTGAGTCTCATTATTTAAACAACCCCCCATCCAATAGAATAGCAGATGGGACTGAAAGTGGGCTGCAGGTTACCCAGCACCCTCTTATGAAAGGTGTTTTTTATCTTTGCCTGAAAACAGCCACCACCAGGGATAAGGGTTTTGATTAAACAGGTGACAACTGCTGCATCCCCTGTGCCTTCCCTTGCACACTCATAAAGCACATCCAAAAGTGGGAGCTAAATAATGCAAAGTCCTTCCATACCCTGTATTTTGTCTACTTGGTGTATCTAGCAACTTGTGTATGTAATGGGAAGGCTTGTGGGGTTTTTTGTTTGATTTTGGTTCATTTTACACACTACTATAAAAATACCTGCCCGAGGAGTGGAGTAGATAATAGATTGATATGATTTGAGGTAAGAATATTGTAGTTCAATCTTTACTGTTAACTTGGAAAGTCACTGATAGAGGCAAGAGTCTGTCTACACAGAATTTCCAAAGCCTGGAGCCTTTTGCTAACTCTGCAGCTTGTGAGCCAAAAAGTAACATACTCCTCCAGTTACACTCATCTTGTTAAAGAAAATAGTTATGACAATTATGTGCAATTTTTTCACTTCTATTTTTTATCTGCTGTTTATTTACTTAAGCACTGTTGAACATTTCACTTTCTCTAATGGAGCAGAACTTCTAAAAGAAAAAATATGTTTAGCCAAGCAGTTTTGTTCAGTTTTTTACTCCTGTGCCTTTTTCTAAATAAATACCTTGCCACAGTTTTCATTGGCACAATATGACCAAATGCATTTTAGTTCCTCTAACAATACAAAGCAGTTACAGAAGTTCTGGAGTTTCTAGTTTAAAAAAATCTATACAAAAATGCTTTACTTTACAATATTGAAAGGGGATAAAGCAGATTTCAGAATGGTCAATTGAAAAATTAGTTTGTGAATTTCTACTGCATAGTGAGGTGACCCATAAAATAAATGGTTCTGAAGTTTTGCTCATACAAAAGAAACTATATACTTTTAAATAAATAAAAGCTACTATATACATTATACTGTACAATTAAATGAGAGATGACATGAAATGGAATAAATTTAGGCCTGCCTTTTCATCAGCAAGGCTCATATCTTGACTTTATTACAATTTTCAATAAAACCCTCTGCTTTAGATTATTTTTTTATTTTAGTGGCAGCCGCATGAACGCACCACCATATTCCTGTATTTTTTTAAAATAACATTTGAACTGTCATCAAAGTAGAGCACGGAGATTGCGTTCAGTTTTGTTGGTGCACAGCATGGCTTTGGTACATGATCAGGGAACATCAAGTGAACCTGAAAGACAGATAAATACATAGCTCATATATCAAACAGAGAGGTACAAGGACAATGTCAGTGCAAAACATGGCTTTGCAATTCAGCAAGGGCTGTGGTCACAAATTTTCCTCGGTTAGCAACTTTAAAGCACAGCTTACCTCCAGCACATTTCTCTGATTTCAATGGCATGGGCAGAGTTATACAATAAAAGCAGATGGGGAGATAAATTAAGAGAAGCAGCCAAGACACAAAGTGGGTTTTCAGATGAAATTTAGAGAAGAATTGAAGTTAGGCAGCTGCTCAGAAAAACATTAAAACACACTGTTCCTACCATCTCTGCTGATGGCAGGGCATAACATGAAGCAAAGGCTCAAGCCCCAGGTCTCACCAGGACCCCAGCATGTGCTAAAAGGCTTTCCTGTGTTGGGGGCTCAGTGTGGAGGAAAATCTATTGCAGACAGCAAAGGCCATGCAGGCGAAGCCTCATACTGAAACAGTTTTCAGCCTATGAAATTGTATGATGCAGGGTATCAGACAGTATGAGGGCATTTTAAGGTCTTATCTAGGTATCAGTGGATCCAATTCTACTTCCACTGAAATAAAAAATCAGTCCATAAAGTGGGTTCCAGATGGACAGAATGTTTGGGGAAGGGGCTGAGGCAGTGAAGCCTTTATGCTCCCTCGGCTGAAATATATCAATAAAAGGTTAAAGAGAACGAAAAGAGTTTTGAACAGCATCCCAGAACAAACAAGATCAAGTGGAAATATCTGAAAATGGGGGAAATACAAGATCTTTGTACTTGAAACAAGGTTGGATGTAATTTTCTACACATGCTGAAGACTTGGAAACTGGGGAGGCCAGAGAAGAGGGAGTTGTAATAGAGAGGGCAAGAGATTATTAAGGCATGGATGAAGACTTCAGCAGTAATAGGTTTCATTTGTATGCTAAATCTTTGTAAATCTGTTAGAGCCATCTGTCTTGCAGTGATATAAATGTAGAGCCTTTGCCAGACAACAGAGAACAGTCTATCAGGAAACGATTTTTACATAACAGTTACCATGAGAAGGCCTTTTGAAATGAGCAATAATAAATCCTGAAGTAGCAGTTTTCTAACAGTTCAGACACACATTTAAAAACTGTTTAACAAATGAATAGCAAAGCACTGGAGAAAAGAATGATTGTGCCTCACCTAGGCAGATGTTTGCCCCGCCATTGATCCTGGTCCCCCCAGCCCCTGCCACGCCCAGATACCCCCATGGCCCCAGGATACCCCCATGGAAGTGATGTTCACAGCCTTTTCAAGAGTTTACCCCCAATTCAGAGCAAGCCAACCTAATGATCCACTGCCTTACATGATCAGGATGTCAGTGCCACCCCTGTGCCTGTTCTGAGGGTGATGAGAAGCAGGAAAGGCGAACAAAGTTTATAGAACTCATTAAATGCACCCTGTCTTGTATTTACATGCATTTGTATTTTCTGTTTGCCTGAGTTCAGCTACAGAATAGAGAGAGAGAGAGAGAGAGAGAGAGGGAGGCACTGGCCCAGTATTTCCCCTGTTCTTGTTACAAAAGAAAATAAAATAGAAAAGTAAAGCTTGGAGGGGTACCAAGGAACAATCACTTCCCAACCCAAAGAGTAGGCTTTTTCAGAATGGTGTAATCAGTATGGCTGGGAGATGACTGCATTTGGATTAGGGTGGAGCGTATGAATAATTGCTTCCCAAGCCATCCCCATGTGCACACCTTGTGTAAATCCGAATTTTGTATAATTTAAACCAGAAAGCATTCAACTACTGTTATCTCATCTAATTTATGTACAGCTAAAATTTAATTAGCCTCATGATTTTTTGGCTGCACAACTGAATGCATGTACAGTGCATGCAGAGGAAGACACACAATTCCAAAATGGCCATAAAATGGGGAAAAATTAAGTATCCAATTTAAAAAAATAGGACAAACTACACACATTTCTTAACAATGGGAAAATAACCATTTTTTGACAGGAAAGACACACAAGAGAAAGTAGCACTGGGCCAACTCTTATTTAACAGTCCATAATTGCAGGGAACTGTAACCTGGGGATCTTAGTGATATTGGCAACTTTTCTCGACAATGTTTGCATAATGTTAAACTATTGCTTTGCTGACCTACTTCTTTTCAGCTCAGGACTGCAGATATGCTGTTCTTCATTGTCTTCTAAGCACATTGTTGTATTCCTTGCCAACTGGCATTTTCTGTTCCCTTTCACCTGAACCCCTTAACACATTTCTACTTATTTTCAGCTTCTGACATTTCCCCTTCTTTTTGTAAATCTTGCTGACTCAAATTCTAGTTTAGAGGAATAATGTTGCATTGGTGACTAGATTTGGAAAAGGTGAGTAAATGAAAAGTTGAATAGAAGGGAAAAGGTCAAAGCACATGCAGAGTTTTTAAAAATATCCCTCTCATGTAAAAATAATCGGCAATTTTCACATACAGAATTTGTTTTCTATCAGGAAGAAATCAAACTTTATTTTTATTTGTTTTCTTGTTTGGTTTTAGGTTGTTTTTTGGTGTGGGGCTTAAATTTGAAGGTGATGTTGGGCCTGGTATCCCAGGTAGTAACTCTGTTTCTCAAGGGGGAAAGATTTTCAGGCCCAGACTTTTAAGGTGAAAATCCAAGCAAAATATCATTTTCCATGGACAGACTCATCAGCATAATCTGATGGGCAGGACACTTCACCATTATCAGGTTAAATTGGAGGCAACCTTAACTCCATGTTTCTCTAATTGAAGTTGAGTGCCTTGACCTTTCCAGAAACTAATTGGGAATGGCAACTCTTTCCTGTTCTAATTTCATGCTGTCACTTCCTCCTTGTGTATTATCTCTCATTCCTCTCCTTCTTAATCATTCTGCTAATATCAGAGCTATTCAGAGCCAGATCTTCAGCTGGCACAGCTGAAAAATCAGTTTTTGACCAGACTGACCAGATTTTGGCCTCGCAGGATTACATTTAGTCATAGTCTAAAGGCCATGATTTCTGTAGCTGAATGCTGCTGGGGTAGAGGAGGCCTAGCCAGCTGCCTCAACTAAGATCATCTTTTTGGCTGTTCTAGCTGAGGCACAGGACTAACATAAGAATTAGCAGAGGCAGAAAGCTGGCTGCAAATCCCCTTTTACATGTACCAGGCAGAGCAGCAGATCCAAACACACTTATGTTTAAATTGCGTTTGTAAGCCAGGCATGACTGAACACAATTTCTTACATGCAAATGCATCTGTTTGCAAAGCTTCACATTAAATTACGGTGTAAGGAGCTCTGCCAACAGTTGACAGCAGAGGTCCACAGAGTGGCCAAGTGTCATCATTTCTGGAAGGTATAGCATGTAGATGTTAACACTGAGCTTCAATAAGCTGCAAAAACTCTTGGAAGTCAAACCAGAGGGCCCCTTTGGTTCCTGCCTACACAGTTCTCCAGTAATATAACACAGTCTTCTCATGTGCTATTGCATTTGAAATGGGGGTGAAACCTACCACACAGGCCACTCTGAGCAGCTCATACTCTCTCCAACATAATCACTAAAGCAGGTTTTTGAAATCAATTATTATTTACCCAGATATTATCAAAATTCAGTGATGGTAAACAGAAGAGTCAGGCTCTGAGCAAAGACACAAATTGCGCGATAGGCAACTCTAACATTCAGAGGCATACCAGAGTCTGAACAATGGCATGGTTTGTTGCATTCATGTGGGCATTGAGGGGGAAAGAACACTCTCCATCACAGTAAAATGCAGCGTAGCCCTCCGGTGCAATAATCCAATCCTAAAACAAGAACAAATAAATCCACTCATTATATTTTCTCACTCAGGGAATTTATAATTATATCAAACAAAGACTTGCTCAATGACAAAATGAACTTCAGAGGGTGGCATGTACAATGATTTTTTTTTTGTTTTTTTTTTAAAAAGTACTTGCTTTGTTAATGCAAAATTTGGATGTAAATTAAAATAAACCTAAAAATCTGTACTGAATACCAACTAATGAGGCTATAAGGGAGATTAAAGATTAAAATATATTTGCAGAATACTTTTCCTTCCAGACTAAAACTCTTGAGCACTTCTTGGTTCAACAAAATTAATTAAAATGCATTCTCTTCCTTCAGCATACTCAATACTATTAACTGTGTTATTGCGTGAGATTGAGGGTTGCTAGTGATTACCCGTTGGCATGCCAATGAATCATATATTTTCAGTATTTCAAGCAATACAGCATGGGCAAAAGACCACAAGAGGGAAAATATTTAAAAATGTTAATGAAAGCTGTGTGTTTAGTTTGCTGAATTCCTCCTTTGCCAGGTAATGGAGGTGCTGCAGGAAGGGCAGAAAGGATCAAGTAGCTACTTCTTGGGATTTGTATCTTTTTTTTGTATCTTATTTCACTCTGGGTTTCACTGATCAAATATTGTACAGTGTAGCTCCAGCTTTCCAGCTAAAACTTTTAATTCTTATAGTAGTTTTTGTGTTAAAAATAGGTTTTCTTTTTTCTATGGCTACCTTGGCCACTGTGGCCGCTGGTGTCTGAGAGCCTTGCACACCTTGGAGCATACCAGAATTTACTGTTTAAAAAAAACCCAAAACTGTTGATATCTGAAAAACCCCCCGTAATCTAGAGACAATATCTCACTTGTTCAGTGGCCTGAGTTCAGGACCACAAGCTTTCTCTGTGGCCCTGGATAGGGTAATCGTGCTTTGCAGACTTGGGAAAATATCCTCTGCCTACTTCTGCAGGCTGCTGTGGGGATAAATATGCTACAAAATATCAGACAGGATAATGAGGCCATGTGAGAATCCGAGCTAGGTACATAAAGGATGAGCTGTCACTAAAGAGATAGCATACTTTTTCTCCTCCTAGACTTGTTCTACTCCTGGAAAGTTGTTTTAAAATAATTCAGAGAAATGTGCAATTCACAGACAGCCTTCCCTGAATTCTTACCTATATATGCAACAGTTATAGGTTGCTGGTGGCCTTCTTGTTCTTTCTTTATAGAGAGTTCCTTGCTTTCTGGAAAAAAAACCCTAGACTGATTTCTGTTTTCTTTGCCCATAATGCCCTGCCTCTGACTTCAAGACCTTTTTCTGCAAGTACATTATTTTTTGTTACTGTATGGCAGGATGAGTTTTCCTCAGAAATTATATAAAATTATTCATGGCATTATAAAGCTCTCTGAGCAGTGATCCAAGATTTATTTCCGTCAGGACCCTATCCCAGTGAAATCTCTATGACCTGCAGTAGACAGCACTGAACCAGGGAGGTTCAAATCTGAACTAGTGAAAATTTAAAACATTTCATTACTTGGTGCGGGGATTTTGGTTTCATTTACTGCAGATTCATTAATCTTTTGAGCAGTAGTTAAAATTTATCTTTATGTGAATGAATCCAAGCCGGGAAGCCACTAATGTATGCAATATCTTTGAGAGAAGAACTAAAAAAGTTAAAGTTATAGGGATAGCAATACTGATAAGGATTCATTACAAAATGCATTTAAAGAATTTGTGTCTCATCATTGAAATACTATTTTCCATAAAGAAAATAAAGTGCAAAAAATGGGGGACTTTAAAAGAGACTGTCCCAGTTTGAACTGATAGGAAAGAGCATTTATAATCATACCTGCCATCCTAAGTCTCGGAAACTCACATAAAGTTCGTGTTTCTTACATGCTTGCTTTTGCTCGCTTGTGTTATAATCTACAGGAAGAAAATAACATTAATAAATTATTTGGAAGCATTGCTAGAACTGACTATTAGTTATATTTGTACCAAGCTGTATAAACAAAAGGAAAACCATATTTTCATTTATAATCCTAGGGTTAGTTGTAAAGGCAGTGTAATCCTGGAAATACAGAATCAGCACAGTCATACTGATGCAATTGCTGTACCCTGGCAAAAAATGCATACAGCTTTATGGGAAACAGGTTTACAAAGTGTCTATCAGCTGGCTAGGTGGGTAACACCTCTGATAATATGCACACAGGTAATCAAAGAGGACAAGGGAGAGCCTGATCCAAAATATGGGGAAGTCATCTGTATGTTGGCACACTTTTAATTGCCATCTAAGGAAGGTAGCCCAATTCAAAAGATAAATTAGCAACAATAAAAAACATCCTGAAACAAAGGCATTTCCAAAAGTCTTTTAGTTAAACACATAGTAGCACATTTTATACTTCTTAATTTTTACCATATTTTCTGGAAATACTCACCACTTGATGATCTTTAGTCGATAATACTAATGTAAACAAGAAGACTAACAGGTGCTTTTTAAGGGACTGAAAGCTTTCTCTCACAGATGTGTCAGGATAGAAGGACACAAAGAACATTTCATATATGCTTCTCCATGAAAATCTTACTCCTGGAGAAATTCTAGTAGTTGTTCCTTACTGATGCTAAGTAACAGGAAAGGAAGGAAGAGAGCCATGCCCTCATCACATTGGCTCCCAAAGTATAGAGCTGTTCATGTGGTGCCATGAGAGACGCATGTGACAGAGCACGGAGTACAGGCTGTGTCCTCTGTTTCCAATTCAAGAATGCTTAAAGTGACTTTTTTGAACCAAAATAACCATTCTGGGGGAAAAAAGTTTACCAAAAAATCCACAACAACAACAAGAAAAAGCAAACAAACAAACAAAATTCCACAAAACCCAAGCAAAAAAGGAAGACATGGTGAAAGAAACAAATCTTTCCGTTTCAGGAAAAGAATTTTTTAAGGAACATTTCTTTTTAACATTATAAGACTTGAGACTGAAATGGAAGGTCTCTGAAAAAATTCAGGATAATTAAGAAAGAAATTCCTTTTTCACATAAAATGAAAGGAACTTCCACAGTCTATTAACTAATCTGTGTAGTTCTTCACTATCCTTGCAGAAAACTCTTCCAAATATATGGCCTAGAGGAGTTTTTCTGCAAATTTACCAAGTGCTTCTTGTCAGCCATCCTGACCTCTGCTACCATTTCTTCTCTGGGTTCTCTTCAGCTTCTCTGTGTCTTTCTGAAGGTATGACGGCCACAACCAAGCACAGTGTAAAATACAGTAAAATAGTTATTTCATATTATTTCAGGCTTATTTTTTAGTAGTATAACCCAGAATAGGAGTTTTGCAGCAAAACCACACTGTCAAATAATCAGCTTAGAATTTTTTTTTTATTCCCACCTCCTCAGCCATAGGAGTCTGTTGTAGTTGCACAAATCAATGAATAAAGAAAAGATTGAGGATGAGGAATGTTGATGAGATCTACCGCATGATGGGGCTGCAGCAAACACAGTATAGTTAAAGTTATAGGGATGACATCAACAACAGCATTGCAGCCCATTGCAATTCAAGCAAGTATGGCACAAATGCACTGTGGCTGACTAGGAAAATCTTGGCTGAACTTAAATTCAAATAGGAAGCAAAAGCAATTGGAAAAAACAGAAATAATATAAACATATTGCCTGGGCATGCAGGGATGGATGTCAGGAAAGCTAAAGCTAAGCTGCAGTTGAAATGTGAGAGATGAGAACATCAACAAGAAGCACTTCTATAAGTACATTCATAGCAGAAAGAAAACATAAGAAAAACACAGCTTTGTTGTTCAGCAGAGTAAAGGACTTAGTGACAAGGACTCAGATGACTTTTTTGTCTTGGCAAGATTTACCCTCAGGACTCCCAGATCCCTGACCCTAGTGGCTGAAGCTCTATCCACAGTAAAAGAGACAGAGTTAGGAATCAGTTAAGCAACTTGAAGATACGTAAATCCATGTGAGCAGAACAGACAATTTTCAGGGTGGGGAATGAGCTGACCAACATTGCAAAGTCACTTCCTGCTATTTTTGAGCATTCATACACTGAAAGACATTTCTGATGATTCAAAATGGAAAAAGTCACACCCATCTTCAAGAAGGCAAATCAGCTTAACCTCAGCTTCTGGGAAGCCTTTGGAACAAATTCTCATGGAAACTGTCCAGGCACACAAACAAGAAGGTGTTTTGGGAACAGTCAGCATGAATTTACTAGTTCAAAATGTGCCTAACCAACCTGACTGCTTTCTGTGATGATCTGACCAGATTTGTGGACTTTTGAAGAGCCCTGGGTGTTGTTCCCTTTGCTTTTAGGAAGGTTTTGGATATGGTTTCCCATAGTATTCCTCAAGTCAAATTGGTCAAACCAATCAATAGCTTTGATAGGTAAGAGTACCTTTAAAGGGAAGAATGTAATGGATGGAAACTTGGCTGGACTGCTGGGCCCAAACAGGATCAGTGGTACAAGTCTGCCTGGCAGCTGGTTACTAGGGATGTCCCTAAAGGACCAGTGCTGATATTAACATCTTTGTTAATAACTTGAACAATAGAACAGAATGTGCTCTCTGGAAGTTCACAGAGGATATGAGGTCTGGGAAGAGTGCTCAGTCATCCAAATTACCAATAAAAAATTGGACTGAATCAGATCCAGAAGAGACTCGACAAGACGTCATTCAAAATACCCAAACAAATGTTTCTCTTATTGCTAACCTGCTCTTTGAATAGGCTTTTTCTTTATTTTTTTAAACAGGCTGTGTACCTACTTTCTATTCAATACACATGGGCCCAATATGGCCCCCAAAATTGTGTCAAAAGCTGTCCACAAGTCAAGACATGTCCATTTGCAACACTAAATAACCATCAGGGATGTTAAGTTAGCCTTTCTAAGCTATAATATCTCAAATCCTCATACTTTTTAAAGGCAAATACTGCATTCTTTCCTATGGTATTTTCCTAGCCTTTCAATGACAGTCATTAAAGGATCTCCACATATAGCTGTGTTGCCATCTCAGACACTCTCAGTTGTCCCAGTGCATGCAGGGTAAAAATATACACCCACATCCCATGGGAGTTCCATGTTTTTTTAGAGTAGCAACTGAAAGCAAGGCTGGATGCCCTAAACATCACAAGTTTTCAAAAATCTGTTTACTTTAATACAACCAAAGCCCCTAAGTCATGCTTTGTGCTGACTTGTCTGTAATAACCAAGGATGTTCTGCACACACTCAAAGTACAGTGAAGGTAGTTGAAAGTAAAGGAACTTAAAAAAAAGGGAGCTGTGTTCACTGATCATTCTTCACAAGGATATATACATTCACTTTCACTAACATCAGTTTTCATAGGAGGTGAATATTGAGCTTTTCTGTCTCAGCTATTAGGGGAAATTTAAAAGTCATACATAGAGGACACAAGTCACTGCAAAAAAACTGACTGAAAAATGTGAGAAAGATGCACAGGAAAGTTGTTATATTGCTTCAGATAGCATCCAAGCAGGAAAACAAATGAAAGCTAAAGATTGTGGTTTTGCCAACTTTCTCTGCAATGACATTTTCATATTCAAGAACATGTGCAGAAGTGTTAGTGCCAAGATGTAGCAGAAGTCCCAGCAGTTAAAGGAATAATAAATATGCAAGTTATCATAAAGATGCCATCATTGTTGTGATATTCTGAACCATTTAAATATAGACTAAAATGATGTGTGGTCACACCAGAACACCTGATAAAATGGCCTGTGTGTGCAGACTGTAAGTCATCTAACCCACTCACCTACAAAGAGAGTGAGACTCAAGAAAGTCTGTATTCCTTCCTTGAATTCTATCTTTCATGTAAGACAAATGTTGTGTGTAATATAACATTCCATGTAAGTATCAAATGTGACATTTATAATAAGATCTGGTGCCAAGGATTCAATTTCACATTCTGTTGCTTCAAGACCCATACGCTTATTCTGTCAAGAATCAAAACCATAGGTTATTGTGATTGAGAAAACATTGTTACTCAGCTATTTAAGGACTGCAGTTAGAATCTAAACCACTACATAGCAGAAAGAACTGTGGACGGATGGCAATAAAATATATGTATAAGAAATTTAATGAGATTTTTTTTCCAGAGGAAATAAAGACAGAAAAACATGCTTATGCATACTATTACAAAATACAGTATTTTCAATCAGTTAGTGTGAGACCAATCAATAACATACACAAAATGTAGCCTGAAGTATTGTTTTCTGGGTTTATCTCACTGCGTTAAGAACAAAAATTATGAAGCTTTATTTTTTAGTTTCTTGGTGTATGTTACTATTCACTATTTAAATGTGGATATTCTGTAGTGCCCAATTACACTGTAACTCTTTTTAGACAATGCTAAAAAAATTGAAATTAAGCCAATTTTTTTTCTAAGGGAGAGTTATATGGTGTACTTTGTGAACAACCTGTCTGGTTTTGGTTTGGTTTTGGGTTTTAATTATTTTTTCTTTTATCTACAGTTTGACAAAAATAAAACCAGGTAAATAATAAAGAGTTCAATCCTCTGTGCATAGCAGATACGTAGAGTAGAGCCTGAATGCTAAGCTTAATTCTGTCTGTCTTTGCATTGACATCATCTTCTCTTGAAGTTTGTAACAACACTGGGATGATGACCCCAAGTGTGTCAACAATTTCCCAGCTGTTGCAATAACACATATGTAAGATTTTATTTTCTTCATATTGTGTTTGTGTATATGATAGAATCATAGAATGTTAGTTGGAAGTGACCCTAAAGATCATTTAATTCCAACCCCCATGCCATGGGCAGGGACACCTTCCACTAGACCAGATCTCTTCCAACCTTAACCATGCTATGATTTTGTGAAACTCCATGAAAAATTTTAAAAATGTCTTGTCTTTTGAAAGAGAAGAGCTGAGTTGTCCAGTGGGGCTTTCCTTTTTGACATGCTGAGAACTCAGTAAAACTAATTGCTGAAATCAAAGAAGTTAAAAAATAAGGACAAAAGAAGAAAGCAAAATACAAGAGGCAAGAGGCAAAAGAAAGATGACAAAAAGCAAGGGCAAAGTGAAACAGGAAAAGGAAAAGGGAAAGAAAAAGCAAAAGGGGAAAAAAGAAACAGAAAATGAAGAAGGAAAAAGGAGAAAATGAAGACAAGATTGTGGTAAAGTTGAAATTGATGTATAGAGAATGGTATATCCGAAGTCAGTGACCTATGAATGACAACATTCCTATCTGGGTCTGGATACATTACCTCTGGCTATGTAGGCCAGCATTTTTCACTGTCAGTGTCTGTCTTAGGTGCTGTAGATACAAGATTATGGAAGCTTAGAAACAAAAGACCTATATCACACAATTATCTTTGCCCATCACTGTGTCAAGTGTCTTGTACCAAGGAGTGAATGAGAATTGAACATAGTCTATTGTCAGTTTTCCATGAGAAAAATGATGGGAAGAATTGTTTTGTTTTTTTCCCAAAAATTTTATGTTTAAATATGAAGAGATGAATTATACTTTTGAAGTGCTGCTCATTAGTGGAAGCTGTAGAGAACTTAGAGAATTAGCCTCCTCTCATAAACCTGAAGGGATGCAGCATATCCCCAGATCCTGGGGCTGCTGAAGAGGAGGAAAAGAGCATAGCTTTTCTCTGATTGCAGGCTCTGCACATGGAAGGACTATATTCTGAAAAGACTCAGAGATCAGAGCAAAAATAACATGTTTTCTTCTCTATGCCTTTTTTGCACAATGGCAGCATCTGGATAGAATCTGTACATTGCCTTCAGCATTCTCATCCACAGTATTTGATGAGTATTGCTGCAATAGTCATTAGAAGTGTTCTGGAACACCTATAGTGTGAAAAGTCCAGTGAGTGATCATTAATGACACCCAAATAAAAGAAGTTTGTGCATGGAAGGAGCATAGAAGCTGACTTGCCATGGTGCAGGAGCTACACGTCCAAGTAGTTTTGCTATAGAGGGTGTTACTATGTGAAGCTGTGGTCACTTATCTACCTTCAGCTTTGCCATCCTTTCCAGCCTGCCTATATCTTGCTTCCTCCCTCTCCAGGTTAATGCCTCTGATTTTGATGCAATTGCATGTGCAATTGCTTCTTAACCTGGTTTTGTTTCAACAGTATGGTTTTCTTGAACTGCAATCTCTTTTGAACGAGATCTGCTGGGGATCAATATATGCAGGGATGTATTCTATGCTTATGTAGACTTTAAAGAGATTAGGAGAAAATTTGATTCATAATGCACATTTAACTAGAGGTGTTCTGATTTTTTTGTTTTACGACAGGTCTGGAGCACAACTGGATGCACAAGCAAGGCTGAAAAGTATTTTGAGACTTACAAACAGCTCTCCCTGAGGTAATTCTCCTGTCAATGCAACTTGTCAGCATGTGATAAGGTTCTGCTTTTCCCAGATCAAACCAGCAAGGAACTTGTGTTCAACTTTCCTGCTATAATCAATGAGACTTAAGAAATCTGTTCAATTTTTTTTTCATGCACTAGATACATAGGATTCAATCTGAAAGTGTGATATTTATATAGGTACCTTGTGTGTATCATGTTACTTAGATCATTTTCCCTTCACCAAAAAAATGCGATTCTCAAAATTAGCAGACTTTTTCCAGGGAACATGAAAAATTATTTAAATAATTTCTTTCACTTCTTTAGCAACTCAATATTAGTTTTTGATTGTTATGGTAAAATTATCCTTCTGCAAAAGATCTGGGAAAGGCTTTTGCATTGCATTAGAGTGGTCTCTAGTATGCCTCTGTCAAGGTCCTGAGATGTATTTAAGTAATGTATATTGCTCATAACACTTCCTCTCAAATAAATGGGTCCCATTCCCAGGCTAAATTCCTTCCACAAAATATTGATTTGCTTACTTGTAGACATCCACAGGATTTAAGAACAGCACTTACATTAAGGTTTTGATATGCTGTTATTAAATCTGCCAGGGTTCTAGAAAGATACACTGTCACACCTTTTCCCAAAAAGTAGACGTATTTGTTCAAAAGTGAGAATATTTAGAAGGTGACTTTGTGCCTTTAGCTGAAAGGACCATTTCACAAAAAACTGGAGCAAAACTTATTCCAGGCTCTAACGGGATTAAGAACATTTTCATGTGTGCCACTGTCCATACCTTTCAGGTAAGGGACTAAATTTACTCCATAGAGGGCTATATTCTATATTTACATCAGTATTTGACAGCTGGTCTGAAGTCATAAACAGTTTACAATTTTTCAGATTACAATTACAGATACTTCCTCATTTCCAGTATTGATATTTTTGTGTTACATCTTGTCTTCAGCTGAGAGGCAGTTAAACAATTGTTTAAACACTGTCCTTTGCTGAGGCTTCCTAGACAAGTAGTTGTGGGACAATCCTTCTCTTCTACTTTTTAGTAATGCATAGCAAAAATATCATCCAGTTGCCTACTGTCTAGGATTAGTTTCAAGCTCAGACACAGACTTCCTTAAACTACTTGGCCATTTCACCCTCCTGGGGGCCATGATAGATGTAACTGCTCCGACTTGCAGAAGGTAGATCATGGCCAGGGCCAACACAACAAAAGAGGAGTGGGAACACAGTTTCTGACAGTTCAGCCAGTGAGCAGCATCTTTTTGAGCTGTTGTGATTCCATTGCATTTGAGCAAGTGCCCATAACTCCTATAAACAGACTAGTAAATCATAGTTCCATCTTACCCCCAATGCTTGGCATCCTAGAAGACTCCTGTTGACTACCGGATTTGTTGCGGTTCTGATTTTTCCTCTTATTGTTGGCTGCTCGGACAGAACGGAAAAGCACTTCACTTGCCTTGAAGAATGCAACCATGAATGGTTGCTTTGACTGAGGCCCATGTCTTCCAACCAGGCCAGCAGATTTAACATTGATACTTCGACCTATAAAGCAATGGAAATTGCAAGTTAAAAGGTGAACTTCTGCTCCACCCAAAGCCACAGTGGGAATTCAGCTGCTGACTGAAGCACAGTAAGGAATTTGCTATAATCCTGAATTTACGTGATTAGGAATCCTATCCACATTTTGTTGAACTGAACTTAAAAAGACAGAAAACTCAACCATTTGCAAAAGTTTCAACAGCTTTACAGGTACAATTTGTGATTGCATGAAATTGCAGTCTTTGTGTGCTGTATATATTCATTACACAGGCATTTTAATTCAGTCTCATGCATACATCTACAGAACTGAAAAATAAATGAGCCCCATTAAAGTCTATTTGCTACAGAAAGGATAATGTAATGTGGTCTTCTAATTTTTGCTGTTTCAATGTGATGTGGAATTTTATATCCCCAAAGCAAATCAGTAGCAAATAGAAGTGTAGATAATAAATTCTGCTTTAAAAAAAATATTGCACAGTGTTACTCAAACTGATGTTCATTCACCAATAAAGGTAGGAAACCGTTCAGTCATTCAAGAGAAGAGAGTTTGAAATATGTACATTATTGACTCTGGTTCTGTTCCCTGGAGATGTGCATATTTCTTTAAAGTATTTGTTCAGTCAGGACTGTGTTGTAACCTCACTATATTATGTGGTCTAAACCTCACTGAAAGAAAGGAAAGCAAAACAAGTCACTGAAACTGCATCAGTGACATTTTAGCAAATAAACCCTTGCTCTTAACAGAATTTATTTTGGCAGCATAAACACTTTTGTGTGTACGTGTATTATGCAGAGCCCTTCAACCGTCAGAAAATGAGACAGTGTCATGTGAAGCTGTGCAGCTGTGCAGGGTGGGGGACACAGAGGTCCTTTAAACGGGAAGGTATGGGCACAGGCACGGCTCGCCGGGCGGCATCGGGGCGCCTGAGGATTCCTCTGAACCCACTGGAAAAGTTTGCTACACAAGCAATAAAGGAGCATCTGCCTCACAAACGTATAACACTGTTAACTCAATCACCCTGAAAAAGAGCTTGCAAACAAGCATAGGAGTAAACCTTATAGAAATAAGCATATAGGTTTCCTGTTCAAACACAAACTTACAGTGGCTGCATGCCAGAGTCTATATTTCTTAAAAAAACTCTATCACTGGCGTAAATGAAAGAGGCAGTTTGATTTGTGGTTAAAGTAGTTTCCATTCTACTTCCACTGTAACAAATGTATTAATTCAGCTCAGACTTCCTCCTTCTGGCAGCCCTTTTGCAGTAAAAAGAGAAATTAGAAGTTCCAGCCAAATACCATACCTTGAACTGACCCACTTCAATACATAAACACTTTTACAACATGTTTATTCAGGTGTAGCACTTTAAATTGGTTTAAGATGTTTCCAATGACAGAGAGCCCAGCAAAGGCAAGAGAAGAACTGAGAAAGTTAGCAGTTATGGAGCAGAGTAATTGGCAACATATTCTGAACAATTTTGATAATTACTTTTTTGACTGCAAGGGAAAAATATATTTGTTGAAGCTTCTGATTTCATTTTAAATGCCTTTTTAGTCCTGTGTTTCTTTAGTTCTTCTTTTCATGTGTTTGAGTTACTATTAAATAATTCAGTAACATTAATTCCTATATGTTCCAATCTTCTGTTGCAAGTCAGATATGAAAAACTGTACAGACTATTCTCTATTCATAACAACATGGACAAACTAGCCTCTTACCACAAAGTTCCATGTTTCCCTTCATTTCTAGAGGGAATATTTTTACTATTTTTCTTTATTTTTCCTTCCAATGACTTTCAGAATTTTAATTTTATCTGTAAAATATTAATGTTTTACTGGTGGACATTTTAAGAATACTATTAGATTTATATTTTGAGAATGGTAAAGATGTGTGAAGCTTTTCTGAATTTAAATCTAGGTTCTCTGAATTTACAATGGTGGATATTGTGTGCGAAGCAAAATATCCTTCAAACCAATGTGAACTCCCTTTAAAATAACTTTTAATATTATTAAGTTTCCTCTGGGTTTCCTCTAGACTTCAGCAATGAGATGGCTATTAAGATTCCACAAGTTAAGGCTTACTTGGTTATCCAGGGTATAGAGATATACTATAAAAAATTAATCCTGTAACCCACAGCCTTTTTACACACAGAAACAGCTTATGTGACTTTATTCCTTTATGTGCTTGATCTTCTAACCAGCCAGCACAAGTTTTTAGGACACATTTGTTCATTTCATGAATAGTATATGCACTGGATCTGCTTCTAGTCCAGAAGAAAACTTTTATTGACTCCTGTGGGTTCATTGTTAAACTTTTCTCTCTCAGTTTATCATATACCTTAGCTTAACTGCAATTTGCAGAAGACGAAGCAATCAAAATATACACTGCCCTTGAGACACTATATTTCTTCCAAGGAGGATCTCTGAACTGTTTGGTTTGGAAATTCAAACTACATATGTTGTCTCCATTTTAGGTTGCTTCTTTTCAAAAGAAAGTTTGCATTTACAGAACTTCTATTATCCTTAAAGAAATAAAGAAAAAGGGAAAAGGGTGTACAGGTGGGGTATTTTCCTTCAGTCTAAGAACAGAAAGCATTGCCTCTTCTTGAACAGGAGGTATTTCAAAGTATCCTGCCTCTGAAAAGCATCAAGCCTTCTGCCACAGCAGTAGCTCCATTGTGTGCGCCATGGTCTTGTTTGGTAGTCCTTAATTTTGTCTGTAGTGTCAATTTCAGAATATATTGAGAAAAAATTTATTCTATCCTGAATTTCCCCTTGTAACAAGAAGAATGCACAGACTTCATTTTTTGTAAGTGGTTTTAAGCTATCATTTCTTGCTAGCTTTTACAGAAGTCTTGGCTTCAATGACAACTGAAAATCCAGGTCTCTCAGGCATGTAGTTCCACACTGTGGCATTAAAGCAATATTTTCTAAAATCAGCTGAATGAATCAGGCTGACCTGCTTAACTACACTCAGAGCTTCAGCCAGATGAAACTTGTAAAACCAAAACAGCAAGGTTTGTGTTTCTGTTTCTCTTGAGCATTTGTGAACAAGAATTGAACATGGTCAAGCATTCTGAAAACTGGGTTTGGCTTTATCCTGCCATCCTATCTGTAATTCTGAGAATTTCAAAGATTTTCTTCAGATTTCGGAAGAAAAGAAGAAAGTGCAAGTAACCAGCAGCCAGATTGTGCCTGCTCCACTAAATTTAGCCACTGCAATTGCCCCTGTACCTAGGGAAAACCCCAAAAACATAACAGATGGATTTACTCTCTGTGGTGACCGTCCAGAGCCTTTGTATTCTTCACATTCTGGCATGCACTTCTCAATCCTGCTGTGACAATTAATTATCTCTTCTAAATACTGGCAGGTATATTCAGAGACTAAGACTTATTTAAAGCATTATGTTTCAAATTCACCGAACTCCTTAGTCCTTATTAATAGGATTCTGAGTCTTTGGCAAGATATATTTGTTTGACTTGGCATTTAAACTTTTTTTTTTCTTTTATACTATTTGATAGTAAAGTGCTCTTAGCAGTTTGCATAAAAAGCTTGCATGGAAGTTCAGGTTTGACTGACTGAACTGAATGAATATTATTTGCCTTTTCACATACTCTCCCCTAATAATAAAGGAATCGCTGCTGCAAAAATAACGGTAAAGTTCAGCTTACAAAAATGTCCTGTCTCAACAATCCTGACAATTTTGTGCTTTTTGGTTTTTTACCCACAAAATAGGAATAGCAATCAGGGTGATAACTGCAGGGCTACTTGCTGTGTCACTATGTCTGCTTTAGTGCTGTCACATACAGTCATATCATACAATTCTTTTCATGAACTGATCAAGTTCCATCTTAAAAGTTCACTTCCCCCCCAGCTGCTCCAAATGGAAATGCAAGAGCTCTTCAATAACAATCTGTCACGCAGTCTTGACCTGGAGACATATCTTTGTTTTTCATAACATTCAGAAAGCTGACTTTTTCTGAGATTGCCACTATGGATGCCAATGACAGTGGTAAGATTTGTGCTTTGGCTTTATCTCCTTAGACAGCATATATTTTATGTAAAACATTGATCAGACACTAAATTTGCAAGAGCTTTCAGTTGTTATGCATCCTAGCCAGATTTACACTGGCAACACAGCACAATGAGTAAATCCAAAATCCATTATTTTGTCCTGAGTCATCAGACTGCAGCAAACCACTCATTTTGTTATGAAAAACAAGTACTTATTTATTTCAAAATTGTTCAAGAAGCCACAAAACACATTTTACAGATTAATCACTACTGCTAGGTCACAGTAGTTATTTTGGTAATAATTTTACATATTAGTAATTAGAAATGAAAAATTTAGTGGTTCTGAGAATCCATTTTGACATGGTTTGCTAAAAAACCCCCTAAAATTCCAGTGCCACACCTATGGTTTCCATGTTTTGGGGAGTGGCATCTGAAATGAGGATTGGGAAAGGCATTTTGGAGAAAGATCCTGAGCATCCAAGGTCCAATAACATCTAATATTTGAGAAAAAAAAAAACCTGGCTATACACTCTGAGTCTGAAAGGTCACAAAGTAGTTTACAAAATTAGATAAAACTTTTATGGTTTCTCATGCCTGAACAGTACTCTTGAGAGCAATGGGACTTGAAACAAAAGAATTGAGGCAGAGTTTGGCTACATAAGCTTATTTTTAAAAAAGAAAAGAGAAAAGCTAATAACACAAATGTGATGGTCCATATATAACACATCCTCAACACTCCAACTCCAAAGTATTTTTTACTGTCTCTATTGTATCATCTACATAAACTGTTACGCAAACTTTTCCTTTGGTGAGCACATTTATCTATAACAACATAAAATATGCTTTTGACACAAGCTTTATGTGTTTTATTAACTCTTCTTCTCCCTGGAGGCTTTAAGGAATTCTGACAAATGGGTGGTCTTGGATGCTCTGCTCTGCCTTTCCTAGGCTTCACAACTTTAGTCAAAACTAAAAATTCATCTTCTGTTCAACAAATCTTACATTTAGTTGGTTTTACTCAGTTCATTTGAAGGAATTTTGAGTTTCTTTTTGTGTTAATTTTGGTATTCATAAAACTCTTGAAGAAAGCACTTGGGAATACGTAAGGAACCTTGATATGCTGTATAATATGGCAGTACCATATATGCTTACACAAAAAATCAGATGTAATTATACAAAAAAATGCTTTATAAGTACTTGATTTATCCTTTCAACTTAATGCACTTAAACTGTGAGTGGCTTGTGGGAGTCCTGGAGCTTTTCTGCACCATTAAAAAATGTGTTCAGGAAGACAATAAAACAAGAAGAGATTAGATTAATTGGTCATCCACCAATAATAATTGGTCATCCACCAAAGAATAAAATGGATAAAAGCCTTCTGAATGGAATGGAACACAAAAGTCATTATCTCTAAAATAATGGTGTTGAGAAGCAGCTGTATCCTTCGTCTGCCTGGGGAGCAGGGAGTAGGGGGAGCTGCACAGCCTGGCAGCCAGGACCAGTGAGCATCAGTATGCAGTGGTGGTAAGAGAAGGGGCAGGAGCCTCTTTCACTCCCCTCCTTGCCCCTTGTGCTTGCAGTGAGTGTGACCTTGCTAGCAAAGGGTGTGTTCACTTGCTACAAGCTGACACAGTGCTGACGATGTTTGCCACTCTGCTGGAAACAATGGTTTGACCTAACTGACCAAATTAAAGAGTGCTGGAACTGGAGTGCTCTGCTCAGGGTGGGAGTGTGCTCCTGGTGCATTTACATCCCATGCCAGCTCCACCGCAGAGTCAACAGGACCTCAAGGCAGCACTGCAAGGGACCTTTCTCATGGGGACAGCTGTCATGGGGTCGCCCTCTTTTGGAGACTGAGAGAGTCATCCCTCCAGCTTGTTTGACACTACAGTATTCCTGGGCATGTTTAATTTACTAGTGCAATTTTGGCCAAAGTCAGCTCTGAACCAGAAATGAATGTAGCTGTACTTAGGCAGTGCTTGAGCCCAAGTTAATAAAACCTGCTGAGGGGCAGGATGTATAACCTCGGGTTCAGTGCTGTGCTAACATGGCTATATGGCTTCCAGATGGCTCAGAATTTAGTCAGAGCTATTGCCTGCCAAAGTCCATATATATATCAATATAAATACATATATCCTAAGTTCCCCTTACTATAAAGACAGTAATGAAGGTGAACTTGCTCCTCATACTGCACCTTGTAAATACCAGATCCGTAAAGAGATTTAAAAGCAACTTCCCAGAAGCATCCTCCAGAGTACTTGATAGCTACTTTGGTCATGTAAGTGAGGTGACAGGGTTGTCTGGGGGCAGCTATGGGATAAAGTGATGACATTTAGTGTGGTTACAGTGAGGCCAAATCAATGACAAGTATGCAGCCAAGTACATGAAGAAGCCAGGGTGCTGCCACAGGTTTTCACGGCTTGAAAGCAAACCAGCCACTCCATGACACACAGAGAATGTGGTCATGCTGCCTTTCTAAAGGCTTAGTAGGAGAAAGGGAAGTTGGAAGATCCAAGCTAAAAGGAAGAGAGGCTAAAAAAGAGGGAGTGTGTTTTTTAATTTCTTCCCCATCATCTCTGGAGAACTTCACCAATCCTTCATGCAGCATGTAGGGTTAGGGTCCAAGCCCCCTTCCAGGGGACACGTGTCAGAGTGTACCCAAATACATGCTGGAGGGAGCCAGGCTCCACTTGGATCAAGGAACATATTTTTTTCAAGTTTCCCATTGCTCTGAGGAAAAAAAATACTTGAAGTAATGGTCAGAGTCAGGGAGCGGAGGGCTCCTGATGCCTGCCCACCTCAAACAGCTGGAAATCCCAAAGAAACCTTCTATGGGACTATGTGGTAACAGAAATCACCTCAATCAGCTTTGGCTTTTCAAAGTCACCACCAGTTCTGATGTGCTGGTGGGTGGAAAATAACTGAGAGCTGTAGTAATCCAATAAAGGGTGCAGAACTATGTGACTGTGGGGTTACTCAGGATGTTGCATTAAGAGCTGTGTATTTGGAACCCATTTTATTCTGTGGATCACCAACCATCATCATTATAGGTTATCTCCCTCTCCCATTTTCTGTAAAAAACTCCAGGTTCTCCTCAGCAATGACACAAACAGAAAAAAGGATTACTCTTGTAGCTGTTTATACCCCTTCATCAAAAGTGATGTTCAGACCACTGCTAATGTCCACTTATAAAAATGCTAAATGCTAATACAAAGGTGCTGATTCACTCGAACATGTTTTAAGTCTTAGGAGACATGTGGTGTATATATACAGGAAAAGCATTGCATGGAGCTTTTCGTATTGTTTGTGCATCTGCATTGATTTTATGCTCCAGTTCATCCAACACCCATGCGCCCATCAGCATGAAAAAAGATCACCTTTCATTTGAATCATGACAGAGAGTTTTGGTGTCAAAAGGAGGGAATCAGCCAAAGGGGATGCTGCAGAATGTTGAGGATACATTAAAAAAGAGAATCAAAAAAACCTGATCCTTAATTTACCACAGCCCCAGGGAAACAGTGCATTATATGTTGACAGCTTCCATATGTGTCATGCAAACCTTTATTCTTACTGTTCAAAATAAAATGTCCCATTAACAGAAAAAGTCTACATTTCATGCTAAAATGAGACGTATGATACCAAATACTGTCCTAAAGAAAAAAGAAAACGCATTCCAATATCATGTGGCTTTTTGTACTTTTTCAGCATTTTCAAAGGGGGAAAAATATAAATTACAACAACCAGACATTTTTCCAAAGTTTTGGGTATTTTTTCACACTGTTATATTAAATAGTCACAATTTTTTTTTTATTATTCCTTATGTAGGCATTATTATTATTTAGGCACCATCTTCAGGGATCCAAATAAATATATCTACACAAGTAATTGCCTAAAATATCTGTGAAAGTTAATTGCAAGAAATAACTCTTTTAATGGTAATGATAACAATATAGTAGCACCCTGGAGTCTCAGCAACTATTGGCACCCCATGTTGGTTGTATGAATAAATCTAAAAATTAATATGTATTTACAGACTTGATTATCCAGGGCTGCGGTGTAGCACCTGAATACCTCAATCAGGGATCCTCTTATTTAACAGAATCCCGTTTAGTTTAATGATCTGTTGCAATAGAAAGGTTAATGGAGCAGGACTTATCACAAACATCTCTCCAGTTATGGGGGCTGAAGTCCTATACCACCTGTAAACTCAGCTGACAGCTGGAGGCATGAAGAAATATGCTTCAGACCTGCTCAGCCTGAAGTTCACTTGTGCCAAGGGAAGGTTTTTTGGTTGATTTGAACCAGTCCCTGAGCTTTCACAGAGAGCTGGTTGGAGGGAAGGTGGGTGGGGTTCTCTGGGTTACGAACCGAGTCCGCTACATACTGAGCCGTATAAAAATTCATGTTCCATCTGTACACAAACGTGTCATTCAACTGCTGGTGTTTCTAATAGCTTCCAGAAGTAACAGCAACCCAATAAAAATAATCAAAGCCTTAAGAGCAAAATTGTAAGAGCATGAAAGGACAATTTTCCTTGAGCTAAGCTGAAGTGGTGTAGCACAGGTCTTCCCTATAGTTTTGAAAACTTTAGTCCCTAGAAGTGGACCCTTTGCAGGAATAAACTGAAAAAGGGAAGAGCAAGTGAGGGGAAAGGCAAATTCCTTCCTCAGTCAAGCAGCTATATTAAGTCAAATAGGTAAGGTGCAAAAGGTAAAGCTGCTTGTGGCTTTGGAATTTAAAATAGAAAGTTAACTATCACCTTTCTGATACTGGGAATATGAAAGTGGAAATATTTATGTAAGCTATTATTTTACAATTTCTTCAGTGTATTAACCTAAAGATTTGCTTTCACCCATACAGACTTTCCTGTAGTTTACTGAACAGATGTAATTTTGAGGCTAGAACCAACAAACTGCTGGTTGCGGGGTTTCTTAATGAATGGCTTTCATGGATATTTAATTTTCAACAATTTCTGTGCTCAAATCCACCGGAAAGGGAAAAAAAAAAAAAAAAAAGAAAAAAAGAAGTCAAGGATGGAGTTTATTCTGGAGCAGGAAAGCTGGCCAGAAGCCAACCCACCTAATTTGGATTCCTGATGGAGGTGTGACCTCCCCAGAATTGTAAGGGCTTCAAAATGGCCTCACTAAACCAAGCTGCCTAAGAGTTCTATTCCCCAAGCAGCCCAAGCTCAGGAGAGGTGCCTCTGAAGGCTGGTTGAAGGCAGCAACAACATGATCCACTTTGAATTGCTGCCTCCCTTGTCCACTGACTGTACTCTGACCTTACAGGTAATATTAGATGAACTAGTCATGTGCTTTGGAGCAAGCCTGCCAGCTCTCTTTTTAAGCATCGTGCCTAAAGGACAGTTTTTGCATGAGTCTCCAGCAGCCAGGGCACTTGCTGAAAAAGTATGAGATGCTTTGTTCACAGCCCAGCTGGGCCTGAGGGAGAATTTAGATCAAAACCAATGAGAAAATGTAGCCAGAACAAAGAAGGAAAAAATATTAATCCTTACACCAGGGTTTCTTCTGCTACTCATTAACATTATGTCAGCTAAGGTTTAGATTAACTGGCATCATAGATCCCTTGACCTCTGACATAAAAAGCTTTTTGACAAAAAGAGTTAAATCTGAGTTTGCTTGTAAAGTGGTATGGATTAAGTGAACCATCACAGAAAAAACAGTATATAAGTCTCTTTTTATTAGTTTCTAAAGAAGTCTAAGTAAAGAACATTTCTTCTAAAAATATTGTTTTGCATTGAGATGCATTTTCAATTTTAATGAAGAGCATAACTATGAATAATGCAGTAGCCCAATAAATTTGTACTAAAACTCCCACAGCTCAGACTTCAGTTTTGATAGTGGTTTTTCTAATTTTCAGCTAACTAAAATTTTCAAGATTTTAAATTTTTAACCCATTTTAAGATAATTTTTTTTTAATTACAGAAAACCAGTTCCCACATTACCCTATTGTTAACCTTTCTCCAGCATCTGTGCCAACAGCTGATATACCTTTTGAATGGTTCTGAGGTTATTTTATAACTTTCTCCATGCTTCAGCCAAGAAAGCTCTGCAAATCTGCCTGAGTTTCTTGGATGTAATCATCAGTGGAAGGACATTAAAATGGAATTTAATTTTGTATGTAGGACCTCTTATCCTGAACCCAATTTCACTTGATTCAGCTAGCTTTATAATGGACATATTCTACAGAATTAAGAATAATAGAAAGTGTTTCCAGACCACAGAAACAGCAGGACAAGATTTGTGTTATTTTCTTATAAACTCTCAGTGAATTGTCACCCAGTTAAGTTAAAAAACAGCCACCCAGAAAAGATTCCTAGCAAGCTATGACAAGAGCATATATGGCACTATGATCTACAATTTCGATCTTACCGTCCGCAGTTTCAACACAGAGTTGCAAGCCCAGGTTGTTCTGTGGATTAATCACCCAGTGATTGCTGGTCACAGTAATGTCAAAGACAAACCAGCCCACATCAGAAGCTTGAGCCTTTCTTGTGTCTAGCAGGAACAAGTCTGCATCCCTAAGTTAAAGAAAATGAGAGTTAAGGCATTCAAATATTATTATTTTTGTCCCTAATTTCCTTGCTGACAATAACTTCTTGGAGTCCAAATTAATAATGCTTTAACATATCCTCATCATGACACAGTACAGCATGTGCTGTAGCTAACAAAGAGTTGTTAAATATAATACAGGTATTTCCCCCGAGAGGCCTTTCTGAAATGAGTTTCAGCATGTGAAAACTACAACTCTGGAAAATCTGGAAAATACAGCTTCCAGATATAACTACACAAAATACATAATTGAGGCTGTGTATAAAAAAATACATCTTTCAACATTAGAAAGTCTCAGGAAAATTAACTTTTATAAACTTTTCAGTGTAAAAGACAAAAAATGTCAAAATCACGTTCCAATTTCAACCAAAATTCAGAGGCATAGTATTGCTAAAAAGATCTGTTTTTAATAACATATGACAGCAGCTGTATCCTATGACAAAACATGAATAGATGGCAGTTCAGACGGTTTCCTATTACTACAGATGTTTAGAAAATAAGACTCTATATCAAAGTAGAAATTATATACCTATTCAATAATATAATATAATTATTATGTTTTAACCCTCAGTTCCCTGGTATATCCTCAAATTTGTTCCCGTTAAATCTGCCAGTAATTCAGAAGGGCTGCTCAGGGGAGTGACTATAATTGTGTTACCAAATTTTTAGCATGGGTCATTTATTTGTTCTGTTTTCACATATCTCCTGACACAATTGGTTCCAGATCATCATCTGTATTACAAATAATTTACTACAATGACCACACTAAACCCAAGATATTTAACTCATCAGTTTCATTTTACATGCTTCTATGAAGCAGCATGCATTATTAAAAACTCTTTTCATGATTTAGCTTTTTAAACCTTAATCAATAGTTATAGAAACATTTTTATTTTATGCCATAAATAGTAATCAAAACAGTAAGAAACAAGAAAAAATGTTTTATTCTATTTTGTTTCTGTACAAGTCAGTTAAAGGCAGACTTGGCTCACACAGATCTGGGAATTGTACTGTTGCCTTACAGACACAATGAATATGTGCTTAGAGGGGAAAGACAGACAGAAAGAATAGGCTTTGTGTTAAAAAGTGGATTTAAAATTGCTAGTGTCTTGTCACTTCATTCTTATTGTGCTTAATCACAATGACAGCTCAGAAAGTTCTGGTCTTATATAAACACAGTAAATGCGCCTATGCCTGATACTGAAAAAAGCATCAAGTGCACCTTTTGAAACTGCTAAATAGTGAGGAAAAGAAGATTAAATGAACTATGACAAGCATATATTTACTTACATGTGAGCTATATCTGCAGAATCAACTTAAAGAGCTCAGGAATGGTAAAGGAAGATTATTTGAAAAAATAAATTTTAAAAAATTGAAAGGGCTTTTTTTCAAGTCACCTTTTTATTGTCTTTTAAATGATAATCTTTTGCTGGGCTCTTATCACTTCCATTCCTATAGAACTGTGCTAATCACCACACAAGGAGAAAATATACATTCCCCCTCTGGAGCTGACATGAAGAAAATCTTACAATTCAAAAGAGCCTGTCCTGCTATGCTAGCACTGAACAAATTAACAACGTACCACAGGCTCATAAATAGTACTCTCTGGAGTCTTAAATGCCAACATTTTTCTCTAATAAGCAATTTTATCAGAACTGTAAACCTGAAAATTTAATTCTGACCATAATAGCCTTTGAGATGCTTATTTAGAAATACTTTTGCATCACTCAGTAGATTTAATAGAAATCTGTAAAATTGTTTGGAATATAAAATATTACAGTGTCACAGTGATATAATTCCATACATGTCTTTTCTCCTCCTAGAGTACATAATTGTTTTCTCATATAGTCTTTCTGTTCCAAATCCAGGACTGACATAAATGTTCTCAAAAGTCAGGATGCACAATGTTTCACATGCTAAACCAGAATAAGGCACTACTAATGGTACAGTCCAGAAATTCCTATGACGGACAAATTTCTCCTCAATCTGACTTTATTACTTTGAACTGCAGCAGAAACTCAAACTAAAGTGTCTTTGGTATTGATATGTCAATTTTCTTGTCTGTCTTCCTGCAAGGATAGTAATCTGGCTAAGGTAATAGACTTTAAAGAGACAGATTGCTCTTACTCATTAACTCAGTAACTGAAACAAAAATGTGTTCTGGAAACCTAGAGAAAACCAGAACGGATTCTTGAGAACACAGAGTATAATAGAGAAAATGTATCTGGACCAATATGAATGATTTAGCTCACAAAACAGCATGTTACTACAGAATTCCAAGTTTTTGTCAGGGAAAAAAACAAGTTCTTTCACAATTGATACAAACACAGTGTGAAAACCTGACCCCTGAGAAGGCAGTGGGAGCTCTGGGATCAGGGCTCTCCCATTAGCTCATGTCATTCATTCAAATATCTCATCACATTTTGTGACATTTTTTATTTTCAAATTCTCCTTTATTCTGTGAAAAGAAAAAACCAATCACACTTAAAATTGAAAACAGCTGCAAAATTTGGCTCTAATTGTAAAGAGTATTTCTATTTAAAAAATAGCCCACAACACATAATAAAAAACTAAGGCAATATGCTGTAAATAGCCTGAAATGCAATAGTGAATACATTCAGGCAGAATACAGCTGATTGGTTTTACCTTTATGGAGGCTGTTTAAGTTTAGTGATCTCAGTCTGGTCCCCAGTGACCAGTTATCTACAGGAGAAATGCTACCACAGTCAAGAATTTCAGCAAAGAGGCTGTGGGCAGAGCATCTAAGAAGCTGCACATCTCCTGGGTCACTTAAGGAAGTAAAGGTGGAATAAACCATCTATATGTTCATTGAAACCCAGAACAGTTCTTGATTGGATCAAATAATCATTATGGTGTAACAGACCATCCCAAAAACGCTGTTTTACCTCTCGCCTCATTCCAAAACCTGCTTTTGTATCTTACTGCCACTGGAGGAGTCCCTAGTGTGGGAAGAGCCCTCAGGGTTTACTTAAGTTAGAGGCTAGCTACACCAAATCATGAACAAAGATTTGGCATGTTGGATTATATTTACTTTTGTCATGAGAAAAGATCCGGGTAGGAGTACACTGGCTGGGCTGTACAGGAAAGTCAGCCTGCCATGGGCTGTGCTGTACATGCTTCCTTAGAGCAAAGAGAAAACTTCAATCCCAAAGACTGGAACTTCAGCAAACTCCGAGGGAATTAAACACACACACTTCAGTAGCCATGCTGCCATAGAGACAGAATAGTGCCTGAGACTACAGCACAGTCCTCAGTATGCAACTTGGAAACCCTGAACTCTGGCCACTCCTTGCCTGAAAGCATAACAGGACTGTGTTTGGGATTGCAGAATGCTGTCAGACACCCATGTTTCCTATTGAAAGCAAAGAAGGGTGGAGGAGCAGTTTTGCTGTGGAATGTCACTAGTAATGACTGTGGGACTTTAGAGAATCACAGAATCACAGGATGCTTTGAGTTGGAAGAGACCTTAAAGACCATCAAGTCCCAACACCCCTGCCATGGGCAGGACACCTTACACTGGGACATGTAGCTCAAAGCCCCCTCCAGCCTGGCCCTGAAAACTTCCAGGGATGTGTCATTCACAACTTATGTGGGAAATGTGTTCCAGTGCCTCCCCATCTTCACTCTCCCATTCCATAGTTGCAGCTTCTGAAAATTTTCCACCTAAAACCTCATGTACATATGTACGACAAACCTGAGGTGAAAAAGTCAGGAAAAGCACTAGTGAAGTCTGTGCTCAAAAGCAAAAGGTGTGGCTTTATTGGAAAAAAAAATAAAATTCTTGGGAACTTGTCTTGGGATCTCTTCTGTCTGGAGAGAGCAAGGGCTTGTGGAAAATTTTTCTTGTTTCTAATTTGAACCGTGAAGAGCTTGTGGTCTTGTCCCATCCTGTTTCACTGAGGCAGTTGCCTATAATAGCTCTATATATGAGTAGAAACAGTCAAAATCACCACTAGGAGAGAAACACTTAGTCTACATCTGACATTTTTGTAATTATGCTGGTGAAATCAAATGCATGGCATATCATTGCCTGTGCCACCTTTCAGCATCTTGCTTCCATTAGAGGGCTTGGGGCTTTTATAATAATAAATGCAAATAGAAAGCATTTATAAATTTCTGATTATACATTGAAAGAAATCATAAGTATTGTTTAATGGCTTCACAGAAACAGTTGTCATTTGAACAAGTCAGATAATATTAAATGTGATTTTCATCAAGGGGTAAACTGTTTTGGTTCCTCTAGAACAGAATAAAAACCACCTACTGTGAAAATATTAAAAAACTGAAAAAGACATCAAAAGGATTAGAAAACTAACTTTTCCCATTAGTTCATTAAAAAATCTGAGTTCTCAGGTGAAGAACTTTCATCACCTTAGCCTTGACCTGTGCTCTTTAAAAAGACATGGTTTTTTCCTTCTTGTTTCATTCCTTCTTCTCAGAAGTTTCTTTTAGAACCTGTATCAAAAGAATTTTTGGGGAGCTGAAGATAGAGGTAAAAAAATACCTCTGTACTGTTTCATTCATCCCCAAATTTCCTAAGAAAGCAAAACGTATTCTGGAAGGATGAGTGCTTTCCCTCCTGTTGATTCAATTGGTATAAAATGAATCTCTGTTTGTAAACAGAAATACTTTATAACTTGATGGTCAGAGATCTCACCTGGAAGGTACAAGCTCAAAGTTCTGTGGGCAGAGAAGTGATTTGAATTCTGGCCCAGCCTTAAAGATAGCTGATGATGGGGCATTCTGTCCTCCAGAATACTCTGCAGGTTTAAGCTGGCTTTTTCTTTGGTTTTGCCAAACCTTCCTGCGGTAGAAATATTTTATCAGTTCCAAGATGAAGGAGAGTTTTTGTTTATCTTAAAACAAACCTTTTTTTATCCCACTTTTCTGAAAAAAGGCATAAACTAATTTCATTTCAATGCCCACATTTTGAGTCTATGTAGCTTTTACAGAATCATCTTGGAACTGATATTAGTTTTCAATCATAATTTTCAGCTATTTAAGTACTTTGCCTGGTGAATTCTACTAATGTACTGAGATCTTGTACAGTCTTGGAAATGTCATACACAGAACTCTGCAAACTCAAATTCAGGGATTTTCTCATGTACAACATCATATGTGCCACTTAGGGACATGATTTGGTAATGTATTTGGCAGCATTAAGTTTATGGCTGGACTCGATCTCAAAGGTATTTCCCATCCTAGATGATTCTATGATTTGTTTTAATTTGCAGTTTTGGTGAGCAGCATGTGTCAAGTATGCACATCACCTTAAGGTTAGTGCATGAATTTAACTTTTAATTACATTCTGCAAAACTGTAAAACACAAGCAAAAGAGCCATGCTTCTTCAAAAGTAATCAAAGTTAGACTATCTTTCTGCCTCTAAGGAGCTAAGTGAATCTTATAGAACCTCAGTGTCAGCAAATGGTGCACTTCCCAAATCCAGACGCTTGGACTGTGCATGCAACTCCACCACTTGCTCACTGAGAACATGAACCCTCACCTGCTCTGTGCACAGGCAGATTATTTGGACATAAACCTGGAATCAACTACATTTAAGATAAGATTTAGTCTTGTTCAATGTTTGCTGTTGTTGCCTAAGATTTAATACTGCACAAGCCGCCATGGCAGCAACGACGCCTTGTCAGGCATATGCTCATGATCAGTTATTGCCACCCTCCCTAAGACGGGCAAATAGGATGGTGTTCAACATGTGATGAGTCCATGCCAAGAGGGTACCTGTTGGGATACTCCTTGATGATCTGGTAGATGCTAATCTGAATGGTTTCATTCCCAAAGCGGCTGTTGCTCCGATCTTTGTATATCCGGAATTCAGCTGCTGTCACTGCCTCTCCATGAGGGATCTGAGTAAGGTCAAAGCGAAACTCTTTGTAGTGCCTTCGGTGGTGGGAGAAGTCCTTGTCCCTTTCAACTGTGAGAAACAGAATTTAATGTAAATTAAAGTCGTGAAATGAATGCCCATTCCCCATGATTTATGGAGCATTCCCTCTGCTTGGGGGTAAACAAACATGACAATATAAAACTGTGCAAATAATAAAACCACAAGCCCAGACATACTTCCAGTTAAAGGAAATTCCACCAGCCCAGTGTCTTCAGTTCAAAAGAAAAAAAAACCTCTGTGGCTTTTCTATAAATTCCAGAAGCTGGAGTGGAAAGAATATCAAAAAAAGCTGAAAGGGGGCATGTTGTAAAGCAACTAGAAATATGGACAAACTAAAAGCTGTGAAAGGATTTAGGACTTCAGTGTAGTCATAAGCACAGCAGTAGCAATGTCAGAACTATAGATGACTTTGGAAAACACTAATTGCCACTAATAACCAGGCTGATGAGAGGAATTCAGCTCATTTCCGTTTAACATAATAAAAGAGGTACTAAAGTGCACTGCAAAAACTATATACTTAAGAAGCAATTAAGTCAAATAAATTAACACAAGTTGTACTCTAATGGCATACACGTCATCTTGCCAGTGGTCAGAAGAAGGAACTGTGGGTCAGGGCCAAATGCTTCTGGCACCCCAGCAGCAGAGGAAGCACCATTCTGGCTTGAGAAGTCCCCTCAAACCTGTTCAGAGTGGGCAGGTGCAGCTCCCACTGTGTCTGACACTGCCACTATTTAAAATAAAAACAGTAAACCTCATTATTGCCTAATTGAGGTTTCTACAGAATTTTAAGAGGGACAAACCAGAGGATTTTAATTTACAACTGGTTTGGGTCTAATTCCATTGTCTGCTACAGTTCTGACTCTGAGTTAGGAACAACTTTTGCAATGGAATATATGTTTTGATGTGGCAGCGGAAATTACAGGCCATAGTACTGGCTGATGATCACCTTATGGGATTAATACTTCAGATTTTAAGGATGTGGAAAGGAAAATGATCCATGGTTTCCACTTCCACAGTGTACAACGTGTCATTGACCTATGAATAATCTGTGCTCTGTGGGAGGACAGAATTTCTCCCTTCTGGAAATATTCTACCTGCCTCGTGACATAGGTGCTTTGTTTTACTGATGCTCGAGAAGGTCTAAAACTCAGAGTTGGAATTTGGTTTAGATAACCAACTAACTGAACATTTATGGCTGCACCCAGCTTCACTAAACACTCCCTCCTGTATCCCCAGCTCTTTTATTGCATTTTAGTCCTCAAATCTGAGGGAGGAACAATGTCAGTTCTGAAAAAGCACACATTTGGATTACTAAATGCTACATGAATAAATAATGTGTAAATTATTACAATATTTATGCTTGTATGCTCATATATACATCCCTCCAAAACAATTTTTTCTACATATATAATGTGTATGTGTTTGCAGGTATATACATATAACTTTATATATAAACCTACATATCTATATTATTATAATGTATATGTTATCTTAAAAAATTAAGATGCACTACAAGGAAAAGAAATAACTTTGGGCTTGCCTTATAAGTGTACAGTTATGGACATAGTAAAATGAGATATATTGAAGGAAAACTATTTAACATAATTTTCAGAGCAGTAGTTACTAGTTAAGTCACCTGTGGTCATGTAAGTAGTACTTTAGAGCGTACTTCCCTGTCACCTTTTCAAAAATGTAAACTCCTCTTGTTTTCAATAGTTTTTTGTTTGTTTTTTTTTTTTATGTACAAATCTGTGTTGCCTTAAGAACCACCAAAAATAAAATATATAGGTTATAAGGACACTTTATCTTCAGTGAAAATGAACTTTCTCTTGGCTGACAAAAGGAAAATTGTCTGCTAACTGTGAGGCTTACTTGGCTGAAGTGCATATTTAGCTTACATGGGTTTGCCATAGAACACTATGTAGAAAAAGTAAAGCAGAAAAGCAGCAGAAGCATGTAAACTGGCTGCTCTGTACCTGAAGATGAATGGGCTGCTACTGAAGAGAAACAGGATACAGTCTATTTAGCAGCTCCACTGCCCGGTTCTAAACTGTGAGATATATACAGAGATCTGACTTGAGGTTTGGGAGTTGTTTGCTTTTTTTTTAAATACCCATGTAAAGCCTTTCATTTCAGAGGAACTTGGCAGAGATTAGCATATGCAAAAGCACTGAGCCGGGAGAGTTTTTTCTAGTACTAAGAATCTGCTGCAAGTTTCTGAGGTTATAATTGAGCATTTCAAAACTGTCATGGAGCAGACATGTCAATAACCTCCAAATGAGATTTATATTTAAGACAGACTTAGTGTAGCAGCCCTTTCTGTTGTCTCTGGGTATTGTTTTTTCAAAAAGTATTTAACAGCATGCATGGGTAACTAAGCACTACTCACTGTGAGTAAATAATGAATAATTAGACACTGAATAAAAAGTTTAAATGCAACTACTCCTGGGCTTACTTATTTTTATTTGGTTTTGAAGCTTCCTTTTGTCTGGTTTCTACCAAGTACTTTCTAATTAGTAACATCAGTTTGGAAACAGTAGTTGTCTCCCTATATGTTATAGTTTGGACAGAAACTTCCACAAGACCCCTCAATAGCATCAGTGGGGATCTCTCAGGACCCCACTTATAACTACTGAAAGAATACTGATAGCCACTTTCTGATGGGCTTCAAATTAATTGTTACAACTCACACAGATAGTTCTTATCTGTGTTTCCGTGTATATATCAAAGGAAGATGCACCACTGTTGTCTGAAAGGGACACAAGCTCAAAATTTCTTTGGTTTGGGAGAGCATTTACAGGCAGACCAGGACTGCAGAGTAGCAACAGTCTGCAGAAATGAAGGGTTGTAGGAAACAGGCACTGAACAACACCACAAAAAACCCTGAGTCCAAGGTGGTCCCACTCTCCACAATGAAGCCAGAATCTCTAACTGCAAATTTCTGCCAGCCAATGTACAAAGCATAAAAGATGTGTACAAATGTTGACAAGTTAAAACCTTGCATTATATAGCAGACTGCAAAAAAGTGGTGCTGGCTATGTTGCAATGACCAGTGGTTAGAATGGTAGCCCAGTTAAAAAAGTAAAATATTATTTAATTATATTGAATATTTTAATACTGAAAATAATACACAAATCTTGATCCCCACTGCGTCTAATAAATCCCCTGTCAGACATGACTGTGAATGCTCAGTAGGGTATCTCTCAGGTCCTTTGTCCTGCTGAAATGGCATGAGGTGCAGGGAGGCATTGTGTCTCAAATATTTTTATTTCACAGGCAAGAGCTTTTCAACACTGGCAGCCTGAAAAACACAGGTTAAGATTTTCAAGCATTTGGTTCCTTCAGAATGTTCTCATATCATTCCAGCCCTGCTCAGTACATCTACCAAAATGTGTCCCTGTGGGACTGATCACAGCGTCTAAAAATCAGTTGACCAGAAAATCAGTGAGTATTTTTTTAATCATTGGAGGAATATAATTTTTTCTAAGTAAAAACTAGATTAGGGTCAATGCTGATTGCAACAAAATTCTTCCTTTGCTCTCATTGGTCAGGATTCTTAGCACTGACTTTTAAAAATGGTATTCTTATATCACCTGAAACTAATACATGCAGCACTATGGTTACATCCAACGAATCATGGTCCAGGGGAATATCACAAACACCTGTGTATAAGATGGGAAAGAATGATATTTTCCACCCATGTGGCAAACTGATGAAACTTTCACACTGTATTAACACTAAGTCCAACTCTAAGAAGAAAGAAGTCAAATTTACACAATAAAAGTGTTTTGGAAAAGGAGCCTTCTTTTACACCAAGAGAAAAAATATCATACACTGATTTTCATTAACAAAACTATTTATTTTATTGGGGGGGGGGAAGGGAAAGAACAGCTGAAAAACACCCAAAGCACTTATATGGATAGACAGTATAACAAGTAATCAGTATTTTGGCAATTCAGCTATAAATATCTGATTATGTTTACTGCACTTAAAAATATAAAAACTGCCAGCAATGAGTTTAGGTCAGTTCATAAGGGACTATTAGATATGATCTTTCATTAGTGATTAGCTCCACCCTAATATGTGCTTCACTTTTCTTGAAGAGGTTGGTGTGTGGCTGTGACATGAAGGGAAAGTGGACGGGTAACAAACCAAAGATATGCTGAAAGATATGTTGTAATAAGCTGCTTTTACAATATAAGATCCCAGGATCCCAACTGGATTCACAGTGAAGCCTCACTAATCAACTTAATGCCACTTTTTAACTACTAAATGTATGTGCCAAGGGAAAATGCAGGGTCTTGCAGACCTGGGTAACTATAAAGGGTCATTTACACTAATCTCACTGAATTTCACTGTTTGACTCAAAATTCTTTGTATAAGTATTAAGTAAACCAGTCAGTTTTAATCACTCCAAGGTGATAACGGTTACAGTAAGCTGATACACTACAAACGACACTCATTTACATCTTGAATATAATGAAATGATAGTTTATCTACTATCACACTTGTGGTTATCTGACCAAAACAGGTCAAAGGTTCCAGGCATTTTCCCCTGAAATTACTCAGTGCTGCCTCTAATGACTGATAATTGAAAGCAGAGACTGGAAATATCAAATGTGGTAGGTGACAGATAAGCAACTGATTAATGCAAGTACTCTGTTACAGGACACTGAAAGGTCAGAGGCCCTAGGAATTAGCTATTGTGCTACTGTGAAAAGACAGACATCAAATAGCTGTTAACCTCATTCTTGCTCTTCTCTCTCTCTCATTCAGATTCCATTATTATAGATGAGACTGCTTAAAGTGACTCACCTTTTATAAATTAAAGCAACAAATGTTTTGTAGGGTGTGTGGATAGGAGGAAAGTGATTCTAGAGAAGCATACAGGGTTAAAAAAACCCACCAAAGTAAAACAGCTATGCTAGGTGTAAATATTTTAATGAAGTGCATATGAGAGAAGTTAAGGACATTAATCAGAATGTCATTCTCAGTTGGAGAGAGCAGATTACAGATTCTAAAATATGTATTTTTTATATTTTTAAGCTTTGTAACTTTTTTGGCTCATAAAAAATTAATATCAGCTTTCGAAAATGAGTTTATCTCAGCAGGCATACCTTTCATCTTTTCACTCTGAAAGTCCTAAAAATGTAAAATCTAGTTAATATTGAAGTAAGTGGTAGCTACTTCATTCTGCTCATTGGCCTTTGAATGAGGACTATAGTCTTCGAAAAAAAAGGGTTTTAATCAAGTGGAGTTTTAAAGTCCAAGAATGAAGAAAAATAACTTCCCACAACAAATCAGTTTGTTGTGATTAAACACCACTTTGTGTTTAATCACAACAAAGTGGTGATTAAAACCCAAAAAACCAGTAGACTACGATTCTACTTCTCTAAGCACTACTGCTTTACTAGGTTTGATCTGGTTTTTAGAATGGTAAGATTCCTGATCTGAACTCAGGAAATCTATTTTGAGTTAGACATTGAAATTGATAAAGATAGTCCTTAAAGCATTGCTTTGGATACCAGAGATGGCTGCCTGATACAATCAGTGGAGAGACAATTCTGTTTGTTAAAGAGTCAACTGTCTTGTACCAGGCAGTAAACAGAACACAGTTTATCTACATTTCCCTTTTAGTCCTCTGCAGCTCCAGAGAATCGAATTAAGAGATAGCCCTTACTCAGCCAAAGGACACTTCAGTCCTTATCACCTGATTTCCGTGACTGAATCCTAGCTGCCAGGATGCCAAGTAGCCCAGTAGTGGGACATCCTGAGCCACTGCACTGAAGAAGCGCAGGGGTTGAGGGCCAAAATGAGAATGAAGTCTTTGTTCGTCTATTTTTTTAAAATTATTTTTATTTGACATTAGACATTTACCATTTACATTGCCATCATCACTCAGCTGAGTGTTTAACTACAAAACTTCAGAGTCATATGCCCCATTGCATGTGTTCCTTTTGGTATGAAGTAGTTGTCACCACAGAAACACCCACCCACATGGTGGGATGGCTTGCACAACTGAAGTGCTGCAAAGGATGGCAACAAACTCTTGAGAAGGGATAGGCAAGAAAGGAAAGGCAGTGAGGTAGCCCTCTATATTAGGGAATTATTTGATTGCCTAGAACTTCATTATGGTGACAACAGAGTTGGTGGTTTTTTGGTAAGGATCGGGGGAAGGCAAACAAGGCAGATATCCTGGTGGGAGTGTGTTATAGATTGTCCAGCCAGGATGAAGAGGCAGATGAAATGTTCTACAAGCAGCTGGGAGAAGTCTCCCAGTCCCCAGCCCTCATTCTCATGGGGGAATTCAACTTAGCAGATGTCTGCTGGAAATACAGCACAAAAGGGAGAAAAGAGTCTAGGAGGTTCCTGGAATGTGTGGAAGAGAACTCCCTGACACAGCTGGTGAGGGATTCATCTAGGGATGTTGTCCCACTGGACATGCTGCTAATGAACAGAAAACGACTGATGGGTGATGTGATGGTTGGAGGCCTCTTGGGCACAGCAATCACAAACTTATGGAGTTTTAATGGAGTTTTTAATTCTTGAAGAAATAAGGGTGGAGGTCAGCAGAACTGCTCCTTTGGGCTCCCAGAGGGCAGACTGTGGCCTGTTTAGCAGGCTGGTTGGCAGAGTCTCTTGGGAGGCAGACCTGAAGGGCAAAGGAGTCCAGGACGGACGGACATTATCCGAGAGGGAAATCTTAAAGACTAGGAGCTGGCTGTCCCCATGTGCCAAAAGACCAGCCAGTGGGGAGCAGGAGCAGCCTGCATGAACAAAGAGCTTTGACTGGACATCAGGGAAAAAAAGGGGAGTTTATGCACTTTGGAAGAGGGGGCAGGAAATCAAGACGACTAAAAGGATGACATGAGGTTATCCAGGGAGAAAATTAGAAGGGCCAAAGCCTAACAATGATGTAATCTGTTCACTGACTTAAAAGACAATAAAAAGGTTACTGTAAATACATCAGTAACAAATGGAGTGCTAAGGAGAATCTCCATTCTATTGGATGTGGGGAAAAACACAGTGGCAAAGGAGGAGGAAAAGGCTGAGGTACTTAATGTCTTCTTTGCCTCACCCCTTAATAGAGCTAGGCCAGCTGTCCTCTGAGGTGGAAGACAGGTACAGGGAGAAGAATGATGCCCTCAAGGAGGCAGACTTATCAGTGAATGTTTAATACTTGGAGCTCATGATCGTAAAGGCCTTTCCCAATATAAATGATTCTATGATTCTGTGATATCTTGCATAAAAAAATGTAGGCAGAGGTTGAAAATAGGTGTTGCCAAAATTACATTCCGCAGATACCTTATCTTAGACATGAAGGTCATTCTCAGAAACTTAATCTACATTTGGATCCCGTTCCAACAGAAGCAAAATTATTACCATTATCAGTGGGGTTTTGCTCTATTAGAAAGGGCAAGTCTGGAGAAATATTTTTTTTCATTGTAACAGTTATGTTTCTTAAAAACTGATCTACTGCAGCACTTATATTTGAGTTTCTCTGCATTTATTATTATTGCACCGATTTGATTTAAAATAATTATATATTTAGATGTGGTATTTATGATATTATGCATTTAGATGATATTTTTATGATAAATATATATTTAGATGTGGTTTTGAAATAGTGATGTAAAGTACTTTCACATGAAATATACTTTCTTATCAAAACACAAAGAATAAAGTTTGATCAGTCAAATGCTGATATGCTAGATATACTGCTGTAAATTTAGTTATTTCACTAAAATCTTTATTTACAGGTTGGCTACTAATATCAATGAGCAACATTTGCCTATTTTGCTTGCCAAAATTAGAGGCAGTTTGAAAATTGTTTGATTAAATACTATGCAGTTAGTAAAAGTTTTAGTAAATGAAATATTGTTTATTGAATCCAAATTTTTAGTGGTAGAACATCCCTTCCATAACTGAACAGAATTACTGAACTGTATGAATTGAAAAGAAATTCAGATCAAAATAAAATCAATGAAAAAAAACCTTCAACAGAAGGCTGAAACAGAAGAAACTGCAAGAGAATTTAGAGCAAGAAAGAAAATAAAAACCATAATAAAAAATCAAACCAACAAAAAAACCAATTGCCTTTTTTCCAGGCAAATATTTCACTTACTGGTTTTCTTTGTTTAACTCTCAAAGAAATGCATTTCAATATCCCATACTTTATAAAAAAAGAAAAAGAATATATTAATGTATTTAAACCAAGCATTCACATTCGTTAAACATCTTTTCAGAGCACTGTTCTATTGTTAAAATGTTCATTTGTTCATTTTGTTATTGTAGTCAATAAGATCTCATAGGTCTTTACCAATTGACAGAACCAACATTTGAAAAACTCAAAATATTGTAAAGACTAAAATATTATTAAGGTGTACTTTGAAATTATGTGATTTCTACTTTATAATCCCTTCAAAATGTTCATGCAAAGTTTTCACTTTAAAGTGATAGGCAGTAACTAAGTAAATAATGAAAGTTACACACCCACAACTAGAAAATAAGTGAATATGCAAAAGCATAAATTTCTTCCCTTTTTTCATGAATTATTTTAAGAATCAGAATTTGATTAATAGTTAATAGCTTTCAGCATTCATCACGAGAAGGAAAGAGTTCCCAGAAACCATAGAACAGTGCCTGCCAGCAATTTTTATAAGCAGATACCTAAAGAAATGCCTCGATCAAAGAGGCATAACTGGGTTTGGCTTTCTCACACGTAATCTCCCTGGTGATCTGGACACTGTGAGATTACCCATGAGACTTTCTTGTTACTACACACTAAAATATGGAAAGAAATAGAAATTTTAATCAAATTGCTGGTCTTCATTCAATAGCCAATGTCCTGTTAAAAATTTCATTGCTAAACATGTGTTATTCATTCAAGTTACTCTTCTTCCAAGTCAAATGCACTTGCTCAACAAGTCAAAACAAGTGCTGCTCTGCAGCTGGTCCAATAATAATTAAATGCTGGAAGGCTTTCGGTTGTTGATACAAAATAAGTGGGAAAGCAGCACCCTGCTTTTCTTATACTGCCTTGAACCCAGCCAATGCAAGAGGAGCAGTAAGTAACCAGACAAAGAGATGGAGTTTTGGAAGTGAACAGAACTTTGAGAGTCTAAGTTTGGGTATTATCACAATCCTAACATAAAAGATAGTTGGCAAAGTGATTCCTCAAAATCTACTTTTTCTGATGGTTTTGACAGTATAATGCACTGTACCTTTCAACCTCACAAATGCAAAAATTTCACTCCAGTTGTCCAGCTGTAGGACAAAATACAACAAAAGATACAACTGCACGTGTGTGCTATTTAATAAATAAGGAGCCTGTGGTTTCTTTATTATTTCAAGTCACACTGTATTACAAAGGCACTCCAATTACGAGTACATATGTTAATCTAAATCTACTAGATTTCTGATTGCATTCAGTTTCATCCGTGATGAAAATAATAAAATAAATCTTTACTTGGAAAAATAGAACAGATCAAAGATCCCCCTATTATGTAGTTCTGAACGAATGCATAGATAAGTTAGTTAATCCTTACACCACCAAGCCTCAGGTTGCTAATTTTGTCTGCTGTTTTCAGTGCTATTTTGCCTCACCTTTGGCAAAGCCAGTAAATTTTGATACCATCTGTCAATAGACTTCCATTTTTTCTCATGTTTAATTTTGTTTTTCTATAATCACAGATCATCACAAAGAAAACTAACAATTATTGCCAGGTTTCTGACTGTGTGTGAAAGTCAGTATGTCAGATCAACACAACCTCAAGGTTAACAGATGACAGAAAAAAAGATCCCTCTTGGGTTCAGCTGCAGCTGAATAGAAACAAAAGTTATACCTCTGGGATCCAATGGTCAGAAAATAGGTGTAAGTTATAACTGTTTTGACACTGTAAAAGTATACAGATGGAACATAACTTCTGAGGAGGGTGAAAGGGCATATATCATCATAGGGCAACTGGCAGGGGAGGAAAAGCTAAACATTAAAGTGCACTCTATCTTCTCACATCTCCCCAGTTTCTGCTCATGTTAACCCTCTGCTCACTTCCACCCAGAGGTGGCGAGTCACTCTACCATTTACCATTTACACATGTTGCCTAATAAACTCCATCTATGTTCTGCTGTGGAATTTGTTGGAAATGCTTCCATGGAATTTGTGTCTGCACCCCAAACTGGATAGGACTGGATAGGCAATATTTTCTACTTATTCTGTGCTCACATCTGAATATTTTAATATTACCCATACCTGTTAACACTGACCAAACATTCCATAAAAACAGTCCAGCTGTAACAAGGATAAGGAAGGAAACCCTCAAGAACATCTCATTTAGAGATTATAAAAAGGCTTCATTCCATATCACAAATAAAAAATATTTTATATAAATATACTTATTTATATAATTAATTTACTTAATTATATTTATATAAATATACTATATTCTAGATAGAATATTAAATACAGTTGTAAGAAAAAGGTGCTCACGGGCCATGTACTTAGTTATTATGTCAGCTTGGCTCACAGAAATGTAGAAGTCCACTGATTTATACTTTGATTGCACAAGTGTATACTAGGCTAATCACTATACTGAGTCATCACCTTAAAAATAAAAATGTAGGGAGACAAAATTTTGTCTTTTATAAACTCCTGGCCCGTATTTTGAAGGTTTGTCCAGCACACTCTTGCTGTTGGCCAACACCAAGGACCCACCTAGGAGAGTCCAAGCAGTGGTGCTGAGAAATAGAGCACTGGAGGCAGACAGGAGGAAGATGAGGAGGAAGAGCAGAGAGGAGACTGGCAAGTGGTGGCCAGGAATAGCACTTTCAGACAGCATGTTTTAACAGCCAGTTTGGGATCTGCCTGTGGCTTTAACAGCTTGTTAATAGTGATTCAAAATGTAACCTCTCCTCTGCAGCTCTGTCAATCTAATCTGACTATGATTCTCACAGAGATTATTTCACCCCAATAGGGAATAAGTACCCTCAACAAGAAGGAAAAAACACTTGGGATTTTTTCCTGAAAGAAGTTTAAAATTTATCAAAGTTAATGATTATTTTGACCCTCTTTCTGGGCAGAAACTCACTGACTGTTAGTGAACCTCTGGGTTGGCCATCTAGCATCACACCTGCACTGGCAGAGGAAAGGAAAACTAATCTTCACAATGTTTGTGCAATGAAAGAGCTCAGTTATCTCCAGGTAACATGACAGTAGGTTGCGTTCCCTCACAGTAGGTCGTAATACCTCACAGTAGGTTATTTTGGACAGACTTGGGGTGAGAGACACAGGAGCCTCAAAATGACATAAAAAGCAAGAAAATAATTTCCAAAGTAGAGAGTACGGCACCTTGAGCACAGAGTACTGTTCATCCAACAATTGTATGATGTAAGATCATAACTCCTCTACAAAAAAAAAAAAAATTGATGTCAATGTATAAGACAAGAGTAAGGTCCCCCTTCTTTGTAGTTACTCTGTCACAGAGTTACAGAGAGGCTGCAGCTGGAAGGGACTTGAGGAGATCATCTGCTCCAATCCCCTGGCTCTGGCAGGGCTACCTAGAGCTGGTGGCCCAGGGCTGTCAACCTGCTTGAAATGTTTCTGCATTTTCCATGTTATTCCACCAGGGACTGCATTTGTCATATTCCTCACACAGTTAGTTACAAACACAATACCCAAACTGATTGCAGAGGTATCTATAGGTGTTACAGTCCTGTGGAACAGCAAAGATGGTCTCCTGAAGCTCATGTTATCTGCTGAGCCAGCAGTGCCCCAGACAAAACTTGTGTGTCTTTCTGAGCAGAATGTAAAAATGAGCAGGGAGTGGGAACATGACTTGCAATCTTTTTGGTACAACACCTCTAAGAATATTTCCCATGCATTTTGCAGCAGCTGATCAACGTTTGCCTTTGCACATATATGTGCTAAACCTGTGTTTCCACTAGGGTTGGAAGTGACAACTGCTCTAAGCTTTGGGGATAGGCTTAGGTTTTTAACAAGTAAAAAACCCCATTTGCCCATCCTCAAAATGGAAAGCGTCACAGTCTTTTGTTTTGGGGACATGCTTTCATTCCTATTTTGATGAAAACACAATCTCTACCTGCAGACAAGGAGAATCAGCTTGATTTAATGGAGCTCGTGGTAAATCTAACTGATACAATAATATAATGTTAATGATATGGTGATATGTTCATAAAAGGAGCTTCATTACTGCACAACAGCAGATGGTGATGTAAACACAGGATGAGCAAGCCATAGCTTGTTTGGGAGCTGTGCCCATGGAGCCAAGATTGCAGCTCATGAGTGTGTCTGTGCACTGGTTCCAACAAAGGGATGAACCCCTTCTACATAAGGCCTCCCTCTCACACACACATGCTAAAGTACCTATTTTGTATTTTGCATTTATAAGGAATACATACAAATATGGAGAAAGCAGAACACAACTGCTGGGAAATGAAAGTGGTGACAATATGCTGTTAATCTCAATGATATTACCCTCTTCATTATGACCCAATGAATTGCTGCTTGAACTTGAACTTCTTGACCTCAAGATTAGCTCAGCTGGTCAGAGCATGGTGCTAATATGACCAAGGTTGTGGGTTCAATCCCCATATGGACCATTCACTTAAGAGTTGCACTTGATTCTTGTGAGTCCCTTTCAGCTCTGAATACTCTGTGACCTGTGTCTTAGAATTCACTCCACAACATCAATCACCTCTGGATTTTGCGTTACCACATATCTATACCTCTATAGAAAAATATATTTGTACATATATTTTATAAAACAACATTTTAAATATGTTTACTTAAAATTTTGATATATCTAAAAATGTTTCTCCTTGCAAATGTGATCTCATTATTATATACAGCCTCATTAAACATGATTATTAATTCAGTAGCTTAAGAAATTATGAAAAAAAATTACCTTTTGAAGAACCAGAGTTGATAACTATAGGATATAATATAGGAGATAACCAAAGAATCAAAGAAAATAAGTCACTTTATTCTGAAATGACACCTCATTTTAAATTACTGTGATACATTATATTATATAGTGTCACATTATACTACCTCTCAAACTTCTGAAAAATAAACCAACCCTCCCTGAAGGTCATCATATTTCATTGTATGTTTTCAGGTATACTTTCTATTGCTTAACACCAGAGGATTTAAGAATGATGATCTTTTGAATAGCTTACTATGACATACAGGAAATTCTATGTTTTAGTTTTAATCATATAATCTTGTACTTTGAATCAATACTTAAAAACATTTAACTGTGTAAAAGCAATTGTGTCTAGTTGAACTGTAGTTTTAACCTTTGCTATGTGAAAGACAGTACAGACTTTCAGATTTCACAATAGTGTTCAGTTCATGGTGACAACCATGGGCATTAGTACGTCAGCCTGAGGGCTCTCAGCACAGCCCTAAATAACTTGTCTTTTTTATCTAGAGTTTGACTCAAGATGGATGATAAACCATTGAAATAATGCCATAATTATGTGCAGTTAACCACTACAAAAATTAATTCTTTGTGGCACTTCATTCACCAATAAGTGTTTTTATCAGTGGTATAATAAAACAAAATTGAAGGTGTATTCTTTTGCCCTGCACTCCTTAAAGTCTTGGGACTAGACTTTCACTTGATAATAATAATTTTATAGCTTGTATTTCATTTTTTCTTCATTTATTTTAAGTAACCAAGTTTACTATAATACTATAAATCAAATTTGTGGAAAGCGAGCTATGGAACAATAGAGGAAGCATATATGTATGTCTCATCACTAGTGAGAAGTGATATGGTCAGTGCCATGTGTTCCAAAAGCCATCAACTATATGAAAAACATTGTAAAATAAGAAGTGCTTGAAGTTTCTTTCTGACTCTTTAGAGTGACCATTTTCATAAACTGCGGCTCTCTCTGGATGTTGATTTGCTTTCATTTTTATTTTTCTGCAGTTGCAGGGGATAATTGCTGCTCTTTAATGAAACCTTAGATGTGCTCATAAATCATCAATGCACAGAAAATCTCATAGCAAATATTATATAAGACTCAAAAATCTTGTGGGAACTGGAAATTCTATGGAAGAATAAGAAACTCTGAAGTTTTGGAAAACCACAGAGATATCACTTGTGGACAGAGGCTTGTGTCTTTTATATCATCAGATGTGAACTTCAGCCCTTGCAGTACGTTGATATCTCACCCCTTTCTTTATCTCTTTGGAGAAACATCCAATCTGTTAATCAGTGAGCAGAAGCCCTCTTCAGAACAAGTTAAAATACGTGATTTTAGTCACAGAAGTAGCAACTATCTTAAGTGGAAAAGGACTGGTTTAAGGATCTAATTTTGCCATCAACTGGACAAGATGCAGCTCTCATTACCTCACTACAAGATTACTCAGCACCTCATACCACTGAATTCTGCTGCCATTTCAGTATTCAGGTCTTTGGAGCAGATCCATAAACTCTCCTCCTTATTTCAAAATGTTACAACAGGATGTAATTAAGTACAATTAACAAGGAGGTCAAATGGTCATCTGATAAACACTGGTCCAAACAGGCAGCTTGAAAGGTCAGGGCTGCTAAAGCCACATAGTATTGATGGGAAAGACTATTATGATTTAAGGGGGGAAAAATTCCAATTACTAAAACAAGAGATTTACATGCTTTCTATATTACATACACAAAGCCATGCACATAGACCGATATGCATGCCCACATGCCTCAGAGAGGCACAAACCTATATTCTGAGAACAAAAGCTAAGCTAGCCACACTTCCTCTCTCATTACACCAGAACGCAAATGTCAGTTTTGGTGATTAAATTCCAGTGTCTCTTTTTCACTTTCATAATTTTGTAAACTGTCTGTTTTAAGAAGAGCAAATTTTTGCCCTTATAGAAAGGCTTTCTTTAGCTCTTTCTAAAATAATACTTGAGACCACCACGACAAAATGCAAGGTGTTGTGAGGCTTTCAAAAGCAAAGTGTTTTACGGAGCATGCAGCAAGAGTAAAAAGAGGCTTCACAAGAAGAAAGCTATACAGCTGCTGTGCAACATCAAAGAATGACAATGCACAGAAGTGAAAATGAACACTCATTTGCCCATCCTCATTTTATGGACTGGAAAACAGAGACACATACTTTTCATTCTCTATCATCTGAGGCTTTTCAGGATTTTCCGATTAGGTTGCTCAGACATTTCACTGTCTGATTTTCAGATTTAGACTCAGCCAGGGGCAGGACTGACTCACTGCAGAACCTTTGCACACATTTCATTTTCATGTATGAGGCAGCAAGGTAACCTGGTCAGGAGCAGCAGATTAACCTTTGGGACTACTAGCATGTTATGACTTGTAGTTTTTTGACAGATATTCCAGCTGAGCTAACCTTGGAAACAACCTTCCCAAAGCTATGTTCCTGCTGGATCTCCACCATCATAAATCACCCCAAACACTACAGTTGTTATGGGGTTGTTCACTGGGCTTGGACTTGCTCCCATAGCGATATCCTCCACACTACTGTTCTCTCACTCTTTCAATTTCTCAGCTAAACTCCACCACTAGAATCCCACAGCTCTAGGCACCAGGTGCCATCAGACACCATCTACCCACTGCTCCAAAATCAGAGTCCCTGCTCATTCAGTGCCCCTGCTCCTTCTTTTTCTATGGTCTAGAACAAAACTGAGCAGGTTGTTGGTTCTGTTTTTTGTCAGAATTTTGTTCTTTGCCAGAATAGAATTTAACACCTCTACCTCCAAAAATGATAGCATTCACAATTGAAAAGGTCCAATACAATATTTTTGAAATTATTTTGCCGTATCTTATAGCTTCATACCCCACATGAATTTCCCCTTCATTTTTTAAAAACTAAATGTTTCAAATGGCTATGCCTAGCCAAATTGCTCTTAATTTACAATAATTATTCTGGAATAGGGGTACAGCTTTACCAGATCAGATGAATTTAACTTTATTAATTTGACTACAGTCAAATACCAGTAAATTAAAACAACAATAATTTAATTTAATTGACCCAGTCTACAAAGGGACATAATTACAGGATCACTGAAGTTGGAAAAGACCTTAAGGTTCTCATGGAGTCTGAATAGGTAATATTGTTAAACCAGACAAAGACAAACCTTACAGAAATTTCCGCTGTTCAAATTTCTTCCTCATCCCAATTCTCCTTGAATAGGTGGAATTTTGCTTTTGCAAAGTCACTAGTTGTCAGTTACAGATAAATATCATGAACTAGCACTAGCTGTCCTGGTTTGTTTACTAGGTTAGGACTCAGTAATTTTTGCCTCAGTTCGCTTTGAATCACAAAGTGGAGAAAAAGTAGAACCACATTTTGGTGAGATACCACATGTGCCATTAAGTTGTATAATGGTGTTTGATAAAGCCAGGTTCTTGATCTATTGCACCTGAATAACTGCTCAAAAAGAGTTGGGAACTGAACACTTAAATTCACGTCTTGGAGCATCTCTCAGTAATAATGGGAAATTTCTAAGTGGACAGCTGAGCTGTAAAATCTATCCTTTTCCACTTATATTACAGCCATGTTTTGTATAGAAACAAATTCATAATTCAGTACAAAACACAAACCAGCTCTTGCTTGGTGTACCACACCCACAAACTTAAATAATGTAGTTGTCAGGGTTGACAAGTTCTGCCTGCTGTAGCATTTCTGTGTTTTATAGGAAATTTTAACCAGGGGTGTTATTTTAAGAGATGAGCAAATGGGGAAACCCCATGGCCTAGCCAATAAATATGAACTTTAGGTGCAATGGAGCACTCATAAATATGACTCAGAACAAGGGGATTCATTGTTTCTCCCGACCCCTCTTAGCTGCTCCTCTGATCTCAACCTCTGTGTGCGTCATGGCAGCCCTCATCCTTTAACCTGCGGTTTTTAAAAGCAGCTTCTAAGTTATTTATGGCTGCAAATGTTAGTAGCCCGTCTGTGTACTGCCGACACACACATACCGAAGGGTGGGGGGAGCTGCATTTTGTTTTGCAAGGATGAAAACTTTTGCCTGGGAAGCCAAGTGCCTGGAGAGGCTGAGGTAGCTGGTCTGCCATGAGGGACTGAGAATAAAAGGGCTCCCCTTGCCTTCAAGGCTTGCTCAGAGAAGAAACCCATACCTGGACTAATTTTGCCTATCATTTGTACATTATTTATCTTTATCATGCTCTTTACTCTTTCTCTATCTGCATTCACCTTCTCCCTACCGTGATGAACTTGCACTTTTGTAATTTGACTGGCATGGGAAATCCTCTCCGTGCTGCAACATCACACTCCGTGGGAGGCACAGAGGAGCAGGACTAAATCTTCCAGCAATACCAGTTCCTGCAGAGGCTATTTCTCTGCTGAGAACCTTTCCCATGCCCAGCGGGTCTGTACCCAGCCCTGCACGTTGGCTGTTGCCTACTGAAGAGAGGGATGTCCTCCTTCTGAAGCCTGGCCTGTGCTTTGCTGTTTTTTCTCCCATGGCTCCTCTCATTCCTTCCCTCTCCATCTCCTGCACTGTCGCCTGGTCTCACCACTTCTCAGCCTTTAATCCTTTCTACAGCCAAATGCCACTGACATAAAACTAAAGTTCAGTGACCCTGCCCAGACAGCAGGGGTTAGAGACAAGAGAAAGGACAAGGAGGAGAGGATAGGGAAAAGTGTGGGAAATAATTATAATGTCTGGTAGCAGCCAGAGCTCTCCTGAAGCCCTGGGGAGCCTTTCTTTAGTTGGAGGCTACAATTGGCACTTCATAAACTGTTCATTCTCAGCTATGTGGAAACACCAGACAACACCTAGAATGATCAGACTGCAATCAATCAATTTTTTTTTTCCAAATTCTATTAGTTTGTGAGACTATGAAAGCAAGCTGAAAGGAACTGCGATGGCTAAAAAGAGAAGAAAAAGGAACTGCCCCTGTCATAATTACCTCCATAACTCAGGGAGTAAGTAGGCAGGTAGCCATGGTAAAATTCTTTGCATAATTTAGCATTCAGAGAAAATAATAACAGGAGCAATAAGTGTGGGAGATGACATAGATGCCGAAGTTGTCCTGTTATCTAAGAAAACAACCCAGAGTTTAGGGAGAGAACCAAGAGGCTCTCCATCCAATCCATGGCAGGATTCCTCCCCTAACAGTCTCCACTCAGAGATGTCTCCACAAGCTTGCCTCTTTCATGGTTAGCCAGAGTCACTGCCAGATTGTGTTTTCCTGGGAAAATATGCACTGTACAATACATGCAATCCCCAAAACCCCACCCAAAGTCTGTGTTTAGTCTGGAAAGGAACACTTTCTAAAGGAGAAGCGGAACTGGGTCAGCCATTCTTCCCAATGGGAAAAATATTAATAATAATATATATTTTTATATATCCATACATATATATAGCTTTTCTCCATGCACGTCTAGCCATCTGCTAAATCAGTTTCTCTTTAGTTATCTGCAATTTCTTTCAAACCTGTCGGCAAGGAGAGTCAGACAGTTTTATACCCCAGTTAATGGAGAGCTTGACATTTTTTTGGCTGGGTAGATACAATAATTTACTTGGATTTAAAGTGTTAACTTTGGCAAAAAAATTAATTGACAGTTATAAAAACATTATTTTGTTAGATGATATTTATGGATCACACAAACCTATTTTGAGGTAGAGCTATACAGTTCTTAAGATTCATGTAACTTGAGAGATTTCAAAGGAAATATAAAATATTTCAATATAAAACAACAAATGTAGTGTAATTCAAGATAGGAATATGGAGAATATTTCTTGCTAAAAATTAAAAGCAATTTCTGAAAACCTGCTCTGTCATTGCACAAAAATTGGTTAAAATTCTAGTGAATTATAAGTATTGGATGAGGATTTTTAGCTCACGTCATCCTGTCAGTAAAGTTCCTTTGTTCTATAAACAAATGAAATTCTTTTGCAGAGAGTTGCCTTGACATTTAATTTGATAATAGAAAATTATTCCATAATTCATAGTTATTTCTAATGCCTGACTGCACTCGGTCACAAGAAATTCATTCTGTTCACTGATAGGGTGAAAAACTTTAATAAAGGAGAAAAAATGTGAGGATTTCACGATGCCAAGTGATGCCTACTTCAGATGAAAATTAAGTGAGACCTGCTTGATCTAATTTGCTCTAAATGTTATGTAAAAGAGGGGAAAACAACACCTTATTGACTTGGGGTTGCCATTGAATAAAGACTTCACAAATGTTTTCTCATTTTTTCTCAGTATTGATCCCATTCCACAATTAAAGACATGGGGGGGTCTATTATTTAACAAGTTTTATCTCTGTAATAACAAATTCCCTTTGTTCAAGGCAAGATAATAGTGCTATTTCCCTCACTTCAGCTGAGGCTGTGTCAATATTTTCATTAGAAGCCTGTATTTATATACTAAAACTGTACCACAGCCAAGAAAATTCACATGCAGTTAAAAATTAAGACAGCAACATCTGAAATCCTGTGGAAAAGAAAGAAAGTGTGCTCATTCCTAAGCTTTAGGAGAGAAGTTAATGATCCTGAGGCCTTTTTGTATGTATCCTTCAAACCCCTTCCTCAGCTCCTGGCATTTTATAGCTTAGCACTCCATGTCCCTCGCTGATGATATGTTACCTGTGAGTGGAAGGTTGTAGAAACTGAATTAGTTTAATTTAAGAAATGAGCTACTATGTATGCTTAAAGTATGATTGCAGTAAGGAATCCTTTCTTTTCAATGAGTAACAAAAATATATTTTTACAGGTATTTGGTGTGGGTTGATGTACTATAGCTTTCTCAAAGTAGCTGTAAAAAGTTGTTCTATGCCATGCTAGCATTCTCCAATGAACATAATGGGTTATAAATCTTTTGAATTTATGATTTGCTTAGTAATTCACATTTTAAAGAAGAATATAATCTGTGAGACAGTGTATAAACTTGGGATAGAGAAGGTAGAGAAATATGAACAGTCCTCTGTGCCTCAGACAAAATTTCCATTGATTTCAGCATCTGGTTTAAGAACTGAACACAGCACGTGTGGTTTGAAAATTATTCTAAGATTGTGGAATCATTCACATTGTGTGTGAAGAAGAAAAAATGTCTTCCTAGGGTGTTCCGGTTTCTTTAAAAATTTTAGTAATATCATATCCTTCCTAGCACGTGTATATCAGAATCACAGATTTTATCACGATCTTCATATTCAATTTTTTGAAATCAATTTATATGATAAAATAGAAAACATAGCAGACAACCACAAAACTCACATATATATATATACATATCTGCTATTTTATGGAAGGTTTATATTCGTTAACAGGAAAATATGAAAATATCAAAGAGACTTGCTTAGCAAATGAAACAATCTATTATGAAGAAAAATAACAGATACATTGGAAAAACTGAAAATACAGATCATTTGAATTGCATGGGAAGGAACATTTAAGTATAGAGAATTTAATGACCATTTTGATGATAATGGAAAAATCTGTATTTGTAATGCCTAAATGTAGTTTACAAAAGTGCTGCTGTTTCTCCACGTCTCATCCATGTAGATGTTTTTTTATTCAATCCCCCTCTTTCTGTAAGAGGTGAAGAGTGGGAACACTAACATTTATCTTAAAAAGTCCTTCCCTAACTAAATTTTGAGTAAGAGAAAAGTGAGTAGGACTACATAAGTATTATTTGCCTGCTCTCTGGGGAACAGGGTATCCTATATATGTCATTTTGGGAGACCAGCCAAAAAGAAGATGCCAGAACTCTAAAGGGTTTTGCAATAATATAATAAAATATCATAAGAGGATAAAAAAGCACCCAGTCAGAAAAACAAAGTTTTGAATTTGTAGGTGATATAATCAGATCTTCGAAAACCCCAGTGTGTTCAGTGGAGGATTTATTCTTTGACTGCTGGACCAAACCCAGTTAACTCCTCTGTTACACTCATCAATATTTATGGAGACTTGCCAACGCACACAGTCTTATACAAAACACAGGACAAGACATAGTCTCTGTCTTGTTGTACCTTTCAAGAAAGAAAGAGATGGAAATTCTGATATAAATTCCAGTAGAAAGAGCAGGTGTTTACAATTTTAACTTCAGGAGAAATAAATGCATTCTTATTTTTCTCCCTGGTTGCTTGACAGAATTATGATTGCAGTTCCCTTGATGATTATTTTCCAAATTTGTTTTTGAAAGTGAGTTGTTTGCAACTCTGACAGTTTGGGGTTTAAATCAAAATTAGCATATAATTTTAAATTTTATTTCTTTAATATAAATTTTTTTTCTTTACTTTTTAACTTTATTCAGTCTTTTCAATTCTTATGCTTGATAATTTCTATCCAAAATCTTAACTACATATTTCTTGTTTTAATATATATGTCTTAAGTTGTTATAACAGGTACAACTATATACAAAAATTTCAATTTAAAATATCAGGATGATTAATAGAGTTTTATAATTACACACTGTGTAACTAATGGTGTGCAAGTATGAACATGGTGAATGCTATTTTCAGAGCAAATTTTGATGCAAGTTGACTGAGGCTTCAATTCTAAATCCATTTGAGTTATTACTGTGCTGCATCAGCATTTATTGATTTTAAGGTACAGCATTAGCATTCACTTATCTCTGCATATTTTTCCCCATTCTCCATTAAAAGAGCTTGCCCTCATCTGTCACAATCTCATACTGCATAAATCATATAAAATGGTTACTTGTTTCCAATGATTTATTTCATTTTATGTTAATTATACTGAAACATAGGATTGTTTAATAAAAATGTTGAAGCTAATCTATATTGGTCATCAATAATTTTTACACATGTTACACGGTGGAATGTGTGATATATCAAAATATCCAACTTGTATAGAACGACATTTAAAGTGAATTAGGTTTTAAACTAACTTAGAACTGGGACACATTTTAATTTTACAGATGCCAAATAAAACCTGATATTTACACAGTATTTTGTTATAAATTAATGGTGTCTATTAACGTCAATCACTACAAAAATACAGCATCTCACCCCCAGTTTTCACAGTTTTGAAACTTAAGATGGGTTTTAGCTTCTCAGAACTATTTCTTAAGGAAACACTGGCTTCCCAACAAAATAAGAAAAATATTAGAAACTTCCCACGCAAGGTAAGACACTCAGTGGAAACTTGAGTTATTCCAGAGAAGGTTTTTGTCTGGGGAAGCACAGTAGGATCAGCCTAGGACATATCTGACACTGAAACTTCAAAGACTTCTACTCGTCCACTGCAAGAAGTCCTACTGTAATCAAAGACATTTCTGAAATCAAAGAGTAGGTACCATGTAAATAGTCCTCAGGGATGCTGATGGAATAGTCTGTGATATATTTACAGAGGGAATTTCTCAGGACACACAAGCAAGATTTTTGCAGGATCGGTGCCTTGACTAATGCTGAGGATCAGAGCATTTCCCATTTTTCTGTATAACTTTGTCATTTTAAATTCAGCTGGCTCCAAGTACTCTGGGTAAATCGAGGCATGCAATGTTAATTTAAAAGTAATACATGGCCCATATTTAATTGTTTCCTAATGATAAGGAACACATATTCAAAAAACAGATTCAATTTTTTTCCTAGCCTGCTATTTCAAGAGCAAAAGCAACAAGCAAATGTATTTAGAGGTGTGGATATATGTTACTCTTAAAGAAAAAGATCTCAGACTTGAACACCTCCTTATCAGCCAAATAATTAATGAAAAGTGATTTTATTATTATGACAAATAAACTCTGCAATGTTACTTTCCTACATTTTTAGTGTTTGGAGTATTTAGCATTCACTAAAAACCTGGTAGACATAAAAAGTACAGAATGTGTGTGATAAACTGAAGGTATTTTGGAACATGTGCCGCTGTTTAAAATGTTTCTACAGAAAGTATTACCCTGGAAAACAAGAGTTCATCAGAATTTGTACCAGCATATTGTGAAACTTCAAGTTTTCAATTAAATGTCTTGCTATTCAGATCCAATGAGAAGGGACATTTTAGCCAAATTTATGAGTCCTGCAACATTTAAAATACTTATGAAAATACTAAATGAATTTATTTAATTATTTTCAGTTTTCTAGATGAGATTTAAGTTGCCTTTTAGTAAAGAAATCTGTAACTGCTTTTTATTTTTTTACCTATAATTTAACTGGTAAGCATGTTTATTACACTCAGAAGCCAATATAATTTAGTTTTATCAGGTTTTGTGTCTGAATTGATATAATTTCCAAAAGCATTCTTTGCTTGCATGTTTCTGGTGTTCAATACTCTCCTTGTCATTTAATTTATTTATGACACAGAAAATAAGAACGATTGTAGATTCTGAGCACCATAGCAGTATAATAAACACAGCCTGTGGTTATTAAATAGAAATAACAAAGGAACAGCAACAGATTATTTAAAATCCAGCCATCCAGCTGAAAAGATAATAAAACTCTGACTCTTAACAACAGAAAAAAACCCCACTAAATAACCTCAGAACGGTTTTGGGGTTTTTTTTAATGGTTCAACTTTTCCCTTTTCATACCTCTCTAGGCTTTAAAATATTAACAACTGATGTTTGTTCATGTGTGAGCTTTAAGGAAAACACTGAGGGAAATAACTGAGCAATAGGCATAAGTGTTTGATTTTTAGAGATTTAAAAAAAAAAAAAAGGAGTTCGTTGGCCTAAGGCTAGAATTTTCATTACATCAATGAAAGAAAGAAAACAGAAGCCAGCAGGGGGAAGTTATAGAAACTGACTTTATATAAACAGTGAGAAAAATCTTTTTCCATGGCCACCTACAATGTAGCTACTTTACCATCCGTATGATTTTTCTTCTAGCAGTGGCACAGCAGCCCGGGCCCAATCCTGCTGTTTTAGAACAGGTTATAGTTCGGCCGAGAGGTTTGCCCTTCACAAGATCAGGCTAGCAGTTTGTCAGAGAGAGCAAAGACAAAAAATATTTCCACGTACCTAAATTGACAAAGCTCATGACCATGTCAGCATCATTCAGAAAGTTGGTGTCGTGCAGGCTGGCTAAGGGAGGATTCTGTGTGGTCAGGGGGGTCATGCGAGATAATTGTATTCTCCGCGAATATCCATTTGGAGAGGCAGGGTATCCTTTTCGTATCCCTCTGGTCTCCCCTGCCACTGATCCCTTTAGTGAATACTCCAGCTCCTCAGAATCCTCTTCATTTGTCATAGCATTATATAGGTCCAGCATGAAGAGGGGTGCAGAAGAAGCCTGCTTTCCTGGTGAAAATGGTCTGGGTCTGTGAGGTAAACCCAGGATAGAGAGAATCTCTCTCTGAATCTCCCTTCTCTCATGGTTCCGCAGCCTCCTGTAAATAAAACTCGAATGGACATGATTGTCTCCTAAACCTCCCTGTGCGTGACCCACCAGAACCCAGCAATTCCAGAGCAAGCCCACGAAAGCTTTGAGCGCAGTTAGGTTCATCTTTGAAAAGAAAAATAACAAGGAAAAAAAAAACTTTTCTCCTACTTGTTCTGAGTTCCTATGAGGTCTGCTTTCCCAGTAGCTGAAAAACAAAATTTACCTATTCTTCATGTCAATGTCATCTCTAAACGTAACATCTTTGGTGATTCCTCTCCCCCCACCCTGTTTAAATATTATGGAATGTGTCAGGTTGCAGTTACTTCTAAGAAAGCTGAAATTCAGACTTCCAATTTTCCACTCTTGTTATCGTTTTTTCTGCATTTATGGAGCAGAAGACCAGTATTTTGTCAGCTGACCTAGGCATTCCTATATAAACCTTAGATAACCAGGTCTTTGGTGGGGAGCTGTATTAGCAAGAGATGTTCTTCTGACACATTGTAGTTCCCAGAGTTATCTTCCCTCGTTATTCTGAGTTCTTCGTACACCTTGCGCTCTTCCCAAGATAAAATCCTGAGTCACAGATTTGTCTTGATCTGTACCTTGGTGGTGTAACACATATTTGTCCAGCAGCCTGGTGATAACTTTAACATCTTTTGAATCGCTTGAGTGTAAAGTAATTCTAAAGCATGTACTAATCAAATTAATGTGTTGCCATGAATTTACTTGCAAAAAATAACCTTCTGTAAATCCATTCAACCCTTTTCAGCTTCTGAACTGTTATTTCCAACTGTAGCAGGCACAAATATAACAGCTCTCTTCAAGAGAGATCTAAAGACTAATGTAAGCACAACCCTGCTGGGAAAGAAGAGGCTTCTCATTGTAATTTGAAACGGGTATAGCAAAAAAGTCCTTAACCCTTCTCTTGCCAGATAGAGCTTTAAACCTCTCCCCCGTCTCTCCAATTTATAGTAATATACCTAATTTTGGCTATCAGCTGGTTTTTTGAGTAACAGCTTGCACAATCAATTTTAACTTTAACAATTTTAAGATATATAGATAGCTAAAGGCATGGTGTAATATGGAAGCTCTTGTGAGTCTCCTTATGAGTCTCTGGTTTAGTAAATCTGAGTAGGAAACTCTCATAACAGACTAAAATAGCATCTCACTAATTCAAGAAATGTTTATGTTTTAGGTAAATTTAGCAAACAAAGGTGACCTTTTTAATAAACTCTGTAGGAAATTTTGCTGGTGAGGTTTGATTCACTCTTTTCTAAAAATGCTGGGAATTCAATCTGAATGAAAACAAATTTATTCAGCAAGCAAGATTTAAATTGTGCACAGCCAGTGTTGTAATTATGGTTATAGTCACAACTTCCATAAACTGTAATTTGCAATGATAATTTATTCAAAGTACATTTTTACTCATAAATTGCTATACTACATTTCCCAGAAAATATGAAAAGCTAACATTTAATCCCACAGCCTGTTACTAACTGAAGAAGGAAACAATTTAACTGAAGAAATAAGAATATTAAATAGATTTTAAAGCTGCTTCCCATGAAGTTAAAGTTCAGTGTGGAATTTTTTGACAGCCAGTAACTGGTGTTTTCCTCTCACTAAAACAAAGTTACCGTGTTAAATTTCATACTGCTCAGATTATTGGTGGTCATTTTCCTTGCTGCTAAAAATTGCCTTAGCCTTGAGGAGACTTTCCTTTGATGAACAGTAGAAAAAAGGGACAGAAAAGGTTTTTTGTCAACATGAAATCAGGGGGAAAAAACAGGTATATAAAATTCATCCCGTTGGGTTTCCCTTTACATGACACCTACTCAACAAATCACACAGTCCTTGAGTAAACTAGAGAGTGTGACAGCAAGTACAGTCACACCCTGAGAAGCCAGGAACAATTTATCTAGTATATTAAGCACAAACGAGCTTTACAGTCTAGTCCAGCCATCACTAAAATAAAGCTGATTCTGTCTCATAAATCAGCACGTGTAATGAACAATACATCTCCCAAGGAAGGATTTATTTCATGCTAGACCTGCTGAATTGGCACTAAAATTAGGAAGATATTTAGCAAAAGTCTTGTTCTTCTTAGCAGAAGAGCAATCACAATCAGAACACATTTTCTTTCCTCACTAAGGTGCTCCCTCAAAATCTATTTGTTATAAGAAAAGTATTATTTCCTGGGTTTTTCTTATTTTCACTTATTCTGCTCAGTCAGTTACAATGATACATGAGACTTTACCATACATGTGACTTGCTTGAATTTGGCCGTCGCATATCCTGCAATGACATTTCTCCTTCTTTTCCAGAAATATATTCCCTTTTTTCCCTGAGCATTTATAAAAGCCAGTGGATTGATTGCTCAGAGGATTTAAGTACTCAGCCCTTCAGTATGTCCAGCAACAGAAATTTCCTATATTATCCCACTAGAGTGTCTGTAGTCCCCATCAGTAAATTTTTTTTCATTGAAAAAGCAAACAATGCGTTCAAATTTGAGGATGTTTTTATGTAGCAAACATCTTTCCATTTAGAAACTAAATAAGAACACATCTAAACTAGTAATCATGTTTGGTGAAAACAGCTCCTGTTATTTTTTGATTGAGCTGCAACCAAACAAGCAGCATAAATACAAAGCACCTATTTTACATTAACTTGCACTGAGGCACCAAATGTCCCCGACTAGAATACAAAAATAAAAATAAAGTTTTTATTAAGATAAATACAATGTCCTTTTGCAAAATCTTATATTCCATAACAATAATTCTTAGCATAGGTATCTCATACAGGGGAGAGAAAAACAGCTCTAAAACTGAAAGTCTTTGCTAATGAAGTGAAAGGTGTCTGTAATAGCTGATAGATCCCATTTTGTACTTCCAATATGAAACAATGAACTTCTAAAGAAATAAATACCACGTACAATTTCAGCATGTCAAGATATACACAGACTTCTTTCTTCCCCAGATGTTAAACCTGGTAGCAACATAAGAAATCACCTGACCAGCCCTTACCCAGCCCTTTAAAAATAAAAGGAAGACTAAAATGACTCCAGAAGTGAGCTTCCATGAGGGGTAGATATCTGGCAGAGCAGCACCTGGAGTGCAGGCACTCCGAGGCAGGAAAGCAGCGGAGCACCGTGCAGGCACCCCTGGCAGTACGGGATAGGAAGCAGCTGCATGAATTTCTTAAACAACGTGGCAAGTATGCACATGATGAGTGAATTCAGAGCTCATTACGTTTGTACTAATCTAAACAATGTTAGAGAAAATATCGTAAGGGAAGTAATGAAACCTGGGAATCCATATCTCGCCAATCTTGGATTCCAATGGATCACTATTCACTATAACGGTGAAAAAAATTATAACTACCCAGAAGGTCACTGTAATCATTGAAGGTGCAAGTTTTTTTGGAGGCTATGCCCACTACTCAAAAATATCCAAATTCCAGTGGATGGCTATTGAATACAGAATCCTTCTGGTTCTCTGCTTCATGTCAACAGAGGGAGATTCCCCACAGCAATGGTTCTCTGCAGACTTTGACAAATTAGGCTAAAATGCAGACCCTCTTAAAAATATTTGCAGTCTAAATCTGAAACCTATGTCTGCCCACTGAATGAGTCTGATGGCTCTTTCCCTCCTTAATGACCAGCTAAAAGGCATTCAGATCAATATTATGCATAAACAGATGATCTAGGATTAAAAATGTTTAAGTCTGTTCTTTTTATCTCCCTGCAAGGCTATTGCTGCAAAAGGTACATGGAGAAAGACTTCTATAAAAAGATTTCACGAGAGCTTAGTTGTTAAAGCTACAGATTCCCCAACAAAAAGAAAGCAAGTAGTCTGGACTCCTCCTGGGGCAGAAATGTGACACTGACACCATAATTTGGCAAACCTGTTACACTACCTCTATCCAAGTCAGATTTGCAGTGGTATGGACTGCATAAGGTGTACATTTGAGCCTTCGGACATAAGTATACATATGTCCATATGTTCCAAATGCCCAGTCAAAAAAACATGTATGATACATTTCACTCAATTTTTTTTTATTTTATCTTATTGAGTTGGATATTTACGACAGATGTATTCTTACCCTATTAACATATGAATGAAGCTCAAACACATTTTTCTATATCAATGAACACTATGTCTCCTAATGAAAAGAGAATTCTATTTGTAATGGATGTAGTGTGAAAATTGGTAGAATTAGCTGAAGAAATTGGCAGTTGAGACATAAATTAAGTATGGTTTGTAAACCCCTTTTATTCAGAATATTATTTATTTACAGAGAGTGTACTTCCATTTTATGCTACAGCAAGAGGAATGCATTACAAAATAACACTTACTATGTGGAAGTGTTCAATACTTAGATTATAGTGTTGTTTATTCAGTTACCAAGCAGCTTCCTGTAGCAAAAGAGTTTTTCATCCAGGCTTTCAAAAGCCCAGGCAAAATCACAAATCAGTCTAGGAGGTAAGTCATCAAGCATTTAATAGATGGCATTTAATAGAACACTTTGTTTAAAACTTACAGAAAGGGCTCCAGCTCTACATAAATAATTTGTGAAGTTTGTTCTATTCACTGTACATACACAATGTTGTAAAACTATCAGCACAGAATACTCTACAGCATTAAAATGATACTTTTCTTTAGCATTACAAAAATTGAGAAAAATAATTTCAGAATCTGCCTGAGGACTTTTTTGAAACTTATTGTACTCAAGGACTGGGAAATAAAAAACATTGTTTCACACATACGCTTCAGAATATGAGAACCACAAAATATACAATTAATAATATGATTCCACATCACAGTGCTGTCATTTGCATAATTTAAAAACCCAAAGAACTCCCAGAAATCCCCTTTGGTTTACAATAAGCCTCTAATTATCTTAAAGGAAAAAAAAAGAGAGAGAAAAAAAAGGAACTGCACTGAAGCAAATACAAAACACTTGGACAAGAGCAACAACATTTGTAAGTAGTAAAGCACTTTTAAAGAAGATTATTCTTGGCTCAGCTTGTAGAAGGGTTTTATTGTGCCCCAGCTGCAGACTGGTACCTGCTGGTCTCCTTGTTCTCTGGCTGCAGCACAGCCAGAAGTATCTTGTGCTGTTCCCAGGCTGGCTGCAGTGCTTTTCCAGGGAATCTCTTCTGCCTCTTGCTGGAGTTCTTTTTGTTTTCAACTACAGATTCATAAAGAAATTAATTTCTAGACAGATAATGGATGTGCCTTCTAGGTAGTTGCACTGCATTATTGTTCATATTGTGAAATACTCTACCTATCTAAATATAGGAATTATTTCTTCCCTTGAGCATTTTGCTACTGTGTTCCATAGCCGTGGCTTTAGCACCTCTACTGGCAATGGGACGGTGCAGCAGTCTTAATCCGTCTAAATTAGTTTTGGGGGGTTTATACCTTTTTCCTGTGCCTCGTTTTATACACACTCTCCCTCCCTTCCCAATACTTTCTCCTATTACATCTCTCTACATTTAGTCTGCCACTTGAATGTGCTGCCTCTGATTCCACATGGACTTTTTTTTCAGCTTTTTTAACTTTAAATCTTTTTCCCCCACCATCTCCATTTTCACATTTTTTCTTTCTGTCCCCTCATACCTGTAGACAGATGTTATTTTCTTCTTTTAAAATTATTTCCTTTGTTTAGCAAAGTTCCCCCTTTTCTAAGAGATCAGCTGGCCTCTCAGGCAGTAAAAAAGGAGCTGCTGCTCCAGTACTTTCAATTGAAAGTGATCACTACCATGAATCACACAGTCCTTGAGAGACTTGTAATCTCCTGCTGTTGGAGGAGCATTGTGAAAGAAAAAGATGCGCATGGGACAACTGTTAGACTATGTACACCCCAAAATCTTTGGTATGTGCTAACTGATCTTTCTACATAGACTCATGGAATCTTTTAGGTTGGAAAAGACCTCTAAGATCATCAAGTCCAGCCATTAAGCCAGCACTGCCAAGTCCACCACTAAACCATGTCCTGAAGTGCCACATCTACATCTTCTAAACACCTCCAGGGATGGTGTCTCAGCCATTTCCCTGGGACAGCCTGTTTCACTGACTGACAGTCCTTTCTGTGAAGAAATTTTTTACCTAAACTTCCCCTGGTGCAACTCGAGGTCACTTCCTCTCGTCCTGTCACTTGTTACTTGGGAGAAGAGATAGATCCCACTTCGCTAACGCCTCCTTTCCAGTAGCTATAGAGAGCAATAAAGTCTCCCCTGAGCCTCCTCTTCTCCAGGCTAATAAACCCCAGCTCCCTCAGATGCTCCTCATAAGACTTGCGCTCCAAGCCTTTCACGAGCTCTGTTGCCCTTCTCTTGACTAACTCCAGTCTGGCCCAGAACTGGACACAGCACTTGCAGTGTGGCCTCACCAGGGCTGGGTACAGAGGGACAATCACTGCTCTGTCCACACTGTTGCTGAGGTCAGGATGCTATTGGCCACCTGGGCACCCTGGCTCATGTTCAGCCACTGTTGACCAGCATCCCCAGGTTTTCTGCTGGGCAGCTTTCCAGCCACTCTGCCCCCAGCCTGCAGCTCTGCATGGTGTTGTGACCCAAGTGCAGGATTCAACACTTGGCCATGTTCAACCTCACACAATTGTCTTTGACCCATTGATCCAGCCTGTCCAAACCCCTTCTTATGATGCAGCATTTCAATACACTTGCCCAGCTTGGTGTCATCTACAAACTGACTGACATGCACTTGATTCCCTTGTCCAGATCATTGAAGATATTAAACAGAGCTGGTCCAAATACTGATCCCTTGGGATCCGCAGTAGTGACCAGTTACCAGCTGGATGTGGCACCACTTAGCACCACTCTCTGGGCCTGGCCATCCAGTTTTTAATCCAGAAAAAAATGCAACTGTTCAAGCTGTGGACTGACAGCTTCCCCAGGAGAAAGTCATGGGAGAAAGTATCAAAGGCTTTACTGATGTCTAGGTAGACAACATCCACAGACCCTCCCTCATCTAATAGGTTGATCACCTGGTTATAAAAGGAGATAAGGCTGGTCCAGCAGTACTGATCTTTCATGAACTCATGCTGGCTGGGCCTGATCCCCTGGAAATCCTGTACATGCCATATGTTTCTGTGGAGACAATTTTCTCCATGACCTTCCCTGGCACTGAAATCAGGATGACAGGCTTGTAAGTTCCCCAGATTCTCCTTCCTACCCTTCTTGAAGATGGACATCACATTTGCTAATTGCCAGTCGACTGGGACCTCCCTGGTTAGCCAAGACTGTGGTAAGTGATGAAAAGTGGCTCTGTGAGCACTTCTGCCAGTCACTCCTTCCCCTTGGGTGGATCCCATCTGGCCCCATGGATTTTTGTGTGTCAAAGTTGTGTAGTAGATGCTGAAACCCTTGGATTATGATTACTCCCCATCCCTGTCTTCCAGCTCAGGAGGCTTGTACCCAAAGACCAACTTTTCTTTCTATAAAAGCCTGAGGTAAGGAAGACATTATGTACCTAGGCCTTTTTCTCATTCTTTGTTGTCACTATGTTTCCCCTCACATCCAATCAAAGATGGAGATTCTTCTTAGCCCTCCTTCTTTTGCTAATGTTTTTATAGGAACCTTTTTATTGTCTTTTATAGCAGTGTACAGATTAAGTTATAGTCAGGCTTTAGCCCTTCTACTCTTCTCCCTTCATAGCCTCATGAAATTCTCATAGACTTCCTGAGTTGCCTATCTCTTCTTTCAAAGGGAATAAACTCTCCATTTTTTAATTTTTTCCCTGAGTTCCAGGCAAAGCTCTCTGTATAGCCAGGCCAGTCTTCTTTCCCACCAGCTCATCTTTCTACATATGGGGACAGACTATTCCTGCACCTTTACGATTTCCTTCTTGGCCTATACTCAGCTTTTCTGCCTTCCTCTGCCCTTCAAGACTGCTTTCCAAGGGACTCTGCAAGCCAGTCTGATAAACAGGCCAAAGTCTGCCCTCTGGGAGTCCAAGGGAGCAGTCCTGCTGATCCCCATGACACAGATTTTTCAGTGGTGGGGATCCATCAGGGAAGCAGGCCAGACCAAGCTGAGGAACTGGCAACAACTAAGCTACAAAATTTTGTAAGCTTTTCACCACAATGGCATTTTTGGAAAAAGAGACAAGAAAACATCGCAATCAGCTAAGTATTGACAATAGGATAGAAGAAACTTTATGAATTGTTTAGTAATATTAGTAAGTGGTGTTTTCCTGACATCATTTCCACATTAGCTCAGACAGAATGAACATTATCAGTGTGTTTGTACTAAATTATTGTCATAAGAACTCTAAAAATAGTGGCAACCAAGTAGCATTGAGACAGGCAGGTATGTAAATATGCCATGGAAACTATTTGAACTTTCCAGTGTGGGGTCTAATTAATAAGCCAACAGGTGGTAGAACTGTGGTGGCAATGGCCAAAACACAAATCAAGAAAAGTCTTTTAAAATAAAATACTCTTTTCCTGAATTTCTCTCATTCAGTCATACTCTCTTCTAGCATGTAATGCCTTGATCTTGCAAAATTATTATAATTGGCTACAGCTGATGAAATTTATTTAATTAACAATGGGTAACCATTGCCAGTATTTATTACAGCAGCCTGTTCAAGTCAGAATTTGATAAGCTGGCAAAGCAAAGCAATAAAGTGAAAAACCAGTTTGTGCTGATGGTCTAGAAAATGCATTTGTTTCTCCCAGACATTTGTTATGGTGGTTAAGAAAAACTGAAATACTGGAGAAAGTATATACTTAAAATCTGCAGTAAATTTGCACTAAAATCTTTACATTGAAGTTGAAAAATTATTGTAGCTGCTTAACTTTCCTTTATGCAGCCAAAGGTCTAAAAACATGACCTGCATGATGTTAAATAGAGTAATCTAAGTCTCTTGTAAAGCAGGCTTAGGCAAGAGGAACATGATTCACATTGCAACCCTTGCATCTGAAATTGCATTGTCATCTAAACATGGAAGAGACACACAAGCAGTGCTTCATTTCTGCTTTTTTAGCTTTGCTACTTTCAGTGCTTGTTCCTTAACACTTAGACCTTTAAATTGGAACAAATGGTATTTCCTGAAGGAATTCTAGCTAAGCCATGCAAATTATAAAACAGCTACAGATGCTGACTGAGACTGCAGAACAGTCTTTTCCTTTGGGAAGTGGATTCACAATGATATTTTCAAATGTTTTGCTATTGGTTGTTCACTGCTATTCATCAAAAAATATATCTAAATCTCTAGAAACAAGCATTGAACCATAAAAAACAACAGAATTTTGTTTATTAATATCTTAAATCAGGATGATACACATGATAAACATACTTCTGCACAGCCCAAGCACAAGGGTGTACCTTCTTACTGTAATTACTCAGAGCAGATGCCCAATATTTTTTGTGCTCATTTTCTCCTCTTTTTCACCTTTTGGTGATAAAATGTACACTGGAACAAATCAATCAGAATTTTCTGTGACCTTTGGGCATTTTGGACATTTTCTGTATGCTCCTGTGAGAACTGCTAGAAGAACCAGATGCAATGGGCTGCCAGAAAAGCTTCCACCTTTAAGAGGTTGTTGCCTCCTCCCTCTGACCACATCTTCCTTTGGCATGAGAAGGCTGCTGGAAAGGCAAGGTCAGTCTCATGGCAGAAGCATTTTGCAATGATTAATTCTGAGGCCCAAGGTTAACTAAGTTCTCATTTCTTCATTGTAATTCAAAGCTAATCAGTCTTCATTAGTTCTGTAAAGAATTGTGAAGTTTGTTTTTCCTATATTTATGGATGTTTAAAGAACTAAAATTCTTTGCTTTTATGCAATGACTGATCCTGTGTTAATTCAGATGAAAAAAATAAAGTATGTTTATACTACAGAATGGCCAGAGAGCCTCAAAGCCATGAAACTTCTGGCTTATTTAGTGATCTCCTAAAAAACATAAAGATGACCAAACAAATTATTTGTATTAAAAAAAACAAAATCCCAAAAACAACAACAACAACAAAAACCCAAACAAAAACCAAAACAAAAAAACTACCCCCAAAAAAACCCCACCACAAAACTTTTCAGTCTAAGAATTTCTTTTCCAAGTTCAATCTAAAATCATGTTTTATGGCTACATTATAAGTTGCTTAAAAATGGGGTTTATAATGGAAATGGTGACAAACTTAACTATGGCAGCACTAGCAGGCGCCAGCATAATTACAGTCTTCTCAAGACATAACTTATTACAGGCTACACAGCAGAGCCAGTATTTTGTATTTTAATTAAGAAACCTGGATTTTGTTTGTAATAATTGACTGTTATGCTGCCCCTCTTGCCAGGACACTTTTACAAGAGACTCTTGCCTCTAGTAGTCTTTCTTTGTTAAATATTTTAAATACATTTTATATTTTTGACTAGAAGATTGCATGCTTTTTATAGATCATTATTAACTGTCTTTTGATGACTTCAGTTGTTCTATATTTTTTTAATGGAGATTTTTGTTCCTCTCATCTGTGACCAGAAAAGGTTTACAGTTTAGGTCCCTCAGAAGTATAGTACTATAATATCTGTGTTATCTGCCTCAATCTGTACCATGCAGGGCTTCCATAAGAAAGCATGTTCTTTGGTGATGCTCTCCCAATGCCCTGGGCAGGTACTGCAGACCCAGTTGCCCAGGGTTACCAAAACACTCAGAGCATCCCTATGCTGTCCCAACAAGGGCATCAGCTCCCACCGTGTGGCATCTCTGCTGAGATGCCACAGAGCAGTTCAGTTCCTGGCACTGAGCCATGTTTCCTATTTGTTACGAGCTCCTTGTATGTTGCTGGAATTTAAAAAATGGTGCATAGTGGTGTGAGAAACATCAGCTGCTTGTCAGTGTTGGGGGAGATCCAGTGGGGCAGTGGGGCAGTGGGGCAGTGGGGCAGTGGGGCAGTGGGGCAGTGGGGCAGTGGGGCAGTGCCACATGGATTGCTGCCACCTCTCAGCAACTCAGACCCTCAGTGGCCTCTGCTGGCCACTCTCCCCACCTGCCTCCCCCTCGCCCTTTACCTCCTCAGCAGTTGCTGCTACAAACACACTGCCTCAGTTTGCCAGCTTTGCCTTTGTTTCCTGACTTCTTTCAGTTGCTCCTCGTGTTGCAGGAGTGTGTGTCCTCCACAGCCAACAGTGACAATAGCAGCAGCTCTGTATATGCCTGATCCACAAGCACCAGGTATCTAATCTTGACAGGAGGTAATTAGATGTTCAGAGAAGGACTTCAATATGCACAAAATTAAGTAGGTCACACCAGAACATGTGCAATTTAACATGCAGTTATTTAACAGGCACATGTATAAATGAGATCTATAGAAGCATTTAGCATTTTTAACTGGAAACAACATATGAATTGAAGCAGTTCAGAACAAATAGAATATTTTTCTCATATTATTAATTCTTTTTTCTGTGCCTGACTGGCACTGAGTACAGCAGACTCAGCTAAAAGCATTGTTCATAGGCCCTTTCTTTCTCTCTATTTGGCTTCAGACCAGTGCTGTTCTAACTAACACTATTCAGTCATTTTCCCCCAGGACTGTCTACCAACCAGAGAGATTATCAAAGTTAATTATGTCACTTCCTTTCTTTTCTCCAACATACTTGCAGACTAAGAAAAGAGACAAAGGAGTCAGCCTTACCAGCAGATCTCTCTCTGCTTTCTCCTACAAAAGTTTGCCTCCTGCCAAGAGGACCTTCAACAAGACTGCTGCTTTTGGATATTCCAAGTGGAGCACGGGAAAAAGAGCATAGGATATAATTTATCACTATGTGGTATGGGAGGAAAAAAAATCTAGAAAATAGTGGCATTGTCTCGTGATCCTCTTTTGGATCCTGAAGCAGTTATCTGTGTTACATTATCAAAGACTTATAAATATGGCCAAAAATAGGAATAAAAATGGGGAAAAAAGTTTTTATTTTTTGTCTTTGGAGAACAAATCCAAAGTAAAGAGAAAGTAAAGGAAGAAAAAAACAGCAAGAAAATTCATAGAAAATACACAGAAATTATATCACACAAATATCTATATTTGAGAAATCAAATATCTTATATATCACTCTTCACCAGCTATTTATTAGGGGGCATTGATTTCAACTGTGTGAGGAGAAAGAGCTGGAAAATATGCTCCAGTGATAGCACTCAGTCAGAAGAACTGATGAGTAAGCAATAGTCTGTGGGATGACTGGAAAGGCTGGAGTCTTAGCCTAGGAAGCCCACATCTAGCCAAGGTCCAGTGAGGTCCCTAGGAACAGGAAAATCGATTTGATGCACTGGTGGATCATTTTCTGGATGCTGGCTTGCATCGTGCTTTTAATCATGAGAAAGGGGGAAGCTTTTAAGGTGAGATGTCAAGGAAGTTCCACTCAGCTGATGCTACTCAAGGGAAGGAGCAACCTTGTCCAGGCAAGCTGTCCAAGGGGAGAAGCACCCAGAATCTTCCAAGCAGTGGTTTGGAGCTGAGGGTGGGGTATGTATACCAGGATTTTAACAAAGCCATTGGATTTGAGGACTGGTAATGATGTATTATTACAGCAAGTACTGATGTAGGTTCAGTTCCATAACTTTTTCTCTGCTTGGCCATGTGTTAAAACACCTTTTCATCTGATTCTCCAAATACAGCTCGAGCAATATTTCATCATGCAGGAAATTAGAGGGACCAACACACAGACTGCATGTGACAATGAAAAAGAAAAAACCCCAGCCCCATCATCTGACTCCTTTATCCAAACTGACTAGACTGATTGACTTGACATCACATTTATCGGTTCCACATGTTTTATGGGGAAACTTTTTCTAGTTCCCAGAAAAGGATACCTACAAAGGTGAAAGCAGAAACTAGTAGAAGCCTTCTCCTAGGAGTAGGCTCCTGAGAGGAGCTTGCATTTGACTGCAGCACTTTTTGATTTTGTGCTATAGAGGGGAAGTTAATAAGCCCTTTTAAAAGCAGAAAAAAATGTTGAAAAAATTGAGGTGTGTCAGAAAAAGCAAATAGAGTATAATTGTCTCTTCTGTGGTCAAGAGGAAGACAGATGGACAGAGAAGTCCTTGAACACCAAGAGCTTTTCCTCTTGAAGCATCTTGCAATGTGAACCTGAGTTATTGTCAAGATTAAGGCTACTCAAAAAGAAAAGAGAGATAATTAAAAATACTATTAGGAGTGATTGCTAGAAAACCAGAATTAGGTATCAGTCTCTCAAGAATGCTACACAAATAGGAAACTAATGAACCTAAGTCTCTACCACTAGATATCAAAACCAGAAAAAATGTAATAAGTAGAATAAAAGACTGAGGGTTTTTATTGGAAATATAGTATTATTTTTACAGGATTTGTCGAAACAGTTTCTTATACAAAATGTACAAGGGCTAAGAGCAAAAGCTTCATTTTGTTTACCTGACAGGAACCCTTTTCTATCTCATGTCATGTGTAAATAGAAGGGTCATTAAACTTGAGAGTTCAACAGGAGCTGAGCAACAGGATTATGTGCTATCATTAGTAGTTGTCAATCCGTGTTCAAGTTCTGCAGTCATCTTCCATTTGTTCTCCAAATGCATGACTCCTTCTCAGCTGGAATTGTTCTGGCAACTTCTGTCATAACATTGGAATGATAGGAAATGTTGGCCAAATCATGCAGGCTTTAGTCAGGCAGTGCACCTAATTAAGCCAGTGAGAGATTTTCCCTTCATGTGAACTCTGTAAATGTTTTCTTTATTCACTCACAGACCATGATTCCTACTTTTGTTTGTTTGTTTGTTTTTGTGGAATACTGAAGGATAATAGGAGCACTGTCTGGGTATCTGATGCAATAACAATCATGTCCACAATGTTCCAACTCCATCCTGCATAGGGTGGAGTTATACATGAAGGTGTGTTTTAGGGCACATATGCAAGCTCATTCTAATCAGCGGTAAAATGTATTCTGGCCCCATTCCAGCAGAGCACTCAATCATATGCTTATCAGTTGAAAGGATAACTCAAATACTCCAAATTATGAACATGCTTTTATGCCTTGTTGCATCACAGCCAGAATGTTTGCACCATTAGCTTGGATTAATATCAACCAGAGACTGAAGGAGATGAAATAGGAGAGAGAGGTTTAGAGCAAACTGACATTCCAAGCACTGCAACACACAACTGCAATATTTTAATCCTTCTAATACTTTTCAAATGGTCTTGTACAACCACCTGCTTAACAGATGAGATCTCTGATTAGAAACTTAAGCCTCTGGTCTCCAGGAGGGCTAATTTTTTTTAAGAAATAACCCTGTTTTTTAAGTCATCTCAAACCATTCCACTTGCGTTTAAGCTGGTGTCATCAGTATTTCAGTTTCCGGGGCTGAGTACTGAAAATGTCCTAAAATCTTTCATTTTTCTAAAATTATTTCTCTTACCTGCTGTGGATGACAAAATATCCATAAAATCAAGACCTCTTGCAGGCAGCCCCAGCTGTTTGTGGGTGATGTCTGAGTGAGGCTACCAATAGTGCTACTTATCGGGTTCTAATCTGGCACAGCTTCTTTTCCATGGCCACATGCACCTTTCACTTTCTGAACCATGGGCATGCCCTACTTTTCCCATTGACTTATTTGTAATAATTCGAAATAATACCCAAATTCTGAGAAATATTTATATGATAAAGTAGTAAAGAAATGAAAGCTTTGTATGGATGATATGGAATAATTTTATTTTTAATTACTGCGTTATTTGATAAAAGGTAGTAAAAGAAATACACCAAACCAGAAAACTTCAGGCATTAAGACTCAAAAGACAGTGGCTACAAACAGTTGCAGCTGAACAAATGCACACAGAAGCAAGAGTTAATGATAAATACTCAAAAAATTACTTAGAATAGGAGACAACCACAAGTCTGTTAAAAGCAAAAGTAGGAGAGCAAAAAGGTGTCCAAGGACACCTGAATGAGATGATATTGTATAGAAATTTCTCCATTGTAACTCAAGAAAACACAGGGGAATTGTTCAGTGAAAGCTTCTAAGGAAAAAAATCAGAGTTGATGTTTTGGACCAAAGCTTTGTGGTTACCCTCATGCTGCAAAAATGTAATCTTTAGATTAAAAACCACTATTTTTTGTACACCTTTGAAAGACAAATTAGCAAGTCTCCACCGTTACTCTTAAAGGCAGTATGAGTCTGATACCAATGGGAGTGGTTCACTAACATGCTCACTAGGCATATTTAACAAAAGAATAAAGAGTAAAAGAACAGACATCCACACACAATTAACTCAATAAAAGAGAAGTGAAAAAATAACAGTTCACTCTTACATGGCATTTATACTTGTGAGGGAAGTTTGCACAGACACTACTATTTACACTTGTTATTTCACCTCCAATCTACAGCAGCATGAACTACCTGCCATTTTATGCAGACTATTAGTACCTGAATAAAGCAATCTACAAATTGTCCATTACTTACATCACCTCTTATTTCCCATGAGGTGGCTTGAACAACTGGAAGCTGATCTCTGTTATTTTTCATCTTGGCATCACCATTCCAGTGCGCAATTTGGTTTGACAGAAACAACCTAGTTCCCTGTTGGTGTCTGCTAGGGAACTTTGTAGGACAGACAGATTTGTCATTGGGCCACCATCTCTCTGGAGGTGGCTGGGGCTCATATTGATCCTGCCTAATGGCAAGCACTGCACGAGGCTCCAAATTATGATCCTCATAAGACTAGGCTCTTCACAGTCAAAAGACAGAAATAGGTCTAGCCAGGATACATTTCATTCCTCAGAATCCTCATCCTTCTCAAGAAATTACAAGCCACTAGAATTCTGCAGTCTGTAATTCTCCTCAAAGGACAGCACTGCTCCCCAAACACTCCAGGTTTTCTGTTTAACAGGAGCTAGGTGTGTGAATGAATCAGTAAAAATAGTTGTGCATGGACTTCTATCATGGGATTCTTCCATAAATATAGAGAAAAGAGAACTGGTGAAATATACCATGTCAACAATCTGCAGTAGCAGAAAGCATCTATCTGACTTTATCCAGTACACCTAGAGGTCATGTTCAACATGTGTGCCATTTAGTTGTTCACTGTGCAAGTACCAATGCATCGTTCCTAGCTAAAATAACTCTGATACTTACAAACTCGATATGTCTAGAAGACAGAATAATACTGAAAATTAACAATGTCTCATAAAAGTCACTGACATTTTGATTAAGTTAATTGAGGAAGCTATTTACCAAATATCTCAGTGAATTATTAAGCCTAATACATCAAATATCTAAAATGTATATATAATGAATTTTAAATCTCTCAGAGTATGGGTTAAATATATTATATGATAAATATTATTCATTGCCACTAATAAATTTTCTTAAGCAATCTTAATCCTGCTTGCTGGTTTATGCTAAAGTAATATATGGCAAGCACTGGGGTTTCACTTAGAGCTTCATTTTTTATCATAACAGAACTCACATTTTTGGGGAAACACAGATTTACAATCAAGAAGACAAGCTATATGACAATCTTGATAGAGAAGCTGGTCATACTGTGGGCATATTTAATAAAGAAATAAATCAAACATTAAAATAATTCTCCGAGGAAACTTACTTCATTTGAAGGGAGAAATAAAGGTTCACCAGTAACCATAGTGAGTTCATATTATTGCCTTTGTTTTTATAAGTTGTTGCTATGATTGCTATGACTTTTTTGACTTTTGGGCTAGATTGGACTTAAAACACAACAGATGGCTACAATTATGTGTCTGTAACTCTTTTTTAGAATAACTAAACAGAGCACAATAAAATAAACAGGCTTATATTCCAAAGAGACTCACACAGTTTAAGAGAGCTATACATGGTTATTTAAAAAAACCCCAAAAATTCTAGATGCTGTATACAATAGGAATAAAGCATAAACGAGAAGTTAGTTTCACAATGTGCTGTATACCATAGGCACATGATTCATACCTATAATTTGATTCCTTTGACTAGCAATTTCAGGAATAAAATGAAATCACATTATAATTTTGTGATTTTTTGGGGTCCAAGTGTGCATTCCTTTCAGCAGCAGGGCTTCCACTGAATTTTGTCTCAACAAGAAGTGCTATCTTGGGCTTTTTGTAGGGTAGCTTTTAAGTAAGCACAGCTTAATTTTAAGATTTTTTTTATCTAGAATGAGCCTTCAAGAAGCCTTTGGATCAATTGCTTATTGAAAATAAATTTATTTAATTACCTCATGGTACCTCAATTTGTGTACCAGCAGACTTAATAAAGTGCAAAAAGAGACTTTAATAAGGGGATGGAAAAAGTCTTGGAACTTTTCTGTGACTAAACAACATCTTACTGAATCAACAACACAACATCATTGTGCCTTTAAGGCTGTGTTATGTAATATAGATTAACACAAGCTATTTTGAAGAGCATAAATGGCCTCAAATATTGCAAAAAGCAGGGTATATTTTAATGGAATATCAGCTTAACCTTTGAATTTCTAGCATAGTTCTTTTCTGTTTTATTTTTTAAATGAGGCTGTTAATTAATTTCTTCTCTAAAACTGTTCAAGTTAAGGCATTTATAATCATAGATTTTAGACACATGTAGGTTACTCAAGACTTGGAGTATAATGAGCAGTGTCTTGGTCCTGCTCTGCCTGGGTTAGCCAGCAAAAAATCATTCATGGCCTGGGAAAGAGCCTGTCTGCTCCTGTCACACTGCAGGCTGCTAAGTCCAGCCCATACAGTACATTCCCACAATTCTGTTTCTAGCCTATGACTGAAGCAGAAACTCATTTTTTTTCAGAAATCACTGGTATCTCCAGTGACTACATTACCATACCTGCGAGACAGATATCAAGCTGAAGTTTAGCCAGTTAAAGTCAACAGCTTTTCCCTCATCAACAGCACAGTTTACCTAAACTTCAGGACTGGTGGATCCTGTAGACAAGTGCAGAGCAATGGTGACTCAAATAGGTCAGCCTGAAGCACCTACTCATGTAATCCTCTATCTCTCCTATGAAAAGCAACCATAACTTGCCCAAGAAGAATACTGTGGGGTTCTGGATCCATTAGTGCTGCAATGTCTTAATTCCTGTTGGCTTCTGCTACTCTAGCCTCATCCCCGAACACATTTAGCATATTTTCAAAACCATACAAAAAGCTTTGAATGGACCACACAGAAAAGTTTTTGACATGATGGTGGCAGCACAGTGAAGGATCAAGACAGTTTGTAGTAAAATGCCTCCTTATCTTAGAAGATAGGAGAGTAGTTTCTTGATTTCAGTCCTGTTGACTCAACAATTCTCATTAATCGTCTCTTTTGTTTCTCATCCCTGCTGTACAGAGCTTCCATGGGACACTTTTTGCTCTGAAAAGTGACATTTTGCACTACTTATCAAAAGCAAAGTGAATTTTTAAAATAAGACATTATCTAAGCTGTGAAAGCCAAGGTGACAAGCATGAGAAACTTAGCATAATAAAAGCATGATAAATCATAAGATACAACCAAGATGTCCAGTTCAGCAAAGCCCTCCAGCATATGCTAACCTTTAAAAACATGCAAAAATTCACTGAGGCCAATTCATCTTAAGCACTTTATTGGATCCAGGATAAGTTGTAGAGCACAGTAACAAAAAACAGCAACGGACATGTCATATGATTCAAGATTTATTTACGAGCATTTACTAAAACTGTATACAAAGCAAGTACTTTTGCCTTCGTGGTGTCCACAATTTATTATTCTGATGATATCACTACACCATTTGCTGTAGTGTCCCAGTTTTCAATGGAGTAAAATATCTAGTAAATCTAAACACAGGCTATTTATTCAGTCTGGCTGTATATGTATTCAAAAATGCCAAGGAAAATGGGAAAACCAAATTTGCTGCACCACTGAATCTTGATTGAGAAGTGTCGTGGAAAAATGGAAAAATGCAAAAGCAATAGTACTGTTTAAGGTGGGGTGGACCAAGACCGACTGATTAAGTGTAATCACCAATACACATTTTAAATCTGCAATTTGATGGTCACAGTGTCAATATGGTTCACAAAAAGGTTTTGCTGAGGGATATTCACATACAATGTATGTAGGGAGTAATTTTCTATAATTGTTGTTCCTTGAATTATGAAGAAGTATGTCTTTTCCTTAGTTTGGTTTATTTATCAATTTAATACTGATTTCTAATGTATCAAACATGGTTTGTTCCTTACTTCAACAGTTCCTTTAAAGTCATTTCTTCATTTTAACTCTGGCTAGTTAAATGTTTCCTAAGAGTCTTTATAAGCAGTTGAGGACTAAATGAAAAAATGCCAAGGATGCCACACGAATAGGAAAACTCTACTTCAGTTCCTTCAAACCAAATTCCACCAGCTTCTGTTGAAATCATGAACTCACCACTTTGTGAAAGCTGACACTTGTGAACCCCAACACTCCCCAGAAGCTTCATTTTATAAGATCTGATGAAGGATGAAACAGCAAGGTTTGTTTAACAGCTCTAGATTTGTTTAATGGGTGAAGAGATAGGACCACACCAAAGTGTAAATGGGAATTGCCAGGTTGCTGCAAAGAGTTTTTCAGTCCTGGAGCACTATTTATATGAGACTTCTTTCTCCTACAAGAAAACTGATGGGGGAGTTTTCTACAACTTGCTCAAACACTTCATGGAAAGGAGATTAGTTTGGCTTTAATTTAACCAACTAAATTGAGTGTTATTACTGGAAACAGCTCTAAGCTTTTCAATTCCCCTAATGAGGTCCAAACTTCTATGGATGCTATCACCTGAGACTACTGTAATATTTTATTTGGATTTAAATCTTTAACTTGGCAGCACTGCTGTGTCTCCGTGGACACCTCTCATTTTAGCTTTATATTCTCCCAGGTGGTTGATTACTTATCCCCGTAACAAGATTCCTTTTCATACTGAGGAAGCTCTGACCCCCATTCCAGCACCATACTGAAATTTTAGCAGACACGGGATGTTGTTCTTGTTTGTTTTGTTTCACTATCAAGACCAAATAACCCATTATACTGAATTTATTTGACAGATATTTCAAGGCACCTCAATTTGCTGAGTTTCTTTGATTCTTAATGTTGTTTGGAACTAATCTCTTCTGCTAACATGAAAGCAAACTAAGAGCCAAGGTTTTTATGGGAGACAGGAAACGTATATTTAAAGTAGTGCTGTGTTATCTTTTACAGCAACAACAAAGGGAATATAGACCCAAATATACCCCCAAGTGACATAGTTGATTTTTTTAACTGGTTTTAAGTGTAAGTATTCTTGGAAAATTTATATGGTATCAGCAAGAGCATTAAAATCTGCTAAGAACCACAACCCCAAAGTACCATTACTGTCTGCTAACCTGCCCAGAACTGTAGCAGATACCTGATCAGTTGGAAATGTTATTTCACAAAGGAATTTCCCTTTGGTGAAAACTTGCCCTCTGTTTTATATTTACAAATAGAAAACTAGAAAATAAAACCCACCTAGGCAGTCTTTTAAATAAAATTATTTCTATATATTAAAACATCATCTCATACGCAAGAAAGGCTATTTCTAGATATTGATATCTTTTGTGTGTCAGAACTCACTGAAAGAGTTCCTTAAAGCAAAGTAGAGAGAAAGAGCACTATATTATCCAGAGAATCTCCTTCCAATGTAGGAATAAAATATATTTAGCCTAATTAGTCCTATGAGGTGTTGAGGTCAAGCTGATTTTTCTACAGTGTTGTTAAGGTATTTCTACAATAATTGTTTCTTGAGATACGTGATTTGTGAAATAGTAGATCTGAAAATGGTAGCAGATAAAGCAGTGCTGAGCTCGCTTAAGTAATACAATTGACAGCACAATGCTTCTACAAGAGACATGAGTTAAAACAAGAGTAACAGGTTTGACAATCTTTATGTTTTCTGCCTGATAAAGGGATTAAGAAACAACAGCATAAAAACAAAGTCCAAAATAAAGGCCAATTTTCAACAAGTTACTAAATAATTTGCTTGAATCAGCGTATCATTTCAGTCATTAAAAGTAATACAATGGACATCCTCAAACTACTCAACAGAGGGAAGGGCATCCTTTGAAAAAAACAGTTCTGTTTTGGTATTTCATATGCAAGGGAAGAATTTAGAATTTTCAAGGTAGTGTACTGACATCATTCTGCATGAGACAGTTCTTGCAAGAACAAAATCTCCTTCTAAGGCTCAAAACAAGATAGAGAAAAAAGAACTTAGTCAAATTCCAGCAGCACACTACTGTCTTGTCTTTCAGCAACTGTTTCATTCAAATGAATATTTAAACCTTTATTTTAACAAAGTGACTTTCCATTGTTAATGATTTGTGGTAGTTTAGGAGTTCTTAAGGAACAATGGACCAGCATAGTCGAAGCAGACTGCCATTTTCAGAAACCAGAGGAGAGGAAGGTCACTAAGCTGTAGGAGCTACTCTGGGGGTTCTGCCTGATGCCAAAAGTACTGAGGTGCCTTCAGGTACTGTCAGGATGTCTCTTTTGTCAAGCAAAACATTTTACCTGAAACCAATTTATTTGGCTCAGCCAGCCCAATTTTCCTCCTGCAGAACTGCACATCCAGTTCTCTCACTGGAGTCATCAGATCAGATTCATCCCGATCAGAAATACATATATCTGAGCAGGGTTACCTCACCCACTGGCAGCAGACTTTAAAAGACAGAACACGTATTGTGCCTAAGAAAGCCTGTGCAGGGAGCAGCACGCAGTGGCTGACAGATGCATGAAATGGGGAGTGAGGAATGCAGCCTGCTCTTTGCTGTTTCTGGCCACAGTGCCATGGACAGAGGGCAGTGTGCTCACTCATGCTGTGAGGGTGCTTGTGCCCTCCCTTGCAGACCTCAGATGCGTAAATATGTTCCCTGGAAACATTCACCCCAAAAAACCACCAAGATTATACAACCTATGTGCAAGAAAGTTTTTGCAAAGGTCTGTAAAGACTTTCCCATGTACAATTTCAAATCCCTACTCCAGAGCATTAGACAGCAAGAGTCATTCAAAGCAAAGATCCCAGATTTTATTTTTAAAGAACATGGAACAAATCATTCATTTTCCCTAGACTTTATTAGAAATCACGGAACCTTCTCAGCCAAAAATTTGCAAAAATTTTGGCCTGAAGCACAGCCAGGATGTAAAACAGTACCCTGAAAAAGTGTTACAGTTCAGAAAATCATAAGGAGATGAAAAAGGTGGGTTATAACAGGCAATATTAAAAGTACTCAACTAGTCTCATTAATAAATTATTTACATAATATCTAAGATATTTTTAAAGTCACAGGGACAAGTTAACTAACTATTAGCTTATTAAAGCAAACTGAGGTCCAAGTATTTTTCTGGTTGGAAACTTTCTACTGACACTCAGCAGTTCATCTGTTCCATGGATATAAAACAGTAACATAAGTTTAGCTGGAGTTAAGGTCTTTGACACTCTTTTGCTTTCCTCTGACCTTTTCAGAGTATATTCTATCACCTTCAGCCTGAGAGGTAGCTGGGTTTTTCAGACTTTCCAGCCTGCAGACAATATTGAAGCCAAACTTGTATGAAAAACAGTCACTGTAAACCATTGCATTATCAACTGTGGTGTTTCCCTCATGCTGGGAGAAACACTTAGAGGGAAAAATAAGTGAGAGTACAGATCCATATTCACATAAATGCATGTATGCAAGACAGAGGGAGATTTCTACATCTATGCATATGTGCAATGCATATTTGCTATATTAATCAATGATGATTCCAGCTGCTGGAGCTGCAAATGCTCCAGGAAGAGCTAGCAAAACAAGAATTACTGTCTTGTCACAGTGCTGTACCTAAGACACATTAAACTGAATGTCCATGCAAACATTAGTGAAAGTTATTACAAGGTAAAAAGTTTATTAACTCAATATGCTACCCAATACAAGGCACTTAATTAAAATATAAATATTATATATATATATACAGTCTCAAAACACATTATAATGGAAACGTACTAATAGTATTTGGACCAGTTTCGTTGCACTTTTGCAGCTTCTTTTAGATAAAGTAGATTCTTGTATACAGAAATTTCTATAAGAATTTCTGATTTCAATGCCGCATAAGTAACAAGAGATTTTTACAATCAAATGTTTGCAATTTAAATTTACTTATTTACTTGCTTTTTTATTTATGTATTTACTTATTACATACTTTATTTGTAGAGACAGAGTGGGGCTCTATACTCATAGGAATCTGGATAATGTATGACCAGATAAACTTTTAATACATAAAATCTCTGTGCTTATGGGCAAAACATAGTATATAAGTCCATATAGTCTGTGTGTTGTTAGACTTGCTAAATATTCTGGTCCAAAGTATCTTCTGCCATCTAGTGGGAAAAGCACCTCACAGGCTGCCCTCAGGCGCACTGCTTCCCTGCGCTCAGAAAAGTCACAGACAAATATTTGCACTGACTGGAAAAGCAGGTATAACTGCTTTAGCACAAGAACAAGCTCACTTCAGAAATCTTCTTTGAAATAAGTATTTACCCAGAAAATCCATCATCAATATTGGATTCTATAAATGAAAAATTTAAACATGGGATATGTTTATAACCATAGCTTTATCTCTTGAAGTACTTCAGAGTATAGTTAACATTAAGCATTTCAAGTACGCACCTAGGAGTAAAGCATCATAATATCAGGCAATCTGAAGGAGGAATCCAAAATAACAGCTTCCATTTCAACTAAAAGCCTGAGATGGTTTGCTGTCAAAAGGCAAAGGATTAAAAGTCAGTGTACCTATATACTGGTTAGAACCTCTTCCAAATAATGGTACAGTGATTTCAAAAATCCTCCCAGTTTCTTGTAGATGATTACATATGGTGTATTCAACTTAAAAAAAAAAAATTACTCCAGCATATAATGAGATGAGAATTTTAGGATATTTAGTCCAACAAAGCCAGAAGATATCACAATTGGTCTTCACAGAATCAATCAGTTTGGAAAAGACCTCTGAGATCATCTAGTCCAACCTATGACTGAACACCACTATGTCAACTAGACCATGGCACTAAGTGCCATGTCCAGTCTTTTCTTAAACATTTCGAGGAACTGTGACTCCAACAGCCATTCTGAGCAACCAATTCCAATGTCTAATCACCCTTTCCATGAAGAAATTCTTCCTAACATCCAAGTTAAACCTCTCCTCCACAGTTTAAGGCTGTGTCCTCTGGTCCTATTGCTGGCTCCCTGGAAGAAAAGGCCAACCCTCCCTTGGCTACAACTTCCTTTCGGGTAGCTCTCTCAGGTAGTATCTCTTCCAAGGGATTTAATATCTCAGATACACAAATCAGAACTGTCAGTCCTAAGATGCAATATATTCTTTTATTTACACTCTCAGTCACAATCCTGACCTCAAAGTGTAGACTGGAAAGCTGTGCTGGGCACCTTTGTTGGAGAAAAGTGAAAGCAACCCAATAGACTTCCTGCAACATTCCTCCACATTGCCATAGTCAAGCAATAAAGGAAATTACAGCTTAATTCCATAAAGACTATCCACAGAGAAGGGCCAGTGCTAGATTCAGGAGCCCTGAATTCAGCAGAGAAGGTGTTTTTTTCTGATTCGCATCTGACTATGAAGAGTCCCAGTTTCAGGCCTATCTGAACCGGAGATTCTATCCTCACTGTGCCACTAGCTAGAGAGGTGTTATTTCTCTGAAATCCCTCACTAACACCAGAACTGGGCAAAATTCTGCCCATGAGTCCACACCTGCAGGATGAAGGTGTAAGAGACCCTGGCGTCACAGTAACAGCCATTAGGAAAGGGTTTGTATGGCAGCTTGGCCCCAGCTCTCACACACAACTCACATGCTTTATTCCCCCCAGCCAGAAGGATCAAGGACAGAACAGGACAAACTGGAGCAAGAAAGCCCATGGGTTGAGATGAAGCCAGGGAGATCAATTTCCAAGCACTATCCTGGGCAAAACAGATCCAACCTGGGGAATTTAATTTAACGTCAATTCAAATAAACATTTAATAACTGATCCAGAAAATGGGGGGGAAAGGCAAAAATACAAAAATGGAAAAAACACCCCTCATCTTCTCCCAGGCTCAACTCCTCCTTAGGCACCTCTCCTCCCCACAGCTGGTCTCCATATCACTTTCTCCCTCCAGTCCTTCCTCCTCTCTCCTTGTTCTTGCCACAGGTCCATTCAGTCCCTTTAGTAGAGGTGATGGAAGGTACAGGGGATGGGGGTCAGTTCACAGTGCTTCCCCTCTGCCAATCCTTCCTTCTCTCAGTTTGCCCGCGCACTGGCACGTCCCCTCCATGGGCTGGAGTCCCTCTGGGCTGCCTGCTCTGCCACAGTGTACCTCCTGCTCCTCTGACTGTGTGTTCCCTCTGTTGTCCTTTCCTCAGTTCCGTCCTCCTCCTCTCCCCAGCTCCCTTTCCCCCTGGATGTCCCACAGTGTTTTTTCCCTTCTTGAATACCTTTCCTCTGAGGTGCCGCCGTCCCGGCCGTGGGCCCAACAATGCCCTGTGCTGAGCAGTTGGATCCAGCTGTAACAGGCTGTGTCTGGCTGGAACCGGCTGTGTGCGGCTGTAACCAGCTGTGTCTGGCTGGAACCGGCTGTGTGCGGCTGTAACCGGCTGTAACCGGCTGTGTCCAGCTGGAACTGGCTGTGTCTGGCTGGAACCAGCTGTGTCCAGCTGGGGCAGCCCCGCCCTCCCCTCACGCAGTCCCCGCAGCCCCCGCTGGGAGCCTTGTGGTCTAGAGGAGCTAATACTAATCTAGATTTTAATTAGTTCGCTTTTATAATATTGAAAGTAGCAGTAAAGGAAATCATGCATCCTACATGGGAAGGTTATCGCAGTAAAAATACAATTAATCCTAGCATAAGGCTAACCATACATGTGTAGGTTGCATTATTTGTTTTTCCTCCATGGGGTCCCTAGTAACTAAAAGCATCAGGGAAATATTTGTTTACTGTTCCTGTCTGGCTCAAACCCACAGTTTTTAAGCGACAAAATGGTCTAGGCATTTACACTAAATCTTGCAAACAAATGGAAAAATAAGAACACAAAAATCAAATACACTGGCTGAACTAATTTCTTCTGGGTGATAGAAAATCTGTGCCTTGGGTATGACAGCAGAATCCACCTCTCTTCTCTGGGGCTATCTTGTCAATTCTCTAACCCTGAAACAGGGACAAGAAAAACACCTGAAGATCCGTTTTCTGAACTTAAGTGTTTAAGTCCCTATGTACTCCACAGCTCCGCAGCTGTTCCCTCTGCTAGCAATTATCTTTCAAGTGGCCATGTAGGGATGACATGACTTGAGCTAGCATCAAACATTCAGATGAGGATTACCCAACTGCCCTTCATGCCAAGGGGAAAGAAGAGATGAAACAGAGTTCTATATTGACATCTGAACTTCACCTATATTTCTCCTAATAGAAAATAATCAGGACAAAAAGGAAGGGCCAGGCAAAGTTGTATTAGCTTATGTCTCAAAGCTGCCATCCTCTCAAGTCATTCAGAAAGGTACACTTTCCACTAAGGAGCTTCTTAAGTGATTCACAATTACTTTCGTTTACGGATGTAACATTATAGAAAATACCCAATTTGTTAGTGGACCTCAAACCTATGGACTTTTTCAGAGCATACTAAGAGCCAAAGGTCAGCACAGAAATATTTGGGAGATTCCTCTGATGTGCACATACCTGCTACAGATGCTACAGCTCATGCTTGATTTAGAGCAGAAACTCAACAGCCCGTCTCCCACATCCACAGTGAGCACTTATTACTATTTGCTATTTTTCACTGGCAAAAGACCTAGACATAAGCTACCTAAGCAGCTGGCCTGAATTAGGATTTTAACTCCAGCAGAAGAAATATAGATGAGGAGAAATGTAGATCTGGCACTAGCACAGCAGATTAGGAACAGCACTGTAATATTAAAGTTACTTAAAGATATAGGTCCAGATGAATTTACAGCTAAAACAACTAGCAAAACACAAAAGGAAATCCAATTTCAGCATAAAGCCTGTAGAAAAAAACACTATTATATTAAATATTTTCAGATCCATTAAGACTTTTATTTAGTTAAATGTTCAAACACAAATGAACTGAACTAGCTTGCCATTCAAGCCTAATTACAAATCTTTGACAGAGAAGTCCAAATACTTACTATTCACAAATAATACAATGATGGGCAGAGATTAAAACATTTTCCCCCTGAAAACTATGTAGAAACAAAATAATAAAAAGAGAAAAGAAAGCCTGACAATCATAGAAACAACTAGTTTATTCCATGATCTTTCAATTTATGAAATGCATTTCTAGATGAACATGTCACTTCAATTTTCTCTTCCCTTGAAAGCATTGTTAAATGTAAGTGTTGCAGCCACGTCTGATATGTTGCAAAGCTTCATAAGATAAGACTTTTAAAATGTACTAAAATTGACCAAGAAGAAAAGTGTGGAAACAGAAATCAAGGCTTCCTGGCTTCCAACCTTAGCTTTTGCCCCAGATGAAAAGGCAGTCAAGTGAGAAATCAAAATTTATGTCTTGATTAACTTGGTATGATTGCATGGCTATATTGGGAAAAAAAAAGATTGCTATCACATTTATAAATTATAATGTGATCATAGAATTAGAGATAATGTTGCAAATCATTCTGATGAAGAAGAAATAAAGGTTTATACTCGATCTTAAAGCTGATTTTTTTTGATTCTTTTGCCTGATCAAACAGCTTTAAATTTTCTTATTTACATTTATAATTAAACAACCCCAATTTTTACTAAGTTTTCCTCCTTATTTTTCCTGACTCACCAGCAATCACATTCAAAGCATAGTTTAATGGGGACAAGATAAAGATGTCATAGTGATATAGGGATCTATGGAGTCTTCCTTCTTACATCAGAAAGTGCAAATGTGCACTGTCTTCCCACACTTGTGCAACCATATCTTTACATTCTCATATACAGCCAGGACTGGCTTCCCTTGAAGTATTAATTATCCCAAAAGAGAACATAGAAAAATCAAGGCAACTCTAGCTTTCTGCAGCATGTGCCAAAACATTTCTCTGTGTTGAAAATTGCCATATTTTTAAGGGTCAGATTTATACTGTGAGCTCCAATTTGGCTGCAGGAAACAATTTCAGGATAAATATTAGGCAGAATTTTTAAAAGCAATCCAGTAGAAGTTTACTTTAGACAATTATTTTTTCTAAAGGGATTGCCATAACTATTTTGTAGTTTTTTATTTATGCAGTGCTTACTCTAGCATACACATAGTAAATAGTAATAACCACTAAAAGCAAGAGCATAAACTGACCTCTAAGCTCCCCAAGAGTCATACTGAACAAGAGCTGGTCATAACTATATTTTTAATTACATTCACTTTTTAATTACCATTTAATCAAATAAATGTCTTTTATAATACTGCCCACATCCTCTTAAGCAATCAGTGATTTTTTTTTTATATACAACCTTACCAAAAAGGTCACAGCAAAAGTAAGCCATTAAGTTATCACAGATAAGTCTGGAAGTAATTATGTAAAGCCAAACAAATCCTGACAGATGAATTAAACAAATCAAAGTTCATTGTTAGAAGAACTAGAGCCTGACCCAGTAACCTCATGTGTTTGTTCCTCAGATTCCATGAGAAGAGAAAAAGAGGTCCTTAGAAACCCAAGATAAGAAAGATTAGTACTAAACATGTTTATTAGCATGGCAGTCTTTCACAACCAAGGAGAGCTGGACCCCATTGTACCAGATAGACATTGCAGAGGCACAGAGCAGCATGTATAGGGCCATTGTTAGAAAGTCACTAAGCTACTTTACCTTAAATTTGTCCAAACTAGATATCAACTGTTAAAAAAAAGGCAACTTTTGAAGACTTCATTAGGATAGAACCATTCCTAAAATTATTCTTGTGGATAATTTTACTCAGATAATTCAACTCGGATAATTTTACTCAGATAATTCAATTCAGAATATTCTGTGAGTCCATGACTGCTCCATTTCTCATCAGACTGGAAGCAATTGTGGGTTGGAGTGCTGTGAATTTTTTGCTTGCTTTTCAGAGATTTTAGAATTTTATTTACACTTCAGGAAAAATGTATGTGTTTAACCAAGCCTTTTTTTAATTTTATGATGCCTACCATGTGAAAAACATAATATTTGAGGAGCCAGTTTTACTAGATTTCCTAATACTATGATCACCCTTGATCAATGCTTATGGAAGATCCAAAGACATATATTGAAGAGTTACTGCAAACTCAAAGTTGCTTATTTTGAGACCAAATGAAAGTAGCTACTCAAAATCTGCTGTTTAACCAAACTAGAAATTAAGAATCAAACCTTTGAGTAATTTAAATTGGTGAAATATCCCGTCAAATCTGTCTGGAATGAAGGTCTGCTGTTTGTATTTTTAAACTTCTCTTTGCACAAGGTCCAGGCAGTAAGAATGCTGCACCTCAGTGCAGTGTTTGCCCCGCTAATATAAGCACCATTTATTTTTGTTGGATTATCTTGATTTCCTCTTTCAGCTTAGAGATAAAACAAGATAGATATTTGTCACACAGGGTACCAATTCCTACATGTAAGTAGTCTCTGTAGCAATTTAAATGTATTATTTCCATAGCATGAATTCACAAATGTTCAGAAAATCTTTACAAAACAATTGCCTTGGAAAGTACAATATGTCTTAGTTCATTTAAGTCAATAGATTGATTTCAGAAAGAGGGAATCAAATAATGGAGGATTTTCTGCCCAAGGGCATTAAATAGTAAATCTGATAAAGAAATTTGAAATTTTGTACACCAGATGGCAATGTATTCTTAAAAATGTCTGAACAGACTGTTTCATGGAAATCATTAGATCATTGCAGCTTATTACTGAATACTCAACCTGGATATAAAAGCAAGTCAGAAGACATTGATCCAAAAGCTCTGATGAGCAGATTCCACCTGAGTCTCCACCTGATACTCTCATCAAGGACCTTAATTCTAAAGGGTGGAATTTTTTGCTTCCTATTTTAAAGGGCAATTTTAGTATTATATACTCCAATTGCTCCAAGTTGAGATTTCAAATTTAAATGAACACTTGTATTGTAGACACTTTTTCTGTAGAATTTCTAAAATGAAAATGTCTAATGAAAAAGGATACTCAGAACAAAATGGTGTAGTAAAATAGTGTTAGTGTTCATCTGCAAGTCAGCAAGTCTACAGGGGGTCATCTGACAACATTCAGCATTGTATTAAACCTTGTAATCTCTAAAAAGTTGTCAAAGAAGGTGCCTAGCAATATTGAACAGAAGAAGAGGTCAAGGCATATGTGAAAACCTAAAAATCTCCTTCTATGTGAAAAATTTTTAAAAATCTAGAATGTGTTTTTTTAGTTTCTTCTTCCCAACAGTAACATAGCTAATAGCTTAACTACACTGGAACAAGCTTTGCATGGTGATTGTGTGTTTTACAAACCTGGAAAGAGAGGCTTAATCCTAAAAATCAAATTAAGTATTTAGCAGACTGCCATAATAATTAAAACAGTTTCTCACAGAAATGCCTTTCTTCATCTCCATGCAGTGACTTGTTTTTAGCATTGTTCTTCCTGTGGAGAAGAAAACTGAAAAAAGTCTTCAGACACAGGAATGAGAACTACACCATTCCTCACAAAGAGAAAACCAAACAAATGTTTGTTCCATGAACTGAAGTTTCACCATCTCCAGACACAAATATTTCCTTTACAGTTCATGTGATCTTTGTCTCTCAGTAGCAGGGACTTATGTGTCATCAGACAGTGTGGATCCAAGCTTTTTTCTCCAGATTCTTGATCAGATCTTAGTTTTCCACAGTTATGGTTGGGAAACTCCCTGATGGTCTATTTTTGGGGCTCCATCCCAGTCACGCAGCTCAAAGTCAGTATTAATCCTGCTTATCACAACAGCCCTTTTTCATTGAAATAATACTTTCCTCTTCTTTCACTTTTTACCAGCTTCACCCAGCTAGACCATAACCCTGCTTGCCACAGATTTTTCTGTCCCATATCAGAGTCTCATTCTGGGAAAAAGCAGATATCATGCATTTTCCTTAGGGGATCACTGCTCACAGCATCTTTTGTCTCAGGTGTTCCCCTGATTCATAGAACATTCCAGACTTTAATTGAAGAGCTGTGGGTCTCATTTTCTTCCTAATTTATACCAAAAATACGGGCTTTACTGGTACCTCAGCTTCCTAAGATACACATTTATACACAGAAATAGCTTTCTGGCTATTTCAAGTTCACCTAAAATTACACCTTTTCTACAAAGAAAGCCTTTGCAGGGTAATATATCAAAAAATTCTTCATTCACTTAAGAATACAATGGAAAATTGTGGGCCACATTTGTCTGTGTTAACTTTTGCAACCAATATCGTGGGTGTGTGCATGAAGTTAGCAGTAAAACATCTCTTTGGGTTCTGTGGAACAAGACAAGAAAGACCCTTTGAGGCTCTCAAAAATTTCCTTCTTACTAAACTGTTTCACTAGTAATCAGTATCTGCATATCTAAGAGTGTATATTTACCTCTTTCCCAAAGTCCTCAAGAATATGTATAACCTGACAAAGGTAAATAGTCATGGCTATAGAGAAAATGATTCAGTAGCTAAATCCATTGCAGAGAATCATGAATCTTTCACTTACTTGGAAGATCATGCAATGAACAAACTTCCAGAAAAAATAAAAAAAATTAAAATCTTGCCAGCAACTGAAGTGTTCAGCTATTTGGAGTTGGTCTGAAAGTGTCAAATATATGAAATACAAGCTATATGTGTCACTTACAGTTTTGATTCAGCAGCTGACCTCTCCCCACAGCAGTATGCATACAGACATGTACATCACCTGTTTTGGGTAAATCCCTAATTTGTTGTGGGGTTTTGTTCTCCAGGTTGCCCACATTCTTAACAAGCTATGTTGCTCCTGAAATGCCTTTATGTGACCAACCAAGCCCCTTTGCTCTTCAGGAGCTTTGTGGCCAGGAATAATTGTTAATGTCATGATTTACCTCTCTCAAGTCTTGACACATTTATTGAAGGAACAGGTGAGGGAAAACAAACTAAAAAACAAACATATTCCTTTAAAATGAAAAGTTATGCAAAAAGATATCCAGCATTTAAAATTTAAAAAAAAACCAAAACAAACAAACAAACAAAAAGCCACAAACACCCAAAGCCTAACTCCCAAGCAAAATCTTACATTTTCAAAAGAAGGTTCATTTTCCTCCATTTTTACCATATATTAACAAACATAGTGTTTTTGTCTTACTGTTTCTCTCTCAAAATATCACTCTCAGTTACTAAAAATTTGGGCTCAGAAACTAAGTCGCATGGGATACCACCTAAGTTTTGCTAACACAAGTGCTGATTCCTCTTGCTTACTTGGTCAATAAAGAAATAACTGGGTTTCACTGATATAAAGAATTATATCTTACAATTATTAGCATAAAAATGCATTTACAAAATAAATTTTATATGGCTTGACAGTGGAAACTACATATTGGTTTCAGCTAATGTATACATATGTTGACCATATGACTACAAATTTTAAGCCTGTCCTGAACACTCACAAATATTTTCCAATGAATCCTCTGTGTTATGTCACCCTCTCTGCTGTTTCTAATACAAGGATTTTTTGATTTTTTTTTTAAAGCTAGATATTTATAAAGTGTCCGTTACAAATATTTGAAGACCATAATGTCCCCCACTATGAACTGTAGTTCATCTATCCTGATTCTTCTGACCACTGCATTTTAAAGATTATTTGTAAGCACAGTTCTAGAGCTCCTGGTGCTAGCCAGGCTCTAAACAACTGTCTTATTGCTGAATATTTTGCCAAGGAGAAAATTTCTAGTTTTCTTTGAAGGAAAAGAAGAAAACTTGTCACTGGAAATGCATGTGAAATGTAAGCTAAATGGTACTGACTGAAGTTATTACACTCTGACCTCCTAAGCTTGCATAAATCCTGACAATAGGTTCAAATGCTTGAAAAATATCTAGAACGAAGTGGAAATCCTTATTAACTGAATCCCACAGTCCATGTGAATGCTGTAATTTCTATTTAATTTCTACATTATTCTGAGTTCTCTTAGCACCTGCAAAATCATTCACAACACTTGCCTGCAGGGAGACCTGCAAGAAGGAAATTCACATCACCAGACTTCAAGCTAATAGAGAGAAACATGCACCTCCAGAGGGCAATTCTGAATAGGAGCAATGGATAACCTCCTATAGTAGTGTATCTTTCTGGCGCAGGAGTTGAATTTAAATGTTTCTCTTTTAAGGTGTTATTTTCTTTTAGGATTTTCTATATATGGGAAGACAGAGAGACTATTGTCTATCTTAGGGAGATGCCTACAATTTGACAACAGAGAATGTGCAATATGTCTCCTCCTCAAAATATATTCTATGGATTATTTTGCATTTTCATGGCTTCAGCTGAAGACGCTTTCACTGGTTAGCAATATTATGACAGTCTTTGTCATCAGAGTGTAAAGCAATGTCTCATTTTCCTTTGCAAGTTTCTTTAGCCACCTTTTGTTTCTATTGCTTGTTAAATAGGTGTTCCATTCAATGAAAAATGAAAGAGAATAACACATTATAATGTAACCAGATATGTCCTCATAAAAACTTAATTCTAGTCTTCAAAACACATGTGAAAACAGTGACTGTCATCTACAGCAATATTATTTCTTAAATCTTCCTCTTAAAAATGTAGGCTTCACTGCAAATGTAAGCTCAAACAGTAAACATCTTGATATAATCCAAAATTAACTCACAGAAGATCTATTTTTGTTCTAATCTTTTGGGACATTGCTGACATGACTAAGAGGATCTGGCTGCACAAAATTTTTCCTACATTTCAGGCACTGGTTTCTGTAGTAATATTGGGTTAGAGTACCCTATACCCTTATTTTCCTATATAAGTAAAAATCCTAAGTTCTAAACAAATAGTAATTTCACTTAAATTGACTTATCTGGGAAAACACTAACAAATAAAACTTTGTTAGAAATAAATGTATTGATCCTGCTGCTCAGAGGCTTGTTTGGACAATGACATCCCTCAATGCAGCTATTAGTTCTGAGCTGTTAGCCAGAAAAAAAATGACCCTGACACGGTAAGTATATCATATGTGTTAGACAGATAAGTTATCTGTGTTGCAAACACAAATGTTTAGTGCATAATATATTAACTGTACATTTTTAAACACAGAGCAATGGAAACTTGCATCTAACCATGTATGGTAAATTGGAGTTTATATTTCAGCTCATTTGCAAAGTAAGGGAAGAGGAAGAGCCTACAATAAACACTTGTCCACTTTGTTAAACATCATCAATAAATGACCCAGCAGTGCAATTCCTGTTTAAGGGCATAATGTTCTTATGCACAGTCTCAGGACAGAACAAGTCAAATAAACCAGAGGCCACTACACACTTCTCTTGTCTCCTGTCACTCTTCTCACTGATGTCCACATACAACCACATTGGCCGGCTGCTGGGAACACCTATTGTCCAGGGTGTGATTACTTCCAAATGCAGTAAAGAAAACAGTGTTATCACTCAGCAGAGAATGCACTTTGCCCATAACAAGTATTTAAGAATCAACAAGAGGAAGTACTTTTTCACACAACACATAATTACATTTTGGAACTCATTGCCACAGGATGTTGTTAAGGCCAAAGCATAAATGGAGTTAAAGAAGAGATTAGACAAATTCATGGAGAAAGGGTCCACCAGTGGCTATTAAAATACGATAGTCCAGATGCTGCCTCTAGTTCAGGAAATCCCTAAGCCATTGATTGCCAAAAGCTGAGGAGAGAGTAAGGAACATATAACAGCAAAACAAGGCTCAGTACTGGTGTGTTATTCTTGTATGGATACTTAGTAAAAAAATATAAAAAATAAAATAAGGCATATACCATACTATCAATCCTACCCTGCCCACAAACTTCTGATCTCAAGGTATATTTAAACATATTTGACAAAGAGCTCATGAAGTTGGTGGAAATAGGCAGAACAGAAAAGAGATTTTTTTAATGCCTCAAAGCTGCAGCACCAACCCAGCATTTATTAAATATCTACCCAAGACAAATATGTAGGAGGCCCAAAAGCACTGAAACTCTATTCACAGAGCTATGTGCTATTATAATTTATCAATATTGCATAGCCTGTCAAAATAATTGTAACTGAATGAAAGCTGTAGTGAGCTCTAATGAATTCCTAACACTCAACGCAGACTTAAGGTTACATGAAAAAACCCTAAATAATTCTGAACACAGAGTGAATCCAGATGCTGAAATGCAATCAATACATGCCATGAAATAAAACAAGGAGAAAAAACAACCCTAGAAACAATACCTAACAAATTTGTTTACATTTGACAATAAAAATGTACATTCTAGGTTGCCATTCATTTGCAGTCACATACCATAAAGTCACATCTGCACCAAATGTTCTACTCCCTCTCTTTGAACTCCTTTGAAATATTACCTTGGTCTTTTTAAAGGAGTGTAAAAAGGGCTCCAGACAACTTATTCAAGATCTTGTGTTTCTTATCAAGATTTCCTTCCAGATTATTAGGAGGGCCTCAAAATTTAGCTAAACAAAATAATCATGTTGGAAAAAAATTCATTATTCATTTGAAAGAAGCCATGCTTCTTGGCAAAAAGGAAAGGAAATTAATAGAAGACAAAGGCAATAACTGAAGTACTTCCTTATAGAAACAAGCCTGCATGAATGTCAACACTGATTCCTTATTCTCAGCACACATGATAGGAATTGTATTAACTCTTTGTGTGTTGTGCAGTATATATGGTAGAACACTTCAGACAAAACCATTTGACAAAGTCAATGCTGGTTCATGACTTAACCTTTTATCCAGCAGAACATCTTCCTGGCATTCCTGAGAGAGCTACAGGGTCTATGAAAGACAGAAATGAAAATCTGTCTCGTTAGAAGTTATTGCCCTTTGGGGAAACCCTAAATCTGAAAGCAAAGCATCAGTATAGGAAGACTATAGTGCTTGGCCGGGAAACAGGCATGCCTATGGGATTCCTTTTTGGATTGCCTCTGACTTCAGTATATTTATTTCTGAATCTCAAAATTTCTATCCAATAATAGTCCAAAGCCACAATTTCATCTTTTAATATTACATCAGAAGTGTTTTATATACTGCCTAACTTTAGAGTACCTTGTAAATGGAAATAAATCAATAAGAGTACCCTGAAGACCAAACTTATTGCAAATGGCTCAATCCTAAAGCTTTTGCTTGTAGTCTTACTGAGCTCACTAAGGCAGCTGAGAATAAGTGTGAAGGCTCAGAACACTCCGGGGAAAATGAAGAGTGGATAATTGTTTCTAACATATCATTGTAATGTTGTGAGCTGTTACCAATTGTCCACAGAGAAGTCACTAATTCATGCCTTCTCCTTACAGAGAGGGAAGGAGTCTGGATAATAACATGATATTCAGGGAATACAGAATGCTGACTTGCTTGAGAGAATAAATTTTTAATTTTTTTTACAAAGTAATGAGAATTACATCTGCAATTGTCTATGTCAGACAATTAATTTGTCAATAGAAAGGAAACCCCTTTAGTGGAAATTGAATGCTGAAACTATTTTAGGAAAATAACTATTCCAGTGCCTCGAGGGCTCAGCAAGTGCATCACTGCCTGTGCCTAAGGCTTCAGATGGCTGCAGTCTCATGACAGTATGAGTGCCCTTGCAGTTCCACACTGTAAAGCTTCCATCCCTGCCCAGATAGTGAGAAGGAAATATTTGATTAACCCTCAAGTCCATTCGCTTCTTAATATTCACCAATGGCAGTACTCAGGGGAAACCAAGAATATGTCACTAAGATGAATATCTGTTAAGATACTCCCATATCACTTTACATTGCTTTCAAAGGAATTTCTAGCTAAAGTAAAAGCCCATCAATTTCCAGTTCTCCAGCAGTCATATAATTGTGTGATGTAAGCCCATTGGAGTCTACTGGAGTCTTTCCAAGTGCTTTAATATGTCTGGGGATGAAATATATCAGCTGAACTGACTAGGTAGTAACACTGGGGCAGATTGCCTAGGACTCCAGATGAGCTTCCTGTCAGTTCCCACAGCTCTTCCCCCAAACAGCCCTGATTAGGAAACAGCAATAGCTATACTCCACTGACTTTGGATAAGGCAGTGAGGCTGTGACTACTGTGTACACACTGTGAGCTGGAGGCTTCCTTCTGGTAGGTGTTTGAAGGACAGAAGCTAAATTATTTTCCAGGAGATTAGGTTAAGAGTATAGATGAAGTCATAGGAATAAAATATATAAGTGAAAAAGTAAACTTGATTTACACGATCCTCTCAAAAAGCACATCTTTTTAAATAAAGGAAAACATTTTCATTCTTTTTCATTAATATGAATGATTCAATTCATTTGTCCTCACACAGGCATCCAATGCCATTTGGGATATGCAGAAGGCATTGTGTGGTCTTGGAAGCAGAGGAGTATTCTTCCTTTTCAAATAACTAATGCATTTAAGATAATCCAATTCTGAACTACAAAGAACAAATGTCAGAGTGAAGTTTAAGTAACTAACACTATCATAAATAGGCAATCTCATCACAAATAACATTAATTTAATAGAGACACTCCTGAGATACCTGCTGGAGAAACACTGAATCTCTGCTTTCCAGAATAGTAATTCTGAACCTGAAAGAGAATTTGAGAAAATGTGATTTCTCTCATTGCTAGGTGTACCTGGCCAAGTATTAAATTTTACCCGAGTAGTCTCTGTGTTCATATAAAGAAGCAGATTATTCATTGCATTCAAAAATTACAATACATTTTAATTGCACTCTCAGTAAATCCTCAATTATTGAGGGCTCAGTTGAGGCAAAATCAGCTAATGTACAGGTCAGGTGTGAATGTATGAATAACTAGTAAAGTCTTCTCCACTAATAAGGAAAAAAATGTAAATTATTAAATTTTTCAGTTTGATAGGCTTCATACAAATATTCAAGCCTGTATGTACCTCTTTCTGCCTCTGTAAACCTCTTTCAAAATTTGTCCCAATAAGATTAAATGCTATTGAACAAAAACCTTAGGCCCTTTTTGTAAGGAAATGGTTATTTCCTTAAAATATATTTAAATATTTAAATAGTAAATATTAAATATTAAAATATTTTAATATCTCATGTCAACTGTTCTTGAATTTATTTTTTTCAGTTGACATCCCACAGATTGACTTTAAGTAAATATTATAGAATATTGATTGAAAGCATTTATTAATTGCAGTCCCAAAGCCTTGAAATTCAATTACATAAGATATTAATTAGGAGTTATTAATATTAGTATTAGGAAGTATTAGGAAGCATCCAGAGGAGGACCATGAGGATGGTGAAAGGCCTTGGGGGGAAGCTGTGTGAGGAACAGCTGAGGTCACTTGGTCTCTTCAGCCTGGAGGAGACTGAGGGGAGACCTCATTGCAGTTACAACTTCCTTGTGATGGGAAGAGGAGGGGCAGACACTGATCTCTTCTCTGTGGTCAGCAGGGACAGGACCTGAGGGAATGGCATGGAGCTGAGTCAGGGAAGATTTATGTTGGATATCAGGAAAAGGTTCTTCACCCAGAGGGTGGTTGGGCACTGGAACAGCTCTCCAGGGAAGTGGTCACAGCACCAAGGCTGACAGAGTTCAAGAAGCATTTGGACAATGCTTTCAAGCACATGGTGTGATTCTTGGGATGTCCTGTGCAGGGCCAGGAGTTGGACTCAATGGGTCCCTTCTAACTCTGCATATTCTGGGATTCTATGATATTTTCAAAGAAACAGACCAGTCATCCTCTCAAACTGAAGCAGCTGTTAGGAACACAAACTGCAATAATTCTTGCAAAAGTCACTGATCAACATTACTTTTACAAAATTACTAAATAAGTATGCCATCAAAATGGTTTTTTTGAAGGTCACTTACAGAGCAAAATGAGTTACAAAGTTTGTATTTAAAAGATTCTTGAGAAATTCCCATTTTCTTAAGTCTGTTTCTGAATTAAACTAACCAAAATCAGAGGCCTGATCTTGCAAACTGACTTAAACTGGCAGACAAGAATTAATTTTACCTATGTCTGTACTACTCTTCATGATCCTTTATGTGTCCTTTGGACCATCTGATCTCTTCCCTCTACACTAGCTGCACCCTGTAGTGTGTACTGGCCCCATTTTTTGTCCCTGTTTATATCCAAACCTCTCCATCTCACACTAGCCATATCATGGATTTTTGTACAGAATATATTTTGTACTTCTGGGGTTTGTTTGTTATTCTAGGAACAGTTTTTAGACTGAGCTGAAAACCTCCAGTGAGGTCACCCGGTAACATACACACAGGTGACAATATTGTGGCTTCTGCAACTGCATCCCCTTCCTTAGAAGTAGGACTTGAGTCAAATTGCCTTTTGCTGGTCTATGTGACCTCTCTGTGAATGAGAAACATTGTGGCTTGCAAGAGGTGAACCATTCCAAATGCTGTGTGTGAGAGACAATTTTCAAAACAGATATCAGATATTTTCTAGCATATGAGCTACATTATGTCTAGCTAAGAGGCTCATGGAGAAATTCATACTAACAAGGTAGGTGTAAAATACATATATTTGCCCCTATGGCCACAGAACAGTTTAAGTTCACAATGTGATCCTATAGAACATTATCTCCATTTGCCAGAAAATTATTATATTTCAATGGATCCTTGAACCTTGGTAATTTTACAATGTAGAGTGGTAGAAAATTACTCATCTCACTCTTTCCTTCATGCAAATGGGCAAAAAGAGCTAGTACTTTTAGTTAAAGTAAGCATTTTTTCTTTTGCTCTTCTTACATATGTATTCATGAGCTTCAGATTCCAGTTACCTAGGTTCATTCTTAAAGGATATGAAACTAGAAATAAAACTCCTACAAATCCACTGAATTTTGACTGAATCAAAGTAAGTTCTATAAACATTTTCCCAAACTATAATTTCTAAACTATATTTTAAGGTTTATATTTTAAGGTTTGAACCAAGTCCAGTTTCCAGAATACTTAAAGCTTGGCCCCAACTTGCTGGAATATGACCAAGAATCACCAAAAGATTGGCAAAATCTAGGGAACCTGGCCTGAGAATATAACAAGGTCCAAATCCAAGGATGTTCGTATTGACAAAGTGTCAGTGCATTTTAATGTCACTGAGACAGTGACTGCTCCCCCCCTACTCCCTGTATGTGCTTTCTTTTACAGATTATAACTTGTATACACCTGAAAAACATTAATAGCAAAAGATTGCTGAATACTATAACAAAATATAATGTTTAATCAAAACAGGGTAAAAGCATTCATTTGACAAAAATAGGGTTTATTGCACTTACGATTATTTTGGTTACAAACAAAAGTACCATGTTTGGAAATACAAGGAAACACAGCACATCTGGGATCTCAGTTACTTCTCTGTACATGGAACTTTTAATAGAAGTTGTGGTTGCATTGATCCCCACAGTCCCTCCTGCACACAGCTCTGATTGTCAGCACTGCTGCCCTGCTGCAAACCAGGTGAATTGCATGTCTTTGCTGCATGACACAAAGCAGCTGCACATAGAAATCTCATTTTCAGTACCTGTGAATTCCGTCAATGGATTAAGTACTTGCATTACTAGCCTTTAAATCTCTAAACAGGTCAGGAAAACAGAGTGTAGTTTCGTGGTGACTGGGTCAGACATTGTCCAGAATATCTAGCAACTAAATGTCACTTTTTAATTATTAGATTAGAAAAAACATCATAGCTAAGATACTGATTTGGGGCTTAAAGGAAGAAAGTAACGGTGACAGAGTAATTCCAGAGTTTAAATTTAACCACAATCTCTGAAGTCATGCACTACTCATGAAAACTGTCTTTTCATAGATAGATTGAGCAAAGTATGCATATAAGCAGAGACTCACATTAAAGCAGCCTGGTAGTCAAAAGTCATTCTATTTGGAAAAGGGATGGAATCACAGTCATTCTACTGTGAGCTGTTGTCATAGAGAGCATCCTCACCTTCACTGTTCCATCATTATGTATCCTTGCACATCTTTGAAAAAAAGATATGGAGTCATTTTAATGCAAGAAGAGATGACATAGTCTCTCAGTTTGGACAGATATAACAAAAGGGAGACGTGATAGAGGTCTATAAAACCATGAAATATGTGGAGAAATTGAATAGAGAAGCACTATTCACTGTTTTTCTTGGTATAATAATCAGGGACTACCCAATTTATTCACCAGGCAGAAAGTTTAAAACAAACATAGGAAGTCATTTTTCACACATAATTAGATCTCATTCAAAATTAAACTGTGGAACTTATTATCACAGGATGTTGGGGAGGTCAAAAGTCCAAAAGGCTCCAAAAGGCATTAAAAAATTCCCATGGAGAATAGATCCATCAGAGGCTACATAGCAGGATAGTCCAGATGGGACCCACAGTTCAGGAAATGCTTACAACCACTGATGATCATAAATGAGGAACTCACTCCAGGGAAGTGAGCAGGTGTAGCGTTATCTGTATTAAATTTATATTAAGTGCCTGCTACTGGTCATTGCAAAGTCCAAAATAACAGTCATGAAGGACAGATGATCTAAATCAATGTGGCCTTACTTCTTTTCTGGTTGTTATTTATATGAACAAAGAATAAATATGGAGTGATTGCCATTTTGACTTGGTGGAACCTTAAAAATAAATAAAATTGATTTATTAAAAGAAAATGCAAGTTGCACAATAATGATCAGGTGTTCCCTGGAGCACCATGAGTAGAAGAGTGCAGAGTTCCAGTTTTCCTCTTGGTTAGGAATTCAAGAGTAAAAACTGTGCTCTTTTCCTGCTTCTCAAAAGAAGCATATTTTGAAATACCTATATATTTCTCTTCCTAACTCCACAAAAATCAGCTTCCAAGAGTATTGCATGTCTTTTTCTGTCTAGAAGTAAGGAATTGACAAGTTTTCTATATACTTATTTATTTTATCATCTAAACAATTTTCTTTAAAATAATGTTTTCTTCAAAGAGCCAGATGACATTTATGAAATACTGATGCACTTTGGAAAGGAAAAAAAATTGAAGAAACAGACATTGCTGTCTGTGTTCAGGGAGTGTTTCAACTGCAAAGCAGTATATATGTAATTATATATTTAAAACAGACAACATACATGAACTTAGAGCACATTATGTTAAAATACAGGCCAAGGCTATAATAATGTGTTTTAGCAAGGAAATTTCCAGTTCTCCTCACTACGTTTACAGAAAGAAGTGCTATCAGGCAGGAAAGTAATTTTCCACAGGCAATGACCTACAACAAGTAACAAGATGCATTTTGGTAGCCAACACATATGGTAGTTCTATTAGCTCGGAGATTTCAAGTAAGAATCTCCCAAATCCAGCTGCACACAGGAGCTGCTTAATTTTGTGTCAGCTACATGTACTTTTTTTCCAACTCAACAAACTGTCCAAATAATTTGGCTAAGGATTAGATGGTTCCTAGCAATTTTAAGTGCTCTGAAGAACATATGCTAAGTAACTTTCTAGTTTGTTTTGCCCTCATTGTATTTGAACAATTAAAGAAAAAGAAGAAAAAAAAGGTGGGGGGGGATAGCTAATAACCAATTCTGATGAGTAATGTTATTTACAAGTTCTGAGGACTTGGATTACTGTAACTGTGTTCTGAGATCACCTTTTGATTTTGATAAGCTTATGACACTGTCTTGTTCCTCATGACTAATTTGGAATATTCTAAGATGGAACTACACTACAATGTAAATTCTTGTAAATTAGGTAGGATTCACTTTGGTTAATAATTAGAAATATCAAAAGAAAACCAAAGCTTTTTGCTGCCACTAGAAAATAGTTTTAATATTAGGATACTAGCTATTGCTCTGGAAAACAGTAGCTATTAGTTCCTAAAGTAGATCTGAGTATCCACTATATTTTCATTTGATATCCTGATCTGTCAACAGCAAAGCTAAAGCAAAAGGGAACTAGCTGTTACAGAATTAAGTGCAACCAAAAGCATAATTGTTTCAGGAGTACCAAAAATTACAATGCATTAATTGAGTTTGTCCAAGCCCGCAAAACACAGATGTTTGCAGCAGATCACATATCCCAAATCTGTTTTAAAGCATATTTTGTGCAGGAATGTATGGTGCGTATGGAACCCTTCCAGTATATGTATTACTTGCCCATTGTTAGGTCCAGACTAGCCGTTCTTATTTTCCTCTTCTCTCCCCTCCCTCAAGAATATCACAGCTAGGTAATTGTATTTGTGATGGAACTGTGCTCTCCAATGATGCAAAAGGTCAATAAAAGGATGCTTTCCCAATCTAATGTCTCTGTTGCCTCTGCCCTGATTGGTACACTGGTGATAAGTGGGTTTACAACATTAACTCAGTTTTTCTGTTCCTACCCTTGTCTGTTGCTCCTGGGCATCTTTTCTGTTTTGGTTTCTGGTCCATTCTACATCATGTCTTTTAACATGCCCAGTATTGCAGCCTCTTCATCATGACAGGAATTTATAGACTATATATAAATACAGTCTGGGTACAGAAGAATAATATAAAATCAAAGTTTCTAAACAACTAAAGGGCTCTAAAAAAATGCTGGTCTTTTTGATCAGCAACTTGATCTGACTTCAAGGTTGGTTTTAATTTCCATTTTGGCCCTTCTTTAAGCAGGGACACCAGGTTACTTGCAGAAGACCTTTTTAATCCGAATTATTCAATGTTTCCCTGTCCTGCAAGTTTATTGTGGCTAATAACATCTACTTGGCTTCCCAAGTGACATAGCTGTTTAAAATAACCATTTATTTTTATCCATTTTCATAATCACTATCTTGTAGGAGCATACTTTAGGCTTCAGTGAGCATTTATATTTCTGTCACCACCTAAAGAAAACCATGATAAAAAAGGACTGTAAAGAGGTGGTGCAAAGGTGTTTTCTGTCAGAGTTACAGAGCAGGAAAACAAAGATCACAGTAATATGCAAGACCAAAAATGATGGGCCTTCAGTGGAGGAGGGCCTTTCACAATGGGCCTTCATCGGAGGCATCTCCTCAGCAGATCTTCTGCTGCTTATGTACAGGCTGTGTTCACTCAGAGATGACAACACATATAAGGATCTACTCATACAGACTGGGTCTTACATCCACTGAAAGTCAGGAAGTCAAAATAAAAATGAAATGCCCATCAAAAAAGTTGCTGTCTGTAGGTCCTTTCAAGAACACCAGGAGAGCTTGACAAGGAAGTGGACTGACTGAAATATAAGAAATATGTTTTTGCTTGAAGCAGAAGAAGATCTCGAAGTGTGAAGGCTCTAGGTTATCTAGGGAATCTGAAGCAACTCCGGCAGGAGAGAAAGAATGTGGCTGCTCCTAAGGCAGGAAATGCTGCTTTCCTATTCTCAGCAGCCAAGGCCAATAACTGATTGCTTTCTTGGTGACCTGCAAGGAATCTACCCTGCTGATTTGAAAAATATGTCCTAAAGCCTCTGCTTCTTCTTTATAGTGGTTCTTATATATTTTAAAGAGCAGTGCTCTTGGGTCTCAGTGCTGAGGAAGCTGAAAGAATGATCTGCTGACTTGTGAAGTATCAGAAAGTGCCACTGCAAAGGGCCTGGAGTCCACTTAGATAAAAGTTGCCAGGACTCATCTGAATCACAGACTGCTCCACCACATTGCTAACCCACATGATTGATGGCTCCTCTGGGACTAAAAGTGAGCAGATCAGAAAGCACTAGAGCCAGAGGCTCATGTTATATCCTCCTCTACTCTCCTGTGTATGAAAATGCTAGACAATGACTGACCTCTTTTGGATAACATGAGATATACACATGCTTTCAGGGATAGAAGGACAAAATAAAAGCAGTTAGTAGAAGAAGAGAAAATATATCCTGCTTATGTGCATACCTATTCTGGTAGCACTTTGGCTTCCTTCTTCATGCTACAAAGAGACTGCTGCATAGACACAGTGCAGCACCCAAAAAGAAAGGAAAGAAGCTTTTTGGATACAGTCACCTGAAACCCTTGAAGAAATTTCAGTCATCGAGGATAACTGATTAAAATGGCATGAAAGTCAGAAAAAAAAAGAAAAGTAATTTGTCAGGTTGCTGAATATCTTACATCCTAAACTTCATCCAAAAGTAAAGAGCCCTAGCAAAATCTGGAAGCCTTCATATCAACAAAATGATTACCTGATTAAAATAACAGAGTTTTCTTGGATCTAGCATTAACAGAGATTTCATTTGTTCTGAAATAAAATACAGTAGGGAGATGATTTAGGTGTTACCTGGAAATATATGCATGTAGGATTTGGGGTAGAGGAAAATAGCAACCACACTCACGATAAGGACAACAATGATTGTCCATAGATACTTGGAACAGTAACAAGTGGACAAAAACTTTTGTGGAGTGTAAACATCCAAAGTACAAAAGCTGGTAACAATGGGAGGTCTGAAATAGAAAAGGGACAATAACACTCCCATATTAGTTAAGAAATATGATTTATGATTTATTAACTTTCCCAGGCAGATGAGTCAGCAACTTCCCCACCAGCAAGGTCAGCTGGGATGGAACTGGCAATGTCTAATCTGATGAACTGTCTTGGTGTCTAAAATGTGGTGTTTTATATGTGCCTACATGCACATGTCTTAGTGGGGAAGTCTCTGGAATGTTTTCACATCTGAACTGAAACTGGCAATTATTTCAGAGAACATCAGTCATCATGCCAGGGAGTTTTCCAGCTATTCACTGACACAAAAAAAATTCCCTGGCAGTATTTCACTTTCTAGTACAGATTCAGGCAGAGCGAAGGATGCATCTTGCCTGTTTTTAATATAACTCCAGTGTAGGTGCTACTCCCAACATAGATTAATCCTTAGTGCTCAATAAATGAGAACAGGCACTTTTAGAAAGGATTTAATCTAGCCTAGTTTGTACATTTACATTAAAATGACAAAAATCACATTCTATTTCTCTTTCCTTACTATGGATTATGACTTCAGATACAAATGTCTGCAATGCTTATCTCTACGCATAGTCAGATGTATTTCACACAGAGGAGAAACAATCAAAGTGCAGTTCTTGGATAAAAAACAGAATGGCTATTGCATTATTTTCCTAAAACAGGCAGAAATTACTCAAAGTTTAGAAGCTAGAAAGCAATTCTTGTTAGGGTGACCATGAAATTACCAAGTCATCACTCACTGTATTGATTTCAGACTATTCCTGCAATTTAGCAATGCCATTTCAAATTGCAAACATGTTTTCTTTAAACTTGCAATTTAAAGAATTGTCTTCTGAAAACTTCTTGTTTTTCTGCTGTGCCAACTACAGGCCACACGTGAAAATTTACACAGGCATTAGCCCCAGGGGAAGCTGATTCCACCTCACTAATACGCCACTTTAGGAGCCAGCTACCAGAAAGACTTTTGTGTCTGCAGGTCTCCGTAGAGTTTTTAACCACTTCACATACTTCCTAATTTGTACATTACAGTCCCATATGGGTCAAACCAAAAGCCTACATAAGACAACTTGTATCATATATGATGTTTCCCTTTGTCCACTGTACTGCTTGGTCTATTGAGGAGATATATTAAATTTGTCTTATATTTATTATTATATTTATTGACAAGCAATGATTTGCATTTTTATCAATTTACTACTTCTACAGTTAATAGGCCCCACTTAAAACTACTTTTCCTACTATGCACAATGCAATTTCTTTGCCTTTTACCAGCTCTCAAAGATTCCTTGGCCATCCATGAGTTCTCCAAGAAGAGCACAATGAATCAGAAATTGCTTAATCTTGCTCCCAAAGTAAACTCTGTAGTGTCATATCATATTATCTAAATATTCTCTAACTGACATTTTTCCTTTTATGTCCCATGTTCTTAATATTAATCATAGAAAGAATTTTAATAAAACATTTCATTTTAGCCACACTTTCTATTAACCTGTTTTAATTTTTGTCCCTTTAGTATTTGAAGTCTATTTGAATCTTCTTCTTTCTGATCTTACACGTGTGTACTTATGCCTCACACCATTTCCCCCTTTTAGAGCACAGAAATATACCTCTTTCTGCTTTCAGTGGGATTTCTTCAATTTTCCAGTCATTGAAGAATACTTTATATTTCTTCTATCTTACTGTATTTCCCCTTTCCTCTACATCAATATGTTATCAGGCATATTTTCAAAGCACAGATAATACTCCTTATATTAACAGATAAAGTTAAGTATATAATTTAAAGTATTTTATGCTGCACAATGAAGTATAGAAGAAATATGAAGGGTTTATTGTTTAGGGAAGTTATCTGAGACACTCATAATGCATTTGACTTGGATGATAACATTAACTTTTTGTAGTATATACGGACTGTGTAACACAGAGGTCTCAAAATACTCCATGGAGAAAATCTTGTTTACTATTATCATGCTTTCAACAAGTTTATATAACAAAGAATGGTTTGGGGAGGAAATAGAAAAAAAATCTGAAATTTTAAGCAAAACAAGAAACAGCTATGCGACTGCCAACATCTAGGCAAAAAAGCATCCATTAAAAGTAGCTAGGGAGTTTCCTGAGTAATTAATAGGACAAAAACCAAAATACAGCCACAGAATAACAAATAATTCTCTCAGTAGCCTTGGAGAAAGTAAAAATCCCTCTCCCGTCCCTCTAGATTTCCTTCTCCTTTAACCTTATTGAGAACAATTTAACAGGATCCATTAAACAATGCAATAAATGGCTTAAAAGGTTTTCAGGCATGACTGAGAGCTTTTGAATGGCAAGTTAGGATATTGGCAAAAAAGGAAAAAGAAAGTATAGATAAATAGCAAAAAAGGTGAAAATAAAAATATTTCAATTAAGAAAACAGTTTCAATAACTAAATCAACACTTAACTAGAGGGGGAAAGACAACCAGAGCAAGAAAGCAAAAATAATAAGAATGTAGCTAAGGATGATCATTGGAATTTAGTATGCCTGATTTTTCAAATTTTCTTAGCAAGACCCCTTGCTAAGCTAAAGAAAAGAAACTATCATCCACCAAGAGTAAAACATCTCCAAGGAGATTAGTAATTGGTTGAAAGACAGAGAGTTAGGCAAAAATAAAATAGACTGAGATGGCAAGAATCTGCTCTCAGGTCTTTTTTGCTGCTCCAGATTTTCAGAAGTTATATGAGAAATGGAGCAAATAATGAGTTCTGAATTGTTGCCAAGTTCACAGATGGCAGAGATGCACTCAGGATCATCAAATATGAGACTGGCTGAACAGGGCAATAAACAGTTTTCACTAGAAAGAGTTACCAAGCAATTCAATGGCCTAAAGATGAAAACCATTATCCAGTAAGTGAAAGCCTGTGGATGTAGGGGAGAAAGAATTCCTAAACACAGATACAGAAAGGTGTGTCTGAATTTCTTATTACATTTCAAAGGCCTCAGAGCTGTTTTGAGTACATTTGTGAAAACATTAACTCAAAGCTCAGCCACAGTTAAAAGTTGAATGTTATTTGGAATTATTATAATAAAGGAAAAAAACCACATCAGAAAACAGTAAAAACAATACAGAAAACAAAAAACACTGCATCATGCCATGCCATCATGCTTTTCAGGGTATCATACAACTAGGACAAGCTCAGAAAAAGAGACAAGATGACATGGAAAGACTCCTATAAAAAAGTAGACGAAGAACTAAAAAGGAGGTATGTGAGGAAGAATGTGTTAGGGATCTACAAAATCCTTAAGAATATGAAAAAGCTGAGCAGTTTAACTCACATATTTTAGAAAACACAGGTTCAGTGAGGAATCCATACCCAGTCTGGAAAAAATTTAGAAGATTAATGACAAAATTAGGCATTTGAGTGAGAAATTGAACAGAAGTAAAAGAGTCTTTGCATTTTTCATCACAGAAATGATGTGTTTCATTGTCCTCCATCTTTTGCTTTGCCAAAAAAAAAAAGGAGAAAAAAAAGAAAATTGCAACCTCCTCCAACTACTAAACCCGATTTGTTTCCATTTCATGTAGATTCTGCCTCACAATTAAATAATAAGTAATTATATATTAATGTATGGATTTTCTCAGCTAGCTTTTTGTGCTGTGTTCTTTAACAAAAGCTTGGGCTCAAGCAGAGAATGAGGCTTGAGCCTTCTGACTGCCTTTTTTTAATATCTCCCATTTGTATACTCATACACATTTTATTTGTTTGATTGTAATGAGTTTATTTGCTTTGTTGACTTCTTCCTCCTGCCCTTATCCCCCTTCTTTTGTATCTTTTTACTCTAAAAGCTTTGTTTGATTTTCCAGGGATGAAAAAACATACAAAGTTGGGAAACACAGGAAACATAACAATTTAATGTTCCTTCAGGGTGGAATTGTATGAGGAATTTTATAGAAGGGCAATTATAAACCTCAGTATGGAGCTTTCTGTCTTTTACGTGTGTAGTAATTTTGGGCTCTCATTTGGGCCAGAACTGGAACTGGCACAACCCACAAAACAACTAATTGAGTGTTTCAGTCAAAAGCTGCAATCCTAAAATCCCCCTTAGTGTGCCACTGCTGGATGCAGAGAGCAGCCCAGCCTCAGTGCTGCCACACCTTCTCCTTTGAAGTTCCCCAAGTATTCAGATGGCAGTGAAATTGCTTCTAAAAAACAGATGTGAAGCTGATCTGGTGCCTGAATTGACGCCCTATCTCCACCGTCCATATGAGGGAACACCAAGAAGGTTTTGGCACAGAACAGCTTTTCTGGCCCAGTCCATAACTCACTGAATATTCACAGGAAGGAGAACTCCATAGAGTTGAAGCCAAGCTGCTCATTCACTACACTGAGCACAGTAAAGGGGAAACAGCCACGAGGAGCTCTTCAGCAAATAGAATTTTACAAGTGCTTCTCAGGGCACCAAAGTCACTTGAATTACAACTATATTTTGTCTGAACATATGTTTAGACAGGATGTCTTGTTCTAGACCATGAAGAAATTTTCCCCCAGTCAGGCTGTGAACACTGCTGGGAGAAGGGGAAAGAACTTGCATGTAGAAAGTTGTCCCCAGCTTTATCAAGGAATGGTATGAAAGAACTTTGCAGCTCCTTCAGATACCTAAATCACTGATGACATTCTTGTTTATTCATGCTGGTTTGTTTTTTTTTTTTTACTATGATCTGCTACATTAAGCACAAGGCAAAGGAAAAAAGTAAAAGAGATGGCATTAAAATATACTACTAATAGCTTCATTGGGAATTTTCCTTTGTTTTAGAAATGTTGTAATAAAGCAAATTCCTTCCCTTAGTTTCAAGTAACTTGTCCAAGTCAGATGTCAGCAATTTATCAACAAAATTCTTCAAGAAAGACCCAAACCAGTGCTTCCAAGCTGACAATATCCAACCCGTTGTTTCTAACCTCACTGATGCTTAGTTCTATCATACAGGGTGTTAGTTTTCCTCAAAAATTAGTATACAAATATGGTAAGAAGCAAAGCTGGTTAAAGGTGGAGAAATTCCTAAAATTAATTTTTTAAAATATTCTTCAGTTTCAATACTTGTTTTAGAAACGTTGTATGGAGCCCACCAAAGTCTGGTGTGTGGCTCTGTTCTTCATCACTGAAATCCTGTTACTGAGCATAATGTGGTTTGGTTCACTCAGAATATGACACTAACTGCTCGCTCCTCAGAAAAGTGTGAATACCTTTGTCCTAGTCCTAGTTGTTTTTTCAAAGCCAAATTAAAAAAAAAAAAGAAAAAAAGAAGAAGCAAAAAGAGCAAGACAACAGGAATTATTTAACACACAAGTATATGAAATCAGCTCCTCATGTTCTAGGTCACAATTATTATTTCTGTAAAAGCAGGAAGCATTTGGAAATGTTTCTATAAGAATTACTTATTTTTCTGTTACTGATCTGAGTAATCTCTACATTGCCCATGCATTTAGCTTTGTTGCTTTATGGAGGGGTGGGGAGGATGTTGGTGGGGGGGGAATTGGTGGGGGGATTTGTATTTTTATTGTTGGGTTGATTGGCTTGGGTTTTTTTTGGATTGGAAAAAGATCTGGAACTTAGCTGCATAAACTGATATTTGAAGGAATACTATCTTTTCATGTAAAATATGATGCCTCAGCTATACTGTAATTAAACATTTTCACATTATAAAAGGCATATTCATGGGCAGAACATAATTTTTTACTGAAGATCATATGGTAATTTTACCCCAGCACAAAAGTTCTGGGATAAAGTTAGTTTAACAAAGCTGTTATTAAACACTGCTTCGTATGTACAGCTTTTGGCAATATTTATACCACTATTTAGATGGCTACAAATATGTAAAGCACTTATACATGTCTAGTTTGAAGCCTGCAAGTCCTTCCAGGTCTAATAGTCCCAAGGAGTTTACTCACCTACTTGCATGTACACATGTGGTTGACCTATTCAGGCATCCAATGGATAAGCAGTAACAAAAGTAAAGAAAGGAAGTGATTTCTGAAGGCTCACAGATCTGATAGCTTAGTGACACCCTCTCACACAAGCTGCAGACAGGGATCCAGAAGCCAACCATACACCACACAGATATAAACATTGCACACAGGCGAATTGAGCCTCAGCTGGGTAGACTGTAAGGCTTTCTGAATCTAAGCAGATCTGAAAGACCTCCTGGATGTCAAGGTGGGGCACTCCACAAACACGAGGATTGCAGAACACAAGTTCAAACTGACAGAGGAGAGATCAACTGTCCCCACTTGTAATGCAGATGTGGAAGCACAAAAATCCCTGTCACTTAACTTGGAATTTCTCCCACAGTCTTAAGGCAAGTGACTTCAGAAAGACATTGAAGAAGTGTGGCAGAAGGAAGGGGAGACAATATCCCCCGTATTTCATATACAAGGCAAACGAGCAGATGAGGTTGTCTGAAAACAATGTGCCAAAGTGCACAATCATGTGTCTTCCTTCTGATCATCCAGCATGGAAAACGTGGTTGCTGACCATCAACAGCATGCTGGAACACCTCCTATACCATAAAAGAATTCCCATAAGTACACTTGCCATAAAAATTAATTTCCATTTGTCAACACCTAGTGCCCAGTGCTCTCAGGGCATTTTAACAGATGACAGTTTGTTTAAACATTTAATTTAACCATGAGGAACATTTTGTTATGTATATATAAAGCTCCACAGGATCCAAGTATTTTTACTGGAAATTGAAATGTCACTTCTTCCAAACATGTTATTTCTTTACTTGGCATATGGGCAAAACAGACAGAGTAAATGTGAGAAATTCCTGTAGCTCTGAGAAAAGGTGGCTCTCAATTTGGAAGAGTTTGAAACTGATGTTAAAATTTGCTTCCATGATTTTCTTGAAGTCAGTCGTATGTAATACCATTAATGCATATATAGCATAATCTTAATAAGGCAAGGAATAAATATTTGTATCATATGCACTGGGGTGAAATAGAGCACTCTCCAACAACCTGGTCTAGTGAAAGGTGTCCCTGCCCAAGGCTCAGAGCCCCATCCAACCTGGCCTTGAGCTCTTCCAGGGATGAGGCATCCACAACTTTCTGGGCAACCTGCTACGGTGCCTCACCACTTATACTATATTGCATATTTGCATTGTGATTATATTATACTATATTATATTACACAATATATTGCAAAATCAGAAAACAGCAGATGAAACATTCTTTGGAGTTACGAGCTTCCATCAGGAGAAAGACATTTTGGAGGCATTACAGACATGAGATGTCATAACAGTCAAATGGCTAAATCTTGTGATGAATTCTCACCTACCTTAAGTGGAAGAATACTACATAGTTCTACAAGCAGAAAAATGGGGAAAAGTGTCAGAAAATCAATACAGAGCACTTTAGTTATTTAAGCCTATGGCAGACAACCAAGGAACTTTAACTTGCCAATATACCTTGGGGAGAGTTACTTGAGTGGCCAGATATGACACCTGAAAACACATCTAGTGCTTGCATTTTGTGCCAGGAAAGAAAACCATAACACAGAATAATACAATATACTGGAATGTCACCAAAATATTTTTGACACAAAAAAGCACTTTTATGAAAATACTGGGAGAGGAAAGATGCTTGTAAAGAAAAAAATCAGGAATCATATAGTAATGATTTCCCCATTGTAAAAATGGACTTTGATTCTTCAAGATACACAGATGCTGTTCTCTATGAGAAAATCCTGCTTATCAACAGAAGAAAATTACCCACAATTTTTTTTATATTAATTCATTTCAAACATTTCAATAGTACCCCATAAGGCAATAGCTGTTAAAAGGGTTTATGTTCTCTGCTGAATCTGGATTAAGAGGTATTTTGATTTATCATCTATATGTTCCCTCCACAGGAAAAAGTTATGGTATCTTTTCACAGAGGTTTGATTCAATCCATGTGAACTATAGTGACAGATCCTGGCAGTGTTCATTGCCAGGACAGTCAGGTGTGCTGAAGTTTCATTTGAATGCAGCTTAAGTTTTCTGAGAAATGAAGTTCTCTAGTTCTGAAAGATGCATAGTTAGCAATTCAGCTCCTCCTCTGAAAGGCTGACTAGCCTTGAAACATGCTGGCTGCTCCTGAAGCTGACAATCATACCTTGTCTCTGAAGCAGTAACAGGACTGTGATAGCTCAGTTCTTAGAAGGTGAGATTTCCAGAGTAGACCACACAGTCTAGAAGGACAGGATGGCATCCACAGGGACATGGACAAGCTGAAGTGGGCCCATGGGAATCTCATGAAGTTTGAGACCAAAAGCAAGGTGCTGCACCTGGGTCAGGGTGACCCTCAGTATCAATCCAGGCTGGGAGATGAACAGATCAAGAGCAGCCCTGATGGAAAGGACTTGTGAGTGCTGGTGGATGAGGGGCTGGACCTGACCCAGCAATGTGCACTCCCAGCCCAGAAAGCCAAATGTGTCCTGGGCTGAATCCAAAGCAGCATGGGCAGCAGGGCAATGGAGGGAATCCTGCCCCACTGCTTTGCTCTGGTGAAACCCACCTGGAACACTGCATCCAGCTCTGGGGTCCCCAGCACAGGAAGGACATAGATCTGTTGGAGTCCAGAGGAGGGACACCAGATAATCATAGAGGGGTGGTGCACCTCCCCTGTGAGGAAAGATTAAGAGAATTGGGATTTTCAACCTGGAAAAAAAAAAAGGTTTTGGAGCAACTTAATTGTGGCCTTTAAATACCTGAAGGGAGCCTAGAAGAAAGGTGGAGAGAGACTATTTACAAGAGCATGCAGTGACAGGACAAGAGGGAATGGCTTTGAACAGAAAGGAGTAGGTTCAGATTGGATGTTAGGAAGAAATACTGTGAGGGTGGTGAGGCACTGGAACAGGTTGCCCAGAGAAGTTGTGGATGCCCATCCCTGGCACTGTTCAAGGACAGGTTGGATGGAGTTTTGAGCAATCTGGTCTAGTGGAAGGAGATGTCCCTGCCTATGGCAGGATGTTGGAACTAGATGACCTTTATGGTCCCTTCCAACCCAAGCCATTCTATGATTTGATGATTTCATCCTTTTACTTTTTAATTTTTATTTGTAAGATTATCATATCTTTCAGTTAAATTAATAAAGAACTGAAAATGATACACACACACACATAAATATACACACGATATCTACATGGATATATTTGCCAAATAAATCTGCACATGTGGAAACCATCAGTGACATCTGGTCTTTTACTAAATCATTTATATTTATATATAGACACATCACTCCAAATGTATTTACTCCAAACTTCTCTAAGATCATGATTCTCAGAGGTGAAAATTGCTAAGTTCCATCCATACAGCACTAGGCTTTCATTAAGAAATCCAGTTCCCACAGTAATACTTTTCCATTCTGCATCTTTATGTCCAAGTACATGCCTCAGTATCTGTGAGAAAATAGCAATCAATGAGCACAGTGAAGTGGTAAATGTTAAATCTCTGTTATGCACAGAGAGATATTATAAATTAAAGCCATATTAAATCTTTAGTGTAGTGTAGTGAATCGTAGTTCCTCTACTGACACCAACAGGCGCTAGACCAGCTAGGGAGGATATTTCTTAACTCAAAGTTAGACAGCAAGATGCTACTAAAAAATATCCAGAAATTCTTTTTGCGTCTTGCACTCTGCTTAAAAATTAGCCCAAGATCCAGTTTTAAAGACTATCATCAGGAGAGTGAGTAAGTGTCAGCTAACAGAGTTTCTAGTAGCTATTTCCAGATAATGTCCGGTAGTTAGATGGTAGCATGTTTCACTGTGATTTAATTCACAGCTTCTGATTAAAGATCAACATCTGCAGGAACTTCATATAGTTTGCATCAATAGTAAGTGTCTCTCTCCTGTGGATCATTAATCTGTGATAATACACAAGCTTAAACCATTTGTTTAACTTCTTATTGTAGAATTGGATGAAGATCTGGAAATATATTCATATTCTCAGTTAAAGGATCCAATCAAGATAGAGTCTTGGACACACCTACATTACTGTATAATTCCACTATATCAAATGAAGTAATAAAATTAAATGATTGTGAAGTCTGCTATGTTCTGGCTTGATAAAATCTTTTAAGGAGCAATAATTAAAATCGCAGCTTCCTAGCTATAATGTATGCATTTCAATGGGATGCAAGACACTTCCTATGCAGCTCTTAGGTATTTAATAATGTAGAACTACATTTTCAAAGTGTTTGTCTTCATTTACTTAAGCTATGTTGTTACTAACTTTCTAAAAGGCACTTGCGCAGACTGATGTTTAGAATTTCCTCTAGAAAATTCCACCTTGTCACAACCAAATCCTTCCTGTAGAAATGTGACAGTTGCACAGACTCAAATTCACAGCAAAATACCAAAGATACAGCAGCACTAAAGCTCAAAGCATCCAAACAGCTCAACAGTTTAGGCAATCAAATAGATTCAGCTTCAAATCTCCTCCTTTTGCAGGTAAAGGGTTTGAAGTTGGTCTGACATTCAGTGAAGTCTCTTAATTATTTGGTTTACTAAGTCAGTCTTTCTTTCTTATTATACAAAGTGAAATAGGTCTAACGAGGTTTTGCTTTAAAGCTGTAACTAGCTTAGACTGTACTCTTTGAGCAGCACTGTACAGAAATACTCATGCTAGGCCAGACTGAGCTACGTTAGATACCAAAAGGAGTAGAGGAAAACTAACTATGTCTTTTATTTACATCATCAACAACAATTAAGACAAATGTCCTTAGCTGCCTGACAAGATGACAACCAGAAGACCAATCACTTTTAGAAGAGGAAATTTCAGCTCTCTCATTCAGCTCAACCAGGGGAAGGATTTCATGAGAAGCTTCCATGAAGGATAAAGGAGCTAGCACGTGCTGGGAGATTTTCTAAAACTCTGCTCCTGGAAGCACAAAAACAGTTCATCCCCTTTAAAGGCAGAGAATTAGGCAGAGCAAGAGACTACCTTGGCTTCACTGTGAGCCTCCAAGTCTGCTCTAAAGAGAAGCATACCAGAGCTGGAAAAGCAGACAAACACCTGTCAAGAACTACAAGGGCACTGCCACTGTGCACAGAAATGCAGACACAAAAGCAAAAGCTGAGCTCAAAAAGAAATTGGCCAGACATATCAAAAACTACAAGAAAAGGCCAATAAATAGATGCAGACTGGAATTAATGCATAGATCCCCAGTCATTCAGAAACAACCCTCCAATAGGACTAATGGGGTGAAAAAATCACCATTACTTTTAAAATTAAAGCTTGACATACATGTTAATTTGATCAAATGAAATCATAACCAAAGCTACCAATTAGACTGGCTGAGAACCAAGAGGATTTTTCTACAAGTAAGGAATTCTGGTCTTCTGCTTGTATTCACTGTAGTCAGAGGTCCTTCTGACTTGCTCTTGTTTTGTTGGTTTTAGTTTTGGTTTTACTTCCTCTCAGACTTGTCATTCACACCACCACACATCTTATTGGAAAGTGTCTCTTTTATTTTACCTTGAATGTCAAGCATATTAACAGTCTCTGATAGCAGGACAACAGAAAAACAACACATTAGAAAAAGTGACTTATGAAGCATCAATTAAGTTCAATACAGGACTCTGCCTTAATTTAACAAATGGATTTTAAATTCTCATGGGAACTGTGCCTTTGCTCTTTATGTGAAAGCAAGCAATACACTTCATTAGCAAAGCATACAATGAAAATTACAGACAGCTGGCTTAAAATGAAAAAGCAAAGAGTGTAACAAACATTGCAGCTGGTCAGCCACCAGTTAGACCTTTCTCCTTGTAAACCTGCTTCTTCAATTTGGCAACGCAGTCCTTGAGGAGAAACAGCAAAGGGTATATAACTCGATACTTCATTACACAGAACTATTACATTGGGGTTGTGCAAAGTTTTTAAACTTTAATTTTGTCAAATCATAGCTACAAGCCAACTATGCCAGTCTTTTTCTCTTTTTTATTTTTAATGCTATTTTCATGAGTTGAATCACCCATGTGGAAACTTTTGACCTTTAGTAGTTGACAGTACCATCTTCAATAAAACCTTGGCAGTTGAAGCTGTAGTTCTACCCTTACATTTCACCTTGGTTTTAAGCAAAGCTGCATGGCAAAACAGGTGATGTCTTCCGTGATGAGTCCAGGTATCTGTTTGAATTTATAAAAATCTGATACACGCTTTCACTCACAGAACACCTGGACCTATGACATATGAAATGTACACAAGGCAATGGTATTTGCACACATATGAATTAAAAGCCAGCCATATTCTTTCAAAATCAAATACTGTGTATGTTGGCTGCATGTGAAAAATTTCACAGTTATTTGTACCTGATGAATGCCATCGAGGACCTAATTCTTCTCCCAGTGGTGTTTTCCAGCAATTTTGCAAAGGACTTCCTTCAGTAAAAAGAGGTAAAAGGAGAATGATAGGGCACTTAAATACTAAATATCAAATATTAATATTTATTTCTATTAAAACTGATAATCTCTTTAAACACTTGAGATTCAATCAGTGCAAGGTATAATAAAAAGTGATTGGAGTTTTGGAGTTTCTTGTCTAAAGGAATGCATAACCTTTGGGATCATTATTTATAATGCTTTTAATGGGATTTTTTATGGGATTATTGCTGGTCACCTTCCTGAGATTTGAAAGACCATGAAGGATAAGCACCGAATTATTCCTTTAAATTATCATATCACAAATTAATAATTTGGTCCTTTTCTGAATGGATCTCTCCCCACAATTACACTAAAACACAGTGATGGGTCACAAATTCCAGGGGGTCCAACTGGTCCTGGCATTCCCGGAGTGCCACGATCTCCGTTTTTACCAGGCTGCCCACGCTCTCCAGGACGTCCTTCTGTACTCATCCCTGGTGGACCTTCAGGACCTTACAAAAACACATTCAATAAAGAAATAAATACATAACTATTAAAATGAAAATGTGCAAGTATGGACCCACAACGCCCCCGCTCTTTGGCAAAGTATGCAGATAAAGAAAATTTAATTTCCTGCAAAAGACACTTCTTGTCACAAACTGCTTATATATTTATATAACAACGTGATATCTTATAAAGATTCTTTTCAAAACACATGGAAAACACTAAATAAAAATAGCGTTTGAAGGAAAATATGAAAATCTGCTTTTGTACACTATTCTACTTTATAACATAATATGGAAGCTCCATGGCAAGAATCAGTCCCCCTATTTCTATTTGCTTCTCCAGCTTTGGATCAGGCCCTAATATCTCTTCCAAACACTGAACTTGACGTTTTGTATGCATGCACTAATGTTAGGACTTGTGCTTACAAGTCACATGATCATATCAGGGCTCAGTTTTCAGATAATGGTTGACTTCAGGATCAATCTATCAAGAAATAGCAGTCTCAGATACCAATCTCTACAGGACCTGTCTTATATGAAATAATGTATTATATGGCAACTTATAAGGTATGCAAGAGACACACATCACCCTAAAACATATATGGTGATTAAGATGTGTACAAACTATATAAGTTTTTCCAAATTGCATCAACATTTTTTTCTAAAACACATTTTAAAAAAAACTATTAGCATGCACTGAAACTGCACACCTGAACCATCCCTCACCTGGCGGTCCTGGGGGGCCTTGGATCCCAGGAACCCCAACTCCTTGATTGCCTTTTGCACCATTTTTCCCTGGCAGTCCTGTCAATTAGCAAACACATGTATATCTTTGCACATCATTTTCATTCAATGAAGTCAGGAATCAGCATTTGATATTTATTGAATTAAATATGTAATATTTCAAAAATAAATAATGGGATGTAAAACAAGCCTTTTTTTTTTTTTTTTGTAAACTGTACAGTGTGACAGGGCTCTAAATTTCTACTGAATTTAGAGCTGATGTAGCAGCAGTTAAGCAGACAGCCACTACCAGCTGAGGGAATACATGAAAGGTGATTCAGAAATTTGCTGTTCTATCCTTCCTATCAGCAACAGTTTTAATATGCTGTATGAAGGATGTGTAAGTTTTTCATCATAATCCCTGTAGAATACAGAAAAGATAGAAAATGTTCCACAACATACAGAGCAGAATTAAATCTCCACCAAAGAAATACTTTGAGGGTCAAAATATGAGCTCTCTTACACTAGTACAACCCAGTAAATTCAGTTTCTTCATAGAAACATATATGTATTTTTCCAACTTCTATGGAATAACCAGAACTGCTAATTTCAGCTCCAGAGGCAAACTCCATATTGTCCTATTGGAGATTAAATCATAAAAGCATGACAGGCAAATAATCACACATTCAATATGAATTTGTTGTGCTAGGTCACAGTTAATAAGTCATAAAGACAGTAAATATTTACCAGCCATTTTTCTGCTTACCACTGGCACATTACTGGCTGTATTTCATACAGCTTTCCTGATTATTTTGATGCTAGCAGTTACCAAATTATGGACTGCACTCAGTCTCTTGCTCTAGTTCCAGACTATATATGCATACTTAAAGTCCACAAATACATCACAGAAATCGGTTGGAATGCTTGGACAGCTGAGTTACCTGAAAGCATAAACCTTAGCCTGCCTAAAAAGAATCCAGAATTAAGAAAATCTTAAAGAAAGAAGCAAAAATCCTTTTGAGATAAAGAGAACAAAGGACAAAAAGTCAGGAAATCAGAGGGAGTATAAAAGTTGTTTAATGTCAAAAATCAGCACAGATAGCAAGTAGCCAGTGAATAAATATTGTTCCTTAAAATAGCAGAAACAAACAAGTTTGGAAGAAAAGAAACCAGAAAACATGGAAATACTTTGAAATCTATGTCTAGGCATATTTGATATAAAAAAATAATCTAAATGCTGGTAGAAACATTCACATGAGATTAAGAACTCTCTAAAAAGATCAAAACAGAGTTTGACTACAGCGGAACTGAATAGTAACTATCTTGCTGCGTTCTTGCATTCTCACTTCTGTCACATATTCCCCTAGAACTGTGAAACATCCACACTGCTCCATGTTCACAGTTCCACTCAGTCATACAACCCAGCTATTTTCTTACTCCACCCTGCAGTAATCCCATTCAAAACTAGAAGCAGAAAACCAAGGCATAAAGGCTCTTAGCACCATGACATGTGCACACTGTACCTCTTATCCCACGAGCCCCAGGGCGACCTGGGATGCCCATCAGCCCCGGAATGCCATCATTCCCTGGTAAACCAGGAAACCCTCTTGGGCCTTCAGGGCCTCTTGGACCTGGTGGTCCTGGAAGTCCTGGGGGAGCACTTTGGGACTGACAATGGTTACAGTTTTGTAGTCTTCCACTCTGGAGAATGGCAGGCAACTGGGCTGGGAGAATTCAAACAAAAATTTGCTTAAAGTGTTGTAACAATAAAAGTATTGCCCCCAACCACTAATAAAAAATCATTTCCCTCTCTTAAAAGAATATAATACCTTTAGGAAACAAGATGGTGAGGTATAGAACCTGTGATGTGGAAATACAGATCCACAGGTGTAGGAAAACAAGTGATAAATCAGCAATAGGGAACTTGCTTTCAGGAAGCTTTTCTATAATTATCAGGAAACTTCTTTAGCACTTCAAACAAGAAAAAAACAGAAAAGAGGTTTCAAACTTACTTCTCAGTACATCTGAACACACCTGTCGAATAAATTCTTCTGAAAATTCTCGTGCCTGAATTAAACAGAGAACAGTTAAAACAACAGAGAACATGCATTTCTTTGTGGCTTTTACAGTACCCAAAATGAAAAGTTTGAAGTCTTATACATACAGGTTTTCCATCTGATCCAGGTGGTCCTGGGGGTCCTCTATCTCCTGGCTGACCTCTGATACCAGGAGGTCCAATCAAACCCTGGACACCAGATTCTCCTTTTTGTCCACTGATGCCTCGAATGCCTGCATCTCCTTTCTCACCTTTCTGGAACGAAAAATCAATGAAAAGCCAATTGTATCTTCACAGATCTTTTGGAAGCTAGGTAGCACCAAAAAAACATATTCTGAGACAATCTTTATTGAAGTTCTTCATAAAATTAATGTGGACTCAGCGAAAATTAACTTGATACTGATGAGATCTATTTTGCTAAATATATTGAAGTTTTCAGATTCCTTAGTAACTGTTTTCAGGTAAAATTACTAAATAGAACTAAATTACCTTTTCTTAACTTTAAAGACCCATTTTACTTACTAATTAATATTAAAGAAATGGTAATCATTATTAACACATGGAAGGAAGGGTTTTATTCACTTTTCCCAAGAATTAGAAGTTTTTTTATTGTATGGTAAAATCCTTAGAAAGCTGGAAAAATTGGATGTGAAATTCTGACACCACTGAAGCTCTTACTATAATAGTCAAGCCTTTAACCTTATATTTGTAGTGTATAAGACAAAGGAAAAAATAATTTGAATTCAGTTAGAGATTTTTTAATTTCTTTTTTTCCCCCATCTAATTGATAGTAACTGTACAGTCTATTTGCTTCACTGGAAAAGGTTAAAAAAATGCTGGAAAATATTTTGATACATCTTCAACAGAGCAATGGCTCTACATATGGAATTACCTACTGCAATAGTTCATGTGGAATTCTTTCCCTGCTCTGGAGCCAACAAAACATCAGTATGTGACCAAGATTAAAGTCAGTGCACTACGTTTGCTCCCTTGTGAGATTTCTCCTTCCATTTTTGCACAGCTTCTGCATAATGTTATCAGTTGCTGCAACATTTTCTTTCTCCATTTCCAACTGTTTTAGATGGAGTTGTGAGAACAGGACTATTATATATGACAAACTTGTTGAAGCAAATAATAGAAGGTTAAGAAATACTCATGCATACAGTCTCCATAGACTTACACTGAATTCTAAATTACAGTATTTATATTATTTTGCAAAATTTCCTATATTACTTATCAAAATTCTTCAGATCAGAAAAATTCAAAGCTTCCTGGCTTGGTCTGTACTAATAACAATGCCCAGAGTTCTCCAGATGGATTACTACAGGTTAACAAGCTTTAAATTCAGTGTCAGATTAATCAGTTTTATGAGCTAGCCTGTAAAATCGGACAGGTAGAGTTCATGCTCTTAAAGAAACAGAAATGAGACAAAATGTGACAGATATCAGTCAAGTGCCTTAAGAGAACTGCTGAAAAGATGGCAAGTTCAGGTGCATGACCTGAACTGCAGACCATACCTTCAAAAGCCATACATTAATTCAGATACAACTTTTTCCAAAGCTGTAGCTGTAATTTATTTTCTTGATATTGTCATCTTGAATGTTGTAGTCACAGAGAACTGATCCTCTTAGTTACCCCATGTAGATTTGTACTTGTTCATTTCTATTACATAATTGCCAAGGTGTTTTTTTCATTTAAACAGTCAGCAAGGCTCAGAGATAAACAAATGGTGCTTATGTAACTACCTGTGGCTACAGTAGAAACTGTATGTGCTGACATGTGAAATCATGCTGGGTTTATAGCTAGGAGGTTTTTTTGTTTTGTTGTTTTGTTTTGATTTTAATTCCTTTAACTGCTATGGATTATATTTACATAAAAGACTTGCAAGTTGAGCTATCTGAACTAAATGTTAAAGGGGATAGAAAGCATTAATAACCAGAGAATAATGGGAAAATGGCATCTACTGTAGAAAAACATTAGAGGCAAGAAGCCAGTATAAAAACACCAGGAGAAAATGCTGGAAGCCTCCGCAGAACTGCCTGAAGAACTTGCCAAGAAGCAAATGAAACTCTAGGGGGAAAGTTTTCTGCAATATATCTTGGTCTTTTAATGCTCAACCACATCCCATGTGTGGCCTTGTTTGCTGACCCTTGCTATTGGCAAAGAAAAGTAAAGAATGGAAAAGAGCTCAGTAAGTGCTGAGACTTACAGGCTGAAGAAACTTTTTATTGAGAAATCAGTCTAACAAAAAACATATTTTATAGAAATAGAAAATAAAGTAATTTTACAGGTTTGATAAGTAAATGCAATGACATTATTATAGCTTAGTACATAGTAAGAAACTATTTAAATTAGTTTCCATTAGAAATATATTATTGCCATGATTTACAATACTTAGGTTAATTCAATAGTATACAAGGAATCTCTTACCAGTTTTGGAAACAATTTAGCAAAACACCTATAAGCCAAACTGCAACTGAAGTATTTAATAGAACCACAGAAGCATAGGAAACAGTTCATATGTTAAAATGCATCAAATTATTTAATTATCAGAATTGAACTTTCAATTAATGTATCCAGTTATTGATATGCAACAACACTTTAATGGTAACAGTTGAACAAAGAAATTTAAACCTAAATTTGAAGGAGAACTAGATTAATGAGACAGTGTATACTTTGATTTCACTAAGTATTGAAATAAATAAAAAATAACCAACAAAATTAATATTTTAAATACCATTTTTTAAACATGCAACACAAAGATTCTTTTTTCTTTAGTTATTTTCTTTATTCAACCAGTCCTTTCTTTTTTTTTTTTTGCTTGGTTTGTTTCTTGACTTTTTAATTCTCTTAAAGTATATGCTTGGCTTCAATTTTTTTAATGAAATGTATATTTCATTCTGTCTTTTTAACTAATACCTCTTTCTCTTCTCTGATAATTTCTCTTCTTTTGCTCATAGACTTGTGAGTACAGAAGTAAGACTGAACACATATTTTCACATAACCACATAAGAGCACAGAATTTGCGGAAACAAATTGAATAATTTTGTAATACTATATTTGTAATTTCAAAATTACTTACCTCTCCTCGTTCTCCACTCAATCCTTCTACTCCCTTTAAAAAATAATATGAAAAAGAAATTTAAAAAGCAGACTGAGACAAATTACTTGGAATCCAAAACTAATATTTTTGTCCTTTGTTTTCAGTAATCAATCACAAATGTTGATTTTTAAAGATTCTCTGATCACTGTAGTACAAAAAATAAAACTGAATATAATGATGAAAGATTTATGTAAGGATGAATGAACATTTCAGTATTACCTTTAATATCATGTACCAAGAGGATAAGTTGGGAATACATCATACATATTATAAACATATAAACATGATATGGACTTCAGAGAAAAAAACCTTATTCACTTTACAAGAGAAACAACATGCTGTATTCTAGCAGAAGTAAACTCCTGATTCTAACTGTTTAATGCTGTCTTACTAGGCAGAAATTAATTTCAGAGCCTTTGAAATGTAGTGGTGAGGCAGATTTTGCATGCTGGCAAATTATTTTGGTGTAATTTCTGCCAAGTGGTTCAATGGTGTTCCTGACCATTAAGTTCCATGGCAAGATGGCAGTTCACTTTTCTGACTCACTCTTATGAACAAGGAAATCTATTTTGTGTCTTGGAGTCTTGAGAAACCTTGCAAAGACCTTGTGTCGTCTACTAAATGACTGATTTTTTGGTTGCTGACCAAACCAGATAAGCATGGGAAACAGTTTTAGACTCAGTCTGTATTGTTTTTTCAGCTTTCTCCAAAAAAAAGGAAAACAAGAAACAGCAATTCAGTTGCATCATTCTAACTGAAAAAGAAAGAAGTTTTCTTTCGCTATCACTTTGTTTTCCCTTATGATTAAAATATTAAAGATACAAAAAAATTGACCATTATTTGCAAAAAGAAAAACTAGAAAGTTTAAATTGTAAAGTGCTAGATTAGGACATTACATTTGGGTAAGTCAATGACCAGTCTTTTAGTTTAAACCATTTCTTTTTTAAAAATCTGCTCAGGTTTAATAACGAACTATTGTGAACCTACGAGTCTCTGAGAGTGTTAACTAACTTACAGTCTAGATCTCCTGGCCAGAATCCCCGGGAATCAGGTCCTTCTGGCTAGACAGGCAGCTGTATCAATGTCGTAATTCTGAAAAAAGCAACTGTGGCTTCTTTCCAAGTCTAGTTTTAGATATGTACCTCTAAAAAAATACTTCTGTGTTTAGACATGACATAGATTATGCATTTAACAAGTACTTATAAATACTAACGGCTATTTTCTGCGGAATAACAAGATAGCCAACTATGACACAATCAGAATACACTGGCCTAGAGTTAAAGAGAAACAACTGGATCTCACTGATTTACAGCTGAAACAGGAAACATCTGTAATTTATGAGCATAAAAGATGTCAATAATGACTCCCAGTATAGTCTAGAAGGTAATGGACTGTATGAAAGTGTACCATGGTACATGCAAAATCGTAACATTTCAAGTATCACTCATAATCTTTACACAAAAGCCACTTTGTGCTGTTATCTGCATTTTATATTACTTATATCTGTTTTATAAAAATATTCTATCATTAAGGATTTACATAATAATAAAATAAATGCATTTATGGCCTGTTTCTCAAGATATAATATCCCAGAATACAGAAACATGTAGGCTGGAAGTGACCTCCTTGGATTCAATTTCCTTTGCAGAACAGATGCAGCTTGATCAACTCAACATGCTGCCCAGACAGGTTTTGCCACAATATCTATGAGCAGCCTGCTCCACTGTTTGACCACCCTCAAAGCAAAATGTTTTTCACGTGCATCAAGTTCCTGTATTCCAGCTTATGTGCATTTCCTCTCATCCTTCAAGTGTGCACAGCTGAGAGAAGTGTTGCTCCATCTTCTCTGTATCTGTTGCATTTGTTATTTTAAAAATACTAAGATTGTTTAAGACGTAATTTATATAACTATGTTATCATGCTATACATAAATACATTCCACCTGATGCAAAGACCTATCTGTGTTATGGAAAAAGTGTTAAGGAACAAATATGCATCATGGCCTCAAACTAGGATCACTATGGCTCTCTGAAAGTAGGACCACTATTTTAACAGTACCTGTAAGCCTGGATTTCCTTGTCTTCCTTTTTCTCCTTTCAGTCCCTTCAGAAAAGAAGCACATTTTCTTAAAATACACATTTATCTGGTACATGTAATTAAACTATCAAAGAGATAACACAAGGAGTTCAATACTAAAATCTCATTCTAAACCAGGACAAATCAATCTGAAAAGTTACTCTTCAAAGAGATCAGAGCAGAAACTGTGCAAAAGAATAACATATCTACCCTGAACACAGAGGAACCGAGTCAGGATCTGAGTAGTGACATGATACTCTTCTGTTTCTTGTAGGTATTTCCATGATTTTAGATAACAGGGAGGAAAATTCCACATGTTAATAGTAAAGCAGGCAGGCAGAGGCCAGGTGGGATTACTTTGGCTATGTTTCTGTGACCCTGCAGTGAGTGCCTGGGGCAGGAAGGGATAGAGCACATCCTGGGACAGTCCTGGGTGATGTCCCAGGCCTCTGGCGCAGCAGCACAACCTGCAGTCCTGAGCCTCCACCACTGCTAGCATCACACAGCTCTGTGCCCAATGCCAACAGCCTGCTCAGGCCCCCAGAAATGCAGCTGAAAACTCATGTCGGCTGTATTCAGCAGATTTCCTTGAAGAAGAGTTACTGCTGCTATTCAAGGTAACCTTCTGTGGAGCCTAATCTAAAAAAAAACAAAAACCTGTCTGAATTAATACCTAAGGCTTGTATAAACAGGAATGCCAGATGATTTCATTACAAATAAAGTTGATATACCTGGGTACCAGTGTCACCTTGGTTTCCTTTGTCACCCTGTAAAACATTAGAAGAAATTTTAATATGAGTCGTCTCTAAGATATCTAGTCTGTGTTTTAATTTAACACAGTAATTGCGAAACAAACATCTAGCTTTTTCTTATACTGAAAAAAACTGAATCACTTTATCTCCATGTATGCGAACACTGAAAAAGCTCCAGAAAGCTATACTAAGAAAGGAATCTCTCATCAAAAGAACTATCAAAAAGAAAGTGGATACTCACATACCAAGTAAAAAATAAAAAATACAAAATGATGAGGTGGCAAATCCAGCAGGATTTTATCTTAGTGCATGGGAGTGGAGAGGATGTGGTCAGGAAGGGAGGCAGTGTTTCTCATGGGCTGATTTCAGTTGAATGCACGATTGCATGCAGAAGTTATACACAACAAACCAAAGAAAAAGTATTTTTGCCACCACAAACCCCTCTATATTTAAATTTAATCAAAATATTTAAGGACCAAGCTCCATTTCCACCCACTTGTTTTGACTTGAAATGTTTAAAGTAAATAATAGAAGTGGGATTGGCAATCAGATGCTCTAAATGGTGCTTAAAAGTCAGGTAATATAGTTTTATCCACTTGTCTAAACACCATCTAATTGACATTGGAGAGAGTCAGGCAGTGCATGAAAACTGTTCATTCCAATTAACAACAGAGGTATAAAATATACACTCTTAAAATGTGCCTATCTCTCTTCATTGTTAAGTTAGTTAAATACTAAACAGCAGTGATGAGAATTTTCTCGTGGCAAGCATTTTCCTGATTTAAAATCCCAGAACATAAGAAGACATTTATGCCAGCTGTATCTGGTTGTATTGTACTTGAATGTAAAATATTTGGTTAGTTTCAAGTTTTAACATTGTCTATGGCTAAAAGGCTTCACTTTTACTGTCAGATGCCCCAACTGCACTTTTCTTCCTGAAAAATTCAAGTTTTTCCTATTTACAACTTGTAACTCCAGCTAACTTGAATCTTCTTATAAAATGAATGACCTTTTTAAAAGTTTCTTCAGTTTAGAATTTAGAGAAGTTTCATAACTTTTAACAAAATCACCTTTCATAAAATATTATTGCCTTGGTACATGTGCCTTCCATAACCCCCAGATACTGAACTGAATATAAAGTGATAATGAAACTAATTAAACTATTATTATGGCACTAACTCCATGCTGTAGTCAATGTAAGGCATGTCAATATTTGTGTCTACTGACATGCGAAGTACTCTGGTATATGTAAGACATCTATGTAAGGCTGGCATATATTGTGATAATGGCTGCAAGTTCCCCACACCCCTTTCTTAACGACTGTACTTGTCACCTATTGTCCTGCCTTCCCTACTCCACACAGTCCTAGCCACGCCCCCAGTTTTCCCTATTGGTTCCTGTACCCTAACCCCACGTGGCCCTGGCCACTCCCTCGGGTTTCCCCTATTGGTTCCTGTACTCCTAACTCCGCCCCTGTACCTCCCCTGTACCCAGAGGTCACTGGGCCTGTGTGCTGTCCCTGCCCCTCTGTGTTTCCCTATAAAACCCCTTACCCTCTGCCATCTTGCTGTCTATGCTCCACGTGTGTTTATGCTCCACACGTGGCTGTGCATGTGAGGCCTTCGCCCTCGAGGCATTTCTGCCTCGGGGAGGTCGTTGGCCTCTGCTGCACCATGCGAATAAACATCTTCCATGGACACAACGCATAGACCCTCCTCGCCTCCTTTATCACCGCCGGTTGTGGAAGCAGACGAACCAGAGCTAGCCTTATGGCTCCCCGGCCGGTGAGAGCGCAGTGTCCAGCCCTAGGACAGAGGGTTTGGAGCACTGAGGCGCTGAACCGGGCTGGGTAGAGAAGCTCTAGGGTAAAGTCTGCTGTAACATCCTCTAATCCGCAACAGGCATATATGACACTGGACATACAGGAAACCTGTGCCTTCTGGAGCAGACAATGAGCTCCATTGGGATACTTCTGCATGGGATTTTCATAAAACTTTAGTTATAACACCACCCTTTTATCTTACTTTCTCTTTACTCTTCAAGGTTTCTCTTCTTATGAAACTGAAACGCCTGATTTAATTCAATTTCTGTAATGCTGTATTGGTTCTGGTTGGGAAAGTGTTCATTCTCTCCACAGCTGACCTCATAGTGCTGTACTTTGCAATGGTGGCTAGAAAGGTGTTGATAACACACCAGTGTTTTGGGCACTGCTGAGCAGAGATCCCCACAACATCAGTGCTGTCTCTCCAAATCCCCCTTTTCACCTGTAAGCTAGGGGCAGACAAGATCTTGGAAGGAAACACAAATTCAGGCTAGACGGAGACGGGACTGAAAGCAGCCCTGCAGAGAAGGACTTGTGGGTTGACGGATGAGAAACTTACCATGTACACTTCCAGTGTACACTTGGCAAGGTACACTTGCAGCCCAGAATGCCAACTGCATCCTAGGCTGCATCAAAAGCAATGTGGCCAGCAGGGCAAGGGATGTGTTTCTCCCCCTCCACTCCACTCATGAGACTCCACTTGTGTCCAGCTCCAGGGCCCCTAATATAAGGATGTGGACCTGCTGGATCAAGCCCAGCAGAGGGCCATGAAGATGACTGGACAGCTGGAGCATCTTTCCCATGAATACAGACAGAGAGTTGGGGTTGTTCATCCCAGAGAACAGAAGGCTCTGGGGAGATCTCAGAGCAGTCTTCAAGTACCTAGAGGGGGCTTAGAAGAAAGCTGGAGAGGCACTTTTCACAAGGGTCTGTAGTGACAGGACAAAAGTGAATGGCTTCAAACTGAAACTCATTTTAGACCGAATATTAGGAAGAAATTCCTTATTTTTAGGGCGGTCAGACACTGAGACAGGTTGCTCAGAGAAGTCATGGATACCCCCTCCCTATAAATGTTCAAGGCCAGGTTTGATGGGGATTTGAGCCACCACATCTAGTGGAAGGAAGTGTCCCTGCCCACGACAGGGGGGTTGGAACTAGATAATCTTTAAGGTCCCTTTCCACCCAACAATTCAATGGTTCTATGACACAGCCAGCACAAATGACTTGAACTGAAAGGGATATTCCATACTGTAAGATGTTTGCTCAGCAATAAAAGCTAAAGGAAAGGGGAAAGGGAGGACTTTTTGTTATTGCAATGTTTGTCTTCCAAACCTCTATGTGTACTGAAGCCCTGCTTCCTGGGAATTGGCTGGATATCACATGCTGATGGGAAGTAGAGAATAAGTATTTTGTTTTACTTTGCTTCCACACATGGCCTTTCCTTTTGTTTTACTAAACTGCCTTTATCTTGAGCCATGAGCTTTTTCCCGTCTTCATTTCTCAGTTTTTCACTGCCCTGCTGAAGAGGGGAGTGATAGAGCAGCTTGGTAGACACCTGGCATTCACCCAAGGTCAACCCACCACTAATGCCTTCACATCAAGGGCTTTATACTTCAGAAGAAAATTTTGAGGATGCACATATTATTGCTTTAAATGTGTCCAAGTGTTATCTAATAATAATGAATATATTTAGAGAAAGCATTTTGTTTAATAATGATCACTTTTAAGAAAAATACTTCCAAAAAAAGATGCAATTAATAAATTCCAAAAACTGGAAAGTATACTTACCTTTACCCCCTGGGTACCAGGAATGCCTGGGTAGCCTGGTTCACCTGGAGCCCCTGGTACTCCTAATTCTCCCTGAGTAATACAACAGCTCTGTGTCAGTGATGTGCTGTGTGCAAAAACACATATTGCATGTTTCTCATGTTTCTCAACATGATATGCTTTGGCTATGATATCTTGAAATTTTATAACTGAAGATGATTGAAATCTCTGGAGGATTTTTGAAGGGGTGGTGAATATAGAGAAGCCACAAAAGGGATACTAATTCTTAACCTCAGTTTTCCAGTATCTATTTTTATTGTCTTTTAATACAGTTGATGTTTCAAAATTACACAAAAAATACTATCTGAAGCAATGGCAATGCTTGCAGATTTGAGCTTAAGGAATACCTGATTTACATTGCCTAAAATCTAGTATGGAACTAGTAATAATAAGTCATCAAATGGATTCTGATGCAATTTGATGTTAACTACTGTTTTACAGTGAAACAATCTGTATTATATCTAATCAGGGGAAATAATAGAAAATTAGTAAATCATGTAAAAAGTACATAAATCCTTTCTTTAACTACAATACTTCCAGAATCATATTTACCTTGGCTCCTGACGATCCTGGTTTCCCCTGTATTCCTGGTTCACCTTTATCACCCTATATAACAATGCAGGATGTGGCTGATACATCATTATATTTTGTCACATGTGGTATGACTAGCAAACATAAACAGATGCTGTTGAGAAATTGACTCCTAAAAACAGGCACAGGTACTGACTGAAAGGCTAAAGTTCTTCTCCATTACAGCTAGCCTGAAGGTTTAACTTTTTCTCAGGAAAGATGAGATACTGATGACAAAATGTCATCTGCCAGCTTCTGTTTACCACCTGCCTCATTTGCCTCACACAGACACACCAAGTTTATGTGAACTGACTTCAAATTTCCATCATCTTATTCAATAAAACTTAAAAAATCCTAGGATCTGTACAAATCAAAATATTTATTTATGTTTTGGCTTTTAGTGCAGCCTATGGAATTAGGATTTTCATTAAATCTAAGAGTTATTAACTCATATTTCATGATGCTCTTTTGTGAGAATGAGCTTATTAAGAATGATACTCTAAACATGAGATAATATTCTGAGTGAGATAAATATACAAAACAAAAGTATTTTTCACAGACAAAAATAAAGCTAACTAACTTTTTAGTCGTGTCATAGGTGTTCAATCTTCTTGACCATAGAAAACACTGACCACTTAAAAAATTGGTACTGTCAGTACACAGTTTTAGATAAATGCATATGCACTTTTGGATGTAAAATAATGCACAGGGGGAAATCGATCTCAATGTGAATACAAAGTTTGGGAAATGGATTCTATATTCCTAAGTATTCTCTAGGACATACAATTTAATGCTTACTTACAGTTTAATCCAAAACTCATTTTGGATTAAATTAAAAGGTTACACTAACCAATCTGAATTTATAGTATTCATTTTAGCCTTTGGGAACATTGGTCATATTAGTTCTTGCTGTAGCTGCAGTGAAATCAATAAAGCTACATCTGAAATAAGTTTGGCTCCTTGGGTGGAAGAAACAGCACATAACATTTTGAACACAATTAAAATATAAATAAATGTAGCATGTGAAAAAAGTTCAGATGTATACTGAGAATTATCTGTTCTCCAGCATTGCAGAACATTTTCCAGGACTGCAAAGCTGAAACAAAGTCGCATGACCATTTCTGCAATTGCTAGAAACCTCATGGGACGACAGGCACCATTTACTGAGCTATATTAACCTCTCTTAAGGCTGAACTATTGTAGAAGGGAACACAGGGAAAATAGTACAGCTATTCACCAATATTCAATACACAAAAAAAATGAGCTGCCAAATTCTGGCATTGTCCAGATCCAATTTGCATACAAAGCAGTCATTTAGCAAAGTCACAAGCAAATTGACTCAAACACTTACCTTAGGCCCAGGAGCTCCAGGGAGACCAAGTGAGCCTTCTGGTCCCATCAAACCCTATTTATTTACAAAAAAAGACAGACATTTCTCTACTAAAACATAAGAATAATGACTTCAGTATTGTATTAGTATAATCATTATTCTATTTCTTTAGTGAAATAAACAGTAAATATGTCTTCCATCTTATTACATACACGCTATAGTTCTGATGCAGTACATAGGATTATTTACACCTTCTATGGCCTAATGAAGGACTACCTCTGCAAAGGAACAAAAACCTACAGGAGAACAGAACAGTGCTATTATGCAATACTCCTGAGAGAAAAAATTCTGCAACTCAAAACCCAGTCTGTAATACATCTTTTGTTATAACTGGAAGTGACACAAAAGTTTATTAGTTTCTGTTTAGGGTTTCCAAAACGAGAAAAATTATTTGTGGCTTTTCATAATTCTCTTTCTTCTTTTTCACTGTGTGTCCCTCAAAGGTTGCCATGACTTGACTCCTTTTGCAAATTTTGTGGAGATTTATCAGGAGCAGTTAACTTTGGGGGTCACACCTTTGCATCTTCTGTTAAATCTTCAAAGTTGAACAGTCCATTCAAGAACCCAACAGCCTCTGCCATTTAAGATCATGGCACTTCGGCATATGTACAAATCTCTTGGACTCCTTGAATGGAATCATGTTCATAAAGGCATATTTAGCTGTATGTTCCATACATAAAAAAGAGCTAAAGAGTATTAAATCATCAGAAGGCAGACTTCCTTAATTTCTGTTTAAAGTTAGCTTCAAACATACATTAGAAAAGCAATCTCTCTTTGAAATCATACTTTCCAGGAAGGAATTCCCATTAATCGTATTTTCCACATCTGGTGTTAACGTTTGTCTTTTTCACCACTTCATCTCACTTCAGTTTTACTCTAGAACTGCACACATCAATAAACACAATGTATTATTATTGTTTTACTTGGACATGAATAAATACTGTGAAATACAATCTGCTAGAAGAGAATGCTTAAGACACAGCATAAAATAAAAGGATAATGATACAGAAAGTATCAGGCCTGGAATCTGATAAGGCCTGGAAATCTAACTTGTCAGAGATAAAATTTTATCAATTATTCCAACTCTTAATATTTTCAAAACTCACTGTTTTATTGTTATTTAATCTGTGCTCTCACATAAATAAAAACAACCACCTTCCCTTTAATACTAAATGTTAGGAACAATTCATTCCGATGACATTATCTCAGACCTTTTTCAAAAGTTACGTGCAATCAAAAATAAATATAATTTTTTACACAGATTGCAACTCAGCTTTGCAAAAAAACCCAAAAATTTTATTCGCTAAAACTACAAGGGTGTCTTTGTTTCTGCAAATAGAAGAGAAAATTCAGACTATCTAAAACAAGAAGTGGCCAGGGTTTTCAGAATTTCATCAGTTTTTTTTGTATTTCACCTCTGCTTTACCATTAACCAAAGATTAATACATATTAACTACAGATTAACTCAGGTTTCTTTTCTGCTGTATGATAAGAAAATACTGGTCACCAAAACTTTCCATCAACCTGTTATTTAGGCCATAGACACAGGCCTGGGAATACAAATAAACTCTATCAAATACACGACTAAAACTTGCATATCTTTGTTGCCAACATTTCTCAGTCTAAGACTTTTCCTGCTCAAATTCACATGAAAAATCCATTAAACTTTACCTAAATTAACCAAAATAATATATTGACTAATTTCCAACACTTCCCTGAACTTTGAATATCAGATATGCTTGTTCCTACTTACATAGAAAATCAGTCTTCTTATCGACAACGATGCAGCTAATCTAGTGTAATTTATTATGTGGTAAATAAAGGTTTACTACACCCTAAACCATTTCTTTCATAAATTTGGGATAGAATTACCAATTCCTCTCCAGCTGGCTTGAAGTTTCTGAGGACTGCTTACACTCATAACCCAAGAGACTGTGTATTCCCATTAACCATTCGCTTATGGACTGTGTTAAGCACCAGCTTTGTTACAACATGACTAAGAAAATTACAATTTGGTTTTGAAAGCTAATCTTGATTGTATTAACACTGTCTTAATTCACTTGCACATCAGGCCTGTTTCTTCCCTTTTCTCTTTTCATTTACACAGCAAAATAAGGTTTTATTAAGTTTCATTTCACTGTAATGTTTAATTCAGATTAGCTGTTTGAAACCAAATTTGGTGTTAATCTATTGACCTCCTCATTTCTGAAATACAGCTCTCTTCATTTTGCGATCTTTTTTGCATTCCTTGAAGACTACCTTCCTTTTCCAAAGCAATTGTGAAATTACCATTTTCTCCTCATACTTCTCTTCTGCTCTCACTGCTAACACATTAATCAATAGAGAAAAGTGAGCACAAGTTTGGGCAGGTATTGTGGGAAGGGACAAGAAATGTGACTGGGGGATTTCTGGCTCCTTTCACCTTGTCACCTCGATGTGTTTCAAATCATGCAACATCTCCCTAGATAATTTCTAGTGAAACCCACATCAGTCCTTGGATTACAGAAGTGGCACATGCTCATCAAAAAGTGTCCCTCATTCATTTTACCTTACATAAAGTAGAAATACTATATGTACAGAATAGCTCCTTTTTTCAAGTTAAATCAGCTATGTGTATATATCCACACTGGTCTGCAAACACATACCAGAGAAGGCAAATCAGAAAACACATTTAGTATAACTAAAGGTCAAGCACACATCTGCAGGAAAAGAAAAAATAAAATGCATTTTTCCTGGTTTCTTTTTGTTACTAGACCATGGTTTAACTTATTTTGTTTAAAACATAACACAAAGAAAACTAAATTAAATCAGCACACTGCAAGGAAACTTTCAGATGCAATATTGGAAAAGCTTGAGAACATAAGCTGAAAACTACATAAAATTACAAGGGAAGAGAACATTCTGAACAAAAATGTAGAACGATTCAAAGACATAGAATGTAGCATTACTCCCCTGTTTTCCAGAGCTGACATTATATGGCAGGTAAATTAATAAATTGCTGGTGTTGGCAATGCAATAGGGATAGTCACTGAAGAACTTGTTACTAAAAAATTTTCCCAAGCTATTAATAGACCATCCACAAGCTTTCCATCTGTTTTTTCTGGAACAAACATATTCAGTGTGACTAATACAAGGAAAATCCCACTATCTTTTCTGGTTTAAATTCCCTAATGCTGTGTAGCATATTCAACTATTCCATGCATCAATCTCCTATTTAATTTACCAGCTGACAAAAATATATTAAATGAATTCACAGGAAAGAGGAACAAATTATTTTCAAGTGTATCATGAACCAGATGTTATTTATCTAAACAAAATTGGGAGAAAACATGGTAGCTGGGTGAAATAAATATGTACACTTTGGAATCCCACAAGACTTTATTATAGTTGATGATATAGCCTTCCCTCTGGCATTTTGTTCAACTTTGCTCGGAAAGAAATGGAGAAAAAGGTTCCAGGAATAGGCCATAAAATAGTTAGGAAGCACAGGTGAGAGAACAAATGTCCACGTGTTAACTAAGAGTAAGGACATTTCAACTTCCAGTTCAGGCAGTTTTTCACTCAAATTTGATCTAGACAACTGCAATAACTGGTTGTCCAAGAAATCTGTTCTTTCCAGAGAAGATCTTTAGGTAGCTGGAAAAGTCTTCTAAGTTCATGAAAAGAAAATTAATCAGTGTACTCTCCCAATACACAAAAGGCCTTCTGACAGCTGTAATGGAGGGATCATGCTTGTGGTAGTCAGGAAAGGAAGAACTGCTGCATGGATAGAGGGTAAGTGCATACTGTGTAGTAATTTACTGTGTAGTAAATTCTGAATGTACTGATGACAGAGTAGCCCAGAATTTTTGTAATTCCAAACTGATTTCAATCTTTGTCTCCAACAAAAACTACATCAGTTTTAATTGATTATATATTTTATTAAGAATAAATTAGTTGAGAAAAGAGAAGAGCCACACCATGAGGAACATTCCAGCACCAGTATATAAATAATGCTTAAGTTAGTAGCTACTTTCATACTCAGATGGCTAATTTGGCATGCAGTGACATGTAGTTATGCAAGACTGCACATACCAAGATGGTCAAACATACATGCAGCTAACCTCCATCCAAACAAGGATTCTCTTCAGAATAGGGATACTTCAGTGGGATGTAAGCCCTAAGTAATTCTGGTATCAGGTCTGCCCTTATGCACTCTAGAAGATGGTAACCTTAGCAAGGATGTTAAAGAGATTCATAAAAAAAGACAGAGGATGTAAAGGTCCACACTGAGATCCTTGGCAACCTCTTCCTTCAAGGTTCCTGTCATCCAACCAAGTGAGGCACAAGCCACCCCAACACCCCCGCAGTCACTGAAAGTGGGAAAGAATGGTCCCTGAAAAGATGATTACCTCTCATGCAAGGAAAGGTAGGTACTAAGATGGTCTTAACTGTGTGATAGTCATGATGATTGAGAAATCAAGGCCCTTTTAGAGAACCACTGAGTATTCTGTATTTGTCCTTGAAGATATAAATATGTATTTCTTTTTCAGAATGAGGCCTCTATTTTCCTACTTTTAGAACTACAAAGTGACATCAGAAATGCCTTTGTCTGTCAAAATGGATGAAATCCAGCCTGACTACTGGATGCCAAGGGGAAGTTCACTGATGAAGATTTTCATAGGGAAAGACCTCAAAAAAAAAAGATAGGATAGATAAATCACAAGACAGGTAAGTTATTAAACTGAACAGTACAATCTCTTCACAACCATCAAAATCCAAGAACCTATAAAAATGTACTCTCACCTCTTGTCAAAATATTCAGAGGCTTAAAGTAATGGCAAGGGCAACAGAAAAAACCAGCTCACAGCCTTCAGCCTGAATTTCCACCCTTCAGATATGTCATGGAGCTAAAAACTTAGATTTGCCACAGACTTGTCTATCCAACCTGAAAATGCTATTTTGCTCCTGTATTTGCCATTGCATGTTTGTTTATGACAAGGAGAGAATGACAACACCACAATTATTTGTTCATAATAACACAGTTTTGAAACTTACAGTATCTCCTGGGGACCCTTTTGCTCCTGGTTGACCTGGTGGTCCAATTTCACCCTGGTTTTTTTTTACATAAAGAGAAAAATTCTGTGACTAATGTATGTACACTTAACAATTTTTTTAATATATTCATTAATTATGCAGATTTAGTTAAGATAGCTTTGCAATGCATTATGAAATTAGTCTGGTTCCTTTTAAGTTATTCATTCCTTGTGCAATAGCTGAAATAAAACCTAATGAGAGATTTTCAAACATGCCATGAACTGTCTTCATTCTTTTGCATAAGGATTTGATGCCATAAAATCCCCACAATGAAAACTCTTCTCTAAGCCCGAACCCTTAGTCTGGAATGGGTATATATAGTACAAGTTTTAACAGTGTTTTGAACAACTAATAGTACCTTTTGTCCTTTTGCTCCTTGACTTCCAGGGATTCCAGGAATTCCCTAAGAAGGAAAAAGAAAACCTTTTAAATACATGAAGTAACTTCACCAGAAGTTTTTTAGCATTTGCCTAAATGATTCGTGTTCAAAATATGGGCAGGGAAAAGAAAAAAGCCAAACCAAAACTTAAAACAACCAACTACAACAAAAAAAATCCCTCAAAGCACCAAAACCACATAGGAGAAAGAGCTTCAGCTGGAAACATTCCCCATTGCTTTTGTTCCAAGAGTCCATGTCTGCTGCTGGGCAGGCTCATATGCATTTGCTTGCCCAAAACCCATGACTGACACAGGGAGAGAAACCACTTTATATTATACATAAGATTTCCTACATAAGTTAAAGCTAAAGCCCTGGTCAATGGGATGATCAGCATGACAGATCATATTTTCTTATCTAAAATACAGTGACTTTACAGAGATAGAGTTTTATTTGATGTACACTAGCTTCTACCTCCACAAATACTTGAAGATCTCTGCCATTTCCTCAGCGTCATTGCTCATTCTGGTCTACATTATATCTCACCCTGTTCTTACAGCGATCCTTTAACTGAACACAATTCAGGTTAAAACAAAACTCCATATATTCTTAAAGCTGAACTCTACATCCAGTTAGTCTACTTTTTCTCTCAAGTAAAAACTATTCAAATTTGTTGGACAGACAATGCTCTTATTTGTATCATAATTAATCTGCAGCAAGAATTTGGCTTACAGACTTTACATTTTAATCTAATATTGAAAATAATATGATGTAGTGAAGACAAGAGGACTGTTCTAGACACCACCAAAACAAATGCATTCTATGGGAAAAAAATAACATGAATGTAACAACCATAACCCGATAGTTTCCATATGGATTACATCTGTGCAAAAGATAGTTTCATTGTTTTGCAGTTTACACCCAGTTTTAGGAAATAATAACCCCAGCAAGCAGAGACAGTTCATTGGTCAATGGCATATGAGTTAACAATTACATCCTGAGCATTTTACAGACCATGAAAATTCCAATGTATCTAGCATTAAAGGAAGAGATCCAACAACGTAATAAAAATAATTTGAAAATAATATCTCCTACTGAGACTTCTACTCACATTATATTACTAAGTCTTCTTGCTTAAATTTTGTCCAAAACCTTCTTAGATCTTTTGCACAAATAAAGAGATGGAAAATATGGCATGTTTGTCACTGCATTTAGAAACTTCCAGACCCATCTATGAGTTCTCAGTATAATTACTTAATAGAAGCATTTAATAGAATTATAACATTTAATAATTCAGTTATTTATTTCTGTAGCTGCAAAATATAAAGCAAACTTTTAAGTGTCTGTATGTGTAATACAAAACAGAATTTCATATATGTTGAAAAAACATCCCACTAGGCAGCAACCTTCTTGTCCTGAAAGAATGTACCTAAACATTCCATAGTTATATTTCTATGCAATTTGGAGGGCTCAGAAGACAGTTCCACACAGTTATCCAACACAGCAAATCATTTACCATGATATAAGAATGCCTAGAGGAAGAAACACAATGTCCTGCTGAGCTGTGTTGATCTTTCTTGGTTAAAATAATTTGCTGGTACAAGACATTTAACTTTTTATCAGTGACAAATAAAGATAAAACTCCAAGAACAACAGCTGTAAAACTAAGTTTTATTTCCTTTCCCCCCCCACCCTTTTTTTTTGCTTTCTAACTGATCCTGAACTACTGAAGTACGTGGAACTTAGGCCCTTAAGTCAGTGAGAGCTGATCCAGAACCTAAAAATTCTGTCATGGTTCATTGACATTCACTCAGCTAAGAATGACTCTATCACTTATGCTGATGTAAGTGATTTCCAGAGTACACAGAGCGGTGATTTCAGTTACTCTCCATGTGTCAGCTGGCATAAAAGGAGAAGAATGAAGTGGCTAATTTTGTCAGAAAGAGTGAGTATTTCCCACTAGGGTTTTTTTTTTTCCTTTTTTGTATAGCTTCCATAGTTCAGTAATTACAAAGACTCATTTCTATAGGATCAGCTCCAGAATACCTAAAAAATAAAAATTGCTTTCCTTCTCATTATCTACCCCAATCTATTACTTCCTTTTACATGGATAATCTCTGGCTATGCCAATTAGAATTCTCTGCACTTTCTCAGAAGACAAGGTTAAAAGGTAGTTTAGATATCACGAGTTTCTTACCTAACTTCTAAGTCAAAAGTCAAATCAAGTTTTGGAAATGTGTCTTGTTCCCAAACAGAGATCTCATACACAACACAAATCCTCAAAATCACAGCATCTTTTTGTTGGCCCCATGAGTAATAGGACATTTTTAACAGGAAGTTAGGTTTCTAATAAGATGACATAACACTAACTAAACAGTCAAAGAAACCTTACTTTAATTATCAAAAAATGCATTCTTACTTTAAAGTACGAGGCAAAGCAATTAGCTTTACTCCATTTGTAAGACAAAAATGTAAATTTTTGAAGAGTATATTGCAACTAAAATTATCACAAATGCCTGTGTTTAATCAAAACTTAATAGGAAACACATTCATCATGCAATTTTTCTGCCACTAAGGGAAAAAACAATGTTTGGAACTGCTACAAGTGGGAAAACTGCCACCCACTGGGAGTAATAAAATCAATGCTGTGGAATAATTCATGATTCAGAGGCCTATAGAAAAAAAAACTGCCTTTGGGGATGTCCTTTGCAAAGCTCTCAGGCACATTTTGTTCATTTGAAAAGAAGTTGTAATTCTAACTTTTCTTTTTCCTTGTCTTTCCAGAAAATTCAAATTAAATGGTTTGTATATATCACACATGCAGTTATAATGCCAGTAGAACATGGCATTATATTTCTAGCCAGAATAGCTAAAAATCAAACCATCTACTGTGCTTTCCTGATTTCTGTCCTTATATGAGTTGGAGCATCTCTGTACTTCTGAATCAGGTAATCTGTGCCCCTTTTTCTTTTACATCACACTTCATATAAGGTTTATTCAGTGTTTCTTCATATTTAAGAATTAAGGTAATTGCAAGCACTGCCTCAGTTCTGTCAGCATCATCAATCTGACTTTGTCAATTTCCATTAGCTCATTCTAAGGTCTTCCTCCTGTATTTGAAATTTTCCCTTAAATGGGGAGTCTCCCCTTGCCCCAAAAAAGCCTGTAATATTATTCATTCTTTTTGCCTTAATTAGAAAGTGCTATAACCACATGAAATTTAAAGCCAGCAAGATACTCTAGCGAATCTAATTCCTTGGTTTGAAGTCATGTTTATTCTAAAATATTCTCAACTGCAGTTTTATCACACGCTGCCGAGTTTGTGCCTAAAACCTAATGTGATCATGTACTAGTCCAGCAGTTAATTAAGATGTTTTGAGACTGGGTAAGGACTGCTGTCCTTACCCTTTATTCAGCCTCTGTTGCTTGTTTAATAATTTATCTTCCATCCTGTGTCACTTATGCATACCTAGAAGGCTGTCAGCTTCCTAAGCTCTGGTTAGACCTGGGGAGGCTCTGCAGGGTAACCCCAGGACCTAAAGTGACATTTGAATGTCATGTAGATAATTGAAATAATCTCTAGTGTCACTGAAGGTGCTGTGGGATAGCAGATCGACCCTCTGAAAAAGATGTCACTCTGCTCTAAAAACTGTTGTGCATGCCAGATGCTGCAGTTGTCCTCTTACAACTCCAATGGCCCTTGGTGCCCAAGCCCAGGCAGCCAAACCCCACACACCCTGATGGCTACTTCTGCCTCAATATCATCGCAAAATAAAGTATGCAACTTGGTATGCAACTAAATCCCTGGATGCAGTCTTCTTCAGCTGCATCCCACACAGCCTGGACTACAGAACACCCAAAAGCTTTAATTTGTTTCCATTGTCATGATGAATCTCAATTATGACAGTTATAAAATTCTGTACAAATATTCTATTTTATTACAGTTTTAGCAATTTAAATAAATCTTCCATTCTTTGATAATATCTGGCAGATACAATGGATTTAACTGTAAGAGGAAAATGTTTTCACAATCCCTGGAAAAATTTTCCTGTAGCTTTCATTAATCATGAGGTGTCTATTTTTGTTTTGGATTATATTAAACAGATGGATTTTCTTCCATGCAGTCCTACAAAAAAAAGTCCATTAAGGAAATTGCCTGAGGCCTTATATACAGTTTAACTAGGTGTAAGCATTTTTACTTAAGACACAAGTTACATTTCTCTAAATATTTCCCACTTATTCTAGCTAGTACCATGCATTATTTGCATCCCCCTGATGTTTAGCTTTATGCTTGCAAACAGCAGAAGAAACCACACAGACCTTTTTCCAGAAAAAAACAAAATCTATTTTAGTCTTAAAATGAGTGTGTATTAGCTTATTCTAGTCTTTATTCACTGCTACTGTCTTTAATATTCCCCTTTCTTCAGTGCCTTATAGGACAGGGTGCCCTATTATGGAAAGTAGTAGTTTCTAGGCTACAGGTAACACATGCATTACCATAAAATTTCATCTCTTCTCTGGAAGATGTGAAATTGGAGAGTATTTCCAAAAGCTCTTCTGTCATGAGCAAACTGCTTTGCAGTCAATTCCCAAGTAGATGTAGAAAACATGAGTATAATTGTCTTTATTATCTTATTTTCTTCTGATAAAATGATGGCTTTTTTAGCATATATGAGTTCTATGACTTATGTTTCAATCAAATGGTTCCTTCCACTCTGAAAAATCTGCAATTCTGATCCTGGGAAGGCCCTAAAGGACATTACATGAATTATAGCAATAGAACAAGATACTCAAAAGATATCTATCTATCCACATGTTCCCATGATCCCTTTAAACACCTGAAAAATACAACTCCTTATGTATTAACTGATCCTTACTAGAAAAAGACTACTTGATGATACATGAGAGATTTACTGGAGGCATGCAAAAAAGTACAAGTCGAGCCATAATTTGCATGAAAGTACAACAGTCAAAACACTTTTAAAAAGATTACAGCAAATCCTTGATAATCCTAACAGAATGAAAGACACAAACCAAATTTGGATAATGTGTAAAACTGGAAAAGAAATTCAGTGAAGCCGAATCTGCTACTACTGAGTAGTTGCAAATGATTAAAGAAGAAAAAAGGGCTAAAGACAATCATTCCCACAGACATAATGACTATCCACCAGACTAGCATAGAAACTTTAAATTGAGTTCAGGAAAGGAAAAAGCATTACCAAGATCTTTGCAGTTCAGTTTTCAAACACTTTTTTGGCAAATCAGTTATTAGCAATAAAACACACATGTTAAACGTGGAACAAAGTAACCCCTATTGCACTGCCAGCAACACAAACCTTGGAAAACTATAATCTGAAAGCTGGAAATACTAACAGAAAATGAGAACTGTGTACATCTTGTCACAGGCTGAAATTGGTGTTACTCTGTTTCTTGTAAAGAACCCTCAAAAGAATATGAGCATCAGACTTGCCAAATCTTCAGGGATCCAAAGGTGGGCAGGCAAAATTGAATTCCCAGTCCTGCGGGTGACACCATGATGCCCTCCCTGTGCCTATCATGCCAGCACCAGCCTTAGAGACTATGAAAACCAACATCCAATCTGTCTAGAAATCTTACAGACTTAACACTGACAAACTGACCCATGTTTGATGCTTACACTGCAGAACTGAACTTTCAGCCACATCTCTTTCCCATAGTAAGGAACCACTCAGTTAAATTAGCAGTAAGTTGAACAACAAATCATGGTTGGTTTTTTTTGTTCTTCCATATGGTGGATTCTGTGAAATTGATCACAGAATGTAACAAAAGCAAACAGTAAAACTGTGTTCCAAAAGGGATTGTAAAACACCTAGAGAATTGGTCCATTGCTGGCTATTAAGCAGGATGGGCCATCCTGAATTTTTGGCTAAGAAAGTCCCAAAAGATCTGACAGACAGAATCTGGCAGTAAATAACAGGTGAAAAAAAAGGTAATTTTCTATTTACCCCTATCCATTCCCAGAGAAAAAAAAATCTGTGATAATTCCTGTACTCTAAGTCTGTTTGGCAGTTGTTACCTGTTTAAGAAATAGCAAAGAAAAGTTGGAGCAAAGACTGGGACAAAACCCTTCCAGACAACAAAAAAAGAAAATCACACTTTGACTCACTCAGCAATCACAAAGACCAAATTTCATTCCTAAAACTGACTTCTGAAGCAAAAATTAATTTTCACAAGAGGCAAAGGTTGTTTCTTAAATGTTTTGTAATATTAGCAGAAAAAATTAGCTAAACCTTGTAAATAGATTTAAATTTAATCTGCTTAAAGATTTGGGGGGTTTGTTTTCTTTTGCTATGGATAAGAAACTAGACTGTATTCTGACAAGACTTTCCTTAGCCTCAATTCACAGTAATTTTAATATGTAAGGATTAAAAAAATGAGAACACTTACTATACAAAATTTCACAAAATTTTCTAGCCCTGTATTTACTTGAGTGCTTGAGACTTGAGTCTCAGCCTCTTAATTTCACATTTAAAGCTCTTTGGGGATAAGACTGCCCTAAACTGAGGTGAACCAACTGATCTCAGTTACAAAACTATCTTTCTCATCTTTATAGCAAGAATGTTGACTAGAACCAATACTAATGTGGTTTCTCTCATGAAAGGATTTTTTAAGGCTCACAAACACTGCAGATCTCCTTTATTTAACTTAGCTGCATCTTTTCCTTACTTTACACTACAAAGTATGTGACAATCTCTCTTAAACAAGTGGCATGCCCCTGCACAAGAACAATGCAATGCTATTGATCAAGAACGACACGCAGAAGCAACGTACAAAGTAACTAATCATTTTGACAGTCCACCTACCACCTGAGCACAAAAGTAACAAAGAAACCCTGCTGTAAGTTGTTTGCTTGTTTTTCTCTTGCATATTTTCTGGAGGGCTTAAATTAAAATAACTTTAATTAATATAAATATCTAAACTAAGACAGTCAAAACAAAAATAACCCCTTCTATTTGATTTATTGTATTTAATGATGGATTGAATGCAGATATCAATTTAATTTAAGAAAGAATAATATCAAAGAAATAGACTAAATATTTCTACTTGACTGTATGAGGTGAAATGAAAACCATTCTGGGTAATTCTCAGAGTGCAGGCTGTAGATTGTTGCCAGATACAGCATGTAGAGCTCTCAAGCAGTTACAGCTAGAGTGCTTTGTTTCACCACAGTTCTCTGACCACAGTTCTCAAGGCAGGTGTAACTCAGACCTTTTGAGGATTCAGGTACAACAAATCTTTTCTCTGGCTTGTCCTACATCGAAAAAGAACGAAAAATAGCAAGAAAACTGACTAACCATTACTACTCTTTTGCAGCTGGATCAGAGGAAGGAAAGTAAAAAATCCTCTTGGTAAACTTCCATGGTTATGTAACTTACATAAACATGTTGCAAAGCATAGAATAAAACAGTAATGTGCAAATTAAATCAACTGTAATTATAAATATTTGTGTCTGCTACATTCTGACTGATTGTCTTCTTCATTCATACTCTACTCTCTATGTTCAGTTTCTAAGTGTAGCAATTAACTGGGGGAAGTTTCTGTTTGGTCTTCAGAGCCACTGGAAATTCCATCAGATATTTACCTAAGTCATAAAATACTAATTCTTAGTGTTCACACTCTATTAGGAAAGGAAGATTTTAAATTGGTACAACACATTTGTTAGAGGTGTTTCTACCTCTATGTCCACACAACAGCAGCAAGAGGGAAGGAATGCTGGCATCTATCAGCATAGGAATTAGTAAGAAAAGTGCCAGGGTAGCCATAAAAAAAGTCACTTCAGCATACAAGCAGAAAACAGTACTCTGAGTACCATTTGTAACTAATTATAACATATGTCATTCATGTCCACAATGGGTTTACAGCCAGAGCTCATTTCATATTTTCTTACAACTTTTAAAAATTTCCCTTCATTAATATTACATTTATAAAACAGTCTTAAAGAAATGTCAGCAGGGTGTGCCACCTCTTCTCTACTTGATTTTCCAAAATTATCAAATTTAAAATGACATTAACTGAAAAAAATTATAAAAATACTTTCTCAAGTCTCTGGAGATAAAATAAAAACAAAAATATACTATAATTATAGAAAATTAATATAGTTAATGTAATTGCACTGTGTGAGGAATAAATTTAAAAATTAGAAATCATGATGAACAGTCAGAAAGTGTGAATTAAATGGGACAGAACTGCTAGCTTTACAACTTAGAAATGCAGGCATTATTTTCCAAACTGCATTAGGTTAGTGGGTCCAAGTTTATTACAGCATTTATTGTGGCTCCAGTCCAGACTGAATTCAATGGGAATCTTTCCATTGACTTCAATACACTTTGGATCAGCAACGATGTTGTCATGTCTTATATCATTTCTGTCAACTGGAAATAATAAAGTAACTCAGATTAACCTGCCTGAAGTTCTACAAGTCCCTTAATTACCTGTTTCAATACAGCACTGTTCTCATATTTATCTTCTTAACAGCAATTAACTCTTCTGTTATTATAGTATGGAATGAATTTAGTTAAAATAACTTGTCAGTCAGAATGAAGATAACCTGGGTTGAAAATAAAGTCTGCTAAAAATACATACACCTACCTAGAAGTTATACTTGACAGGAAAACCTGCATTCAGTCTAAACAATGTGTTTGAGCTTACAGCACTATGTAATTAACAAATGACTGCTGAAATTATTGTGTGGTCAAAGCTGTCATCTCCCCTTTTCTCAAGTGAGAACAAGACTAACAACATCTGTTATAGTAGCTTAAGCACTCAGAAAGTCATCAGCAAGACTCTGCCCTGTCTACTTCGACAATTTAGAAGGAATAAAGAAACAATACTAAAAAGTGCATTCAACTAACTTGTAAAGAAATGATGATGCATGGCATATACCTAGCAAAATCATCACTATCAGCTGTTTATGTATAAAAAATCACCCCATCCAAACAACACTTTTTTTTTAATTTACAGGTAAAAGCCATAATTTTCATAAAAGAAATAGGTGTTCTTTTGAGACCTGCAAGACATCATTTGCAGAGAAAATGCTAGTCCTTACATCCCTTACGACTATAATGCTGACACCTTTGAAAAGCAGGCCATCAGAGTTCAGCTCCCACTTTTGAGGCACCTCAGACTAGTAGAAAAGCATGAATATCAGATCAGAAACTAATAACTTTGATAGACTCACACCAACCACTTTGTTGAGTCTCCTGATCATTTTTCTCCTAAAAACTGAAAAGAAATAATTTATTTTTATATACTATTTACAAAGAGAGCACTATTTTGGAGCAGTGCACTAAAAGGTGATATAAAATCTGCATGAGTATTTAGTGCTCTATGAAATATTTCCACAAGAAATTCACACAGCGCATGACATTTTGAGCACTGGAAATACAAGAGGACCTTTATGCTTTAATCTACGAAGAGATTAAAAGTAGAAATAAAATAATCAGACTAGGTGCATAAAAAAATAAAGTAAACTTTCAGAAAGGAATTTTTTCACAAGGCTTACTACACAGATATATAATAGAGTTTTTAGGTTGGCTTTTATCCTAAGTATTTCGTAACTCAGTATGTAAATGCAAATACAAGACACAAATGTTGAGTAAATAGCATCTTAGTAACTAAAATTGGTACAAACCAACATAACATCAACATAAGGTGCATCAAGCAAAACATTACGTGACACAGAGAGGAAAACAATAGTAACCAAAAAAACCCAAACTTTGTTCTGAATACTACTATATTACTAAGTCAAGAATTTTCTTTCTTGTCCTGTTTCTATCAATCTCAGCATAGCTATTAGATGCAGCAAAATTACATTAACTTTACATTTGCTTTCCAAACACACAGGATACCTGGCTATACCAGTTTGTTTTCAGGATTTCTACTTTATGAAGAAAATACAACTTCTGTTGTACCTTGTAGTGTATTTTGAACATGTTTCAAAAAGAATTCTGCTACCATTGCCTAGCATAAGACACATGTTTTTTCAAAGAATATACTGATCTATATCTGGCATTCCTGATGCAGTTACAAAAGATCAATAGACAAACCAGGAGTACAGGTATAAGCAGCAGGAGTCAGGTCAAGAGCTGAAAGTCATGTTCTGCTGCTATCACTGGCACAAACGAGGCCACATCTGAGGGCTTGCGATGTGACCTAAATATTGAGACAAAACTCTACCATTTTAAGTGTTTGCAGATGTATTTCTGGAGAGTAAACATGAGCAGTTGCAAATGCTCAGACATATTACTTGTGGCAGGAGAGCATATGCTAGGCCTAGGAGAGTGCTATAAATGTCCTGCCAGCTTTACCCACAAGGACTCACTTCAGAGCTCTCATCTGCATAATTGCAAACACAAGGAGCTTTCACTGAAACTCAGTTCTGACAAAACCCTACCTACGTTAAAAAGGACAGTCAGGCTGAAATTAAGCTCAAATAAATATTGATTTATTCTATAGACATTTGGCCCCTCAAAAAAATGTATTTATCAAAACAGCCTGTCACCAGTAAGATAGGTGACTAGCCATTAAACTACTCAAGTGACAGCATGGCCTATTTTTGTCATCAGGAAAATGAGTTGGATTACTACCTTTACTAAATCCTGTCTAAATTATTCTGTCCTTACTGTCACATGTTATTCTACAGAGTGGGTAGAACTGGGATAGCCTGGTTAACTGAAGTTCCAAAAAGTACTACTGAGGGAAATCCATCACATCGCTTGAAATTATTTACTTCACTTTACAACCTATTTTTTCCTGTTTGTAACTTTGGGGATTAATATAATAATATATCAGAAAGTATTCCATCCAAAAAATAACCACACATCTCAAAGGCTGGCGGCAATGGGAGTTCCGTTCACCTGTGCTCTCCATTCTAGACAGTTACTCCTTAGATGTTGTCTCAAGATACATTCATTTCACAACCATGCTACTTTTCTTTGCTAAAGCAAGAGGGATCATAAGATGCCTATTTTTAAAATCATCAACTTAACAAATTAAGCCATGTCTAACACTAATGTGGCTGAATGGAAGAAATAAAGACTGTCTGCACGTATGTTTGTGTGGGTGGGGTATCCACACTACCTGCTGAGCTGTCCCAGGGCCACAGCTGCATGTGGCTGGTTAATGATATAGAGTCATCCAGCTTCAACTGCATCATCCAAGGCTTGCCTCCTGCTTAGGCAGCCTAATTGGCTGTCACAGGGATGGCACAGCGCAGGTCAATCCCTCTCTTCCACAGCAGTGCACTAACTAGGAGGGTATCCCACCACAGAAGATCACACTGGATTCCACAGAAGGGGAGTCGAGAGGAGGTACTTACACATTACATATCAAATTCTCATTGGGGGAACAACAGAAACAACAGAAACAGTAAGTTGCACAAGACATCAGTCTCAGCCCCCCAAATCCAGCTCACTTTCCAACAGGTGAAAGTCAATTATCCTCTACTCAAATAGAGGACCTATTTATCTCACAGCTGAGGACAGTTTTCATTTTCCACTACCCAAACACACACTTTTACCACAACGTTGCTGCACTGCTCTGCTCTTTGCTCCTCCTCCAGGCCCTAAATAGATGGTGTGTTTGCACATGCAGGATGGTGCTTCGTCAGCAATAAAGGCAGATGAGCAGGGATGACTCAGTGTCTTACATTTCCTAATGACCACCTTGAGGCAATTTCATGGTCAGCATGGAGACTTTCAGCTCTTCAGAACCTCCACCAATTATAAATGAAGCATACAATGCAATCTGGCTTGCCCAATTAGGATTGTTTACATTTTTTGGTAGTTGTTTATATTTTGGAAGTCTCCCTCTATTATTTTGTGGTGCTTTTTAAAGACTTCTCAGGGCTTTTAATGTCTTAAATCCAGCACTTCATTATGGTTTTAAGCAAAATTATGGGACTTAAGTGATGAGTTTATATTGCTGTTTAAAATATATTTTGATGTTCTGTAGTAGATACAGTTCATATTTAACCAGTGCTATCACACTAGAAAGAGAGCTGTTAAAGTATTAAATATTTAGTTTTCCTGTAGGTCAGAAATGCCTTTTCCCTTCCACTTAAATTAATTTTGTTAAAAATCATAATGACCAACTAACATTTCTTTTGTAAAAACAAAAAGACACAACACAAGGCTAGGGACAATAACATGACACATTTTTATCTCAACACATTTGCTACGGTGTACCAACTAACAATATACAAAAATCCCCTGTATTTTATGACATTTAATTAACATTCACTTTCAGTCTGTCTTACACACGAAGATACCACAGGCTGCAAAAGGTTAAAACACCTTGCAGTTATTTGGGGCAGAAAAAGAGGAAAAAATAAAGCCAAGGGAGGAATTATGTGTGTTTTCCACTTAAACCAGACAAGTGGGAAGAAAATCTCTTGGGAATGATTTCTTAGTGTTTTGCAGTCCACTCAAAATGTTTTAGGCGGTTTTGGTGAATATATAAAAAAATTAACTGAAAAAGTCTGAGAATTTTTCAGTTGGAATAGTTATTTCTAGCTCCTAATTTTCAAAACTCTCTACCAGATTTGAGTATCATGTAACTCCTACCATTACATTCAATACCACAAAATTTCTGACTGTATAAAGCTGTATCTCCTTATCTTACAATTCAGAATGTAATTCATCTTTAAGGCAGTGTTCCACAAACTGAACTCCATTTACTGCTCTTGGCCCACAGAAGAGTTACTGATGGTTTGAAGACAGCTGGCTGTGTCTCAAGATATCACCCAAAGCTGATATCTTGGCTCATCTGCTTACAGCAGTCTGCTGGCCTTAAAGAGCCAAATGAGGAAACAAGGAGGAGAAAGATTAGATCTCAGATACAAAGAGGAGGTAAAATGAGCTGCCCTGAGGTGTTCTCCAAATACCAGTAGAGGAACAATGTCTTTGGAATGAAGCAAAACAAAAATGAAGCAGAATGGTCTCCAGCTAAACAAGAAGAGAGATGCAGATAATGTGGTGTAAGAAGATGAAGGGAAGTAAAAGGCCAATAAAACTGGACAAAGGAAAGGGGGTAGACAGTGAAAAAATAGACTTTAAAAATGCCATTGACAAGTATATGAAAGAAGATACACCATGTAGCAGAAAGAAGAGTTAAACCCATCCAAAATCTTTCCTCATGTAAGTAATTATTAATATCTAACTATACCAAAACATCAAAAGGAAAGAAGTGAATAATGAGACAATTTTATAACAATATATATATGTTATAACATATATATATGTTATATATATATATATATAACATATATATATTATGTTAGACAATTTTATAACATATATATATGTGTATCTTAGTATATATACTGAGATATATATATCTCAGTATATATACTAAGATACACAAGAGCAATATGGTTAAGAATCTTTAAAGGCATCTTTGACTTTAAGGCCTTGTTTATTCCTTTTAATTAAACCACATTTAAAGATGAACAGCAGAAAATAAACAAGCACTTTAAAAAATGGACATATCAAACAATTTAAATCAATATGAATTAAACATGAAGTATAATAGCCATTAACTAAAAAAAAAAAAAAAGACAAAACCCAGCAAAACTAACAAATCAGTACATAAGGATATGTTAGCAATTTAATCACTTACAGGCTCTCCTCGATGTCCTTCTAGGCCTGGAGATCCAGGCTGTCCAACTTCTCCCTTTAAAATAAAAAAGACTTCAGAAAACAACCTTATTTGCATAATAAAAATAGTTATTTTAATTAGTAAATTATATTTTTAATGTAAGTAAAATTTCAAACCAACATACATCGAGATCTCACCAAACACCTCTTAACAGTTTAGGACACAGCAAGAGGTGTCATCAATCCAATATTCCCTCATGCTGTGCCTGGCATCTGTCAGTTTGCAAAAAGAGGTCAGAGGCAATTTTCTTTTCAATCAGAGAAGCAATTTCTGGTTGAAAAAAGTGCATGAAACAATAATAAACTGCTAGTGTCTAATTTTTAGTACAAGTAATAGTATGAAAAAATATTGCAAAGCATTTCAGAATACAGCAGTACCACAAATGATCAAATCTTTATGTCCTTACTTGAAGTATGTATAACACTCAAGTTTTCTGAGAATGTGAATAATTCCAGAAATAAAACACATACAAGAAAGTCAAAGATATATATATATAGGAATTGAAGTAACAATGGGTAGCATCTGGGTTTCAAACCATGTTTTTTCCACATTCTTTCCCAAAATGAATATTGTAAAATCCAGGAAAGCTCCAACAGAAATTTCCTTCAAAGAGAGCCTGTTTGTTTACAGGCCCAGAACTTGATTACAGACCCAGAATGAAGCAATGTTTTATAGCAAGCAGATGTCGAAGTCAGGCTAACAAAATGTTCAAATGAAGGATATGGCTTCTATTAACTACTATATTATAAAATTAATAAAAATTAATGAGCATATAATATTTTTTGTACTACAATAATTAAGAAAATAGTCCAGAAAATATCTTTTAGTTTAAATATACATATGTTCACACAACATACTGAATTCTCTGTATATTGTTTACAAGCATAAAACAGATAAAGATACTCTCCAAACTCATGCTTTAGCAACATAATGCTTCACTCTGAATTGCCACCAGTGACAGTTAAAATTTTATGTTTAATGTTAACTGTGACTATTACATGTCCATATAATCAAATACCAGAGAAGAAAAAAGGTCAGGTATCTAATATTTTTTCTACATTCTACAGTACCAGAGAAGGAATTTTTCTTCTACCTTAGCAATGATAACTAATGTATGTGTATATATACATACATATATATATATATATATACATATCTCTCTCTCTATATATATGCATTTACATGGAAAATAAGGGAGGATTCATTTGAAATAAATTCCTGGAGACAACCAAGCTTATATCACAGATAATGGAAGCCTGGTTGTGACAATTGATGGAGGATTGATTCAGCTGACCAGAACTGAATTCCATTGCCCACACATGGACATTTGGTCATATTTGAGATACCCAATGGTATCTTGTCTATTCCCACTCCAGAAAGGCACTGGCTTTCCACAGGACTTATGTCATATTTTTCAGCTCTCTGAGGATATTTTGGAGACTAATGCATTTCAAATGCACCAGGGTTTTTTTAGGTATACAACTAAACTGGTACCTACAAGGCTGCCTTCTCTGAGCTGAGCTGCCCTCCAGAGTCAACTGGCACTACCCTGGATCCACCTCACTGACAGCTGCTGCCTGGAAGGTTTTAGGTCTCTCACAGGTTTTGTGTCATATCTCCCTGCTGCAGCAGATGTCACAGATATGCCAGCTGCATACCCAACTGCTCTAGACAAGCATGGTCACAAAATGGAAGACCCAGGTCTCCAACTACAGTAATATGAATGAATTTAGACAAATGCACTCGGAAGTACACTTGCATTTTTGGATACTGAAGTAACATTAATCTTGAGCAGCCCTAGATAATTTCATTATTATTTAAAAAATCTTATAGGAACAAAGCTGCTGTTGAAAGACTCCTTTAGATCAATTCAATTGAGCATTTATATCACATATTATTAAAATCTTTTTTCTGTGTACTTAAAACTGATACTGCTAAAGTTTATGTTTTCACAAATTAGAACAGTGCAAACAACAACTTGGAAAGTAAAATGTCCAGTGAGCTCAAAGACTGCAATACATTATAGAAATACCAGATACTGTTGTTTTATTACAGCAGACACATACTTAGTTGACTTGAAAGACTGTTCTACATTAAATATGAACAGCACTGCATAGTTAAGAGAATATAAACACAAACATTAATCTGATACTGAAGGTACTTTCCCCTAATTTTCCTGCAGCTCCCTCAAAAGCAATTATGTTCTCCATCTATACTTGGATATAAATATCTTTAACAGATTCATAGAGTTAGAGAAACACAAAAGAATAAGAGAGATAAAGTAAAAAAAATCTCTAATGATCACTAATACATTCTTAATGAAAGCTTTGCTTCTGCTCACAGAACAATTGAAAACAATTACATCTTCTCATTGCTGCAGTAAATTTCCACATTTCCCACTAAAAACATTATTTGAATTTCCAGTAATTCTCCACAGAATAAACTGTTTAGACCACAAGAAATACTACTGAAGCTTTTATCAAGGTATTAATATGCCTTTCTACATACCTTGAAGCCAGGACTGCCCGGTAGTCCATCTTTCCCATTTCTGCCAGGGTTTCCCTGGGGCAACATTTAGCAGTAATCAGTAGGTGAATTAACAAGAAAAAGCAAAAGACAAATCATCTTCAGAAAACTTACAGATCGTCCAGGCATTCCTGGAAACCCTGTATCACCCTTCTCTCCTTTTGATCCCTGAGAAAAACAGCAAGAGAAAAGTAAGCAGTGCTCAATGTTTATGCTGCAAATTCAGTATATTTAACCTATAACTCGTGTATGTTTTTTCTTATTTTGAAAATGTACGGAAGATCTGTTTCTTTCTTAACGTATGCAGTTGTGAATTAGTAACTACAACCCCATTACAGAAACAAAAATATGCTTCAAACTATAGAATTGCTAACACAGACCCTCTTTAAAACTCTATACTAAAAACATGAAGAAAGTATAATGACAGGTGAAAATACAGCAGTTGTCATTGGATGGCCAAAATATACCCTGTGCTTTATTTAAATTACAGATTAAAGTATCTCTCTTCCCATCTGCTATCAGCCTCACTCCTGTCATGTGCTCCTCTCCTCACTGCCCAAACTCCTCTCCCTCTCTCGTTTGGTTATCGTACATCTATATTAAAAAACATTGACTTCTTTGCAATATAATTATTACCCATGCCCCATATATGGTGTGTTACCCCACAGACCTATTTACAAGAAATGGATTTTGTGCTATGTGAAAATTAATCACACCAATCCACTAAGATAATAAAGACAGTTCTCAAAATATCCAAATAAGCAGAGCCTGAGTAAAGACCCCTCTAACTTGCTCCTTACTTCCTATCCCAGGAAGGAGGGAAGCTTAGCCTGGGAAAAAGTAGTGTGGAGGAGAACGGGATTTAGTTTTTCCCCTTTTTTTCCCACTATGCAAACTTTTTTTAGTTGTCAATAAATTAAATTAATTTTCCCCAAGTAGCCACAGTTTTCTCTGTGACAGTAACTGCCACGTGATCTCTCCTATCTGGACCCACAAGCTTTTCCGTATTATTTTCTCCCTCTATACTGATGAGAAGGGAGGATAAGAGAGGTTCTTGGGGGTTTGCACCAGGCAGCCAGTCAAGGTCACCCCATCACAGATACCAACAGCATTTTGCTTTAATTTAGGATTATAACGTCACTTGCCTTTTTTCCGTATATTCCTGGCACTCCTTGATCTCCTTTAGGACCCCTTTCTCCCTAGACAAAATGTACATGAACAAGTTAATTTCCAAAACAGAAATAGTTATATAAAGATATAGATAGATAGATAGATAGATGATAGATAGATAAATATAAAAACTTTGCATGAATGACAGGCACATAGAAGGCAAAGAGCTCCATGTGATATAAAAAATATGCTCAAGACTTAAATGCAAATCCTGAATTTGCCCAGCTTTCCTAGAGAAGCCAGAATGTCCAACAGAGATGATGAGACAATCCCCATGCTTAATGCTTCATGCTTCTACTTTCCATAGAAGGCACTTTGTGATTCTCATTGCTTCAATATAGGTAGGAGCATAAGTGAAAATTCAGTTCCTTGAAAAGGGCTAGACTTTTCTGAAGACCTTATTTGAAGAGTTAAAAACACAAATTTGGAAAAAGTAAGAAGTAACTTCAGTTGAGTACAAACATAGATGGGCAAAAGATATGGGGGAAATTGTTTTGGGGAATACACACATAAACTGAAATCACAGAGAGAGACCAGAACTGTCCTTCAAAATGCTGTCACTCAAGTGGAATTACATGAAAATAATATAATTGTTTTTATTTTTTTAAAAGAATTCTCTAAGTAGCAGCAAAATCAAATTAATTAATATAAAATCCCATAGACCAGAACAGAAATGGAAAAACGGGTGGTTTCTATTGTTTGATATCTATGCAATGAAGTGCCATGGCATGTGTCTTCCCTAAATATCATCTTCATATCTATTAATTTTAAGTAATTCATCAAATGCTCTGACGTAATATTGTATATGGACTGATTTTCCCTTTAAATTAAACTACAGAGCAATCTGAAACACAGGAATATTGTAACAAGAAATATTTAATTTCAACCTTTGGTGCTGGCATCCCATGTAATCCAGGAAAACCAGGTAGTCCACTGTCACCCTGAAAGAGCAAACATATTTTAAATCCTTGTATCAAAATAGTGGTAATATACTATAAAATGTTCACATTCTTGTGATCAACAAATAGTGGAAAGATGCAATATATCACTGTATCAACTTCATAACATTGGTGTAATGAGTGATAAGTATTTTTTGATCTTTAAACAAGATTCATTACATAAAAGGTTTAATCACTAAATTTTAGACTAAATTTACTGCAATTTTTTAATGTCTTAGGGCGGTTCAAAAGTAGCAATTAAATTTTACAAGATGAAAAAAAGCTCTGAAAATCTCTGTAGGAGCTATGATAATTCTACAACCCTTCCTAATTCCCAAAGAATAAGGAAATTTCCTAGATCTGCTATGGCTTTGCTTCTACCTCTTACTGAAAATATCAAAGACCTACTAACCTTATGAAATTTCTTACCAACTTACACTGGATGAGTGAAGTATTAAAAAATAAGATATTAAGTACCTTCTCCAAAAAAGAAACAAAACTAAACCAAAATATACTTACAAAACAACTTTGGAAATTTGACAAATGAGTTCTCATTTCAGTGGAAGAAAGAATCCACTTTGGTAAAAGCATTTGGCAATTGAAAAGACAATGCAAAACATCAGTTCTTTTTATTGTTCTCAGAGGTGTCAGATATCAAGAATTCCAAACTTTTGCTGTTGGTACTGAAGATATTTAACAGACAATTTGTCTGCAAGTTCCCTTGAGCAATGACAACAAAATCCTAAATTACAACTTGTCACTACTTGACTTGAAACAATAAAACCAGTCACAGTTGCTTGTTTCAGTAGACAAGATCTACTTCACGTGAGAAAACAGCTAATCACAAAATCATTTTTGGACAATCAGAATGTTTTCTTTCTGTTAATATTTACTTCTATATTGAACAATATATTTCAATTTGTTTAATATATTTCAATCATGTAGGAAGAATAGTAAACTGTGCTTAGAAAGTTATTTCATATAATATTTCAAATTCTAAGACAAAGGTTAAACCATGACAACATGTCTCAGTGCTGTTCATCAAAGCCATTCATGCCTAAGCAGATTTGGAGAGGCCTGTCATATATTTGCAGTAGGCAGGAACATGACCACAGGAATGACAGCTTGTGGGTTAATGCTATCACAATACCTCTCAACAAATAAATATTAAAAGCAGACAATGGAACAGAGTTCAAAAATCAGCAAAGGTTATAAAATTAACACTTCATGCATCCATTGCTTCTTAATGAAAAAGAATGGAGTCTTGATTTCTTCTCAGAAGTGGTGGTTCAATTATTGGATAAACTAAAACATTTGGAAATGGCAGGAGTTTTAAATTAGGCAGTAGAGAAACCATACAAGTAACAGGGTGAAATAAAGAGATGAACATTTGGGCTGAATCTCCAGGAAAAACATTCTAATGGCAAGACCTATTTTACAATGGAAATGTTCTCTAAAACAGTGGTGGAAGCCCTATTTCTTGGCACATTTTAAACAAGGCTAGACTGAGCAATAGGAAATATTCTTTCCATGACAACCCTGTACTGCCAGACAATTAGAGTTTTTCATCAGCAGCATCTTAATTTCTACACATGGCCCAATATTAACTGATCAATTAGATTAAGTTCTAAAATTAATTAGATTGAGATGACTGAAGCACAGAACACGTAAGCAGGTTTTCAGCTCTAATCATTAATTAGAGAATTCTGCTGAACAGTGATGAATTTAAGAACCTGCTTATTGGAAACTTTAAAAAGAAATTCTAAGATACGTTGGGAAAACAAGTGCTTGTTTTACAGAAAAGGCTTTGAAGTTTTAATAAACCAATACCAAAATAATTATCCTCACAATCAGTTTAGAATTTTCCTAAACATAGGGCAGAAATGTGAGAGGAGGGTGGACACATATTTATATATCAATGAGACTTGCCAATAGCCAATGGCCATATGCAGAAGATCTTATACATCTTCTGTGTATACAGAAGATCCAGAGTCGACTTTATCCTGATTACCAGAACATCTGTGTGTAGCTCCAAGCTACTGGCTACACCTCAGCTAGAATTTTCCACAAAAGGTTTTGGTTTCAATTAGTCAGTGTTTTCTGACAAAAGTGCCATCCAGGAATTCCTACCTAGGTCATCTGGATTCTCACTTAAAAAGAAAAAGCATGAAAAGAGTTAAAAAGAAACCATTTTGACAGATGTCTGTATTATGCTTTCAGGTACCCATACTTAGATACACTTTCTAAATATGTGTTGTTCAGTGCAATGAAGTTGTTACTAGCAGTACTAAAGCCTGTATAAACTTTATTAAATAAAGCAGATCAGATTCAGAATTTAAATTTAGGCTTCTTAGTCCTTTCTTATTACCCTTTTAGTAAACAATTCTCAGAGAACACTCATGTGAAAATACTGATACTATTACCTGTACAACCAAAAAATAAAAGAGTAAAATCTTTTTATCTATTATCCTTGTTTGGGTTCTTTTACCTTTTCCCCATCTTTTCCTGGTTCTCCCTTGATACCTGGCAAGCCACGAGGTCCCTAGATTGAGAAAGAAATTAACACCAGCTCAAATACCAATACAATCTGATACAGAATGAGACACAGAAATGTAACACATAACCCAAAGACCAATGTGTCAGCTGCCTAATTACAACATTTTGGTAACTGGACACAAAAGCAGAACCAAGAATGATATGTACCCAGCATGGATGAAATAGCACATTATCATAACCCATGACTGAGGACACAAAAACAATTTTTTGTTTTAACCAAGACCACCCCAGGAATAAAAAGAATGCCACACAGCCTGTACTAGCCCAGAGATGTCCATCAGACAGCAACATTCAGTTGTCCATCCAACAGCCTCCACGATTGCCATGTTGCAGGCTCACTCTTGGCCCCAGCATGCTCTCACATATTTAATTCAACAAATGACTAAGTCCTTAACTATCATCCAGTCTGGATCATGCCACAAGTAAAATACAGCACTGTCCTATAAAATCCAACAACTGTTTCAGTAAGGACTACTAAATTAATACAACAAAGAAAGGAAAATTGTTCTGCTCCATCAGTCTGGGCTTTATGTGAAACCTTGTTTTGGATGTGTGAACTGTGGGCAATCCATCACTATGACAAGAATTCAGATCATTGTTAGTGATTCACAGAAAAATTGAAGGAACTACTGTTTGGCTTCTGGATCACATCAAAAATGTCTAACTGCAGCTAAGTCCATCTTCTAGAGGTCTCAGCTAGTACTGCTTATATTTGCAGTCTAATTGTCAGCCTACCTACAAACCCCAAAGCCATGTGAATTTCAAAGCAATTCACCCAAGGATGGCCCCTGATTTCATGACGCCCTTTGAGGCCTCTTCATTCCCCACACCTCAACTCTCAATGACAAACAATGCATATTGAGAGAGACTTGGCAGGATTTGTCTCAGACATTCAAATTCTAGGAACGAAACAGAAACTTACTTGAATCCCTGGAGTTCCTGGGATACCTGGAGCTCCTGCTGATCCCTGGTATCCCTAAGGAAAAGAACCAAGACGTGTGACTTTTCAAAAGCAACATACACAAATATCCAAACACCTTTCTAAAGAAAAAACAATCCTGCTTACTGGAAAACTTTTGTCACAACCCTATAATTTTAGGTCACAGATTTTAGCAACTGCTATCACAATCATACATTTGGGATTTAGTTTTCAGCTTTCAAAAGCTTTCATATCTGCAGCTGAAGTTCTCAGCCTCCAGACTTTTGCTAAAACCAGTTATTTCAGAATTGTTACACAAAAGCATAAGAAACATATTGTTTTATTTTCCACTGGAAAAAAAAACCAACAAAAACTAATCCACATATGTACACATATTTTTTCTCTCTCTGTTAAGAAAAATAGCTGAAACATGCCAGGACTTTTAAAGGCTTATATCCAGTTACAGAAATCAGCTATAACAAACAAGGTATGTTCTAATACATTATGGAGCTAGTTTTATAATATCTCTAAATAATAAAAACTCCATTCTCAATACTAAGCACTAAATAATAAAAACTCCATTCTCAATACTAAGCACTTAGCTATGAACTTGAAGGTATATAACAGGCTGTGCCAATAAAAAAATAATTTGAATGACTGGGCTACAAAAAGAAATGCTAAATAATTCATGAGTTGAAAAGAGAATTTCAGGAATGCTTTACTAGAAATCAACATTGGCAGAACAAGAGAACCTTTACAGAATCCAAAATACCTGTCTATGTTTTGGTAGATTTGATTCACTTAGTGCAGCAAAGATTGCCAGTTTTCATGCAAAATTAACAGGGGCTTTAAAGAATCCTTTAAGAGAGGCAAATTACTGAAGAACATGAATTTTACATAGCTCCTTTAAAAGCATGTTCTTGCAAGGGACAAAATGAACTACCAAGAGGATTTTACTGAGAAAACATGTAAAACAAGAAGAGAAATTGTACTGTAATACTCTAAGGCTGTTTGGTTCAGACATTTCAACAGGCAGACAAAACTAAATTTGATAAATTCCATTAAATGGGCTATCCAATTTCAAATACCCAGAATTTGATCTTGATTTGAACTGAGAGAAGCAATAATCCTATTTCCAAATGGGTTTCAGTCCTAAAATCTTAGCACCAAATTTCCTGGGGTGATTTCCACACTGGTAAAAAGGAGCTAATTGAACCTTTTCGATACAAGGAGGGCAATGTGTTTGTCTGATTTCTTCTTTGAATCAGTCAGACCTTCCTAGGAATAATAAACAGACCTAAAGTTATTTGCTGGGTTAGACACAAGAGACTCCTTGCTGTGCCCTCTTCCCAAAAGACATTTGAGCAGTTGCCCCATGAGCCAGCTGGTAATATTTAATATAGAAGTAAACAGAATTCTAGGTCTCTGTCATACATGGATCCTTTATCAAGCATTTTACTTTTAGTGCTCAAGGCAGTTCAAGCAAAATCAGCTTTAACTGCAAATGGTATACAATTCCCAGAGTGCTTATAGGCCTCCCAGGTAGCTGAAACAATTCATCAAATAAAAAAATGCCTTTAAAATTTTATACATTTTTTTCTTAAAAAAATAATTGGTATGACATTCTGTAGGATATAATTCTATACAAATAAAACTTTATTTCATAATTTAGAACTCTGCAATGCATTTTCCTTTCTCCCTCTAACTGAGCAGGGGAAGAAGTAGAAGAGGACAATTTCCTGGCTGAACTGAATTTCAAAATCACAAGATGAATGGAAGACAGCAGAAGAGTTTTCAGCTTACAAAAAGGCATATTTAGCTCAGGGCTAAATATTGTAATGTGATTTCAATACAAATCAAACACATGGTCAATGTGTTCTTTTAATGGATAGCTGAAAGAGAGAAGATTCAAAAGGAAATTCACAGAAAGCAACAAAAATTAGAATCACTCTCTGGTACCAATAACATAGCAATTGTTTGGGCAAGTTAAAAAATACCTTCTACAAAATAAAAAAAAAAAACCCTGATTTCATTAAAACCGAGTATATATTTGTATCACTACTCCTTCTGCAGGATGGATCATCAATTTACATGCTAATACCTACAAATGTTTTGCATTAAACTCAGCTCAAATCCTCTTTCCCTAATCACAAAGCCTTCAATGAAAGTACCTATGTGACATACATATGTATGCTGGAAGAACAGCAGTGCCATAGCTCCCATTTTATGTAAAAAGGACAGAAGTGAAAATTCCCTTTTCAATTGATGAGTTCAGGACTGAAGGTTCTCTTTTAAATAGGATGAACACACAAAGTTTGCCACCAAAAATAATACTTTTTATCTGGCCTCAGTCTTCTCTCATGAACTTTTCAGAAGACACACAGATAGTGTGAGGACTATTATAGTCAACTCTGAATTTGATACTGAGTTTTGAATCCAGCTGCCTAAATGCTCCTGCCATTTGAGATTCCTAAGACACCCACCCAGTGTTAGAAGACAGTGGCACAAAATATTTGGGAGGCATTAATTGTTTTGCAGTGTGGGCAAGACAAAATACCTCACAGCATAAAAATCCCACACCTCTTGTGGTATAATAGTTAAACATCTATTGACCATTATGAGAATTTAGACACCCTGTGTCTCTGTAACCATTTAAATACTAAATGTATGTGTCTTAAAGTGAATCCCACCTATAATGTTTCATCAATGTCAGTCAGCACTACTCCACAGCACTTTGATTATATTCACATTCATTATGTTACATCTGTTCACCTGAAATCAGGGTTATACAAAATCTTGCTCTCAGTTTGTTGTAGGTGAGAACAGTACTGATCATTTTCTAGTGCCTGAAAGTCCTTAAAAGGAAAGTGATGAACAGCAGGACATCGAGATTAGCCTTGTCTCAGATTGCTGGGTATTTGAAAAAATCACAGATAAAATGAAACATTGTAATTTAACAAAAATGGCCATAATTTACAAATAATTCTAAGGAAAAAAAATTGAACACACTTCTTAGGTCAAAGAACTTATATAAAAGACAAAAAAAATTGGCAACACTGTCATCATCAGTGAATTAAGAGTCTTACTGGAATAGGAAAGTTAGTTTGCCTGTAAGGGAAAAAATTGAGCAAGAAGGACATATGACAAGTATTAATTCCAAAGAACTCTGGGTGCAATACCAGAGTAAACCTCAGAAGTCTATCTTCAATGCACTTGCATGCCTAAAGGACGAAAGGTCAGACAGCATTTGTAGGCATATCCCATCTGACAAATATAAAAATACAGGCTGTATGGGTAAGGCAATGACAACTGCACCGCACATTCCATTAATGAAAAGCTTTTGGAGTCAATGAACAACAGAAATGACAAAGGCTCAAACACAGGACTACTTGGGAAAGACATTGAAGTAAGCAAGCCCAATTTGGCTTGGAAGGAACAAAGGATCAACAGCAATGGTCTAATGATATTCAAGGACTATGAGCACTAAGTAAAAACAACTATGTAGGGTGATGTAACTAAGCATAATGGAATTCAGCTGCAAAAGGAAAATTTAACTTGGCGTTAGGAAAACACCCTGAAAGGTCTGCAGACCTCTTGTGTAAGTTTCTTGCAGAAAATCTTTAAAGCACAGTTATCTAAAGCAATACAAGACAAGTCTTCAAACTCTTTATATAAAATACATTACATCTTAAAGGACAGAAATTGTTATAACTATTCAGACATGTATCCATGTTTATTATTTCTCCATTTCATTACACTTTCCTCCATCATCTGCCAAGGCCTTCATAACTCAGAGGCCCTAGCAGTATATTATGCCTAAACACAATGTTCTCAAATAGCACAGAGGAAAAAAGACCCATCAAGATCAGTAAATAAAAGGTCCCAAATCCAGCTTCAAAAGTTCCCAAGCTTCAGGCTGTTGGGAGATAGGATGCTGTACCAAGGGAGTCTAACTTCCCGCTCACTGTTTAGATGTTCATCCTTACAATATCCTCTGCCTTTGGCAGCTGCTGCAGGTAGTGATATGCTCTTTTGTCTGAACTCTATAGCTGTCTCTGCAGTACAAGTCAGCATCAGGCATTGCTCTGATCTCAGACTACTGGGTCTCAGGGAAGCCTATACATGACTGTATTAGAACAGAGCAAAAAGATTTTCTCTTACAATAACAAGGTCACAGTGTTACTAAAGAATATGCATTTTTCTGGAATTGAGAGCAGCATTTCATTGCTGAATTATCAACTCTACCAAAGTTTTCTGAAAAAAGTAGCTGCACAGTTTATAGCAACTTAAATGCCAGGCAAACCATGCAACAGCATAAGGGTTTCGATGCATATGTGAAACTATTACCCATTTTTATTACAAAAGTGTTGTTGAAATAGCTCTTCATTGCAAGTATAGTAAGTACATCATAAAATATTTGGTTCTCAGTTGGTCAACAGATATTAAACTCTAGATAATACAGCCCTAAATGTGTTCTGTAATCTTTAAAAAAATATATTGGAATGATCAGATATTACTTATTATGTGAGGCTTTTGATACCTTATGAACCCTATATCTGCATATATCAGTAAATTGTCTCACCAGATTTTTTTAAAACTGTTTTTCTTTCTCATTTCTTCTTTTATTTTATTGTACACACTGTGAAGACAAGGCAAATTGTTCCAAACTTTCATGAATAAAACTAAATGAAACACTGCAAAATTGTTCAGATTTGCCAGCTGCATGGTTTGTAGTTCAAAATTGACAAGTGGTTTTTTTTTCAATTTCTGTCAGCAGATTGATAACCTATCGCCTCTATTAACCACATGTGATCACTGCATAGACGCTGATAATTTATTTTGCACCTTGAGTTTTTTCCCAGTACGAAGCATCTTTTGGAATAAAAAATGGATTTGTGACCACACAGTCAGGCTGCTGAGAGCTTCCAGGGCTAGCAGTCATTCCAACTGCTTCTTTCATTGAATGTTCATTGAAATGAATTCCAGTTGAGATTCAAATACTGTTTTTATCCTTGCACTTATTTATCAGTGCTTTTCTCTTGAAAATGTAGTAATTTCAGGTTCTGAATTACATTTTTGATTGAAAAAAATGTATTTTCATTACTTATGCTTGTCACTATCATGCTTTTTTACAGATTCTTTAATTGATCTTTTCTGTATGTATCAGAAAATAAACACAGGTGGCAATTAAAGTGAAAAAACAGAGATACTCTAAACAAGATTAGTAAAAATAACATTTACTAAATGATTAAAAGTCATGTTTATGGTCACTTCCCCAAATATTAGAGCAAACAATTTTACTGGATAACACCAGGTAAACAATTATGTTCTGGTAAGATTGAAGATATTAGCAGGAATTGTTTTCAATTTTTCTGCACTAAAACTAACTTTAAGTATTAGAACAATCTAGCCAGCTCACAAACAATAAACTAGATTTTATTAGATATTTTACTTTAAAAATCAGTTTCATATAGTAATATAAATGCATGCCTAAAACCTTTCTCAGAGGAAGAAACATTTTGTTGACCAGTTATACTGTTCCAAGAAAATTAATACCAGACAGGCAAACTGGAATAACTTTAGAGAAGAACATAAAAATGTGTTTGGGAACAGAAAAGACTGACTCTGCAGGAAAAGCTTTTCATGCAAAAGCCATTTGATTAAACAAGACTGACTACAAAACTACCTGTATGCCTATGGTGCTATCTGAATTAAATGCTTGTTTCTCAGAGTTCCCCAGGACATAAAGCTAAAAAGATTCATTAGCAAAGTTTCCCTAAACAAGAAAAATCACTGACAGCACAGAAAACGTACTAGTTGTATTAGCAAATACAAAAGTAAAATAGAAAGAAAAAGACAGAGAGAGGAATCTGCTTTCCTGCACAGTGCATCTAAAGGGTCTCCCATCATTCATGGCCAAAAAGTCACCTGGAATGCACCCAAGAATCTACTGAAAGGAAAATAATACATTGGCCAGAGCTGCAGATGATCTAATTGGTTTGCAATTATGTCCTTACAAAGAACAAGTGCAAAAACTGCAACTGATATTTCAAAAATGTTAGTCAGTTAATAAAGCTATAGGATTTAACTGTAAGCACTTTAAATAACATAAGTTCTTCAGCAAAGTGATACAATTTCTCCTCTAGTGAGGCTTTTTGATTCTCATTCTGACATACTTTTGGTAATCTTTTTTATGTTCAGAGAATGCCCATCTATGCACATTATGACTCACTTGCAGGAAAAGATAAGCCATTTCTGCCAGATTACAAAGTTACAGTCGGTCTATAGTATCAACTTCTTTCTCCTTCATAACTCATGCTGTTACAAATTTCAGTGCTTATGGGAAGATAAACAGCCTTGAAGTGGAAGTCTGTTCATAAAAGTATGAAAGAATCATAACAAATTGTTTCTAAGACAATACTATTGTAGCTGACCAGGCACTTCAGAAATGAAGTGTTAATCTATTTATTAAAAGAGATAACAGAAACTGAAATTTCCCTGGCAATATACAGTCCATTCTGCCTTCATTAAAGCTCACATGATATTACATTATTTTTCAAAATATCAGACTTAGCTGGATTAAAGGCAGCTCTGCTATGCTTATTAATACTGCAAATGTGTTTCCAGAAATCAGCGTGGTCAAACTCTGATAGACACTTTCTCCCATGCAACTCCACATTCAGACAGTTTGTATACCTGTGTTGTAAAGGAGAGCAGAACTGCTCCTCATAAGCTTAAGCACCACCAATGATCAAGTGAAAAATTATTCTGACTTAAATGCACTTTCCCACCTCAGAATACTTTAAAACCTGTATTTTCAGGATTGTCTAAAATCAAAATCCAGTATTTTAAAGCACTGAGAATTTCAATTCAGATTGTCTTCTCTAATTCTGGTTCAAAAAAACTCTGAAGCTAATAGCTATGAAAAGCTGTTTAAGACAAGATAAAAAATATAAAAACATTTTTATATCACAAGAAAAATGAAGATATTTGCTTGTGGGACTGATGAAAAATTCATGTACACACTGCTTATCTGGGCCATCAGGCCTACCATGGTCACGTTTCAATATTAACAAGTCCCATATTTTAAAACAGAGATATTTTCAATTTTTAGAAACAATTACATTTCTTGTTTTCACTATCTATTTACTTCCTGTTAAACTAACTCTGCTTACAAATGGAATCACCACAGTTAAATGAAGCAGTTTGGAACTAAAAATATATCTATATTTTTAACATTTTACATGTGTATCTACATCTTTTGATGGACTACTCGAGGTAACCTACACAGAAATTACATGAACCAAGCAGCAATCCCTAAAAAAATAGTATTTTAGGTGCCCTGAAGTGCTTTCCAGTGAACAACATCTCAAGGAGCAAAGAATGAAAGTGGTGACATAACTGCTGCAAAGTAATGCAAAAACCAAGAGGAGCACTCATAGCCTGTTCTCTGCTTTACAACAGTACCTAACTTTTGTTTACAGTATTGAACCTTGAAACAAAAATAGTATGATTAACATATTCATAGAACTGTTACATGCAGATGGTGCTTAAATGACATTCACAGGTTCAAAGAATGGAGACAAAATCATCTAAATTTGAAAATCTGGTATTTGTGTTCCATGTTTTTTCTCCTGTTAGTTTTACATTTACTATATATGACTAAGTTTTTAGTACTCACAGGCTTACCATCTGGACCAGGCAGACCAGGATAACCATGATTCCCAGGCTGCCCAGGGTCACCCTGTGGAGAAGCAACACATGAACACACAAAATATATAAGCATTTTAAAATTATAAGAGTATTTTAAAATTAGCACAAAGCAAGCTTAACCCTAACACATTCCACAAAACAGTCTCTACAAGCCCAGAGACCTCTTACTGAGGAGCAATTCCTACAGTGAAAAGAACTGATCTTTTGGGGGAAAATTCTCCCCAACTTCTTGTGCAGTACTTGGAGAAGTGAACACACACTTGGTTACAGCATAAGTTTGACCCATCAAATTAAAAGCTTTCAAGTCTTTTAGCATTTTAATCAATAGAAATAGAAACACTTTCCATCAAATAGATGAAACAATCCTTATCAAAACTTAATTAATGATGTTTCTTCTTTTCTGAAGAAATCTCTCACTAGCTTTAGCTGAGCCTAATTCTTAAGATAAAAGCACTAAAAAGGCAAGAGCCAGGACTAAAACCTGCAAAATAATAAACTCCTCACCACAATTGCTGTCAGAAAAAGATATTTTTATTTGTTCTCTTAAAAGCCCTTTACAGTTATTTTGATAACCACTGTTACCACCAGATTAAAGTAAAAGAAAAGTTGCATCCCAAGGCTTCATGTTTATGGGGAGAAAGCAGGAACTTAACTTCCTACTCAACATATCCTCCTAGAGTATTGACTTTCTCCGTTTATTTTACTAACAGCTTTGATTTGAGTTCAGCAAAGTGCAATAAGTATAATAGATATTATAGTGCATTGTAGTTGAAAAATTGCACATAAGGCAGTAGGTATAGGTCATACAAGTTCTGACATTTCATATTCCTTCACACTTTACAGGAAATGGTTTTTAATTCTTTTATAAATACTTTATTCTCGCTCTGTTTTTTTTTCTCAAATATGGCAAAAAGAGAATAAAAAAGGTAAAATACCACAGAAGTTCTATTACATGAAACAATAATGATGATCTCTGTATTGTGGGTTTCAATTCCCTGATCAGGAAGCTTCTCCACTGTATCAAGAAGCCCTTCAACTTGAAGTAGCTAGAGCATACTGTAACCTCTTTTATGATGACAGTAGAGAAGTTTTTTATTCATATGCTTAATTAAGGACAATTGATTTGGGGTTTTCTTGTCTACACTTATAAATAATTCTGTAAGCACTGCTTAGCACAGTTATTAAGTACTAAAGCAAAACACTGAAGATTTGCTTTTGCTGAGTCAGGCTGCTGCAACTCAAGTCTACTTCTCAGTTCTTCATCACCACTGAAAGGAGGTCATCAGCACAGTTAACGTGGAACTCTCCCACTAAGCATCTAGTTCCTTCTTTTACAAAGAAGGTAGAAACCCCCCTCTCCATTAAAAAACTACTGTTAGAAAATCATTTCATCCTCAAACATTTAACATTGCAACATCATTTGCTGAAGAGTAGCAAGGAAACACGGGTCATATATGATCAACAGGACAGAACAGAGACTTACTTTTGGGCCTGGAGGTCCTTGCTTTCCTGGCGGGCATATGCAGGGGGCAGGAGTTGAGCCTACATCACTGGGACCATTCATACACTACCAAGAGTGAAAACAGCCATCAGCACATGTGCCAAAAGCAGTCAACAAACCTACCATAACACGAAGCTGATCTTCCTTAGGCTGGCTTTCACTTAGGTCCTGACATTCCCTCCATTGTTCAGCTGGAACTTCTGCTTATCTGTATATTGCCCTCTACCTGCTTTTCAGGCATGAAATCATTTTACCCAGAGTAAAGAAAAAAATACACCGATATTGAGCTGACACCTGTAGCTGTTTTTTAAAATCTTGCAACATGAAAAATTCTTTTAGCTAATTTATATTCATGATTTGAAGTGTGATCAATTCTCAAATATAACAATTAAAAGATCTGTAAAAGAATGTAATAAATAACATGTATAGCATAATGATCCCAACCATTGGCATGCTACACATGATAATGTGTAGCAAGCCTGCAAAGAACAAAAAATTCCAGTCTCCTACCTCCTAGGCATGTGTTCCAACTATGAAGCTACCTGAGGAGAGGTGGGACACAGCTGGTACCACCTACTCCTAGAGGTCACTGGTTCTGGTCCCCAGAGTGCCCATTCTACAAAGACCATTAGGTGACTTCCCCCAAACCATGCTCCCTGCAGCAGTAAACACTAAACCTTGACAGATCACATAACCCTCTAGAATTTTTTCTTTTTTTGTGATGTTTACTTCTCACCGTTAAGCCCCCCATAAAACCTCAGTGCTTTACTGAGGCAGGCAAGGGGAGAGCTACTAAATCCAATCTATTATAGGTACATCTGTACTAAAGCTGTACATTGAAGTTACATTCAGCGAATTCTTTTTCACCCAGCAGCACTAAGCCATCAAGTTCTTAGTGCTATGGAAAGGCAAAAGTTTAGGAATCCAACCAACAAAAAAACAGATTTTTTATTTATTATCTAAAACTTTCCATAGCATTTTACTCGTATTTTCTAAAATAATGACACTTTTAAGATGTTTTTTGAACGTAATTATTTCTTGGAGTCAAATGATTGATGAAAGTGCAAATCCATGATTTCTTTGCAATGGTACAAATTGGGAGTTACAAGGAATGTTAGGGAAGCTGTCATATTAATCCTTCAGATAAATTCCTGTTCAGGTAGCTCCATCAGCACAGTGCAGGTAACAGCTACCTGACTGGGCATACCCCCCAGCCCTTTGCAGGTGTCCAGCCCTGCAAACAGAAGCAATTGAATTGAACTGGGGGAAAACATCAGACCATTTATTCTAATAAACATGTGCTTTTTCAGAAAAAATATTTTTGTCTACTGACTAGAGTTCAAGCATGGAAACCTTAAGCTTAGCAAATCTCTGTCCCCTTTTGAAAACAAAGTATTTATTACCTAGAATATTAAGAAGCTTGTACAAAGACAAATACTACCTTAAACTGAGTTTGAGTAGTTTAGGATCAAGCCTACCTCTCCATTCTGAAACAAGAAGAAACACAGTTTAAGAGTACAGCAATGTTTGTAAAAAGCAAAATCCATTCATTTGTAAACACTGTCAAAACCTATCATAACTTATGGGCTGTAACTGTCAAGAAATTATAATTCAAATTTTTAGACTTTCTGAGGCTTATGTGCAGCTGCTACCAATGCATATGAAATTAATACTAAACCATGTCAATATTTACATGGTAAATATTTAGATTTGGGTCAAACCTTCTACCAGAAGGATCTTATCAAAAATTTCCTCTGCTTATTCATTCATGTCAGAGAATGTACCAAAATATTTCTGAAATCTCTGATCTCTGCCTGAATCCAGCCTCTGGGAAATCACAGAGCAGCACAGAGGCAAGGCTGGCTCTTTCTTGCTTTCCTGTGACTGCATTAGACTCTGCTGTCAATTTTGTTCCAGTATCTGCAACAGTATAGAACAATCCATCCCCGAATACTTCAGCAGAGCAACCATGAAATTGTCTGTCTTAATAGTTTAGTAGCCAGCATTAGCTGCACAGCCCACAGGAGTATTCTAATGAACACAGTCACTACAGATTTCATACACTCTGTGGACAGAGAAAGCTTCCTCTGTATTCAATTTTTGGCTTAAGCAACCCCTAGAGAAAGTTACCATTTTCCACGGATCATAGAAGGAGCTTAAAATTACTATGCAGCTAAGTATCTCTGGGAAAGGGGATTAATTTGGGCTGTAATTAGTACATACAGCCTCTGCTTATTTCAGGAATTCTGACACAAGCACACTCTCACAGGATAAAACCACAAAACACATATTCCTCCTTGAAGATCATCCAACATTTTTATTTGCTGAAGGAGTCCAGAATTTCATGGGTAAAGTCCAAATTTAATTTAATTTACAACAACATAGAGTGAAACTAAAATGGCAAAAAGCAATCTTTTGGCTTCAACTCCTTGATAAATTGCAGAGAACATAAGATATGACAGACTTATTTTAAAACTTCACTAAGTCTGCTTTAAAAAGTGATTTATAAAAAAACACCAACTAGTCCTCCAAACTTCATCTATCATACTCACAAATCCTGGTATCTCACAGACTGTTTCTCGATTATTTTGCTCTGGGTCACAGTAGATTCGAAGTTTTTGTACATCAAACTGTAATTCCAAACATAAAAGACTCTTTAGAGGTCTGTGTGTTCACTACAGCTAAAAATCAATTAAATACATAGAAATATTTTTATTCAGGCTACTCACAATGATTAAAACATGAAACCAATTAAACATTCTGCAACAGAATTATTTAAATAAAAATAATCAACCTAAGAATTTTTTTTAAATAACAGAAATCACCATCCATACTCCTTGGCAATAAATCCAAGCACATGGATCATGAACTGCACTGGCTGCCAACATCATTGAGGAAACAATAGCACAGGCAAACCCAACCTTTCCCTTTTTACTTTAACAGACCTGGGAAGATGTTTCTATACAGACCTGCTTATATTAGATGCAGGATTAGTAAATTCTGGTGAAGCATCATTAGGATGCTGAAGCATTAGGATTCCCTAGTGCTTAGTGTTTAGTATACAACATAAATCTGTAAAAAGCAACCAATAAAAACACTGGCATCAGGTAAATAAAAGTTTGCTCCATTCTGCTTTGTTGGTATCTTAAAAAAAAATGAAATCACTGTCAGTTTTTTCTAGCATAAACTATCACGACTGCAAAGCAAGGAAAAAGAAACCACCAAAATTCTTCACTTTTATCAGCATAACCCATACACTGACAGAAGGAAATCATACACAAATTTCATGCACAGAGGAAATTCCCTACTTTGAGACATTGTTTCCCAAACTCAGGTAAGCATGTTGCATCCATTTTGTCCTTGAAATCAGTGAGACCAATTAAGCATTCATGTCACAGGATACAGCAGTTGTGCTAAGTCCTCCTGACCATTTTTGCTCTCTCTCTGACCATTTCTGCTCTCTCTTAAATATTAAAATGCTGTTTCCTAATTTCAGGCTACTGCACATTAGAAGAGTGAGCTCAAGAAAATAGAAGACACCAATGCTATGTTAACCTACAGCAGAACTACTGAATTACAGTCATTTTAGAATATGCCTACCTGTACTGTTTCCTCCTTTCCAGAATACTTTCCTATTTGGGTTAGGCCACTGATGTAAATACCTAAAACAGGATGTAATGGCTTTGTTTCAATTTCTTGGCCATCTATATAGAAAGTTACAAATTCTTCTGTTACTAAGAGGCGAATTTGATGCCATCCTTCATCAAACAATGTCTAAGAAAAATGAAGAAAAGAGCAGTGTTTAAAAAAACATGTCTTCAATTTAAATAACAATAAAAATGCATTTCAACAATCAAACTACTGTTAATGGTTGAGATTATAATGGTTTTGAGTTTTACATACAAATAATTGTAAACTGTATAGGCCAATAAAGTATTGCCAACTTGTCGCTGTTGAGCAGCTAGCAGAGTAATGAATGCATCAGTTCTCAGTGGCAAGAAGGAATGACCTTTATTGTTTTGATTTCATCACATATATAGAGTTCTCAAAAGTCACCCAGATTGGTCAGTCAGAAGCCTTCCCCCAGGCCTGATTGGCCAGGCCTGCACTGCCCAAGTTCTGGGACACTGTTCCAACAACATCCAAACTTTATTTACAAAACACAAGAAAATTTCTCATGGGAAAAACCTGTGCTAGCCACACCAACTAACATTGTAATTGAAAATATGACAATTGCTAATAATTAATCCCTATTTCAGAATTCTTTTATAACTCAGATAGAGTTCTTTATAGTCGGTGACCTTGAACATGCTCAAACCTGCATTTGTTTAAAATATGCAGCCAGAAGCCTAATTTTCAGCAGTGGTATAAGGTCTCAAACACTTCAGATTATCAATCATGGTGAAAACAAACTGTTACTCTTATGAAAAAAAAAAAAAAGGTGTGATATTGGCAGAAAGAATCCCAATATTGCAATGAGTAAACCAGACATTTCTCTCACAAAACCCCAGGTTTCTAAAGCTTTCAAAAACAATCTAGCTCTTCAACCAAGCCTAGCCTATATGCTAAATTGCACAGAGATTAATCCCACACTAACTTGGTATGTATAAGGGTAAACTGAAACATATATCTTTCAGTATGTTATAAATCTGTCACCTTTTTTAGACCTGAATAGAAATTAAGCATACTTCACTTAATAATAAACACTCTTTGAGAGCACCTCTTTTTCTATTTTATTTTCTTTTGCAGATTGTATTTTATTTATTTGCAATGGCTCTCATTACAAGACAAAAGAAACAACAGATCAGAATATATAACCTTTCCATTTTTCAGTTAAAGTGATAAATTATCATAAAGGTTTATTAAGGAAAAATGTTCATTAAGAGTATATAGACTTTTATAGTGTGTTTAAAGACACACAGGTCTAAAAAGGCCATGAAATTTTTGTTTTCCATAACAGCAAGGCAAGCATGGAGAAACACAAAAGAAAAAAGAAAAACCACCAAAGTTGTGTTTTCATGGTCAAGTTCACGGATATCTGGGACTGCTTGAATAAGCAGGTCACAGAAATAGATAAATACAAATTAATTATTGACTTGCAACTGAATATTCTAACAGTTTCCAGTAAATCAAGTTTAACACAACTTCTTAAAAAAAATATTTTGCCTACTAATAACTACAAAAAGGCAAAGGAAATTTGGAAAGAAAAAGCAAAAATTCTCCATCCAGTACCAGAAGAATAAAATACCTCTCCCTAGAAAAAGCTTAGTAGTTAAGACCTGTTCCTTGGATAGGAGTCCTTCCTTCACCAAGGATTTATATTTAAAATTCCTTCAGCCTGATTTGTAGGAGGGATTTGAATGCGGGCCTCGACTTCCCAGAAAAGTTGAACCCACTTGGCCATGAAGTGCTCCAGCAGCATATTTTTCCCAGTCTTTGCTGAATTAGCCCTCTCCGTTCACTTAAATAACACTCCCTGTAGCAGGAAGGGCAATCTCTGGGCTGCATGTATTCCTGCTACAAAGGCAAGAATAGAGTGATTCAATCTCCATTCCTCTGTCTCATCTGCAGCTAAGACAATCTTTCTTACAAGAGTGGAATACTTCACTGGAATTTACTGAAGAAAGACTGACAGAACAGTCAGATTATACTAGAAAACAATAAAATTGGTTTGCACAAAGAGGGGAATAGTGGAATAATGTGTATCTAAAGAAGTATTCCAGCATGATAGTGACATACTCCTTACCTTTACATGAGGTGCAGCAAAAGTAATAACTTGTGTACCATTTATTAAACTTGTTGTAGTGAATGATAATGTTTTCTCTTCTCCATTAATAGTGACTGCTATCTGTGGTCTCTTATCTAGACTCAGAATTCTCCATAAATCCCATGTCTTTTTTACTTTAAATCTTTGAGTGGAAACAAACACATAGGATGGAGGGAGACCTTCTGGAAACACGTTCCTAAAAAAGGGGGAAGGGTGGAAAAAACAAGACAGTACTTGAACATTCATATAAATCTTAAAGTCCTCACTCAAAGCAAACAAAAACATCTTACTGAATATGGAAGCATATTTATAATATTTAATACCTTGTTAATTCTGAGAGGTCAACACGTGAGGTTACTTCATAAGCTTTTGCATTAGTGGTTGGTATTTGAATTCTCTTTTTAACCTTTTTCTTCACACCTAATCCTACAAGAATGTCAAATCCTTTTTCATCTCGAGCTGCCACTGGAATTCTTGTTGGACAAACAGATTCTGGGAAGTAATAAATGCAAGGACAGTTCAAAACATGACTTAAAACTTTCAAAAAGTAACCTTCCACCCAACTAATTTTTTGCCTGTCAAGAAATAAAAAGAGAAATGAGAGCTGTCAGTTAAGTACAACATGAGAGAAGTGGTATGCAAGATCCTCAGGGACTTGAGGCAAGAATACTAAGATGTCATATTTTACTGCAATTACATTCACATGCTATTTTGAATTGTCACTAATTGTAGTTGACAGGTATTACAATATCTGACTAATAAATATATTGCATTTTATTTCTAAAATTCTATGGTTTCAAATTGATATAAAAATATAGATGTTAATTCCCAAAATGCACAAATAATTTCAATTGAGTGTCCTTCCCAACTATAAGTTCGGTTTTAAAATAGACAATGTTAGAATTATCTACAACTTTTTTTTTCATTTTTATTTAACTCGAAATGGACTCTGACCTGTTTTGTCTGTTACACTGAAATCTGCTTGAAGTTATTCTCACTGGAAAAATAGGGTGTGATATCTTTTTTGTGGAAACTTAAGTTAGCTGCATGTTTTCTTTGGTTAATTCTCTCTCCACAAAAACAGTGGAGATTAAGTTGTCTCAAAAAAAAAAAAAAAAAGAAAAAGAGATAGGAGAGTAGGAGAGTTAAACTTCGTACTATCTCACTAACGCAAATTCTATTATGGCAACGAATCAATGAAAAGAAAGGTTTTTGTTTTATTAAAATTATGCTTAAACTGTTTACAATAAATATCATTATTCATTTCCCACTGTTTCTTCAGAAGAGCATCAGTTCATAGACAGGGAAGAGGTTAGGAATACATTCCAATGAAGGAGTGTAAAGTTCTCTCATCTCCATGTCAACTAGCCATGGGCTGAAGAACTGCTGTCTCTGTGCCAGGGAATTATCAGCTCAAAGGTCTAGACTGGCTTGTTTTCATAATATGAGCAACTTTGCATGACTTCTCTTTCTAACCAACCCCAGGGCAGTCAGAAGATACCCCATTCTGGTGGGGGACATAAGAAAATTCAGCCAATTTTCTGAACAGCCTATCTTGGGAAAGGAAAATCCATTGTAAGGGGACATGTCATAGGTACTTGGGGTAGAAGCAGGAAACCACATAAACTCCCCTTATTTTTCCTCCTCATAGCAAAATGACACCTGACTTCCAAATTAAAAATAAATTATCTGTCTGTTCTACATGATAGAATTGCAAGAACGCAGTCTACATTTTGGAAATTAAAATGTTTGCCTCCTGAATGCTTCCAAGAAAAAAAAGGAAATAGTCCAACACAATTTTCCTTCTCATTCTTCTCAAAACACAGATTTAAGTCAACATACTTATGATATTAAGTAAGAGTAATGAAACTTTTTTTTTCCCAGTTTTCTTCAAGTGTGCATTGTTATCATGGAACTACTTTCTAAACTCATTTATTTCAAAGCTGGATAATGGTCATATCATCGTTAAGAGAGACTACAGATGATCACATACATATACACAGACAAGAAAACAAACACAAGAAAACAAACTCTTATCAGTTACAATATTACAAATTTGGTGTAAAATCAAAAACTAAATGCAAAAATAGGAATACTTCATGTAAGAGGGCTATTATTATGGATCCATGCCAAAGTAGCTGTTCTGGATAATCTTCTGGCAGGATTATTTTCATAAATAACTGAGCCATTATACAAGATGCAGAAATCAATGGCAAAATTAAGAACTGTCTTCCATTGGAAATAGGGCTGTGTTTTCAGTCCATATTACCAGTCACTTTAACTCTCTAGCCTATTCTGAAATCTTACTGCCTTTTAGTGTTTCTACATAGTTTTCATGTGCTTTATTTTCCTTCCTAAAGCATGAAATAACTTTATGATGTTAAATCCCTGTATCTGGCACAAAGGAACTTTTCTCTGCATCCTCCAGACAAACTTCTGGGGTCTGCACTGGGTTTTCTTCCTAAATGCATTCCTGACACACAATTTTTTCTTCTTTTTTTTTTTTTTAATAGAATATTGATAGTGCAGGAATATTTGACCTTCAGAATAAATATTAAATATTCCTTGAATATTTGGTTCCATTCTGGCTGACAGGTTCAGGAAGTCTTTTTAACCCTGATGTACTCTAAAACAAACACTAGAGTCCCCAAAAGGCACACTAAAGCCCTCCACCCACAAGCCTGGTCCTAAGAGCAATATTTGCTCCAAGAACCACCAAACCTCAGCCTCCTTTGTCCAGAAAGGAGACACTACCCCTGTGGCCTTATTATCTATGTTCATTTAAAAATGAATTTTAAAACTCCATTAAGTAAAAGCTAGCATATTTTTTAGACATTTATATGAAAACCATGAAAAGAGAATTGCAAAATTTCCAGGCAGTTTCATGTGGTTGCTCACAGACAAACCATTGCTGCTTGGAGCTCATCAAATTTCCTCCACTAAATAACTACTAAATAAATAAATAAATAAATAATAAAACTATGCACAACTTAGCTATAAAAATTCCAGTTTACTAGTCTTGGTGTTCACCTGCTAATGACTGTGGTTAGAAATGAAGCTGCTGACTCGCTTTAATTGCTCTTTAAGAGAAGCATCTCAGTGCAACAGAAGTGCATGACATAAGACAGATGAAGCAAAGGGTCACTTCAAGTGAAAAAATGAAGTACACTTTGGTATAAATAGTCAACATTCACAGATTGCTGCTGTAAGTCATGTGAAATACCGCAGCTGAATTTTAGAGGATACTAGTTAACTTGATGCTGAAAGCTGAAAATCCATCTTGATGAAATATAATGGCATGTCTTCTAAACTTTATTCAAAGAAAATATTGTGTTTATTTAGGGGAATTTCTCCCTGCATGAAGTTCTATTAAAGAATCTAGCTCCACTTAGCTGATTTAATTTTTGGACTGACCACCTTACTACATCAGCCACAAAGAATTATTATGATTTTCCTTTAATGTAGCAAGAAATAAACACTAATATCCTCAACAAAAGTATCACCATATTTTTTCAATGAAGTTGATACTCAAAGTGAGAGCACACAAAAACTACTTTTTACTCTTACTAAGTGCAGAAATATGGTACAACTGAAATAGGACTTGCATCAATTCTTGATAATAAAACATGTACAAAATACCACTGATACAATAGATTCTTAGTGATACATTTTAAAAGCAATTTGCTATCTTTTTTATGTATATGAGAAAGCCACTGTTTTAACCAGAAAACTCCATGCAGTGATGCTGTTAGAATTCTAAGATCAAAGAGTCATTTTACAATGATGGTCTTGGCTAACTCTTCTATAAAATCCTTCTAAGAAACATCATAGCAGCTTGCTGCAACTCCAGACATCTCCTCACTCTCATGAGTGCCTACCTGGAGTGCTGCATCCAGCTCTCAGGCCACAACTTAAGAAGGATGTGGACTTGCTGGAGCAAGTCAAGGAAGCCACAAATTTAATTAGAAGGCTGAAGCACCTCTCCTATGGAAAAAGGCTGAGAAAGTTGGGGTTGTTCAGTCTGGAGAAGAGAAAGCTGTGGGAAGACCTTAGGGCAGCCTTCCTGTACCTAAAGGTGCCTTACAAGAGAGCTGGAACAGCACTTTTCACAAGGTCATGTAGTGACAGGACAAGGGGGAATCACTTTAACTGAAAAAGAGTAGGTTTGGATTAGATATTAGAAAGAAAGTCTTTACTGTCAGGGCAGTGATGCACTGGAACAGCTTGCCCAGAGATGGATGCCTCATCCCTGGAAATGTTCGAGGCCAAGTTGGATGGGGTTCTAAGCAACCTGATCTAGTGAAAGGTGCCCCTGACCATGGCAGGGCGGTTGGAACTCGAAGATCTTTCAGGTCCCTTCCAATCCAAACACTCTACGATTCTATGATTTTTGCCAAATCTTTCTTCTGAGTTTTTCAATAAATACTAGAAAAAGTATGTGTTCAGAAGAACTCCTGTTGTAATGGCAGGCTATCCTCTCACCTGCCTAGAAGGAATGCTGGATTGTGCATGAGTATCAGCTGCAACTAGGAAAATAATAAACCCTATATTCTCGGCACTATGAGAATTGCTCAAATATTTTAGAGTTTTTAAACTTTATCAATAAAAAAAAATTGGGCTTAGGGCAAAAGGATACATATTGAAATTAAACACATACTGTGTTAAAACACCAAATATTTCCCAAATATACTTCTGTGTTTGACAGAGAAAATAACTTTTTGAGAGAAATTTCCACAAAAAAATCAAAAAGAAAGCAGATCATAGTAAAGAGTATCAGGTCCCTTAGGTTACATCAATCAAGTATTCTGCTTGTGAAACTAAAAAATATGTGTACAGAACTGCATTTTGCACACCTAAAATATTTTATAATCACTTACCTTCACAGAGTTTCTGTTTTATAACTTCTTTAATTCTTGATATTGCAATATAGTCTTCAACATAAAATACATAAGTTGATGAAGGTTTATTGGCAATAGCTTTAAGTTCATCCTCCTCAATTTCTGAGCCAACACCAATAGCAAACAAAGTGATCTTATTTTTCCTTGCTTCTGCTGCTACATCTTTGACTTCATCTTGGGACTTCCCATCAGTAAGAACAACTGCTATTTTTGTTAAAAATCTTGAAGATTTTGCAAAAAGATGGTCAAAGGCAAACTGAATAGCTCTTCCTGTTCTTGTATTTCCTCCCAGGTAGTGTATGGACCCCATTTCCCTGATGAGGTTCTTAGTGGATTCATGAGTTCCAAGAGGAATTTCAAGTACAGGGTAATCACTGTACTGGACAACTCCAACTTGAATAAACTTTGGTCCTATGTCAAAATTTCTTGTAATATTGACAAGCCAACTTTTGATTATTTCAAAGTTTTCTGGGCCAACACTGTAAGAGCCATCCAAGATAAAAACTAAATCTGCTGGAGCAGTTCTGCAACCTAAAAAAAACCAAAAATCAGAAAAATATTTCAATGAACACTTTCACTTTCTTCTTCCACAGTAAATGTTTTTCCTATCAATTAGTGTTTGTATTAGGATCTATACTGACAAATACATTCCAGCTGAAAAAGAATTAGCAGTTTATCAGGGAAAACTTGTGTAAGATTGTGTAAGCTAAGCAGATCCAACTTGGTATCTAAAAGCCACACGATTTTCTGGTATTTACATTTGCACCAGAAACAACTATGAAAAATTCTGGAATTCAGTTCCTTAGCAGGCAATTGTATTTCATTCAATAAGCAGAGAGGAATATATATTGGGTTTTTTCATATCTCATCTGCAGAGATGATAAAAATAAAAACTCCTTTTTGTTAGCAAACCGAGCACACTGCAGAAAAAGGCTATAGTCTGAATACTTCAGAATCCTTTGACAAATACATTTGAACTGACTTCTGCTACAAAGTATCTACAGAACTAATATTATAAAATCCTGAGTCTTAATAGAATGTTGCTGGTAGCACATTCTGATTTTTCCACGAGAAAAGTATTCAGTGAATGAGCTCAACGTCCAGGATATAGAATCACATAAGCATTTAATAAATACAATGTAACTGCATGATGACTTACGCATGGATTCAGCTCTCCTAGCTGTAGTCATAAATTGAGTTTTTAGACTAAATTGCCAACTACAGGCCATGGACAGACACAAGCATTTCCACAGTAAAGTCCTATCCATCCTACATGCCCATTCTCAGATGGAAGGAATAGCTTACTAAAGGAGAGAATTGCCATCCATGGACCGTGAAAGAAGTTTTGATAACTGACACATGAGGTGCCAAGGACATGACCAAAACCAGACGGAATTATTTTGATAACATGGCACATGAGGTCATGGGCCTTACTGCCTTTTTGTTTTAAGTCTGCAGCTCCACCATGGGAAGGAGAGCTTTGCCTTATCCTGAAATCTGCCTATGGACACTTCTGGTCAAGACAAGATTTCACCTTCCTTGAAAGCAAGTGACCACAGTCTGCTGGAGAGATGCTTTTGCAATGCATGTGGTGGTGAAGAGAAAAGACACTGGGAGGAGCAAAGGGCAAGCTGAGTGCATCACTCAGTGGTCCAGGGGTATGAATCACAGAGTCGTTTCAGTTAGGAGGGACTCAAATATCATTGGACACTGCTAAAAGCAGAGTATTCATTTTTGATGGACACTGCTAGAGCAGGTAGGCTGAAAAAAAAGTCTTTCTAGAGACCAAAAGAAATTTTATGGGGTTTGTTGTGAAATACTGAAAATTTCTGGACTGAGAGCAAAACTAGAGGAAAAGGATCTACCCTGAAACTACCATTGTGGCTAAAGGCAATTCTTCCTCACTCCTTTTATTCAGTCACTTTATCTTTAAAAAAGCTACCGTGCTTTAATGTTTTCTTTTCTGTAAACCAGATTTAGAGTATAAAAATGGTTTGGTGGGGTTTGAGATGCTAATTTTGAAGAATATGCAAAAAGTTCTGACCCAGAACTAGAGTTATCTCAGTTTCCTCTCACAGAACCTTTATTTTTCCATATTTAGTTTCTCAGATAACATTAAGCTATTCAGAACATGACTTCTGAAATAATGAGAATACAAATACTCAGGACTCAATTTTAAATCAAGACTGGAGCTTTACAGCTCCATCTGCCCCCTTGGGCATTTCCAAGACACACACAAAAAAAAAGAAATAAAGAAATTCCCTTCCTAATGCTAATGGAGAAATAAGATATTTAAGCTATTTTTCATGTGTTACAGGATTTTCACCAGGAAAATTAATACTGGGAAAAAATCACCATCAACAGAAGTGTACCTGTGAACACCAAAATGGATACTAAAAATTCAAGGCATGCTTTGAAGTTGCACTTATCTGAAATGAAAAAATTAAGACCTTACTTGCTCTTGTTTCCCCATCTTCAGCTGTGACGTAATCATGAAGTAGCAGAACTGACAGCATCTGAAAAAATGTTACGATCTGTGCCATGTGTATTTTATTCTCAAGGTCTTGATACAAAACTGATGGAGAAAATGAAAAGAAAATACAGTGTTATTATATTACCAAACAAACCCAAGCTTCTGCAGTTATAACACTGTGTATGAGGAACAACTCTGAACCGAATCTGCAAGCCTGGATGGCCACCCTGCAATGAAGAACTGACCCAAAATGTGTCAGTCAAGCATGTAAGCCCAAAGCTGAGACTCTAAACTCAACAACATTCACCAGCCTTTCTGTGGAAGCTCAGTTTTCACCAAGGTGCATTTATGCACTTTTCCTGCTAGGCACCTTCACGAGTAGGTTACATTCCTTGTCACATTTGTCCAAACACTATCCCACTATCCCACTCTGTAGCCATTAAAAAGACATTACCAAAAGAGCATGATTTAAAATATGGCAAGTGTGTATGTATCAGGTACACCTGGCTACTTCAGGGAGTCTGGGACAATTCCCACTCCTCTAACTCAGGGCTGAGACTGACACCAGGAGTCAGGGTCTCAGCAAGCCCCAGCCCTTCCCAGAAGAGCCAAGACTTGCAGACTATGTGTTGTAACATCCAAGATTACATAAATTACATACATCTTCAACTTTTGATTTCTTCCCTCTCCTTATTATCATGGTTATCTCCTTTGTTATCATGGTTTATGAACTATAACCCCCTGTCAAGCAAACATGCAATTTTAGTCTCATATTGCTGTTAAAAATATTATTTGACAAGTTTACTTTAATTAAGCAATATTTATTATGTTTATTGAAAAAAAAAGTACCATAATGGTAAAAAAGATAAATTTTCTGAGTATTATGTTAGAGATCCATTAATTTCAAGGCTCTGAAAGAAATCTGAATCTCTTTTGTACTGTCTCATCTCATCCTTCACTGTAAAATGCAATTTTCAGGGTCAATTCATTTCACCACACAAAAGTCAACTTTCAGGAAATGCTATTCCTACCTAATATAATCCCCCAAAGTTAATAAAGGAAAACCATAATTACTCTGTTATTAAATTTCTCTTTCTGATTACAGATAACTGCAAGGTAGACCCATATTTTGTTATTCATATTACTAGCAGCATTTTCTGGCTGTCCTGGAGTACAGAGAGGCATCAGGAATGCTACAGCAGCCTTCAGCCTATGTCTCTGATGTTGAAAGACATCACATCACAGCAAGATTTCTTTTGGTGAAAACCATGGTCATTCTTATACTTCTTAAAAATAATCAGTAAAATAATTGCCAAAACAAGCTTATCTGATTCACAGAACCAAACTGCATTCCTTTGACAGGCCGTCTTTTCCATTTGTGAGAATCCTCTATTTCATTTTCAGCAAAGCCTCTACTTAAGAACTTTCTTTTAAGTATAAACCAAAATAAATGTTTAGTAGTCCAAAACAGACTTATTAATAGAAACCAAAATTAAAAGGATAAACCCAGAACTTAAGCAATCAGACAATGAGTATTCCAATGCTCAATTTACTAGAAAGGAAATAATATTAGAGCACTATACTTTTAAAAGTCAAAAGAGATGCCAAACCAACAATTCCAGAGCCCCAGCTGCTGTATCATGTCAACACAGTAATTATTGAACAGGCAACAAAAGGGCACTTGAAACTACTTAAAGAAAATTCTTCCCCAAGTGCTTTATTTCCACCATGGAGACGCAACCCCTAATATCAGCCCAGAACCTCTCCAGTGACAGTGCCAAAAGCCAAAATTCATCAGTGCTTATCATGTTCCTTCTATCTCCAGGTTTTTTTAAGAGAAGCAGAGACGAAAATTGTCTCTATGGTGGTCCATGGAAGTGCTCACTGCTTTATTCCCCACCCCTGAGAGCTCTGCTGACCCCTACATGAAAGCAAGGTCTTAGTACCTTTTGTTGCAGGACCTGTAGGAGCTGGGTCAGATTGTGCAGGGAAGCACTAAGAGAAGGTAAACCTGTCTGAACAGACACAAAAACAGATGGACATGGGATTCACATTTGTTCCTTATTTGGTTTGCACCTGCAAACAGCTGTGACTCCATGATCCTTATGGATCACTTCCAGCTTGAGATATTCTGTGATTCGTGTTATGGTATTTTTCAAGGCATCATTGTAATTGTTTACTTTTTCCACTTTAAATGGGACAGAGCATTGCAACCATGGGCTTTGTAACTCTGGTGATGTATAGGATGGCTATCTCCAAACTCCACAAAATTGCTTAAATTAAAGCCACAAGATTTAATGACATATTAACTGAGACAGGATACTGGCTTGGATGGATCTTTAGTGTGACTTATGATGGCCATTCTTTCCACTGTATGCTTTTTATCTTGGTATTTTACACGCTACTTTGATAGCAAAAAAGTTGTTAGAGTGAATGGAAACAGCCTCCTAAGGAAAAATGGTCTGTCTCAGACAGGGAGAACAGCTTATGTAAAGGCCTCTGCTCTGAGCTCCCAAAGTGAGGGGCTGGAGAGCACACACAGTATTTCTGAGTGATTTGCATCAAGACTCAGGCAAATTTCTCTGCATCTGAGAGCACAAGAAAGTTAAAGCCCTATCAGTGTCACTCAACACCAGACCCTTGAACCCACGGTACGGGGTAGTAGTGTAAGACCCTGTTCTCCACCACAGTAGAGTTCACAAGGTATTATTTCTGTCTTCACCAAAGGCAGGAGAGAAAGGTTGCATCTTGGCTGCATCAGCCCATATCCTATGGTGGTACAGGTGATAGCCTCCCCCATGCACATTCACTTTTTGTCATGAATTGGAGGAAAACTCAATGAAGTTTGGAAACCAGAGACACAGCCACTAACCCACATGCTGTGTTACTTTAGGCAGCCATAGCCAATTGGACAGCTCCTGCAACTTATTTCGTGCTTTCTTCTGGGCAGTGCAATTGTGCTGTGCAGCAGTGTGGCACCAACAGGACCACTGAGCACTGCTGACTGGGAAAGGAACTGAACTCAGGTTTCCTGTACAGTGGAAATGTGGTACAGCCATTACTGAAACCAACAGCCCCTACTTGATTTTCAAATGAATTCTAGACTGTCAGTGTGTTACAGATGGCAAAGGCATGCAATTCCCAGAACAGCTTTGCTATACAGAAGTGCACAAAGGCTCAAATGACATCTTCTGTATGTATGCACAGCAGAATGACTTCACATCCAATTTAAGTTTTCAGTAGAAAATTTATGCATCTAAGCAGGTTAGGCAGTATTTCCACTTCGCATTTATGATGCCTAAAAGCAGCACCTTCTGTATCTCAAAGGGCAGTTTACTGATGCAGTCTTTCCACGGCAATTTTTCCAGAGCCCAGATAAATATATCATTTTACTATTCCCAGGAATACTCTCTGAGGAAACTTTCCATTTAGAGCAATTTGGAATCTTACAGAATCAAAAATATTTGCTCTTCAGTGCAGTTTTGTCACTATTCAAATTCATAGAGAGATTTCTTCTCTCTAGAAACCCTGGCTTCTCTACTGCATGAAGATTTCTTGCTAAAGAACTACACTGAAAGGAAGAGTTTCTTCCTCCACTTCTTCCCACTGATAGTTACTGCCTAAGAAGAAATCCTGGAAGGGTATGGTTTTAACCTTTTCCAGCATTCTGAGAAAATAACCAGACTAAAGGTTATACATATTAGCTAGCTTTCCAAGTGTAAGTTAACACTTCTCTCATATTGCATCACTACATAAACATCTCATAATTCAACTAGAGATCATTAAGTTTGGCCTACAAAGGGACAAGCATTAATACATTATAACAGTAATGACTGAAAGGACATACAACACATTCTTTACGTTTTCAAAACTTATGCAATACTACAGGAACTGTGCAGCAAGACAAAGGAACCCTGAAAATCCTGATTAATATGCATTAAGTAATGTAGAAAAGTAATGTAATATTGCATCACTACCTTTTTATATTTGCTCCCTCCATTTTCAAAATTAATGGGATTTGCAAATAAAATGTTAGGGCAATTTACATTTAACTGTTTATTCCTGTCTCTACCTACTACTACCATTCCTAAGCATTCAAAAAGTCTATGAAGCTATTCTAAGTCAGTTTCTTTCATCAAGTAATTCATCTGAGTTTGTGTTTATTTCCACTTGGATTTCAGTCCCATTCTGCATTAATGTTTTCCACATATTGTACTTTCTCATTTATTTTTCTTGGTGGCCACAACTGATGAGGTTGTTATACTTGCAAACATTTAAAAGAATAACAGCATTTCCTGGGAAGGGTGAGGCTGTAAAGATATAATTGATTTAGGCTTGGTTTACACATACATATAAGTACATAAATGCAAGTTTGCATATAAATAGATAAAATCTCCCACAGTGAAAAGTACATCAGTATCCTCCTACCATTTCTTTCTATTTATATGTTGAATCAAACAGTTTTGGAGTAATCAGCAGTATAATTACATTCATACCAGCAGTTTTCTACAACATTAAATATTTGATTACAGAATTGTTTTTATTAAGAGGGGTCAAGAAAGAAAATTATGTGTTTAAGTTACATATATTATGAGTTTTCTTTGGGTTTTTTATTGTAAGTAGCAGTGCAACAAGGATGAAAAGTGTTACAAAACAGTTCCGTTCTGGCTAAGCAATAGCTGAACTAAGTCTATATATGAATACATCCCAATACAAAGTACACATAGTGCACAGTTTCAGGTATTTTATTTCCTAACTCTGAAATCAAGCAGAAAGCAATTCCTGGACTACCTTAAAAGGAAAAGGCTAATGGGGGCATTGCTTGGGTCATCTGTCCCATTCCCACCACCTTTGCCGTATGTTTTTTTAAATAGTAAGCAAGGGCAAGAGGCATAGTTTTGCTTGCTTTCCCTTTATAAATTTAAAAGCCTACTTGGTAGACAGACCAAAAAACAGAGATCTCCAAACAGAGCTGGAGAAACACATGAAACATTGAGAAGGGATGTCAACAAAGAGCACAGCTGCAGCAATGGGAGCTGTGCAGAGTTGGTGGCAAAGCTAATGAGTCAGCCGAAGATGAATGTCCAAGCATGTGAAGAACATGAATGAATATTGGAGACATCAGAGAAATATTAACATCACATGTCATCTGCACTTTTAGAAATCAATCTCACTTGCCTCTGCATATACATCTCTGGTCCCTCAAGTACACATTAGCATGGTCTGTTCTGCTGTTCCAACGTTACTTTGTATTTCTCCCTCAAAACTCAGTGAAGGCAGTAACTACTAGTTCAAGATTACTTGATATTTCATTCGACTATTTGATATTTCATTCATTTGTGCCACAGATACAATTTAAATCTCTCATTGAAAACAGTTGACCTAACAGTCAAAAGAGCATCACCAAAACTACTGATAAGTAAACCACTTAAATCTTCACTCAGTAGACATTTTAGGGATAGGTAAGAAAAAAATTCAATGGACCAGTATTTAAAATGCAATTCTCCAACATGATTACAATTTCTATTATTAGAGATATTCAGCAGAAACAAAATAAACACACAGGAATTAGTATACTACATGCTAAGATTACATTTCATATTTATAGCTTTGAGATACATATGATGTAAAAAGTATTATGAAGAATATATAAAGGTGCAGAGATGTTTAATGAATTTATCTTTTCAGCAGATTTTGGAAAGAAGGCTTTGTATCAACTGTCTAAAGCCTTTACACCAGCTTCCATGCTATATACTGAAGACTAAAGTAAGAAGTTGATAATATTATAACCCAAGTAAGAAGGTACATATTTTTGAAAGCAAATAATCCTCTTAAATGGGAAGGGCTGACTGTTTATTTTTCATATGATTCAGTAAAGCACACAAACCCACAGATTCCTCCAGTCTACAGCAGAGACAGTTTGTTTGCACACTCCAGCGTCTGAAGTCACAGAAGACTTGTATTTTTTAATCCAATTTATTCTGGCAGTTCACACTTAGTTGGATTTATTCCCACTCCAAGAGAATGCTGTGTCAGGAACCAGCAATTAGTTACTATGGGTTAAAGCAAAAGGAGGCTCAGCACAGCATTTGAGCTACTGGATCAACTCACGACTGACTGGGAAACAATACAGGATGGGCAACTTATGTAAGTGGCCACAATTGGCAGCTCAGATTTCTGGCTGCAACAAATGAATTTGAAGTCTCCCTGAAACTATGATTTAATCCCATCTGTGAAAAGCCTGTTCTGTTTTTTCTCTCTTTATCAAGCATCTTGATATTCCACTGAACTTTCCCTCCTTGGATGGACTCGAGAAAAACAAAACAGTTAATCAATAGGATGAAATCTGACACTCAAATTGTACAGTTGAAATTAACCTTGCATACGATAATAGGATCCTGCATAAGAAATGTTTCAACCTATTCCTACAGGAAATCCAAAAGTTCAAGTTTTGTGTAAGTATGCACATGTATAAACATCTACATTACCAAACAGGGAAAGAGAAAACAATTTAATAGAAATTATTACCTGGTGCAAAAGTTTGGGACACCAGTTTGTCTGCACTAAGGAATTTAGAGTTCAATTGGGCCAGAGACAAGGGAAACAATCATTGGGGCACATAATGAAATAACTAGAAATTATATAAAGTAACTATACATAATTACATATAATTATGTGTAATTTAGCAATGAAACCACTGTAGAAATTGGTTTAAATCTAAGATAAAGGTACAACAATCTCTAACAATGAGTGTTGATAAAAAGAGTCATAAAGGCAATGTAAAAATGGAATCAATCCAAGTAAGAACTCCTAATGCGATTAAAAGACTACTTTTGGATCATGCCCTGTTGACAAGAGATACACAGAGTTGTTCATCAGTTGCTGCTGTGATCTCAAAGCCCTCAGAAAAGCAAGACAGCTCAGGACTCATGCACTGTCAGTGCTACCAGACTAACTAGGTCCTCATATGTCAGACACCCATTTTTGCTAATGGCTCCTCACAGACTTCTTTCTTTTCCCATTACACTTATATTCCTTTCATCTTTTTATTTTCATTCTCCACTTTTAAAAAAGGGAGGGTAAGGTTGGCTAAGCTACGATGTTATTTGCAATGTGATGACTGCAACATTTGCCATGAAAACAAGAGAGATGCAGTAAGAAATACACGAGAGGGGATTTAAAATAAGTTTACTGCGTGAAGGAAAGAATTAGTCTATAGACTTCATTTGGCTCCTGCAAGTAAGGACCAACATCAGAAATAGAAATTATATTTTTTGTCTTATCTTTTTCTTTTATTCCCTTCTCCTTTTTATCCTCCAAACAGGTTTGGATTCCAGCACCATGCCCATTGGTGTTATTCATTGTCTTTTTCCACAATTATACTTAATGCAATTATTTGTTTTAATATAAGTAATGTCAAAGGCTGGAGAGGATAATAATGATGCTGTGGACCCCTGCACTAGCCAAAGGCATCAAAACTTCATTTGAAAGCCTAGTCCTTTGCAATTCTTTAACGGTCTTGCTTTTTCCATCATTTGTGGAAAAATTCAATTAAAGGCAAATCAGACTAATCTTTTTTTTAAAAAACAAAATCCATAGCCACAGGAAAAGCATAATAAGCTATCTGTTCAAGCTTCAAAACCTAATGTTACTGTTTTATACTATAGAAGGGACGGACATTTACTCAATGTAGTACAGCCTTTAGACCGTATATAAAGGCACCATGAAGTAGACTGCCCTCTAAAACATTTGATTGTATGTTAGTATTTTAATAATATGTAAACTCACTGACATCAATCCAGTAAGAATCATATAAGGTGAGCAGATATAAAGGATTTTTAGGTTTTCCAATTCTATGTTTTCTAAATTATAGGGTTCTTTTTACTTTGTCTTGTTTTCACTGAAAATATTGACAAGTCACTCAAAGGAGGCTGTGATGGATGAAGGAATGGAAATAGTAGAAATTCTAGAGGAAATTAGGACCTGAACTAGTAAAACTTTGAAAGAATTACAGTTGTATTCAGTGGAGCTAAATCAAATCCTTAAGATTTTAAACAGTTTTTTGAGGGAAGAAAAAATAACTTTAGCACATGCATGCTTGAAGGGGAAAACAAACATCTGCTGTTTCAAGTACATCCAAAGTTTGGTACTTTGAGAAATACTCGCATTTCCAGATCAGTATGATCGTAAGCAAAAATTAAAACCATGCAGAACTTCCACACCCAGCTGCTTTACACCTGCAAAAAGACTAAAGGTATTCCAGCAAGTAATCCAGTTCACTTTCTTTACATTGTGATGACTTTCACAGCCTGTTGCAGGTAGACAATTATTTTTATTACTTTTATAAAGTTTAAAATTCCTTCCTAGTCCTACCATATGGTTTCATTCAGTCCACCAAACAACTAAGGACAAAGTAACTACAGAGTTGAGCAACAAGTGAGTGGACAAGCCACATCACGAAGGCTTTGCAAAGATGCAGGATGTTTGATTTTACAACAATAACAACAGACAGGGCCATGCAAGTTTGTTCTGCACTTGGAAATTCGTAGAAATCTCAATGTTCAAAACTGTAGAAAATTATTCCTCTGCCATTGCAGACATTTCCTGACATTGCAGTCTGGCACTGCAAGGATGGAGTGGGGGTGGAAGGCTTCATCCTGTTCCATCTTGCCAGTTTACTCATGGGAAGAAGGCAAATTCTTTCCTCCCACTCTATGAAGAAATCTTCATCATTTAGGTTAAAGAGTCGTCTGGCCCCCAGGGATGAGACTTGCTACTGTATTCAGCAGTGATCCCAAACAGTCATAAGCACTCATCACCCATACACCTCTTAGGTTCCCACCAGGGAAACAGAATAAATCAGGCACTTTTCTCCCTCTTTTGAGAAACAGTTAATATTATTTACCAGATGACCTACCACAGACTATTCTGAGAGATTATATATTTTATTATATGGATTATATATTATAACTCACACAGTAAACAACCAAAGATTTTCCCCTGAGGACATGGTTTAAAGAAGAACATAGTGCTGGTGCTGGGTTGACCGTTGGACTTGATGATCTTAAAAGACTTTTCCATGAGGATTACATGATTCTATTTTGTCTCCTTCATGCCATTCCGCTTGCAATCTTTCTGTTCAAGAGAACAGTGCAAACAGCTATGCTATTTGCTTCTTTTTGTCATGAAGGGGCCAAGAATTTCTTAATAATTCAAGAGTGTCATATTTCTGAATCAGCCAACCTGACTTAAATTAGCCTCAGTTGAATTAAATGGCCATTAGAGGTTAGAAAAGTATAGGGAACATTTTTTCTTTCAAAAGCACAGATTAATTGTTCCAAAGTAGTTCCCATCTCTCAAAATATTCAAGACATGAGTAACTTATTTTCCATAGAGTCCATTAAGAAATGTCTACTGTCACCAATGTAGGTTGCAAAAGGATGAATAAAACAACATGGCACATTTACTATGATCTATGGCAAGTTGCATACACAACAAAGTACGAAGTACTTTGAACAAAGTGCGAGTTGTGCTTTCTTGCATAACCAGGTGTACAACTTAGCTTTCCGAGAAATACCACAAATTAAAAACAAAAAAAATTTTATATTATCAAAAGATATAATACAAGGTTGGGGTTTTTTTTAAGTGAAAGGAATATATTATTATTTGTGCCAGAAACTTGACATTTCTAAAGATGCCAAATGCATTTTCAGACATATACAGAGTTGTTCAATTTGAGATGAGCTTTTCTTTTTTAACATCAAACTCACGCTCTTAGAAAAATGGTAGATTTCATGTTGGTTGGTTTGTTTGTTTAAAAAGATGAATTTACATACAAGAGGGAAACCTAATGCACTTCATGTTACCAAGAACACATCTTGAGCGTCCCTTTGAGTGTTTCTAGGGTTTGTTCTAGTACTGGAGGCTAAGGATTATACAATTAGAAAAAACACTATGCATGCAGTCTTAGTGACCTCCTGTAAAGAAGGCTTGTGGAGATAAATGCATGTGTTAAATGCCAATTTCTATTTCCTACAGTAAATGAAAAGCCATGGTTTAACAGCATTACTAGCAGAGATTCTTCAGACCATGGTGTTCTGCAGCCTCCCTTCGGGAATGATCCTTTTGTACTATAGCCAATTCTTAACTGTCTGCCAACATTTCCAAGAGTCTGACCATTTTTCATCGGAACACTAAAGATGCTGGAGGTAATAAAAGCAATTTTTTACATTTTTGGCTCCAGTTAATTTATAAATACTAGTTATAAAGTAGTTAGTCTCAAAACGAGGTGCTGCCGGTTATTGTTGTGGTACAACACAAAATCTGCAGATTCATCAGTGCCTACATTTATGCTATGGAGAGCCAAGATAAAGTAATTTGGTTTATATTTGTTCACCATGATGATGAGATTCATAATCATTTTTACAGTGTTATTAGAAAATATCTATTCGTTTTTAAATTGTGGGATTGATAAGCTGTTGAAAACACAGTAAGACAGCAACAGGAAAATCATTTAATACACATGGAAAAAATAAAGAAAAAAGTTATATACCCAACTTATCCAACATATAGTAATAAATAATTTATGTTAGACAACATACACAAAAATAAATCAAAATGGATCCAGATGAAGAGTTTCTAAACACAGTCAATTTTATATGATGTTTTCTGTCTGTGAAGTTTGCTTCACAGAAAAAAATTGAGTAGACTTAATTAACATGAATTTAGAAAAAGGTTCACAATTGTAATAAAGCTTTATTTGTATATTTTTGTCCTCTAGTAAGGTAAGAAGTACCTTATGTACCAAATGACTAAGAGGTGTTGAAACCCCAGTACCAGAGGGCAACCTCCTGATGATGAAGGTAATCTGGAGTCAGGCACAGCCGGGCAAGTGTTGGCTGTCAGTGCTGGAGAGCATCACCGAGTGTCAGAGAGACACTTCTTGAGCTCTGCTCAGAGACATCCTGAGGAGGAAAATCCTAAAGACGCTGTTGAGTGTGCTATTGGCTACAAGCCAGTAATATTACCTTACCTTAATGCACCAAAGAACATAGAGAATTTTGTACAGAATTTAATACTAACAGAGAGATGGACAAATTCCTTTTCATTAAAGTATGTTATTGTCTACATCCTATGCTGAAGTATAAAATATAAACTTTAACAGAGACATGTAAAAATAAATATAGCATTTACATGCAAGTTGTAAAACTAGCATCTGTGGGTTTAGACAAAACCAATTATTGTACAGACACAGTGTGACTTCTTCAGCCTAAAATGACTGGATAGACTGCAGCTTCCACTCAAAAAAAAAAAAAATTGTCATCTCAATGGATCATAAAATCTGCACCTGGACTGTAATTTGTTGCATTAAGGCCTAAATAAATATAGCATTGTCTGTACAACTAGGCCTGCAAACAAAATAAGTCAGGAAGCCATCAAAATAAATAAGCATACACTTTACATCATATAACTTGAATCTTTAAATACCGGCTATTCTATTCCAGTAACAGAATTATATGCAATGCTCAAACCTCCATCTGACATTGCTTTTCATGTAAAAGAAACAAAAATAACCGTTATTTGAAATTCTATCCCCTCAATTTTGATAATATGTTTACAAAATACCAAACTACTGAAATACTGAATCCTATGAGAATGCAAACTCAGTCCATTCACAGTAATTTTACAGAATTTATATTTGCCACTGCAAAAATTGTGGTATATGGAGGTACTTTAAGACCTCAATAATTATGTAAGTGGTGTGTGAATTCTAGATAATCCACATAATAGGCTAAATAATTTCATATGGTTGTTTACAATCTCAGTTTGATTTTATATAAGGGTCATCTCCTTCAAAAAAAAAAGTAAGCCAAAGATAGTATCATATAGTGTTCTCTTGCTTAAATGATAAGAAATAGATGGATTTAGATGACTGAAATGGATTTACTTGTCTCTGAGCTTCATTCTAAAATGTGTGATTACATTCTTGGTTCCTATTTGGACTATATAATTCATCAGAATTCACAATCAATTTAGCTATAATTTAGCCATAACAACTAGCAACTATAACATAATACATAAGCATTGCTTTAATTTTAGTCTTTTAAAATCAAATACTGTCATGTATGTTTTGAATGAACTTGTTGAAGATGAACTCTAGGTACATGATTACTGGTTCTCAGACAGTACTAAAGGAGAAAAAAGTGCATATACAACCATAGAAAGCCAGTTTCTTTTCGGTCGTACCGTAAAATAAGATTCCATGAAGACAAAAATAGATTGAAAATATCAACTAGTGGAAAATGTGTATGCAAACAAAAACTAGAAAATAACCACTTCAGGAAAAAAGTATGAAAAATTCTGTGTCACAAAAAGACAGGATTATTTAATAACAATTGTTATAATAACTATTAATATTTTCCAAGGTATCAAGATGTTCTCAACATCCTGATCTATTCATTTTCAGGAGAGAAAGGTTACTTGCTGTTTATTCAAATACAGAAATAGGTTAATGATTTTAAGTGATTACATACTTCAGGTGTCAATCATCATGCCTGAGTTCTATTGGGGTATTAATGGTGCAGAGTTTTCAGAATGAAATCACCACATAACAGAATTTTCATATCTGTTTGATTTCTGAGAAAGATTTAATTGCCTGCAGTTGCCCAACTTTTCAAAGGCATCCTATAAGTAACTCTGCAGGAGCAGGAGATATGTATCACCCTGATCTATTTAAAAATCAGACACAGTGACCATGAAACAAATTCAAAACTGCATGTGGTCAAATGTTGAAGAGCAGAGATAACCAGGCCTTCTTTAAAGGAAATACTCTGTATTGGACAGCTCCAGGATGGTTTTGTTCAATGCCTTTTTCTTACTACTGCCAGGAACCATCAAACCATGAACTACTGGTAACTACAGTGAGTACTCAGTAGGTATGCTTATGCATACACAGACAAGAAATTCTCCTTTGCTAGGAACACCTCTTCTGAGGGCAGATACCTTATTTAAATCCAGATCAGGAAAGAAAATAAGAGCTAAAATAAGTGGAATGTCTTTACTCTTTAGGAAATAAAAATTAATCTTTATTCTTGGTATTGCTTAGCTTCCTCGAAGACAACTATGTGCTTCTGAAAATTAGGTGCAGCTGTCCTCTCTTTTGAGCTCCTTAGTGAAATCCTCTGTATTCTGGCTTCCCTCCCCTTTTTGGCAAAACTTGTCAATGTTCGTTTCAGCCGAGTCATGAGCACGCCATGGCCATGTGGGCCCCTTTGCACAGCAAATGGACTTAATCACAGGGGCATACAATTACATTCCTTTCTCCTCATTGAAAATTCACCAGGGAATAGCAAACATAAACCTCCATTGTCTAGGACCTTTAAAAGGAATTTGCTGTTATTCCTATTCAGCAAATCTTCCTCCCCTTCCCTACCCCTCATTCTTTTTCATGATAGTAAAACAGAAAAAAACCCTCCTTTATCATTTTACCATCTATTGTACTGCAAGGGTATTTTTTTCACAGTTTAATATATTGCCTGCCAGCATTTAGATACATATTACCATCAGTGATTTCTCATGGCTTGTGTCATTCTACATAAGACCTGAAGAATTCTCAAATTTACTTTTTAGGGATAGGAAACAATGCCTCCAGGTTTCTTAACTGACATTATTTCCCCATTTTTCTTTTTCTCTTAACTTCCAGACAGAGCTATTCAAAAAGCTATTTAATTTATTTGGTTAGTTTTCTTAGGCTTGCCATTTGATGCTTACTTTCTCTGCAAGTGACAGTTTCTGAAAGACAAAGAGGACTTCTTTTCAGTAGGTCAGAATTTCAATTGCTTTTCAGTAGGAAAGATAATCAGGGAGGTTGTCTTTGAAAATTTGCTTCCATATTAACACTTTGTATTATTATATTTCCACATAATATTTCACTTTAAATAAGTTGCTATGAAGCAAAGGGCTGCACCTTAACTTCAGTGTTTTAGGCACTACTTTTCCACATTGTTCTATCCCATGAGTTGACAGAGAATCTCATGTTATATCTCAAAAGTCCTCTCACTTTCACCCACCCAGCTCCGCTCCCTCCTAATGGAAACTTTTTAAGCAAAATGTGATAATTAGGCAGATACCATTCCATTTGGGAAAAAGCTTCTTACCAAGACACTGGCATTCAGTTCGGCCTGTATTCTGCCAGGACTGATCTACTTTACCCCTTACAGTCCTGTGCTATGAGGCCCAAGACTTTAAGAGCTGGAGACTCTCATGTCCACTTTCCATGGGTAATCAAACCTCTGATAAAATGAAAGTCCAGCATTATGTAACTTTCCCCTGGGTTTTTGTCTTGGGCATAAAGTCTAATCTCAGAGCCACTTCCCAAAGAATGCTTTTTTGTTTTGAAACATTTCCCACAGCTAAGAAAGAAGTGAATTCACAACACCAACAATTCTGCATGGTCCATTTCTGCTTCTATCAAGTCATGTTCTGCTCAATTCACACACCCTTTAAGTCATTGCACAGATCTGTCTGCCTCCTCTCCACACAGGACACTGAAGCTATGCTTACAGTGTTTATTTTCTCCTCTGCCTTTCTAATCAGATGGGAATATTATTGTATCTTCTCTATATGCAATGAGGCAAGGAGAAACATTAGAAAACCAGAGTCAGATTCCAAGTGCAAGTAAGGAGGAACATACTGATCTGGTCAAGCAACTGAAGAGGTTTAAACAGGCTTGCTTAGATCTGTCTAATGGAGCCTCTCTGGGCCACAGCTCCAAGACAGACACCCAGGATATCCCAAGTGGTGAAAAGACTAAGAAAAAAACTACGTTTGAGGACACTGAGGACAGTACTTTTTTAATTGCACCTATAATATGAACATTTTCAGTGTCCAATATCAGGAAAAGAATTAAGCACCACTTCATACATCTTCCCTCAAATGTATGCATTACACTGATAGTCTAAAAAGCTCATCATGCTTGCTGGCAGCTCCTCTGCTAGCCTGGAAAAAGGTCACACAATTCTGCACGCTTTAGTGAAGCAAGAGTTTTACCACAAATTTTAAACTGAGCTCAATAATCTGATATTTTTATAAACTGTACTCTTAATACCACTATGCAAATTTATCTTGATGTCTATACATATGATCCTGCAAATTCTTTTCGAACTGGGGAGGTCATAAGGGGTGAGAATTGGAATTACCTGCCAAGACCAAAAGAAGTACAAGGTACTTTTGACAAGATTTCCAAGTTTCTATTAAAGGCTAAGCCCAGATGTACTCCTGCTGTTATACCAGCTGCAACACTCTTCATTTATGTATCTTCAAATCACCTTAATTGGGCTTATTTTTATATGCTGAAACAGTTTTGACTGAAAAGAAAACTTTTGGAAATCATTAACTTTACTTAATGAAGAAAGTACAGATTGTTATAACATATTTTGGAAAACACAAGCTGGCATGCTTTAAAAATTGTTGGCTTAATTTCAAACTAGAGCTCAGGGTTTGTTTTTTTCTTCCACTTTCTGTTGACGTAGGATAAAAATGAGTTCAGGCAAGTTAGGATATGTTTTATCATTACCATGGCTCTGAAGAATTACACAAAAGGGAAAAAAACTGATAATTTGGATATTGCAAATCAAAAGGGTGCATTTGGTAAGTTGGACTAAATACAAAAAAATACAGAGCTTTGGGTAGAGTAAGTGGTCTTTAAAATATACAAAAAAGTTCTGAGCTAATCAAATGGCAGTGTTACTGTACACGCCTAGCACACATGGGGCACTCTTCATTCTGACAACACAATTTTTCCCTTTCACAGACAGCTTGGGTAAAGACACTTTTCTAGCATATTCCACAGACAAATCTGCACACTTGTAAGCAAGTAGTCCACTTCTACAGCAGATTCTGCCTATGCCAAAAAAGATAAGAATGGCAGAGCTACATCCTGAACTGCTGATTAGCACCTATTTACACAGAACTCTGCCACCATCTCCAAGGACAGAGGTGAGCATATGTGAGGCAGACCTGCTGTACCTCTCTGCCAGACATCTCTTAGGTCATGCAGGACTCCAGAAGGAGCAAATCTCTCTCTTTAAGGTTACTGAAGTGCTGTCTTCACCTCTGCACAGGCCCCTCACCTCTCTGTATCACTTTCCCCAAAGCCAGAACAAGTGACACTGAGATCCCAGCCCTTTTCCCAAAGCTTGGGAGGGATTGGAAGGGGCCAATGAAGAGGGAAAGAAAAAAGTTAACTTGAGAAAGAATGGATGATTGCAGAGGTGATAAAAGGCACCCCACAATGTGGAACAGCAAAAAAGACAATGAGAAGAACTAGTCTGGATGGAAAGCGTGAGGGAATAAAAAAAGAGACTGTGCTGCCACAAATCTCTGCCAAACCTTCGCTGTCCCGAAAATGCCCTGAACCCTACTCATGTCTCTGCTCCCTTGTCAGCTGCCAGAAGACCCCCACCACTAGTCCCACAACCAAAGGGCCCTTGCAGCCACTTCTCAACCCTTCCTGCCCCCTCCTCGTGTTCCCCTCTGCAATCTCTAAAAATCCATTTTACCACATCAAAATATGGCTCATTTTGCCATATTTATTTCTGTCATTACCAAGAAGCCTGCAGCCTCTCTTTGTTATTAGTTCAAACTAGAGCTTCAAAGCAAGCTACCAGAACTAACCACAGGAGAGAGAAAAATCTTGGAATACAAAAATCTGAATTATGAAGAGGCCTTAAAGTACAAATATACAAGAAATGTAGATTTCTTATGTGCTAATACAGTACACTTAACACACACCCTTTGAAGAGACAGAAAATTCAAGGAAAAATGTAAATCTCACTGGCATGAATGACAGTGTTATTTTGCACTACATCAAGTTCAAAGAAACTTCCCTGCCATTTTTCCATGTTCTTAGTTATAGAGACTGGGTCTCATTCCAGTGTATGTGTGTTTTACTTAGAACAGCTAATAACTTCTCACTATTTAAATCCTATTTTATTACAGCATGAAACACACTGATATAAAGATCAATTACCCAATCCAACATTGAAATTAGATAAATCACACAAAATTCCAGAAGGCTGACACATATTTACTTTGTACTCTCATTTCCACTCATAGTATTATTCAGTATGATCAAAATTGCTCATCTCCTTGGTTTCTATCTGCTGTTAATCATGAATAGTGTGCCTGACATCTACCCTTGAAGGCTAAATCAATCAGCACTGCTTTAAAACAATGCCTATGCAGATTAATGGTAACTTGGAAAAGTTTCTTTTGTAAGTCTCACAGTACCCCAGTACCACAGAAACCAGAGAGAGAGAAAAAAAGTATCTCAAGCCATTTTTCTATGCTCTCACAGGCCTAGTTTTCTTCTACTATGTATAGTGTTTTTCCACAGCCAGACCAGTTCTAAATGAACACCGAAGCCTTGCAGGGCTCAGCCTACAACCATGAGCAAAAGCAGGGCAGAAATGTCAAGCCTTGATTATAATGGGGTTGTTCATATTTAACAAAGCAATATGCGTTGCTGTGGTGTAGCAATCTTCTTGACAACTTTCTGCTTACCCTAAATTTTACTCCAGATGAGTAGCATTAGTTACTTAAAAGACCTGGCTGGTGGAGCCACCTTCAATCCAAAGATCTGAGATGTGCAGGGCTGGGGCTGCCCTGGTGTCCCCCAGAGACTCTGCTCTGTGCTGGGGCAATGGGACAGGCCAGGCTCGTCCCTGCTGGTCCTCCATGGGGATCCTCCACTGCTGCGCCCTGACAAAATTCATCCCTGAGATGATTCAGAGCAACTCTGACAGGGTCCAGAGCAACAAACCAGAACAAAACAAACGAGAGACATTTTATAAGGCACATCTTGGTTATTTCAAGCACTCTAGCCTGCCACGCCACCGCCGGTGTGATGGAAAGCAGCTGAGAGGCAAGGAGCAGAAGATGCCTCAGGAACAGCAAGTCTTCAGCAGGGTTACTGGGCTCAGCTCTGGTCATGTCAGCTCAAAGAAGTGGGGAAAAGGCCGAAATAAAGTCATCTTAACAAAACAGATTACTAAGAGCATTGAAAGAGTCACTTTTTTTATAAAGAGACACTGGAAAGATTGAATCAGCTTTATTCAGTGTCTCTATAAAACAGTAAGGGCAGAACACAGGGACAAAAAATAATAACAAATAATCTAGAAAGACAGGTTATACCTTGTCTGTTCCCATGCTTATAAAACAGGGATATTCAAAAAACTTAAGTGATCCTTTTTTGGACCAGGAAGCTGATTTCTGGAAGCAAAGAATGTGGTAGAATTTTTAATGTAATTAACATGTCAATTCATAATAACTATAAAAAGAATAACACAATAAAATAATAAATATTGTGCAAAGCAGCAAAAAACTCTAGGTAATGGAGGTAAAGGAAGAAAACCACCAAGACTCATTTCAGTCAGCTATTTCTGTAATTAATTGGGCTAATAATTGGACCACGCAAAACTTTGTTAAATGTAGTAGGACAAACTACAAATTTCAATATATGTTTAAGAATTATATTCTGAGTACTTTTCAAGATGATATTGATGGCCTATATAGACACTAATTAGACCAAATTAACTCTGCCTCATGGACTTCCTGAGACACTCTGGTAATTGCTGAGGACCTGAAGGACCTGAAGGAAACAATGTGATACACTTTGCAGAACTCTTCAAAATGAAGATGAAATTTCCTAACGTTTACCAATAAGCCAATTTACTGGCTATGATGGTGTCAAACCAAGATGTGATGTTCATCAGCAGATCATCCATCATTCCTCTTAGACTTCAGTGGCAAATGCAGTTTGAGCGGAAGGGAAAAGAATCACAAAATCTAGTATAAAAGTTAGGCATGTGAGTGAAATATTATAAATGGACCACTGAGCCGTTTACCTCACAAAGCTGGTTCTTTGATATGCATGCTCATGATCAAGAGTGTGTGAGTTCACAGGCTGGCCTCCTAGCTGCCTCTGCCACTCCTGGAGCCTTTAAGGGACCTGGAGAGGTCATTTAGTGTCTCTGACAGCAGGAAGGCAGGATCTCATTTGTTTTAAGGATTTCTGGTAAGTGATTGTTTGGACAATCAATGCTCAATTGCCTGTACAATTAGACAGGACCAATTTAACCTAATCTCTCCTGCAGCAGCTCAGCAAGCTGGCTCTTGTCATGTCTCCATCGTATGTGGTGAAGAGTTTGCTTCCCACCACTCTGCAGCAACCAATTACACAGTTAAAGATTATTATCACATCTCTCATCAGTTTTTGCTTCCCTAGACTGCAACACTCCAGTTCTTTCACTGTTTCCCCATAGTTATGTTTTCTAGATCTCAGTCCACCTTTGCTACACGTCCCCTGACAAACTGGTAAGACTCTGCTGGAACTTTGGTGTCCAGAATCCCAGGCAGTACTGCTATCAGATACAAACCCCAAATTCACAACTGCCAAGAGATGCCATCACCATCTACAGCGCTCCTGTTATGCATCCCCAAAAGAAATTTGTCCTAATTTTGCACATCTTTAACATGTTGTATGCTGTCAAAGTCTTCATGATGAAAACTAAATTACCTAAGGAAACTACTTAGCACAATTCTTCAAATAAATATTTTGTGCTCATCCTTTAGTTCAGTATTATGGATTTGAATAAACATTTGAGTGATATATAGTAAGAACCACCACAATCATTAAGGTTTGGAGAAAACTTCCAAGTAAGTTTACTAACTCTAACAGATCAACAAGGCTTTCTCAGGTGCCTGGAAGCTGGAAGACTTTCAGAAACAACCAGTGGAGGGGTTTGCCAGCCTTTGAGATCCTTGAATTGAAGACCAGATCCTTTCAGCACAGTGCCATGTACATCTAAGCATTACAGTACCATGTACCTCTAAGCATTACACAACTGAATAGCAATAATCAGAAGTGGCGCACAGAGCAAATTTTTTTCCAGGTACAAAAACAAGTGTAATTGCAGTTATTATGAACCCTTCTACTTTACTTATTCTTGTAAAGTCTGTACTCTGATGCCACAAACCATCAAAGAAGTTAACCGGTAAGCCCGTTCTGCTTACAGTGCTAGAATAAAGCAGGTTTCTGTATGGCACAGAAGGACAGAGCGAGACATAAATTATTTCATCTCGTGCCAATAAACTAAGCAAGGATGTCATGCTAGTCCAATCTGCGGCACGCACCGCAGTCACGTTGCAAAAAAACCCAAAAAACATCAACCCCGCATCAGTGACACAGCGCACCGTCAGCTCCCCGCTCAGAAGGAGGCACAAGTTTCCTTATGTCAGCCCCGCGTCTCTCCGCTGCCCGCGCTCCCCACGCTGCTCCGCGGCGCTGCCCGCTGCGAGCGCTGCCCGAGGCCGCCCGAGGGCTGCACCTGCCCGTGCCTGGCCCGTGTCCGTCTCCCCGCCCGGCTGAGCCCCGCAGGATGCACCCCGGCAGCCTGCCCGGAGCCCCGGGGCCCCGCTGACCTGCAGGCAGCCGCTCGCCGTCCCTCCGCGGCCGCGGTACCCCGTGCCGCCGGCTGCGCTCGCCGCTGTCGGGCTCTGCCCCGCGCCCGCCCGCAGCGGCAGCCCAGGCCCGCGGAGCCGCCCCGCCGGCAGCACCGCCCCCGCCGGCCCCGCGCCCTGGCACGGCCCTGCCTGGCCCGGGGCCAGCGCGGGTCACGGCCGGGACCCTTCGTGCTGCTTCGCCGCACGCCCCTGCCCCCCAGAGCCGCCCCCGCACGGCACCGGGGAAGGGCCGGGCGGGCTTTCCCCGGTCTGCCAGAGTATCCCGACCCCCGGCTGCATCGGGGATCAGCGAGCTCTCGGTTACCAGAGGGGCAGGACAGGGGTTTGAAGTAGTTTAGTGATACACTCCTGCCCATCATTCAGCATTTCTTTTCCAGGTGAAGGAACAGAATGACTTCTAAGTCCTGGCCTCAATGATTGCTGTGTCCAGGAGACAGACTAGTGGGAACACTGTCTTTAGGATTTGGATGACCTGACAATGAGCACATGACATTCATATGTGAAGAGGTGTTACTAAAAGCAGGAGCTGGTGTCCCTCACCACCTTCACAAAAACTTCAAGAATCCCTCCACTTGAGAGAGGTATGCAAGCTTGCCTGGCACAGGCAAAGCAGTATTTAAGACCTGTGGAGCCATTCCCTAATTATTTATTTACAGGTTCTGCCTAGGTGATGTTCCTCATGTCTGCCTCTCCACATCCATGAAAACTCTGGAGGAACATCAGAGCTGTGTCACATGGGTCCTGCCCTTCTGTGACAGAATGCACATGGAGAAAAACCTTCATTAAATAACACACAAGTGTTAGTTTTCATCAGACTGAATGCCTGGCTAACACGGGGCCAAGGCTGACCCTAGTTCTCTGTGAATAACAAACAACTACATTAGAAAGCAGTATGGCTTATGGATGGCAGTCACAAGCAGAGGCTCCTTGCTCTTGTACTCAAGGCTCTCACCGCCTCTGCCACTGCCATTTTCAGGATCTGGGGCCAGCTTGTCATCTTGATGCTTTTCCAAGACACCATGGGCTATTTGTACACTGGGCACAGCAGTACTCGTGACCAGTTCATCTCTTCCCACAGATGTTTCCTGCTTGCCTTGTACCCACGTCTGTGTATGAGGTTGTGTTTGTAAAGTTCTTCAGCCAGGAGACAACTCTGGGCTCAAATGTAGCCCCAGTAACAAGTAGCCTCTTTTGAGGATCACTGAACGGCAGCAGATTTTTCTGAATGACCAAGGCAGGAAGTGCCTGTGTTGCCCACTCACACACAAAGTTTAAGCAAACACCTCCACACTTGACAGAAAGGGCTTTCACCCTTCAGTTAAGTGCGAATAAGACATAAATTTTAAAAATTACCCCTGCTGTTGTCTGCCTACCTGAACACAATAAAGGATCAAAAGATGCTTTTCATTCTAAATTGTATCCCAGAAAGGCGATATCTAGGGACCTCTGAAAGAAAAATCTTTGATAGTTTCCCATTCTCCCTCTGACCACATTTTTGGGAAACTGAGCAGCTCAGCCATGAACCATTGTATCTCACTTTATGATGATGCAGTTTGATTGCTGTCAGTGAATTGGTTCATATGTATGTATGCATATACGTCTGAAGACAAGCACATATGTGCACTCTCTGTATATTTCTTTCCAATTTAAAAGAGTCTCTAGATGAGAGATGTTTAAGAAATTCTGCAAATGAACTGTCATAGAGTAGACAATACTTATTTTAGCTAAAAAAGCTTGTGAAAACAATTAATAACTATACCATGGAGAGAGTACCTAATAGCAAATGTCAACTCTATGAGGGTTTAAATCTAACAGAATCAATATTTTGCAAAGTGTAGCACCTCTGGGCCACTGTTCATATGACACTAATATTTCTGCTTATAGCATGAAAAATTTCCTGCTATTCATGGCCAATGTGTTATGGCTCCTTAAACATAAAGTATTTACAAGCTTTGATGATACTCTGATTAAGAAATCTATCTCCTATTAATGAATTTAGAATCTTTATAATGCTATATGTATAATCTTTGCCTTTAACAGAATCTACAATTAAGTCTGGGAAACTGCAGTAATAAAGCAGTGATTAAATCCACCAGTGATCTCCCAGGTTTCACACAGGTTTCACAAAAAATTATTTTGTTTAACTTACACCAAGAAATGGGATGGAAGTGTAAGTCTTTTAGCCCTTAGACTGGTCATGGTAGAACACATGATGCACAAAGCAGATGTGAACACAGCCTCCAGTAGATCATTTTGTTGCCGTCATGTTCATTCACCCATTAAAATTTTCCTAGTATTAAATTATTACAATGGTGATTTTTCAGCTGATGACTCATCAATAGCATTTGATATTATGTCCTTAATGATGAGTCTGAAGAGGGGAAAAAAATGTTCTCAAATAAAGCATAAAACAGTATGGTGCCCAGTGAGGGCATGCAAAAATGAAATTAAATGAAAAAGCAATCTAAAGTCTAAGCACAAATTGCATCCAAATTAGTCATTTTGAGGTCTGCTACATTCCTATCTAGCTTCAGGCAATCAAAAACTGTGTCATCCTCCTCCCACACTGTGAAAGTTCTCAATGTCTTTCTTATTCTCAGGATTCTGTGGTTTTAAATTAAGTTTCTGGTTATTCTACAAACAAGTTGCATTAGCCAAGGTTATGTAGACAGAAAATTGTTTCCTTGCAGAAACTCTCAGGAGGTGCACTGATACTACCTAAATATATTGAAGATTCAAGTTTTACTGACTGGGATTAAGAAAAGTACCTTTCAAAACCTATACACCTATTCCTCTATGTCTATTTTCCTCCTCCTGAAATAGGTGTTACATTCTGTAGCCCTCGTTCTTCTTTGCTCAGGAAGAATTTTAATTTTCCCATTTTCTTTTCCTCAGTGAAGTTTTAAGGGACAGAATAGACAGGAACATAGCTGTGCTGTGTCAATGAAAAATTTTGGAAATATAAAATGTACATTAATAAACAGTTCATTATTATATAGGCTGTAATGAATCGCACACTAGTAGCTTTACTCAGAAAATTACATGGTGTGCATATTGGTATGGATGTAGTGTTTGCAGGGCATCATCCTGAGGATGTTTGTCATGGAGGTAGCATGACTCAGCACTGGAGAAACCATATGAAGGCTAATTCTCCAAAGCCCCAATTAAATAGCCACGAATTCCACTTTCTTCCTCACAGCTGCAATACAGGGCCCTCTCTCATGTCCTTCAGTGCAAGACAAATGGAACAGATGAAATGGAGAGACATAAAAGACTGGTCATGAACCAGCATCTTTTAAATTCATATACTCTTCTGCATAATGGTTAAAATAATACATATATTTAGCTAATTTCCAATCAATAGTGTTCAGGTCATGTAATTTGATTGAGTTACATCAACTTCTATATTTGTACTAGTGATCACATACAAAGTAGTGACATTTCTATGTTGCGGTGGCCATGGCACATCTGAGTGCCCCAACCCCATGGGAGAGAGGTGGGGATGGTTCCTGGGCATGGTACGCTCCCAGGACCCCCAGCTCTCCAGGCCATTTGGAATGCACCAAGCTTGACAGGGTTTGACAGCTACTCCTCTCCCCCTCCCCCAGTTACAAATATGGTTTTAGTTCTAGAATGTTCTCCTTTGTTCTTGTTAAAGCAAATATTTGGTTGGCGTTCTTTTTATGGTGTTGTTATTTCTTTGGTTATTCGTGTTGTCGCTCAAAAATCCCCCTTTCCACATTAGCTCCCCAAATCTCCTCCTTCCCTTTCCCCTCCTCCTATAAATACCGTTGTATGAAAGTGCTCAAGGCCATTTTGTCGCTGCCTCCAGACCCCTCCAACTCCCCTCACCTTGGCTCAATAAACCCTCCTTGGAGCACCGACAAATTGGACTGTATCTCCTGCTTTCTTCGTCGACCCACTGACAGCACCTGCGCTCCCTCGGAGCCCCGCCCTCTCCCGCAGTCTCTCCCTTCTACAAACTCCTGGGTGGTGGGGCACCCACAGACAAAACCCCCACATTTCTAGGTATTGTAGACAGTTAGGCTGATATTCCTTATCTGTTACTCTGAGATTAACAGATCTCAGTTGATGAGAGAGAGGATGGAACTAATAATGCCAAGTTTCCAGGTTCAATCCCAGGATGGGCTATTTGCTTAAGAGTGGGACTTGATGATCCTTGTGGATTCCTTCCAACTCAGAATATTCTGCGCTTCAAGATTAAGAATATTTTTCACTAGCTTCAAATATAATTTTTAGCTTACAGGTTTGTCTAGCCTGAAGCTTCAGTGAAATTCTATGCCTATTATTACTTTTATCCATCCCAACAATCAGCCAGTAAATAGTAGGAAGTCAGCCAGCAACCAGTAAACTCAGAGTTAAATATAAATGCTGAACCAGCTCAATTTACACCTGCATATGATAGATAATTCTCATGGGATCAACCCCACTCTTGTAAATAACAATGCTTCTTTACACTTCAACACGTCCCATACATAAAGTGTACTTATGTTTCTGATAATCATATGTTTTCCTGTGAATGGCAAAATATAGCGAGATTAGGCTATGTTTAGGACACCAAGGTGACACCTCACACCTTAATGAAGTTGCATTCTAAACAATGTCAAGGTTTACAAAGGTGTTGAGAATGAGTGGTTTAAGGTCGCTTAAAGAATCATCAGCAAAGGAATCAAGCAGAACCAGATTTAATATAAAAGCAACAGCACAAGAAGTGGGAGGGATGCACCACCACAGTAGGAAATGGTAATAAATACAGGTTTTGTAGTAATCACACCATGTAGAATTTATGCTTTAGGAAACTAGTAGACATTTACTTAATTATGCTGTCAGCAACCACATCTGTTCTTAAACCATCTCTGCAAGAGCAGGTTGTATTTTAAGGGACAGAAATTCAAGAACCTTATGGAAAGTCAATGTTTCTCTATTTTCCATCACTTCAATAAATATACTCTGGTTTACTGTAGTTGCATAGTCAAGATTCTGAAATGAATTCTGCATTATTATGGTGAGCAGGGACTGGAGCTGGTGAAAGAGAAACTAGAGCTAATGCATGAGAGTAAACAACTGGAAAATAGTAGTCGGAGCCCAGGATTTGCAAAACAGAAGTTTCCACAATCCCTGTCGTTTAAGCCATTGCTTAAAAATAGCATGATTGAAAAGTTGTATTTCCACAGTTTAAGTGGCAGCTCTTCCTAGTTTAATGTTGCTAATGTAGGCACTCCAGGCAAGGGATACAAATGCTTAATTTGGCTGTCCACTTTAGGAACCCTGTCTCCATATACAAGCACTGAGCAGAGACTTCTCCGTAAACATTTAAACGAGGTCTTTATACATCATTAATAATACAAATCTGGAATGAGGTTACTTAATGTTAATAGCTCTCATGGTTTAAATAGGTCTTTAAAAATGGGTAGTGCATTTGATTTTCAGTAACTAGTCATTAACACAGAAGACAGGAGTATTTCAAATGCACAGAAACTTCTGAACTTGGAAAATAATAATTTCTTGGACTTGTAAGATTTTAAAGAATTGCTATTCATTAAAAAAAAAAAAAACAGGCTCCCCTTTTTTCACTGTGTAATGCTATATAAGTTCAGTAGTCACTTCTACATCTTTGGACATTTTTTTTGACCTTAAACTGATAGAAGGCAGGTTAGATATTAGATTATGGTATGGATTAGATATTAGGCATAAATACTTCAGTGTGAGGATAGTGAGACACAGGAACAGATTTCCCAGAGAAGTTGTGGATGCCCCACCTGGAATGGTTCCAGGCCCAGTTGGATGGAGATTTGAGCAACCCAGTCTCATGGAAGTCATCCCTGCTCATAACAGGAGGGTTGGAACTAATCCATATTGATCAGCTCAGAACTGAATTTAGAAGTGCTGTAGGCAAAAATTGTTTTAAATATATTTGCACTGGCTAACACTCAATACTTTTTCTGTGATGAGATCATTATCTTACAACTGCTTGATAACACACAGCTCCAAAAATCTGATTTTGACCTTGTAGGTTACGTAATAATCTTTCTGGGAAGCACCTCTGTGGAGAAGTACTTCATTTTAGCAGTGAGTTCATTGTTATTGTGCTGGATGCAATGGGAACAAGACAAAAATCCAGTCCTGCCTCAAAATGCTGCCCTGCCAGCAGTTCCCAACAGTTATGGCTGTTTCAAAAAAGAAACAGGAAGTCAAGTAAGCCTAGGATTTCTGATCTAGCACATTCACGAAGAACTGAAACAATAAAGAGCCTTTCGATAGTAATGTATATTAGAATTGTGTTTAAATATTAGTTCCTTTTTATTCTTCATTAATAGGTGATTCTCAATATGGAAAGGCTGTACCTTTAATAATTGCCTAACTTGCCATTGTTACTGCAAGCAGAAGACAGGATGCACAGAAAGGCAGCTGGCTGATTGGGCAATTCCAAGAGATGGAATTGCCCAATTCCAAGAGATTCCTGACAGGGCAATGCTCAAGAGGTGAATTCTGAAGCCTGAGTGAAAAGCCATTTTGTAAATGGTTCATGATGGAGAAAGAGAACACACTGCAAAAGCAATGATCAAGAGTAGCAAGTAACAAGCAGAAACTGCACAGAAATTTCATGGAAGCAATTTTTTTTCCAGAGGCAAAACATGAGTGATTGTGCATGTAATCAGGAAATACTGAAGGACTTCAAAGTGCAGAAGTTTCACAAAAATGTCAGTGGCCAGCTAAGTGAGAAAATACGTTTCTTAGCAGGCTCCAAGCCATGTGGTAGAGGTGCAGTAGACTTCAGAGGCATCAGATGGTAGAACAGCCCAGGCTAATGATTGCCACCTTACAGGAAAAGAAATGCTGGGGTTACTGGAGGGCTGACAGCAGTTTTCAGAAGTAACTGGTCAACATCAGAGCATCTTGATTTCCCATAGCACTTCTCTCCAAATGTCCATGGCTCAGAAGTGGCAGAGCTGTTGGACTGGTTACTGACTCTCACAAAAGAAGAAGTGCTCAGGTGGTTGGGTCGAAGAAATTATGCCTAATACTAACAATCGTCTGCCACTGCACACAAGAAGAGAAATACAGCATACTTTTTGTGCCTTATTTCACAGTAAATGGATTTGTTCCATTATAGTATTAACATTTCTAACTAAGGTGTTTTGGTAATGGATTTGATCCAAGTAATTGGAATCCTCAGGACTCCAATAGAGTAAGAGGGTTTCAGGATAATACTTGAGTGTTCAATGTCAGTAGGAAGAAGTGTGACCTCCTGGAGCAATGGCCTTGAGTGCAGGGTGACAGGAGGACATTCTGTCATTAACCTCATTTTGAGCAAGGCCTCATAATAGAGTTAGAAAGATAATAAATCAATATGCAAATAAATACATCTGTAAGACTATGAACCAGTCTTTGAAACTAGGACTGCTCTTTTACAGAACTTAGAGTCAAGCTAGATGGAGAATTGAGCTCCAAGGGAAAAGAATGACTGGAAGTAAGTGAAGCTAAAGAAAAGGCATCATGGGGACAATGTACAACAGAGTTGATAGTTCAGAGCTTCTTAAAAAGACCAAAGTCAACAGCAATACAAAAATTAAAAAAATCTAGAAACCAACTCAACAGAAATATCCATAGAAAACAGTGAAAGGAAATTAATAGAGCAATTATTTTGTAACTTGTGTCCTTCAAGTATAATGAAGAGGTGGGCACATATGGTAAGTAGCAGCAGTAAAATATAACTTATGGAATATTGCTGGAACAAAGCAGCCCCTCTCCCACTGGATTTCCTAGCATGTCACATCGTAATAAAAAGAAATTCTATTTCATGTTAGAGGATGGCTTGAAGCAGTGATCCCCACCATCTTCCACACTTACAACTGTATCAAACATCTAACAGAGATGTGAAGGTACAATAAGACTTCTGCTTGCAGAAGTCTTCATTCACAAAAAGATCAAGATCATCCACCTTATTATACAAGAAATACTTTGGAGAAAAAGATAAGGAACAGAATATATTCACAATTTTAACTCAACAAATATATGGTTATCCTTCAAATTGAATTATCATACAGAGATGGAAGAGGAAATAAAAACATCTTGTATGATAACCTGTGGATTGCTTCAGTGGTGGAGAATTCCATTTAGACTCTTCAGTGCACCAGGGACATTTCAGATGTTTGTGAAGAGTATAACCCAAGTTCCAAGGATCAAAAAACATCCTCACATCCTTAAATGACTTCATCTGTTCCCATAAAACATGGGTGGAACATCTGGTAGAAGTGGAAAGTACTCCAAATCTTTTTAAGAGCCAGGGTTTAAATTTGTGAGAAATAATGCTCATTTACAAAGGATCGCAGAATTTTCCTGGGACAAAAAGTCAGTGATGGTGGGCTGGAGCCTTGTGTCAAAAAACATGGAGAGTAAAATAATGGAAAGTTCCTATATATGGGAGGAGGGCACAGTGACTTCTAGAGCAGCTTCATACAACTTTTTTACAAAACAGAAAATACAAGCTACTGTTTAGACTGGGCAATAGTGAAAAGATTAGTCCCAAGGCAGGGAATGACTTCTAAATTATGCCATGTCTCGCTCATTCCAGCTACTTGCCATAGTCCTCTGATAAGTCAAAGTTTTCTAGTAAGTTTCTTATTTGAAAAAAAATCAAGCTCAACGGACAAAGAACAAAAACTGTTGAAACCCAAAAAATTAGAGAACTACAAAAGTTCATTGATTTGATTATTATGGAGATCATCCATTTTTGTCATAAATTTACTTACCAAATACAAAACAAACAGATATATGGAGCACAGAATATGGAGTGACTGCTAGGATGTTTGTGAATTCAACAGATGCCTAAATATGCATCCAAATAACACAACAATGATGGAAAGTGAAAAGTGATTAGTTATTTAGATTCAGCTGCAGAGCTAGTGAGAGTAACTTCATTCCTAACTTGGGATGACTTCTAAGAATGACACCTTGTAAAGTGGATTTTCAGCAACACTAGAGAAGGCTTTCAGCTGACCAAATCAGATGTGCTGCCTGAGCAGCTGTACTCTGTCTCCTCTAAAGTCCAGAAAGCAAGTGCAAACACTGAAACAATTTTAAGCTATACCCCATCAGTCGGAGTCCAATCACAGGCTAAGCCTATAATCAAATTCTGAATATGACTGTGCAGATGACTGTGGTTGCATGTGTTCGATGACATGTCAGACACACACGAGAGAGATTCCTAAACAAATCGGGGGGAAAAAATCAGTTTGAAAAATAGATTTCTTCTAATTATTTAAACAATTAGTGAAAATCAATTAAAAAGTCAGATATTACTGTTAATTCCTTAAAAAATGAGAGCTTAAGGTAAGTTGAGGACATGGAAGTCAATGAATCATGAGCAGGGGAAAAACTATCATGAAGTCACAGTCCCCGTCCTAAATCATTTCTTGCAGGTGTTTCTCTAATTTACTCTTAAAGGCATCCAGCAATAAAGAATTCCCATTTTATTCAGGCAATATCTTATCAACTTTATTTATCAATATTTTTAAAATACTTCCTTCTTATCCATATTCTTTGTATTTTTTTTATTCCCAGTATTATCTTATTCACTTTTCACTTCAAAGAAGATCATCTTTAATATTTTTTCAGTTTCCCAATTTTAAATTAAACAGTTCCATTTGCTATGTTCCTTTGCAAATATCAAGCAAATAATCCTTTTTTGCATTTCAAGAGCAACATTTTTCTCATGTTAATTAGGAACTCATAACATTTAAGTTTTTATCATGACCTATACACCACTATGACCACTGTCATTAAAGATACAGAAACCAAACTGAGTTAAGGCAAAGACACCAAAAATATTGCACCTGTGCTATGGCCTAGTCAATACTGGAAATTATTATTGATGTAGAGATAGAATTTGCATGAATGAAAATCAGTGATGGAATTGCAATAGGTTTCCTTAGTGCTAGGATTTCAAAAAGGGGGATTTTTTCCCCTATCGATAATGTTTAAACAAAAGTTCATCTTCCACTTTCTTTCCTCCCTCTCCATCATTTGTTTTTTTTGAGGAGATCCCTTCTCTTCTGTGGGTATTATTTTCCTAGGTTTGCCTTTGTTCAATTATTTTTTAAAAACCTGTAAGTTGTGAGCAAATGAGAAAACAATGTTAAGCAGTATTACATTGCTACTTAAGTAAACTGCCTGGTTCATGTTCTAGCCTTCCAAATAAAAGCTTTATAATTACTAAAGTATAATAGGAGTTTGTGAAAAGTACTCCCATCATGTTCTTCAATCTATCAAATTAAAATATTATATATTTACTTTCTACTGAAAATTCATATACATGTATAAATTTATAGCAAAGAAAATACAATTCATTATTTTGAGTGCAATAGGTAAGAATGCTGGGATTATTCAAGGTTTGCCTTGTCTTACAGTAGAAGATTTTATAACAGAAACACAGACTTTTTATTTGTATTCTATTATTCAAATATTACATATATAAGCACACAGTTTTCCTTGGTCTCCTCTTGCTAACTCCAAGAAACAGGCCCTGGAAGTTAATTTTATACCGACTACTTCTATTCTTAACAATCTGTCAACCATTCACTTAACATAATTTAATAAAGACAGCTGTCAAATTACATGAAACAGGGAAATAACAATGTCACACAAAAAAAAAATAGATCATGGAGATTTTTGTGAGAGGATGCCATAAATTTAAGTTAATCAGAAATGCTCAAGGCAAACCTAAGACTCAGTGGGTATTTTTAACACAGGTATCTGTAAAAACTCCAGGATATCAGACTCCTGGCATCTCCAGAAATAACAATTTTTCCCTTTCAGTCTGCCTAACACATACAAATTCCCACTAAGTAAATGGATTATTCCCCCTTCTCTTTCAAGAGCTAAAATAGTAACGTGGAGCCAGAAAAACAAAACATGAGGGGAAGATAGGAATAAAAAATCAGAAAAGAGGACATGACATGGAATTGCATTTGAGGAGCTGTAGACTCCTGAAATGTCATGATGCCTCTGTGATGCAAGGCTTGCCTCGCTCCCTGACGGCTTACTGAAATGGCTCAATGATTTTCTGACTCCTTTTCAACTCTGCTGGATCCTCAGTAGTTCAGAAAACAGGCATGAATTTTCGTTCCAGTTCTGTAGTTTCAAGTGCTACTGCTCAAAGTATAATCAAGTCCATCCTGTTATTACACAAGGTTCAGCAATAAACTGGTGCAATAAAATTGTGTTTCTAACATAAAATCTGATCCCAGTGTCTTTGGGAACTTGATTTCTGGAAACTTAGGAAGTGAAGCAAGACTAATACTTTCCTCCAAGATAAAGAGATAATACTCTTGTCATCATCACTGTTTATTGCCCTTTGACATACGAGAAAATGATGGTAAATCACATGTTGTGTGACACTGAGGTGGTTTTCCTTGGTTGTACATGTACCATATTAAACTGGCATCAAATAATTAAAAGGATGGTAGTTGAGAAATCAATACGCAGTTGAAAAAACTTAGAAAGAGATGTATTAAGATGCACCTTACAGAAGAACAAAAGCAAAAATTGGCTTCTTTTTGAAAGGGTACAATTTTACATTGCAACACACTGGATTCTACCTTTATTCAAGAAAAGGAAAGGGATGTTATGCATATGAGCTGACAATTTAAAAAAAAAAAACAAGCCCAAACACCAAATTGCTGTTATGAATGAGCCAAATGGATGTGAGTGCCATTGCAACCTCTCAGCTGCACCAAAGGGAGGGAGGGCAGACAAGGTGGGACTGCAGGGTGAGTCATGCCAGGGTTCATTTACAGAAAGGTCAGTGGGGAATGGAACAGAGACCAACTAACATTACTCAACTGCTCTGTGAGTTAACATTTCCCACACCCTGGCTTTTTTCTCCAATTCCAGTACGTCCTTCCACTAAGCATCTTTTATTCGGAAAATCTGGACTGTTTCCTTGGAAAATGTATATGCTCAAGTTACTAGAAGCAGTGTTTTAAGCCACTGCATGTCCAAAGCTCATGTCAGCATCATACAATGTCCCTAAGACTATAATTTCTCCTAGGTTGATAGCAGTAGCCCACAAGTACTCCGTTCAATTTTTGTATAAATTAATGACAATTTAATTTAGCTAAACTTTGCCTTAAGTTTCTGCTGTTTCTTTAAATAGTAGGGGGGGGGAAGAAAAATAGTACAAAGGATAATAAAGATTATCCTGTGTGTTTCAGGAACAAAAAAATATTTCCATCACAGTAGCTGAGTGTAGAGTGTTTTAGATTTAGTTTTCCATACTACAGAAACCAAGGGTACAAAATAAACATATTTAGCCAAGTCATTTAAGTACAGTAGGGCATTCCAAGTAACCTCAGCTATATGTTTAGAAAAAACCAACAAACCAACCATACCACAATACCAGAACTCTCTTCTTGTATGTTTAATATATTCAGGGTCTTTTTCTCTGTTTTTAAGACTGTGAAATTGGTATGCTCCTTTTTCTTCGAGCAAATTTTATGCTGAGCATTTTACACAACATCAAAATTAAATATTGACAAGATGTGATCAGGGTTAGCTTTCTGTGATGTTTTAATAACATTCGAATTTTCATTCAGATTTTGAAACTTGGCATTTTCTAAGTAATATCCAGGAAATATTTATATAATTTTTTTTTTAGCAGTTCTGAGGTCTCACCATGCCACAACTCCCAGGACTGAGCCTAGCTGGGGGAACTACTTGTTCCTGACAATAGATTTAGACCTGAATATGTAATTCTTCACTGAATGTGCCCAACAGACTATCTTTCTTACTTTACATCTGGCATACAGACTGTTGGAAAAGATCCTTCTTTCCCCCACCACTCTTGCCTCTGTGTACCAGGTTTGTTGCTTTCCAGTGAAAAAACTCAACATTATTTTTATGTATCACACCTGTTTACAGAATGCTTACTTTTATTTAGAAACTTCTACTGATTTTCAAATACTGATAGAACAAGTTGCATATAAGATTTGTACATAATACAGAATTTTGTGTAGTTTACTCTGCATGTTCAGTGGAATCGTATCTTCATATTTTTACTCAAAGATTAGATAAAATATAGTAGCTATAAGCAGTTTTATCTAAAAATCCATACCATGTGGGTCAGGAAAAACATGTAAACTGTCATAGTGTTGTGTACATATAACAGTAGAGTTCAAAGTGGAATAAAACTGCCATAATTAGTTTTTAAAAAGGGAATAGGTCATGCCAGAACAAGATTCAACATTTTCTTTCATCCAATTCATTCCAGAGATTGCGAAGTGTGCTGTCAAATAGCTTGAGCCTGATATAGCTGACCTCATTTTAGTTATTACAACTTGGCATCCATGGTCTTCTAAAGAAAGAATGCTAGAAATACGCTATTGGGAACTACCCTTGTAAATTAAAAGCATTCCAGGTCAATGGCCCTACATGCAGTTAGACATAATCCTCCAGATGCTGAGCTCAACCCATCCCACTACATGCTCTGCCCACCTGCCAGGCACTGCGCCTTTCTAAGAGCCACAGTCCTCACAGCCTCACAATAATAAAACACATAATAAAGACGTTCTTGAACACTGAATTTAATAGGGCAAAAATATTCATGGAGACTAACCATGCTGGTTACTGCATCATTCTCCTGCCCAGGCAGTGCAAGAAAGCAGGAGCTCCGCAAAGAGCCGAGAAGGGGGAATAGAGTGAGTTTTGAAGCAGGAGTGTTTGGAGGGCAGTGAAGCAGGCAGATCTAAAAGACAAATTTTGGTGACAAGGCCAAATTCTCTGTAAAAACATCCTAAACAGTGATAACACAAGTTATATTTCTTTCTCACAGATATTGTAGAGAATTCATAAAAGAAAAAAGCCCCTTCCCCCCCCAAAAAAAACCCAAAAAAACAAACCACAAAACAGAACATTAAAAAAAAGAACAAAACCAAAAACAAACAAACAAACAAAAACCAAAAAAACCAAACAATCAGGAGGTGAACCAAAATATTATATTCTTATAAACTTTCAGGATCTCTTAGGTCACTTAGGATTTGGGGGTTTTACAGTGGACAGACAAAGGATGTTCAGTTATCTCAACAGGGCATACACACACCCATGGAAGCATATTGGATCACAAGGTTATCTTTGCTTTTAACAGAATTCCACATATGACAGGAACACGTAGACTGTGTTTTAAATGTATTTTTATCACAAAGATTTTCAGGGATAAAGCTTACCTCTTGGGTCTTAGTTGCTTTCCAAGTCAACTGGTCCATTACTCCTGCCCTTTACCTATATTCTCACTGTGCTTTGCTTCAACCTTGTAGGATACTAACCATAGTACCATAGAAGAGTGGGGATTGTTAATCATTTAAATTTATCAGCTTCCTGCTATATCTCTTTACTAGCTGCCCACTATTTTACAACAGGTTCAACTCCTCTCTTAAACTGGCAAATCTGGCTTGAGTTACAAACTCAGGCAAGACAAAAGGACAGCTACTGGTAAAAGCGGTCAGCTCAAGGATCTGGATCACCTGGGAACACATATCTTTGGAAGGGATCTTCATTGTGTCAATACTAACAATTGCTTTTAGCTATGGCAACACTGGAGTAGACAAAGGTTTAAGACACCTCCCTCTGTAATTTCTGCAAAGCAGCAAGTTCTGCTCAGGGATGGGGCAGAACAGCAAAGCCTCCAGCTTCAGCCTCAGCATCTTCCATCAAAAGGGGTGGAAAGAAAAGGATGAGAAGGAAGGTCAGTCCAGGCCCTCTTCTGCTCTGAAAATGCTCTCCCTGTAGTCAGTGAGGAAAACAGAAAGAAAGGAGGAGAATGTGCATACCCAGCAGTCTACCTCTTTGTACATACAGAAAGGGGAAGAGAGTAAAAAAAGCCCTATTGAATATATTATCTCATAAGGTGTTACTCTCAAATACATCCAGCTCAGGCATCATACAGTGCTGCTACAAAATAGTTTAGTGGCTAGACTTGTGTGCCCCTCCTGTTATGCTTGGGTACTTTTTTTTTTCTTATCTACTTCTGCCACCCAGTGGACAGCTCATAGGAAAACTCTGTTTATTTCAAAAGCTGTCCCAGAAAACGTCCTTCTCTGTGATTATGAGCAGGTAGCTCAGGGTCCTAGTGAGCAGCAAAATAAACTGGAACGTGTTTTTTAATATCATAGTAGTGTCTTCTCTCCCCACTCCCAACTTGGTTCTTTTTTTCCGCAGTTTCTCAGCTTTGAAGGAGAGATACAAATACTCCTTTGGTGTACAAGGTATTGTCAAATAAAACGAGCTCATCAGAAAACACAGAAGACACTCCTGTAATAGCTGCCTGATAAAAACCCTTAGGAAACCATAAGATTTTTTTTTCTAACAGCAGCTCAAATATCATGAAATAAGAACACCTGGAGCCACACACTGAAGTCAACAACACTCCTCAAAGCTGCACCTAAGACAGAATTATCTATTATGTGCTTTGAATTATTAACTGAAACAAAGCTCTGTTGTAGTAAATACAATCACTCTTGAATTGGGCATTTCCTAATATTAGAAAATTTTACTTTCCAACATGGAAAATATTTTTATGAAGAACATTTTACATTAAGATAGATATCAAATTTATCTTTCATATAAAAGACTACTTGAAACCTACTAAAACTCATATAAATCAATTGAAAAATCCTAGCTGTTACTTTATCTTCCACGACGAAGAACAGATTTAAAAGGAGAAGGCATTACAAAATACTCTGAACAAGGTCAGGCTCTGAAATCAACTCAGCAAATCTTGATGTGTTACTAGCCATAACAGCTGTGGTGTGAAAATTTAGTGTTCACAGGACTAGGACTCAGAAGCAATCTCACAGTAAGTCTCTCTTTTATCCACCCATTGAACATTCAGATACAGGCAAGGCTATGGGCTAAACTTTTCTTCACTAAGATGGGGGAAATGCAGATGTTAAGGCTACTATGAAAGTATAAATGCATATTGCTCTCATCTTATTTTCTTCAGCCAACCATCACATCAGTCAGTTTGAATCATTTGTAACTTTTGCCTCCAAAGTGGAAGGAATTGCTCCTGCAGCATTGCTGAGATGAGGTGAGGATACTGAAATAAATGTCATTCAGTCCTGGGCAGCACTAGCACGCTCTCAGTGGGTCAGGGCAGACTACACTTTTCTTAGTTTCTTCTCTGACTTCTGCTTGATCCAGAAACACAAACCTCCAAAAAAGATAAGATACCTCAAAAAACCAACCTCTGGAAAATCCCCACCTGCCTTGTTAAACCAACTGCTTTAAAGCAGTTTAAAAGCTCTGCACTCACCAAAGCCCATCTCCTCCTGTGTACCTTCCTGAACAAGCTGATCCTTCCTGTTTATGGCTCCTGATGCTCATAATTCAGTCTTGTGTCACTCACAGACAAATGTCTCAGTTTGGCTTGCATTCCCAAGGAGAAAGTTTGGGAATGGTAGTTTTATTTCTTTTTCCCTGCCTGGATAGCCTTACTAAGGAGAAAGATGCTAAGATGACCAGAACAGAGGCATATGTTATAGCAGCTAAAAGGATTAAACCCCCACTTCCCTTTGTCCAGTAGCTTCAAGTTTATATGGTTCACCAGGGAAAAACCTTAACTCAAGCTGGATGATAGATTTAGAATATGCAGTATCATCTCAGCTATCATTTCCACAGCAACAGGTCTGGCAGCCAAAGCGGCAAATGAAATAGCCTCTTGAACTTAACCCTTTCTGAACTTATCCCCTCCTGTACCCCAGGTCTCGATTCCCTAGATCTCACCATTCTCTTCACCACGGGCTGCAGGAGAATCTCTACTCCAGTACTTGGTGCATCTCCTCACCCTTCTTCAGCGACCTTGGTGCCTGAAGAGTTGTTGCTCTCACATATTTTCACTCCTCTCTTCTCTGGCTGCAGTTGCCCAGTAGATGTTTTTTCCCCCTCCTTAACAATGTTATTAGCCCAGAGATTCTACCAGTACCACTGATGGGCTCAGCCTCTATCACATGAGCTTCTGGCAGATTTTCACAAAAGTGATCCCTGTACCTGCCAATACCAAATCCTGCACATTCAAACCAAATAAATCTGGTTTTGTTGGTGGTTTTTTTTTTTTCCCCTTCCAGGTAAACAAACTCGCTTGGTTCCTGTGAAAGGAAATGGAAAACTCACTTTAGCTTTCATTCAGTGAGAACAAAATCAAGTATAACATTACACCAATAAAAGTCCTACATGTTCCATGTCAGTGCTTCAGCTGCATTGATATTTGTGAAATGGGCCTATTTTTCTCTCCCAGTACACTTACCTCATGCCCAGGATATACAAGAATATCCCAATGTCCTGGATAAACCATCAGCAGTTTCTGCAGAGAGGGCAGCTGCTGGCACATTACTTCCTTATGCTGTCTGCAGAAGTAGAAATTTGCACTAAGAACATTCTTTAACACACTTCTAACTATATGAATTCCCAGAAAAGGTAGTCCCTGCACTTAAGGAGCTTTAGAAACATTAGGAAAATAAAGTAGAAACAGCTCCATCAAAAAAATCTCACCAAAATGCTACTTAAATTTCCTGTAATTATCTGGTTAACAATGTTTGGCTGTACTGCCCTCTTCTAGTATCCAGCCAAGGCTAAAATTCTGTTTATAGTCAACTATTCAAGTGTGGTTGTTTTTAAATACGGCTTTTACAGAAATAAGAAAAAATTTACAAGAAAATGTCTGTGATCTTATCAGATTGGTTTAATTTCCTTGTAAAGTTAAATTCCGATTCAGTGAACCAGAAATCGTCCCTAGAAACATGCTTTTACGTCTAAAGACAGGGAAAATTTTAGTCGGTCTGTTTCTGTGAGAGAAAAAAGAAGGTAATTCAAAAACCATGAGTAACCAGAATCAGGTTTCTGAAAGTCGTCAGGGAAAGCTCATGTTCAGAAAGGTATCATTCTATAGCAATCCTGCAACAACAAAAATTCAGTATTCACTCAGAAAGAAGAGAGCTGTCTTTTGAGTCATTGGTACCACCACTTGCACTCCAAGGCTTTCCCTACCATGGGACTTTCAAACTTGTTTCTCAGCTTTGAAATCACAATTGGCAATTGCTGCAGTATCAGGGAGAATTGCTGCAAAAAAAAAAAGAAGGTTGTTTCATTATGCTTTGTCACCACCTGATCCTTACACATCCCCACTATGCCATTGTTTTGTGTCCATATCTTTTGCCAACCTTTTCATAGTTTGGCACATGGGGAATACTGGCACAAGCTGCAGCTGGTCCAGACCTCTGACAGGGCATAGATGGCATTTGCTGCCTGACCAGCCTATGCTGCCAGGAATAAGAGGGGCTGAGTTCTGTTTGTCTTGCTCCAAACAGAGTGCTAACTTCGTCCACTCTTGGTGGTTTAGGTTTTCATATTTTAGAGTTTATTAGTTTGTATATCACAAAGCTTGTGGGACCTTGATTCCTTACTCTGAGATGACTCACATTTGGTTGAAATTAGACAATGGAACATGGAAAGATGACAGTAAGAGCAATGCAAAATCTTCATGTAGGAGACAAGTCATAAAATCAGCCTTCTCTGCTTTTACTGGGGGCTGTCCTCAGTTTCAAGTCTTTCAGATACTCCCCAAAGAGAAAAAAGTCATTTGTACTACCAGCTGCTTTCAGTAATAACAATTTGATGGCTCTGTTGAAGCTGAAGATAATGACATTATGCTACATGTATTTCAACTTCAGACTCTAATAATACACTTAAACTGCAGGAAACACACACAGATATTGCAGAGACAATTTACAACAGGCAAAGAGCTGTCCCCCTTTGAAAGAGAAATCCATTCATAATACAGAAAATATTACAACATTAAAAAACCTGTCAACCAAACTAGCACTTTTATATTACTGATCTCATCTAATTTTTCAAGCAATTAGGTATCTTTATGCAATTTCTATATCTTCATATGGACCACGTTTCTTAGCCCAAGTTTCTGTGGATTTAAAGGAGTTACACAAAGGAAGCATCTAATATTATTGGTAAAAGAAGTTCATTTTCCTCCCTCATGCTTTTATATTTACCATTTATGGATTGAAAATACAGATAAAAAGTTTGATGAAAAAGTGTCATAGCTCCTTGTCAAGGTACTGATTTTCTCCTTAAAATTTAATGTTAGCTTACTTGGTAGTGACATATGCCAGACTTCTTAAAGCATACAGAATAGAAAGCAAATGTTATTCTATCCGATATGTACCCTTTTCACACCTTTCTCACCTTAAAGAACTACTACTGCCTGAAGAAGAAAAGTGTTGTCTTTATTAAGGAAATTAAAAGAAAATTTAATCCAGGATCTATGAAAATAAAAATTCACTAAAACTGAAAAATTCTGCCACAACTCTGGCAATTCCATACTCTAGTGGATCACCTAGAACTCTGCTAACAATAGATAAATGCTTTATGTCATCTTAAGTGAATCTGTTATGGTTGATTTTTAAATGACCATGCTGAAGCACTGCACTTTCTGTTCACCTTCTTGTTAGACCTTGAGGCAGAAGATATTGTAGCTTTACCCTGTTGCTCAGTACAGTCCTGGAGGTGCAAGGAGAAGATGCTGCCATTGCTAACCATAGTGATGATTCCCACAGCAGCCTATATCCTGAATAACACCGAGGGCTGATAAAGCAGCATTTCTAGTGCAGCCTACAGCATTTGGCAAATGTGAGAGCTGAGCTTCAGAAATCTTCACATCACACGTGTATGACATGTAACAGCACAGTGCAGATGAGATCAGGTACGAGAGCAGAGCCTACCACGACAGCAATGATTAAAACCTCTCAGCTTCCTCCATGCACTTTTAGGTCTGGCTGCTAGGATGACAGCTTGCTCAGAGTGACACCAGAATGCTTCAGTCTGAGAATTTTTTTTTCCCCCATAGAGAATCATAAGTGTATGCTGACGTCTTAATGAGTGATTAAAATCCCAAATCCCACAGCAGCCATCCTCAACAGGCCATGGCCCTTGCTTCCTCTCTGCTGAGAGGAGCCAAGCAAGTCACACAAGGCCAAATTTCTGGAGCCCAGGTGCTTTTCCACAGGCAGAGGGGAGAGGTGTGGGAAGATATTTGTAAATTTCTATGGGATCACAGTGTGCTGGCAATCAAAAAAATTGTGCTGGCCACCTGCACCCTGGCTTCTCTGCTCTGCTTCTCACCCTACTCACTTCAAAGCTGTCTTGGTAAGAGAAGTGTGGTACCTCGTTTTGGTATTGCAACTGAAGCATAAGACTACTATATTTATAACTCTGTCAGACCGTTCTTTTTGCCCTTGATACTTGTGTTAAAATAAAAATGGGTTATGAAAGGAAATCAGCAGCACTTCCATGTGGACATGGAAAGCTCCTCAGGGACAACTGATTGTGTTTAAAGGTTCTGGTGTCCTGGGGCTCCATGCGTTTGCTGGCTGCTGTTGACACACTGGCTTGATGGCTTTCCAGCCACACCAAGTTCACCACTCTCTCCATGCTGGCAATGAAGAGGCATTATTTATTTTCCCAGTTCTGATTTCCATCCAAAGGCAAATTTGCTGGCAATGAGTTTCAGTGACTCTGCAAGCTGGGGAGGAACAAGCAGTGGAGAGTTGGCAGGCCTTTCCTTCCCCTGCATCTGGGAAGAAGATTTTGAAGACAAAGCCTGTGCAGACAGGGAGGAGGCAGAGGGAGGTGGAGAGAGACAGCTCCTGTCCTTGCCAAGTGCAGGCAACCAGCTGGGATTGCAGCAAGCAGCTCTTGGGAACAGCACTTGGTCCTGGCTCTGGTTTTGTTTTCACTGTGTGAGGAGCTACAAAGCTGCTTCTTCTCAGAGTACATTAGAAAAGCTGTAAAGTCTCGTCGCAGAGCTGCCCCTTGGCAGACACTGCAAGCACAACCACATAAATGTTTTGGGGCTCTGGCAATCAAGCAGGGCACCCATGCACCCCTCAGGAGGTGACCTGCACAGCACCAGGCTGGCTCTCAGGCACAGCAGCTCTGACCCATTTCTAAACCCAATCCCCTTCTAAGCCCTCTCCACAGGCAGTACTCACTGCGAACATCAGACTCTTCATTTTGACAAAAAGAATCATAGTTCCCAAATGTTCTTGCTTCATCTACCAAGTGAGTGGAGACTAAAACTTGCTCTTTCTGTCTACAAATTCATTTCAGCTGCACAGTCAATAAAAAAGCTGCATGTTCTTAGACAATCGCAGAGAATTAAGGAGAACTGGAAAGCTAATATTAAATAATCACCAGCAAAAGCAATCATGAGAGGAAGCCTGCACTGCCGGGAAGAGAGCATAGCCTGGCTGTATCGGGAAGTTCCCGGCAGCCATCCAAGCAGGCTTTATCTGCATTACAGTGAATTTCAAGTTGCTTTAAGACTATCTCAGAGACACATGAAATAATTGTTTTCAACTACACACACCATGACACTAATTAGTAAAAAAATGCACGAGTAAAACAATCCCACAAGCCAAAGCCCTAGCCCTGTTCTGCTCCTGGACACAGCCTGTGACCATGCAAGCGCTGCAGCCACTGTGCCCATCAGCCTGGTGAAGCCTCTGTTTCTACACTGGCTCAGATACTGGTTAAACTCATCCCTGTATTGTATCCTGTAGGTTCCCCCCTTAAACAAGATTTCAGGTCCTGTGGAGAAACTGCAGCATCTTCTAATCAAATACTGACTAGGAGGCAATTGCCTCTCTATTGATTTCAACAATAAAGAATTTTCTTTTTCAATTGAAAGTTTTAGGTCAAATTCTCACTATCTGCATCTGCATGAGGAACAACACTCTGAATTAAAAGTATAGCACCTAATTTTCTTCTAACTGTTTTCTTTCCCTCTTAGTTTCTTCCATTTAGGATCCACAAAAAAATGTTAAAATTAATACAGTAAACTCTTTCACAAATAGCAAGCCTAGTTAGTAACGACAACACTGCATTTACAGACAGAAATACACAGACATTCTGTGCTACCAGTACCCAGAATTGTGTGACCTGTCAATATAAAGCACACAAGCATGAAAACTTCCCTCCTTTTCGAGACCTACGGTCACCACTAGAGGGAGGAGCTGGTTAAATAATACTTAATTCCATTTGCAACACTGACTAGTTTTAAAGAGCTTCTAAGAGCGGTAACTGTTATAAAAGAGAAGACAAACAAGTTTTCTACAATTAAATGCTCAATTATTCTAGCTTTAAAATTCAGGGATCTTTTTCTCTGGGGAAAGGGGGGGCGGGTGTCAGGGGGAAATGGAGAATCTGCCTGAAGACTGTTAAAAATTCTCAGTAAAAGTGACTGGTTTTGGCAGATTTAAAAAACAAAACAAACAGGAAAAAAAACCCAAAAAACCAAAACCAAACCAAACAAACAACAACAAAATGAAAAGGTCCCACCAAAATAAAAATAAAAGGATACTGACTATAATGAAAAGAAGATATTCCTCAAGAGATTACACAAGGATGGAAAAGGGTGTCCTAGTAAAAAAAATGGTGGTTAAGCTCTCAGAAAAATAACCCACTTGTGAGTGCCATCCGGGAGCCAGTCAGCATCATGCACCATTGGGTACCAGGAGGAAGAAAAGAGTGACCCACCTGCCTGATCCACCAACCAAAAGAGGACTTGTCAGCTGATGGCTTCATGGCAAAACACAGTCATTTCTTCAACTGTTGCTATCCTCATGTCAGGGGATAGCATGAACCCTGTAACAATCAAGAAATAATTTTGCATTATTTTTGTTCTTGCTCAGTGCTATCTTCTGCCAATGACCACCAAAATCTTTCCTTGCATTCCTTACAGTCCTAAGCATGAGTGTTTGATCTGGTGTGGTATAGAAGACACCCAGAGATTGCCTTGAATGCCATGAATGACAACATGGCCTTTGCTGCCAGAGCTGCTGACTTGCTGTAAATTCCACCCGAGCCACAGACTGCCTTTCACAACCTCAAAGGCTGCAATGATGGAATACTCAGATGGGAAGCCTTTTGGGTAAGCCACACTGTAAGAAAAATATATGTAAGGGCTGTTAGAATTTGCCTGCTGGCAAATACAGAAAATATTCATTCAATAAATCACATTTCTAAGGCTTCTCATATAGCTATTTTCATGGTCCTCTAATGGAGCAGAGATATCCACATCAAGAGATGTTGAGGAATTCATTTTAAGATGAGTAGTTAAAGGATTTCGCTGCATGAGTCTTCCTGAGAATAATTCCCCATATGTCTGGGAAGTTCAAAGAAGAAAAGTTCACTGTTTACATTTTTATTCTTACCTTTATTCTTAGACAAACCCTGAAGATACCAGGGGCACCCTCCCTGTGGGTCTGTGTAACACTCAGCACTGCTCTCACAGCTGCACAGCTGAGCAGGATGAGACTGCCAGGAGCAAGTTGCCCACTTGCCTGATCCTTTGAGGTGGGTTGCCTTCCAGCACATCCAAAGTGAGTGATCTCAAGGTGCTTTTATGTGTATTGATTGTAATTAACACAATGATCTGTTTGTTCAGGGGTGTCTTGTCTCCTAAAAAAAACCCACAGAGAGCTTGATTTATAAGTTAGATAGAGCTTTTCTTGTGCTTTGTGGTAGGATTTCTGTAGTGGGCTACATTTCATGAGATGAATTTTTCAGCTGTGCCTGTCTCACTTGCCTCAGACAATCTGAATCCCTGAAGAAGTTTGAACATCGCAGTCTGGAAATATTTTCATTACTTTAATTTGTTTAGGGTGGATCCTTACAAACTTGGTAGAGTTTTCTGCCCGTCTGTTTGACTTCAGTGGTGGAATTGTTATTTAAAGGTAGATACTTATCAAAAAACACCAACCTTGTGAGTGCTGCCAATAGAAAATATATCTATTTTGGTTATTTCCTGGACTATATTTTAAAATTTTAAATTTTAAAATTAGGTTTTGCAACTCAAAGAATGAAGATGCTCCTCTTCTTTCCAAGAAAGTCTGAAGGCCAAGGGCATGCACAGCTCTGGCACTGATGATTCCCAAGGGGTTATTGGCTGCCTCAGAGGAAGTCAAAGACAAAATTATGGACTTCCTCATTGCCTACTAAAACTGGAGGTTTAGGGTGGTTTGGACTGGAGAAGACACAGTCCAAGCTCCCCACATCTTCTGAATCTGCACCTAAATTGATCCCTTGATTTCTCCCTTAAGAAAGCTCAATGTAATTTTTATTAATTTCCTTCTTTTGGCTATCTGGTGCATTCTACAGTAAATGCACTTTCAAACCAATAGACCCGTCGGAAGCTATGAGACATTTCCTTCCCCAGCTCTAACAATGACTTCTTGCCCTGGGAAAAAATATCTGCTCTTCAGAGTTGCTTATTCCATAGGTAATTAGACATAAAAAGTGAGCGTTTTGTCAGGAAATGTGTTTCTTATCCAGCTGCATGAAACACAATTGCATCCATCTAATTTATGTGTGGGTTTCAGTTGTGTAAACTTAGCTGCAGCGTCTCTCTGCTGGTGTCTTGCAGACTATGGACTGTGACAGCACTGGATTGGCTGTGGAAATCTTGCAGACATGCACAGAGCTCAGTGCTAATGTTTCCATGCTGATATACCAACTAAAGGAGATTTACAATTTCAGAATGCATTGAAAGACCAACTCATAGATTTAGAAACAAATTTGGTGGGCTACTTTATAAAATAGCATAATCTTTGGATGTTTTCTGTTCATTTTCATGAGAAAGTAAGCCATTTTAAGCTTAATGTTAAATTGTATCCTAAATGAAGGTGCAGTTCAGGAGCTCTTCTAATTCTGTGTATAGACAAAGGAAATAAATACATATAAATATATAATACACATAAATACATGTGTATCTTGTTTAAAAAAAAAAAAGAGGGTTATGTTACAACAGAAGAGGTAATCTTTAATTCCATGAGACTTGTGGTCATTTCTCTCAGAAAAAAAAAAGAAAACAAAACCACAAATGTGTTGTATTTTAGTATTATTAACAGCCTTTGTTGGTCTATTTCAATTTTAAAATATCATGGATAAAACTATGAAGAAAAAGCATGTTTACTTCTCCTTTTTTCTTCATCATAGCATGTTTATGCAAAAAAAAAAAAGTATTTTCAACTAATTCTAAATGAGAATTTTCAGATATCTGGATAGAAGAATAAAAGAGACCATTTTTATGTTAGTGATGGTCCAGTACAAAGAGTCTGTTAAGTATTAGCCTTAAAGTAATTTTTATACAAAAACGCCCTAGGTCTGAACATTATTAAAAAAAGTTGATAACCTTATGTGTTCTTATTTATTGTGCTCTGAATCTCTGTCTAAACATACTCTACCTCTACACAGAACAAAAAAATTGTAAGTGCTACACATATAAATGTATAAAATCATGGTCCAGAAATATACAGTGCAATGCTTTTGAAAATTAGATTGAAGAATCGTCTACAATAAGAAAGCAGCAAGTAGCATCTTCCATAGCTAGAATATTAATATAGCACCTCCTCGCATCTTTTTTAAAAATAAGAGAATTTCAACCAACATGTATTAAAAACATTTGAGAAGTAGTATAATTTAACCCTCTTTTGCTGAGAAGTGATGTTAGGTGTTGATTGTAACATTTAGAATTTACCATGAAAGTCTGCTCTAAGAATTCAGCTTTCTGCTCTTCTGCAGACTTTCACTAGTTGATTGGTGTAGCTGTCTTATTTTTTTCACATGGTTTGATGATTTTCTCTTTCCTGTTTCCTGAATTTAATTATCCAGACATAGATCTTTTTTTTTTCTACATAGGAAGGTATGATATTAAAGAGATTTATTTCTTATCATTCTCACTGTAAGAACCAGCCAGGAGAAGTTTTGATCTTCATTTTTAAAAGGTTAACATAAAAATTACTCATGTCAAAACAAACCTCAATTTGTTCAATTACTACCTTTGAAACAAAATTCTGCTTCCTCTAGGACTGACTGCAGGGAGGTAGGGAGAAGAGCTCTGGTGAGAATATGTAAAAGTTGACAAGTTTCCCACTGATCAAACTATTCCTATTCATTCCAGTTCTGATCCCTGTAAATGAGCACCTGCAGCTGCCTGTCTGTGTTTGCAGTGGTAAGACATATTTAAAGCATAGAGCTTTAAATGCTGGCAATTCAAATAAAGAACAACAGATAGAACTCACTTCCTAAAATAAAGATCAAAGGACTTCTCAAATGCCATATTTCAAAACCTGGCTTAAAAATTTTTATTAGTACACCCAGTTACTTTTATATCTGTCTAAATTTAATATATGGAAATGTTTATTATATCATTTCATAATTATTAAAAAGCCATTTTTGCTAAAGTATGTGTATATTTACCTTAAAAGACAGCCTGCATATGTTGTACTTAATACCTTGGGGGAAAAATTCCCTTTAATATTCCTATAATACAACATGAAAAAAATACTTATATGAACTGGAGTTTAAACAGTTGTTACTTTTTGTTGAATAAAATTCCCTATGATGAATAAAATCGCATGTTGTTCTGAAGAAAAGGGAGAGAAATCAAATGCAAAAATTCCTCTTACACAGCTAACCAAATGCTGTGTGTTAGTGGCAGCCACAAAGAACAGCTATCTTGGTACACTGTGATGGGTAAAACTTTTGCCAACATTACAAACACAAACAAGAAAAAATCAGATCTTTGATATTTGGAGAAATAATAAGCTAAAACTTGAATCAGGAGAATAGCAGCATGATTGTCAACTAGAATAAAATAAACCTTGCATAGTAGCTATTAACTAACTTTCAAACTAAGACTGGAGCTGAAATCTGTTCTATTAAAACCCTTCCAATTATAATCTCAGACAGCAACTGCAAATTACATGTACATATGAAAAAAAAAAACCCAAAACATGTTTATCCACATACAAATAGCTACCACCAAGTTTCAGGCTCTTCAGGGTTTGACTATCATGTGGTTCATTTTTATTGTCTGATATGAATCACGCCTAGTTTCTTGGACTGAAAACAAACAGATTAATGTTTCTTGTTCTTGTTTCCACTTCCTCTGTTTCATACTAAAATGTCAGAATAAAATCAGAGGTGAAAATATTTGTAGTGAAACCCAACAACTGTCCCTTGCAGGAGTGGGTCAGCTGGATCTATGCTCTGCAATGTAAAGATGGAAACCTAATGAGTTCCAAAGGAATATTCTGCCACATCATGTATCAAGCATATGCTCATCAACAGTGTCCCTTACACAGGAAATTTCCCAGAGGAAATATTTCTTCCAGCCTTCTTAGCTACCAATTCTGACCCCTGTCCAAGCAAGTCTGCTAGTTCTTTTGTTTTTTTGCAAATCTCCTTCCCTTCTAAGCTGTCCTTTCTCCACTTTCACAAGAATATTTTGGCCTTCAGCCCCAGGGACTGCCTCATTCTCCTGGTTTGATAAAGTGATTCTTTCAAGCTATTATCTTGAACATTACTCATACTAGAAAATATTTTACTGGTAAATGTTTCTAGATGCAATAATGATATTAGTCCTCTGCCAAGGACAGCAGCGAGTACAAAGTTGCTAATGAATTAATAGCAAGGTCAACATGACTTCATTGCCATAAACCACAGAAGTTATGTACAATGATTTAGCAAAAAATCTACTCACAGTCATAGATGGCTGCAGATATCTCATATTTGTAGATCAAAATATTATAGGAATACAGAAAGGAAAAAATCTTTCCTATTTCCAGGTATTGATTCACAAACCACCACTTCTGTATTGCTCTGATAAGGGTGGAAAGAGTAAATCCCTGTGTAGCCCGAATGTGCAACAATTTCTAGTCCTCACCTTCACAGGTAGCAGGTAGGCAAGTGCTCTACCAGGCAGATGTTTAATATCTTTCAGTTTAAAATCAAAACGGTCCAATTTTAGCTTCAGAAATCAAACCTGTGTAATGTTCACTTGAGGTAGAACCTAGGGCCTCAGTTACATCTGAAGGAAAAGGGTCCCGTGGCACTGTGCTTGCCGGGAATATGCTGCTGCTGCTTGTCCAGTGGAGGGCAGCAAAATATTTACTAAAGATTCCTGTTTTAACGTCCTCATCACTGAGTTGTCTCAACAAATGACTTAATGCAAGCCTTGGAAGGGTTCCGTACTGCCTCGTTTGGTTTACAAGAGCTTACTTATTTGTTTATTTTACTCAGCAATAAGTTTTTAGAATCTTTGAGACTATTTTCACATCAGACTTAAAACAAACAATGCTTGCTGTATAAATAACTCTGTGGTGCTCCCATTCTTCCCAGAACAAATGACATCTGTATCACGAGGAGGAGGGTACTGTGCTCTGCCTCGGAGCTCGTCAGTCCGCTCTCTGAAATGCTTGTGTAAATTTACCAGCGGTTTAAACGCAACTGCAAATCTCCAGCACAGCTGTATCGGCGTGCTGATCTTCTTGCATCATTCATTTGCTTTGGGCACACGTTATCTCAGCTTTTAGCTTAACAGACAGGGGAGTCAGCAGCACTAATGGAACAGTTTGAAGGCTGTTCTAAGCTGGAAGCCAAATTAAAAAAGGAAAATGTTTTCATGCATCTGTTAATGGATGGAGTGCAATTCTCTTTAGTATAATCTGAATATCAGATACATCTAGTTTACATTGATTTTTCATGGAAAGCTGCTGATAATAACCTTCCTTGTAGGGGCAGACTGACTGCAGAAAGACTGCTGAGAATAAAATACATCTTGTCTAAAAATCTTTAGTCTAAATCACGAGAGCTGTGTAAGATCTTTAACTAAAGAGAGCACATGTGTTTTATAGCTTGCAAAAAACTCACGCTCTTCTTTATATGGATGGGGTATCCTCCTGGAAATGAGCTCTGCTGCTGATTTTTAGAATCAGCAGAAGGTAGAACAAAAAGTCACCACAAAACGGTTTGGATTCAGCAGGGGTACACAGATGACTGCATTTGCCTCCAGCATCTGCTCACACTTTACTCAGAGCTGGCAATACCTGTGCCACAGAGCAGGTCCAGCACCAGAGCTCACCCTGGCAGGAGAGAGGAACAGATGCCCACGTCCCAGGGGTGACAACTGCTGTGCTTCTGGTGCTGTTTTTAAGCAGTCAGTTCACAAGCTCAGGCGAAATATTAAGGACTGGGCACGGGGAACAATGCACACTTTATGGACAGAAATCTGAACCATGCAGGGGATTTTTCCTGGCAAATACTGGCAAAATTCAGCATTTTAAATTGCAAATTAAGTAAAGAGCTATCAGCTGGATGAAGGTATATATCAGTGAGTATCTAGATAATATAGTGAGTACGCTGGAGAACCCTTCCTACACCATAAAACAGGCTGTGAGGAAAACACAATGAAATTATTCCTAATTATATCCCTGGGAATTCAGGACAGAGTAGCCTATGCAAAAGTAGAAGTTCTCAGAAACAGGAAGAATTTTGCTGTGTTTCTCACTAAGATATTGGCAACTGATTGTACTGTAAATACTCAATTGCAGACAGTGAAAGTAGAGAAAATAATCATGCAACAGAACTGCTGAACAGCAGGACTGCAGTTGGGGGATGCAGCAAGATACCAGGGCTCTCCTGCAGGACTGCCATACAACCAGCAACAGCATATTTGCAGCCTATGCTTTAGATAAGGTAAAATTCTTGGAAGCTGAGTGAAAATGGAAAAGAGAGAGGAGATCTCTGAGTGAGAGGTGGGATTTCAGTCAGGAAAGAGGAATGCACTGACAGGACACACACACAGAATTTTATGGAGTGTTATTCCTAAATTTAAAAACTCCTAAAAGTAGAATGGAGATCCTACTTCCTCTTGGAGCTGAATGAACTATCCATAAGAAATATTTACCTAAGTAGGACATCAGTATATTTAGTACATCTTGAGTAGTTACAATGTACCAAGTACCTGTATATACACCTAAATTATACTTCATGCTCACACCTGACTCTGGCAAATTATTTTTACTGGCACACACTGTAGTAAACGTAATTACGGAAAACACAGTGCTCATAGAGCGAGTGTTGGCACTAGAGTGGAAATCTTGCAAAAGAAAAGCACTCTGCTCTACACAATGCAGGGACTGACTGACTAATTGTCCCAGTGCCATGTTTGTAAGGTCACTAAGGCCTGCTGAAGAGTCTGGGCAGGTTTCATCCAGCGCAATTGTTTCTCAACTGGAAAACATCAATATTATTTCTAAAGCATATGGAGTTGTCTTAAGTGGTTATTTACAGTAGTATTAATTGCTATGGGGCCTGATCAGATGGAAAAGTTAAAAGGAACAAAGCCGGAAAAGTGAAACAATAGCAAAGAGAGGGAGTGGCCCAGCGCACACAATAACCAGGTCTACAGCTGCTAAAAAACATCTCACCCACCCGGCTCTCTGGGACTGAACTGTCCTGCCAAGGTTGTCAGAGACTCCCATGCAAACACTGGAGCTAGTCCTTCCCTTCCAGATTTTGCTGGCTCCCCATCGGGCCTGGGGGTGTCACCCTGTCCTGCTCACTAGTTTTGCTGTGAGCTTCCACTTAGCTTCCATTGGTCTCTGCCTGGTTAACTCTGGCGCTTTTGTAGCAGTAAGACCCAGAAAAGGGCCAGGAGCTTCCTTTCAGCCTTGACAAAACATACAACATTTATACCTCTGGGATGAGAATCAACACACACTTTCTTCACAGCTGGAAGCCTGGCACTGCCTACTGAGCTGTCCCTTGGCTTGGCTATTGCCTGGCCTGGCTCCCCAGTATCCTCCCTGCCTTAAACTGCTAGATTACCTCTACCCTATGCAAAATATGAGCAAAATAGATAATGCCTTTTACTCTTCTACCAGGTCCTAGCCCCTACGTCTACAACTGACTCGTTGCTGTTCTCTTTTGTCTCTCATTTTTAGTTTTTTGGCAGGACAGCAGGCAGCTTGTGTGGAACAACAGCTCAGAACTGGAATACAGCAAACCGACTGTGATTTAAAGTTCACCTGGGAGCACAGAGCTCTGATCAGCCCAGAACGCATGAAGCAAAGTCTAAATATGTTAGTGTCTATGTATGGTAGTCCTGACATCACCGACTTACCTGTGCTTCTACCTGGATTTTCCAGGCACACAGAATATCTGCTAATAGTCTTCCTAACTAGCCCTGTAACTGGGGCTGCAGAAAACAAAACAAGATTTATTTTCAAACATAGCTCAAGGGTGGCTTATACTCTGCCTGCAGTGAGAGATTAAGTCCACTAGAAAAAAATACACCGTGTACAACCATATCTTAATAAATAGCTCTTGGAGTGCCCATTAACAAGCAGTAAATAGGCAGGAGTAGGACACTTAGTGAATTTGGTGGATTCCTAGGCAATGTAGCATGATTCTGTTCAGAAAAATAGAGTTTCCCTGTCTGGCAAGGAGGGTCCAGGAGGGCCAAAAACAGCGAGAAGGCAGCTGGGGCTCCTGCCCCATTTTCAGCAGCACCTCACTGCCCTGGGCTCTGTTTCCTGAGTTACACGCAGCAGTGAAAAAGCTGCAGCTGGGAACAGAAAAGCATCTTGCCAGGCAAGGGAGCGAATGAAGCTGGGAGGAAGACACCTCGCAGCTGGGACAAACAACCTGGAACAAACAAACAACCTGGGACAAACCACCCGGGACAAACAACCTGGGCATGCCCACGGAACCAAGGAGCCGGAGGTGCTGAGGAATGGCAGCAGCGGGGCAGCAGGACACAATGCCAGTCCCGCAGGGTCTCGTGCTCAGTGAGGGCCTGGGTCTCTAGGAGGGAGGCAGAGAGAGAGAGATGCCTATCACAGCTTTTCTACGGGCTGGAGTGAGAGCTGAAGAATGGCTCCTTTGTCTCGGCCCCTTTTGGGTCTAAAAGCCATGAGTCATGCGGCCAGATGGCCAGGGCAGCCTCCAGGAGCGCGAGGGGAGGAAAAGAAGGAAAGCCTCATTCCTGAAGTTTGCACTGATCGCTGAGGCCTAGACAACAGAACTGCAGGGAGCGCACCCAGCCTGAGGGGGACTGAAGGTCTAGGCAGCTCGGAGGCACTCCCCGGGGAAGGGGGAGAGCTCGGGATGCACCTTTAGACAAATGGTCTGAGCTGCTTAGACCTGCTTGGAGAGAGAGATGTGTGCGATTGCAAAGCGCAGCTGCTGAGGGGGTTCTCCATCGCTTAGCGCGCCCCAGGCGCGGCAGGAGCAAGCCGAGCTTTAAAAGAAAGCCTCGTGGCCTCATGGAGAGCCATCGCTGGGGGGGAGCTGCCCGAAATAGAAACTGCACGGTGGGTGCCAGAGGCAGTGAGGCAGCATAGCTAGGAAAATGGATGAAAAACAAGTGCTGAGCAACAGAGAGGTATTTTTGTATTAACCCTGCCAAATGGATTATTTATACCCTAATCTTCTGCTGTTGGTATGACTGAGCTTTTTAAAGGAAAGTTGCAGCCAGCTTCTTCTGGCTATTTAATGAGGCAGATAAGCTCACATCTTAAATCAGTTCCACCAACCTCTGGCTGCCATCCCATGCATGTGGATTTCAGGATAACTCTTGACGAAGGCAAAAAGTGACAGTTTACAAAGAGAGATTCTGGGAACAACGGGGCATAAGGACTGTCCAGTCTGTAAACAGACCTTAAGCAGCAAAACTACATCAAGTGCTGAAAGTGTGCTGCTTCAAGAAAAACATCCATGGCATGGAATGCTGGTTAGGAGAAATGGATCTTGGAAAGGAGTGAACATGGCCCAAGCAGTCTTTGCTGCCCAGAGGGTGTCAGTGAAAGCTGAAAGGCAACCAGACAAATACACATAAGCAAAACAGGGTTCTCCAGTTCATGGGAGCTGAGTGCCCTGGCATTAGCGCACAGAACACTTGGAGAACAGAAAAAAAAGATAAAAAGGGGTGCAGAAACAACCCTGAAAGCTTCCAGGCAAAGTCATTTCTATATTGAACAGCAGCATTTAACCAGCAGCACCCACAGACCTGACACCTACCTGGAGCCCATGCCTACCCTCAGAGGCCTCCTTTTCAAAGCCCTAGAGCCCCTCTTCTGCATTACTAAAATCCACGTGTCATGCCCTGAGTGACTGAAACCACCTACATGGGATGAGCAACAGCTTCTGCCTTTTGCTCATTAGTTCTGTTCATGTCATAACAGAAGAATGGTCACCCACAGTTATCCATAAGGCTATGCATCTCACCACAGCTGCTAAAAAACTGAATCCTTCCAGTCACACTTTGGATATTTACATAGAAGAATGTACGTATAGTCATTTATTACAGAATCCTAATAATGGACTCCCACCACCTCTCACATCTACTGTCGAGAATCTCCATTGCTTGGCTGTCTTTAGTATTAGAACAGCTTATTTTCCCTTCAAATTTAACAGAATTCTCCTTTACTGGTATTTAAGAACACTGCTTCCTGTGCTTTTTCCCCTGTAATATAATTTATTCCCTTCCTCTTTGGAATATAATTTAAAATATTTTAACAAACAGTGTTATCATGCCTCTCCTTAGTCTTCTTTTCTCTAGACTAAACATCACCACTGCCTTCAACTCATAGGACATGATTTTTTAAACCTCTGTCATTCTATTTCTTTGTTTCTGAACTCTGTCCAGCTGGTCCATATCTTTCTTGAGAGTGCAACATCCACAGAGTCACATCTGAAATTTCATCAATATAGTAAATACTAAAATAGTCACTTTGCACATCTCATTATACAGTACCTCTGACATTACAACTCATTGCTGGACTTGTGGTTTTCAACGACTGGGTTTTTTCCCTTTCAGGCTTTCACCATGGAAAGAAGAACTTGGGATGTTACCAAGACAGCTGGGAAGGGTATTACAGACTCCCGAGGCAGAAATCTGATGTCTCTGTGTAGGAGACAAGTCCAGATATGAGGGTAGACTTGAGAGAAGAGGTGCTACCTCTTACTAGTTTATACAGACTTGATAGTGAATTTGAGCTGATTCATAGTGATGCACACAATGCTCTAGTACAACTATTTCAATAAAATTGAGAGTATTTCTGTTGCCATTACAGCACTTTTCAAGTTGCTGATTTTTTTTAAACTAGAATTACTTCTTGAGCACCAGATTACTTCTTGATACATTATTAAAATCAGTACCAATAGAAAAACTAAGGAGTAAACAGCACAAATAAAATTACACACAAAAGCATATGCTGAAACAGATACACTGGTGGAAACTGGTAATAGTTTCCTGACTTTGTGAGGAGAAACTTCAGAGTATTAAACAACTGTCATTATAACCATCATAGAGAGGAAAATAATGTAGCATGTGATTTAAGACTGATATTTAATTACTTGCTCTGCCTAATTATCTAGTGGACTCTGTGGCAGAATCTTCACTGACTGATCATTCTTGAGCACTGCGATCTGTAAAACTGTATCTACAGCCTGCAGTTCCCCTATTTTTTTTTTCCCTCTTTGGCTTGAAATTTAACATCCAATTGCACTATTTACATTTGGCTTATGATTGCCTACCAAACTATTTCTCAAGGCAGAATCTGACACATACAGTCTGGCATCATCATCCCCCCAGGACTGCATGTTTGTGTCAACCAGCCCAGCTTTATAAGAAAAGCAACATTTGGAAAATTACCTACATTTAAAATCCTAAAGTATCTTCACCTATCCTTATCAAAAAGGCAGGCTTCTTGAATCACTTTCACCTGTCAGTCAAACTTTTGGCAGCTTTGCACCAAAGCTTCTCTGTTTTCTCATTCACCATGTGTCTCTTTTCTTCTTGATTCCTTCAATATCTCTGCTACTTTCTTTCAGGTCTTGTCCTCATATAGGGTCTCTTTGGTTTTAATCACATTTCTGAGTGGAGAGAAATAAGGAGCCTGAGTCAATGTTTAGAATTAGCAGGTGGGTAGTGGACACTGAGGAAAGACCCTTGTGGGAGTGAGAAGCATGATACCTTCATTAGTCACGCCATTAACATCGAAGCCCTTTACCAATAGGTTTCTACCAGACTATTCTGGGAGCTGGTTAGATTCCTGGTTTTAAAGGTTTGCATACCTTCCCACTCTAACTTTAGCAATTGGCTCAGTTACAAGCTTTACAATCCCCTCTTCTATTAGCTTTTTCTTCCATGTTCTAGAGAAATAATGTGAAGTTCACATAAAACTTTATCCACAGCTTGCACAAAATGCAAAGATTTTCCAGACTTCGAAGCTGTGGAGAGCACTGCAGTGAGGAACCCACCCAAGCCTTGCATCTCACCCAGGAGACTTGTAATCACCCAGAGGTTGACGCAAAGGGTAAGGTTTTAAATTCTCAGCTAAACCTAATAATCTTGTGAGCAACAAAATGAAAACCCTAGATACTATATGTCTTCCAGAAGGAAGAGGAGTAAGAAGCATGTTGGAGACCAAAATGTCTTGTGTAGCTGGCAAGGCTCAGCACAAGCTGCTCCAGCAGCACGTGGGTTCATGTCTCACTGCAGTCTGACAGTGCCCTGAGGTCAATACGTCCAGAGTGGCAAAAGTTACTGAAATAATCCCCATCTCTGCAGGCAGCAGCTGAGGTGAGGACAGGGAGATCAGTGCTGTCTGTGCAGAAGAGGGTTTGGGGCACTTCCCAGCAGGCTTTCAGTGCTCCTCAGGGATGGGCATCAGTGTTTGGGAGCTGCTGGCCCACAGCCCACTGAGGGGCTCTTATCTTGTGTAGGCACAGCACACACCATTAGCTGATCCACTTCTGGGCCAAGAGAGATCCTGATAGCTGCTGAGGGTGGTACCTGTGCTAACAAGCTCCTTCAAAGGCTGTAAGCATTTTAATAACAAAAATTGAAGCCACCCATGAAGAAAGAGCTGCCTGGATAACCAAGGAATGCCAGCAACACCTTAGGGTGAAGAGTCAGGCTCTTCCACAGCCTGTAATTTAACATTTCTACCCATCTCCTAGGATGACAAAACAGCATAAGCCCTGCTTCCCAGGAGCATTCAGTGGTTTAGCACAGAGCAGCACTGCACTTAATCCTGTCATCCAAATTCTTTGTTGTTCTTGGAAAAGATGCCAGAATACCACGGGAGGAGCTGGCCTAATTGCTTCCTTTCATTACCATCTATGGATGCTTCTGTCAAGCTAACCTCCTTTACTGACTGGGCTTCTTTACAGCTCCTGACCTTCAGCCTCATGAGAGGGTTTAAGGCACCACCTTCATTGTCCACTTCCCCCATAGTCAACACTCTCTCCCCATCCTGGTCATTCAAAGTACTTACTTTTTTCCACAACTAACCCTGCTGCTCAGCCTAAAGTGCAGTTTTTCTGAAGAATGTTCTGGACAAGTTATTTTCTGCTTCAGACTAGTGGTGTTTTGGGGAGGAGGGAGGGTTTGGGGGGGTTGGGTTTTTTTTGGGGGAGTTTATTTGGTTTTTTTGCTTTGTTTTGTTTGTTTATTTGTTTGTTTTAAAGCTTTCCAGGTATTTTTTGCTTGACAGCTGAGTTTTCTGTTACCGACCTTTAAATTCCTACAGCAAACAAAGCAAGCAATTCTTCTTTTTCTGCAAAGTAGTTTTGGCATAGAGATCACCAAAGTCCTATGAGCTTCCGCATTTCCAATACTCTGTGTTGTTTTTGCTGGAAATCAGCATCTAAATAATGTTTAGCAGAATATCCCTGTCATAGAAAATCATTCCTTATGCAATAGCATTAGAAACAGCAGCAGAATTACTACAGAAATAGCACAGCCTCAAGTCATTTGCTGGGCACAAAGCAGAGTTAAACAGCTACTGTTTTTCTAGACTTTGTAGTGTCCTTTAATTAATGATCAGACATTGCCATTTATAAAGTTTTTATTCCCTTGAGGTCTATCTTTCTTTTTAACCCCAAGAGTCGACTTGTTTCAGATCCTCAGTCCAACCATGATCTGGTTCCAGTAGAGAGGATAGAGCAGTCCCTTCAGCCAGTGGTAGTGACCTCTCACCATCATAGGGCAGCTGTCTTGGTGCAGCATCTCTCAGTCTTGGCAAATTAATCTCAGTCCTTTGGATGCCAAGTGAAGAGTAGCAAATCTGTAGAGCGCAGGTTTCTCAGGCCCATGTGCATGGCCTGTGAATTTGTGTGTAGAAGAAGCTTCTGACAGGAAGGCTGGATTGCCTTCCAGCTGTGACATCCAGATAGACAAACCAACACTTTTTTGGGAACTGAATGGAAAAATTACAGCATACCCAGCAGGACAGGACTCCCTTCAGTATATTTGACTAGAAAAAACACAAATAACAGAAGACAACCATTTTTGACTGAGTACTAGTTAGAAGGCTAGCGTCTGAAATCTATAGGAATTAATTTTTTCATGCTGCATCTTTTTCCACTTGGACAGCAACCACACCAGAACAAGCAAAGCTGATGAAGAGAGAAGTTGCAGACCTAAAAAAAAAAAATTAAATTAAAGAAAACACAAAGGATTTAAATCTACAGTAGTGAAGAATAGTACCAGTCATAGTGTTAGTGACCCCATGAAAGTCTCCATTGTCACATTTTTCACACATTCAGCTACAGAGCAGGTTGCAAACAAAGGAGAATTCTTATGAGGCAGAGAAGAAAAAAATTAACCAAAGGGTAGAAGTTCAATTTGAATCCAAAGCCAATAACCCCCAAAACCATAAGTTTTCTTCAGCCAGGTATTTTTATTGCTTAGCTTGTGGAAAATTGCTCTATAATTAGAGAAAGAATGAAATGGGTTTACTATTCTGGTCATAATACATTATTATTTTCTGATAAGAATATTTGAGAGACCTAAAAAGTTTTTGTCTTTATGAATAGATTTGCAGAGTAAAGTAGCCTGACCAACAAAAAAAATTATTCTAAAACTAGGGGATTTTAGAACACTAAAAGTATGCACAAGGGTGCAAAGCCAGTTCTGCTTGCAGAGTTGAAGATCTAGCCAAGAGCATGAAGGGAGAGTTTAACTGAGAGATCCTTAAAAAGGATTCTAAGGCCACAAAGTGAACTGTTTTTAAGGGTGAAAAAAAAAATTAAAACAGATAATTTGCAATAAATGAGATCTTGGAAAAAATTTATTATAGCATACCCAGAAAGTTTCTCATACTTGTCTGTTGTGTACCTAGAGGGTTTTTAACATCGATCTTATTTAAGGTCCTATATATACCACACAGCAGATAGTAATTTTAGCAATATTGAGGGTGACTCCCAGCAAGATGGTCTGGATATAAACATCATTAGCCAAAGCATCTGCTCTTGGCCAGTGTCAGAGACAGAACATGAAAACAGAGAAGCTTTTGATTATATGCTCTAAGGCCAACAGGCTGCACAGAGATATTAGTTTGGGTCTCAGTGGCAAGTTAATTCTGTCAGCTCAAGTCAATTAATCTTCCTTTTGTTCTGTTCAAGCTGGCCAGGCATGGCCAGAGCCACCATGCTGCTCTGCTGGGGGATCTCCCTGGAGTTAAAATCTCACTAACTGTACAAAAACAGGCTGGATGGAAAGGACCAGCCTTTGGGTGCCCACAAAGGTGGCTAATGCTCTCTCTCATATGATGTGCTAGAGACCTCCTTGTAGGAGTAGGAGCTCACTTGCTGGGTTACTCTGGTGAGGACACTGCAAGGAAAGACATGAGGGAAGACAAAATATTAGTGTCTTTCCAAAGAATTGTCTACTTTAAATGCATGAAAAAACATTGAAACTGAGGAATATTATCATAAAATAAAGGCTCTTTGAAACATCACAGGATATGTCAGTCAGTGGGTACCATGAAACAATAACACCACGAATGTGAGTAACTCTGTCAGAGAAGAGAAAAACATCCAAAAGGTGGGATCACTTTGAAAGACCCTACCTGTGATCGCTAAGCACAAGCACTGCATGATGATGGGAGCCTTTGTCTTATGGCAGCAGGATAGACCAAGAGCTCTGTGATGAGACAGCAAAGTTGGGGGCAGTGGGGAGGGCACGTGGAAACATCTAAAGAGACCAGCTTTCAAATCCAAAGCACGTGTGTCCCTTAGCTGAGGAGGGCACACCTGGAGTCAGTGCTACTGGAGGCTGATGGGGCACCTTGTTCAGGATGAGAGAAGCCACTGAGCCATGGGAGCCAGGACATGTGCAGAGAGACACTACCTTGTGGCAGATTTTCAGGAGAAATCCCCATGGAAGAAATGAGATGGAAGAAAATCACTGCAGACCTCCAAATGGAATATAATTAAGGCTGTGCAAATCAACGATAGCTCACTCAGTGTTTCACAGTGCTGATGTACTGGCATCTTCCAAGATGTTTTTCTGAAGGAAAATTAATAAATAGATAAAGCCCCTCACCCTAGGGCAGTCACAGGCTGGTATCCATGGTGGCAAGATGAGTACCATGGTGGCAAGATGAGCACCATGGCTACAGCTGTGCACTGAGCACAACCGGGACCATTCCACAGCATTCAGGCCAGATGCCATGGAGCAGCTCACATCCCTACCACTAAATCCACTCTCCGAAAAGGGTGGTGGGGTGCAGGGAGGCACTGCCTCCAAAATAACTATCAGCACAAGATGAAGACTGCTCCCAGCTCCCAAACTGTGCCCAGGAATTGCTTATGAAGGCAAGAATTGGAAATGTTTCTGGTGTGATTTTGGCCTGAATCAACAGCTCAATTCTAGAAATGGGACTGGGTACGAGTGCTTGGGCACTGCATGAGTCCTGCCATGCTACAGTTCATATCTATTTTAACCTGTATGAAAAGAACATATAAATCTTTCCTGCGAGATGCTATATGGAGGCCAAAACTGTTCCTTGGTATTAACACCCAACTCCAGCCATTGCTATAAAACAATGACAGCAACAGAAAAATATGAAGAGGCAAATTCAGTGATTTTTTTTTCCCTTCAAGAGTTTTCTGTAACTTGAATAGTTAACTTGTTAACCAATAAATTTCACCTCTGGACTTGAGGAATCAGTAGAAACTGTAGCAAGAAATGCAAGCAGCAGACAGACCAATGTGATAGCCTGAGGAAGAGTGTTCCCAGAAAACAGGGGAGTTGTGTCTTGGCAAACTACCAGAGTCACTGTAAGGGCAACATACCTGAAGTCATTTTCTTGGATTTCCAAAAAAATGTTGAACAGGGCCTTTCCCAAAGACCCACAATAAACAAAGGCTGGTGTTAAGGAAAAGGGGACATCCTTTATAAAATAACATTTTTAAGGGTGGGAAGAGAAAATGTAGAAATAAAACAAATTACAACTTTCATATGGAGGTTATGTTACGGAACTGTGCCTTTCCATGTAGGTATAAATGGTTTAGAAAAAGAGGCAGCTTAGCACGAGCAAAAACTTGGTGACGAGGCAGCACAATGAAAGATGTGGTTCAATACTGAACAGCTGGAGGATGTCAGGAGGACACAACTTCCCCTGACACAAAAAGCTTCCAATCAGCAAGTAATGTTAGAGCTGTATAATGAGACGGGTAAAAGGACCAGGTAAACATTTTCATCCCATTCTGACCATTCCTGAGGGTACAGAAAGCAGCAACAGCAGCAGAGCAGGTCATAGCCATGCTCTCAAATCAACAACACTCTTCTGGGTAACTCTAAGAATATAGCTGGAAAAAACAAGAGTTATAAATCTGGCAGCATAACAAATTTTATTTTTAGAGAAAATACAGCACTTAAAAACATCAGTGGTAATGGAAATTTCTTTATGAGACCTACCTCTGTCTTTATTTATTAGTATGTCAGTGGCTAAAATAAAATAATATTTCGTGTGTTTATTCTATTCAATCGACCTAGATTTTAATATCTCCTTCCCTGGTAACATCTACAATGCATCACATGGTCTTGTCTCCTTATCTCCAATTATGCTCCTGATCCTACTTTCTAAACAGCAGTTTCATTTGCCCTATATGTATTTCCGGGAACAACCAAGATTACTGTTCCTTCTGCAACATCTCTACATGGGAAGGATTCATATTCATAGATAACACTGCTCCCTGATGGAAGATGGTTTTCCAAGACATGCTTAGGTAACTGAGGAGCAGCACCCCATCAGGCAAAATATGATCACTGAAATTATCTACAGGCTAAGCACATATAAAAAAAAATTACTAAACATAGGATCCAAACACAGGACTTCAGTTCCTCTCACTATTATTTCTGAACTCTGTTGAAATTTAGAACTTCCTTGCTAAAAATTACCATTGCTCACATTTTAACAGCAGAATTGGAGCAGCTCAAGTCACAGATGATTTGCAGCTGAATCTCCACATTTTTACAAACAGCTGGACCCTTGTACCCCTTGAACTTTGCAGGCTTTAGCTACAGCTAAGAAACATGCTTAATGTAAAGGCTGCAGAACCTGGCAGAGATGCAAAATGCCACCTGCAGCATTTACACAATTTATTTGCTTGAATCCCATATTACTCGGTACAAGGAGAGATGTGTTAGATATCCAAGATTTGTTCTGGTATCTGAAAACAAAAGAGTGTACACAGCTCACACTTGAGTGGGGGGGAAATGAACATTTTCCATTAGCAAATATGAAAACAAGTGCATCTTTTGTCTTCTGTTGGAACAGGATCCAGATTGGGCTAGTTTAGATGACATTCCTGGAGGGAGCATGCTCTTGCAGCATATCATATCAGACCTAGGCATGAACCTCTGAAACTAACCCGTGCCAGAAGTGCTATGAATTCTTTGTTTTCTGTTTTCCAAGGTATTTTTTCCTAGTTTGCTGATCAACATTATCTGACAACGTCTGAAATCTAAAATCCTCTTCTTGCAGAGGAGTGACACCAAGGGTGGCTACATCAGGCTCAGCAATGTGAGAACCTCCTGCCCTCCACAGCTGAGTGCCATGCCCGGCTGTGTCCTGTCCTGGCAGGTGAGCAGGCTGCCGAGCAACACTAATAGGCATTTGGGTTTTGTCCTGTAAGATCTCTGCACGAAGGCTATTCAGCACAGAGCCACTGCCCCAGCAAACACCCTCTCCAGTCTGCATTGAAACCATTCCACATTAGCTGAAGTACACGTTAATCAGGATTTGCTTCCAGAGCAATCCTGTTAGCTTAATTTAAGTCTTCAGCATCCCAAGAAAAACGGTAAGGAGGACAGCAATCCTGCAAGCTGGGAGAAGAACCATCTTTCCCCAGCTTGCCCCTCCAAAAGAACTGATCTAGGATTACAAAATGCCTCTGCATGTAGCAGCAAGACATGAGATGTGTGTCAAGCACAACAAAAATTATTATAAAAATTTGACATGACAGATAAACATAGGAGACATTAACAATAGCCAGTTTTTCATAGCCTGCTTAGATCCCTTGGATAAGAGCAGTCACACGATTAACCAAAAATTCTAGCCAATAGCTGATGTTATTTCAGCATTTTTCAAATGCTTTAACTAGAACCTTGTCAAAATAAATGGTGGATTTGTGCTGTATGTGCTTATATGGCAAGGTTGATCCATGCTGATACTATTACAGTGTTGTAAAGCATAAAATCTAGTTAATGGTTTCTGCCAAACCATGAATCAGTTGCAAAATAGTGACCTAAAGTATGTTCTTTTTTTCCATTCTCTAATATTTCTTCACAGCACAACCCAAACAATTGCTCATAATTAAACTGATTGGAGGAGCAGACACTGGCAGGAAATACACTGCTGGCACTGCTCCGATAGCACTTCATTGTACTGGATTTAGAACAATTACATCAGTTCCTTTCATTTTGCAGAAAAAGAGGAGGGGGGCTGCATTTTATCTTTTGCTGTCTACAAGCAAAATCAATGTTTATCAAATCTCTTGAATCAGATTCACATATTTTTAATGAACAGCGTTAAGTGCATCCCTGAATACCCAGCTGCCTTTGCCCATCCTGTCCACCTCCTTTATGGATGCTTTGTATTATTACTCAGTATCCATCAGGATATTTTTCTAGGAAAACATAAGTTGATTAGCTTTTAATAATGGAAGGACAGAAAATGAAATATATTATACAACAAGCAAGCAAAGGTAGAGTGAAACTGAAGTCCGTATTTGAAAATAAAATTACTTGTGACTTCCACATCTATGGAGCAAGAGTTGTGGGCACATATTATAGAGTAGAATAACATCCCACAGCACTGCAGAGAAGCTAAAGCCAAATTTTGCTCTTGAGCAGACAGTTTGAACAGAGACAAAGGGTTTGCTGATGTTTGATATGGAGACAAAGTCAAAAGAACACTGCATAAAACTGTGGAACTGTCCCTTCTCATTCACAGCAGTTTTGTACCCCAGACAAACTTAATTCCCAGCAATCTAGCAGCCTTCTTTCCTCCACAAATCTGAAAGCACTCAGCTCTGTTCAGAGCACCTACACTTCAGAGCTCTGTACACAGAGAGAAACCATATTTAGGAGGTACTTCAGCCAAATTAATGATCTGTATTGCAATAAGCTTTTTTTCAGTTCCCATGGCCACCTTGAGAGAGCAGGGAAGGATTTGTCTTCATTCTGCAGTGCCTGGTCTACTGGGCAGCTCACAGAGTAAAAGGATGCCATGTCTCTGCTGCAGTTTCTTGCTCCCATCAGACATGTGCAACTTTAGGCTTGCACAGAGGCCAGTCACAGTCTGGCAGTCAGTTAGATACTCATGCATTCAATTAAAGTGCTTTTTCTCTCACACATGCCCGGCGATGTAGCACTTCCCATGAGTGGCTGTGAATAGATCTTTGAAGAGGTTCTCACAGAATGAATGTACCTCTGTTTCCCCCAAGTGCTGAATAGAGGGCAAACTTCGTTCAGAAATATAATCTATATTAGTATATTTATAAGTGAGATCTGTGCATTCATAACTCGTTCTTTACTCATGCACACTTAGAAACAAAATCCAGAGTGTTTTGGGGGGAGGAGGGAAAAAAACCTACTTGTGAATAGAGTACTGTGGAAGGAGTGAGGAAGAAAAGGCTTGCAGCTTGCCTTCAGCAATTCCCTTTGTTTCTTTGCCCCTCCCTTTCATGGTCCTAAGTCTTGTCTACCTGTGTAATCAGCTTCCTGGGAGCCATAGCCATGGCTGATGCTCCTCAATACACTTTTGGTAGTACATCCTATAAATATCAAATATCATTAAAAGTAAGAATTTTTATATTTTAAAGAGGAGGTTATAAATCACAGAATCAGAGAGTTGCTGAGGTTGGAAGTGAACTCTAGGGATCATTTAGCCCAGCCCCCTCCCTCAGACGATGGTCAGCTACAACACACCACTCAGGACTACATCCAGGCAGGTTTTCAATATCTCTCAAGGTTATCAACTCCACAAGTTCTCTAGGAGGTCTGTTTCAGCATTCAGCCATCTTCATGGCAGTCTCCAAGTATTCTTCCTGCAGTCCAGCTTGTGCACATTGCCTTTGCCCATTTCACAGGATACCACTGAGCAGAGTCTGTCTCCATTTTTACTCCCATCTCTGTCCCAATAAAATAACATCTCACACTCTCTCATTTAAACACTGCAGTCTCTTCATCACTGGTGTTATTTTCTGGCCTCCCTCTGCTACCTCCATGTCTTGTACTGGGGAGCCCAGAGGTGGACACAATCCCTCAGATGTGGCCTCACCAGGGCTGAGCAGAGCAGAAGGATCCCCTCGCTCAACCTGCTGACAAAGCTTTTGCTGGTGCAACCCAAGAGGCTGCTGGGCACTTGTGCCACAAGGACACACAGCTGGCTCACGTCATCATTGTATCCACCAGGAGCCCCAGCTTTTTTCCCAAAAAACTGCTTCCCATATGGTCAGACTCCAGGACATCCTGGTGCTTGGAGTTGCTTCTTCCCAGGTGGGAGACTTCATACTTACTCCCTTTGGTGAATATCACGTGGTTCCTGCTCACCATTTCTCCTGCTTGTCAAGACCCCTCTGAATGGCAGCACAACACTCAGGTGTATCAGCCTCTCCTCCTAGCTTTATATCAGCTACAGACCAAGTTCCAGATCCAAATAAACATGATGTGGATTGAACCAGAAGTTTAGATTGGATATTAGGAAAAATGTCTACACAAAAAGGTTTGTCAAGCACTGGACCACGCTGTCCAGGGCAGTGTTCACCATCCCTGGAGATATTTAAAAGGTGTGTAGATGGGGCACTTATGGACATGGTTCAGTGGTGGGCTACGCAGTTATGGGTTAATGAAAAAGTTGTTTTTCAAGCCTAAACGTTTCTGCTACTCTAAAAGTGGAACAGAACTATGTTTTGACCTATGTCCCTAAAGGATTATGGCTGCCTGGTTTGCCCAGCCCCAAAGCTTCTTGAGGCCATATAGGCTTGAGAATCACCATCAGCTCACCTGTCAGAGGCACAGAGGGGCCACTGTGCAGAAAGACTATTTGTCTTGTTTGTGCTGCATCATGCCATTCTCAGTCATGAGAATAAATCAATTACATGGGAAAATGAAGGAGAAATAGCAGCTGCTTTTTGCAGAAGTGCAGCAGCTCTGAGATACAAGTCAGCATTTAAAATTGGGGTTCTTTTTTCATTTTGTGAACAAGCTCCTTTTGCAGTTTATCTTTCTGTATAAGGAGGGTGCCTACTTTCTATTTATAACTTTGCTGGGAAAGGGTTAGTGTTTTGGTTTTATTAGAACACTGTTAGAACAGAAACATTCCAGAGTCCCAAACTGAAAGATGAATTCATATTCATGTTTGTGTTTCCCTTGAGCCTGTGCTCCCTAGCAGAAACACTTGATGGACACAGTGTAGTGTAACTGCTTTATTGTGATAATAGCTGCAAGTTCCCCACACCCCTTTCTTAATGACTGTACTTGTCACCTATTGTCCTGCCTTCCCCACCCCACGTGGCCCTGGCCACTCCCTCGGGTTTCCCCTATTGGTTCCTGTACCCTAACTCCACCTATGTACCTCCCCTGTGCCCAGAGGTCACTGGGCCTGTGTGCTGTCCCTGCCCCTCTCTGTTTCCCTATAAAACCCCTTACCCTCCGCCATCTTGCTGTCTATGCTCCACGTGTGCCTATGCTCCACATGTGGCTGTGCATGTGAGGCCTTCGCCCTCGAGGCATCTCTGCCTCGGGGAGGTCGTTGGCCTCTGCTGCACCATGCGAATAAACATCTTCCATGGACACAACGCATAGACCCTCCTCGCCTCCTTTATCACCGCCGGTTGTGGAAGCAGACGAACCAGAGCTAGCCTTATGGCTCCCCGGCCGGTGAGAGCGCAGTGTCCAGCCCTGGGACAGAGGGTTTGGAGCTCTGAGGCGCTGAACCAGGCTGGGTAGAGACACTCTGGGGTAAGGTCTGCTTTAACATCCCCTAAACTACAACACTGCTTGATTTTGTAACTAGCACATCCAATGCCTTCTCCAGCAGATAATGTTGTATGAGTAAACACTGACTTCTAGCTATTTTAAAAATTAATCAAAATTTCAATTTCCAGATAAGCCAGGATGTCTTCTCAGACAAGAAGGATTAAATTTAGTTTTCTAAACAGACATAATTAAATAATTATATTCTTGAAAGAGAGGGACGTTTTTCTCAGGTTGAGGATGAAGATTAGTATGTGCCAAACCAGTTTCCTGATTTGCCAGCAAATTTCCTGAGTATTCCCAGCCAATGGCTTAATCTGCTTCTCTGTTTCCTATCTGTAAAGGTGGCATATTCCTGCTTCCCTTCTTCTTCTCTTTAGATTTAAAATGGCAAGAGCAGAGCAGCACTCTGCAGAGGTTGCAGGTGCACAATGAGGGATCAGCAGTGACACAGTAACCCTGATTTGTATTTAGGACACTCCCTGTGAGGGGACAGATAACTTTGGTACATACTGCCTTTAGAAACAAGATGCATTTGAGCATTTGCTCTTTGAGCCACATTGTTCAGAGCAATTCTAACTTCACCAAGAGGTGATTTTTTGCTCTCCCATCTTACCTACTTTTTAATTTTAAACAGCTCTTTGAACAAGACTTAGATAACATGCTATCTCAAACATAAGACAAAGTTTGGAAGTACACAGAATACTTATCCCATTCTAAATCAACCACCTGTTGGCCACAGAAAAGTGTTTCAGTACATTTTGAATTCCATTCTCCAGGTGAACTGATATGCCAGGGAGAGATGTGTATGAACACGAAAATACATCCTAAGGCAAACCATTAAAGATTAAAGTTAGGTTTGCATTTATTTGGGATTTTTCAAAGTACTCACATCTACTGATTTTTGTATTCTTACATTCTTTCATTCACCACAGGCAACAGAAGTACCAAATAGTCATCGTATTTTTCCACCCAAAACCATGAAACCTAAGAAACCCAGACCCTGTGAGCAAGAAATGCCATTTCTATTTTGCCAGCTCAGCTAGTCATTGCTGTTGATACAGCCTTAGTGACAGAGGAAAAGGGCTGGCAGAGTGCCGTAACCGCTTCACCAAACCAGACAACAAAGAGTTAGATTTGAGAGAAGAGTCACCATCAGAAGTGCTGGAAACAGAATGTGTTTTGTTATACTAATATTTATTGGAAGCATAGCATCACCAAAGCATTTCTGAGGCAAACCAAGACTAGCCAGGAAACTATCACATAAGGTATTTTTCATATTTCCAGTAACTTGACCTCTTTTTTTTTAACTACAGAAACAATCACCAACATAAGTGCTTCATACGGGTTTCTTATAGAGCTGTGTCAAGAAATACCAGCCCAAGAAATGCCCCAATATCATCCAGCCTGATACTCTGGCTTCCTTCTTTATACCATTTTGCAACATCTGTTTGAGAAAAGACTCTCCCAGTGTTGTGTCAGCTTGAAGAAGCACCATCCATCTCCTGCTTTACTGCCAGAACAGAGCACTGCCAAAAAATGCTCTTGCAAGATATGACATTCAATGCGAGACTCCTTGTTTTCTTTTGGCTGGTCTCCCCTCCTGAAAGACTAACTGAAGAATAACCTTGACAGAAAACACAACTAGACACTGATTTAAAAAAAAAAAAAAATTAAATGGAACTTGATTTTTAGCCACCTTTCTCCTGGCTTGATCAAGTCAGTCCCAAACTCGCCCCACACCCCAATGCTGAGAGCCAGGAAAAAAGTTTGTGCTGCAGGACTTGCCACTTTTTAATTGACAAGTCTATTCTTCCTTGAATTGAACATTTATTTCAGAGTTTAATTAGGAACTATGCTTTAATTTGCTTTTTCTTTGCTATGGCATGTTATCACTCTTATGGACCATCCTTGGACAGGATTGGAACTAGGACAAAACCTTTTGTTTACAGGCACATTTCAGCCTTATTTCTGCTATTCTGAGAGGTATGAATAAATTATGCTATAATTTTTTCTGACATGCATTGTTAGCTAGATCTCTCCAGAGATAGACACAGCTGGTGCTCCAGTCTGAAACTACACATGTGAGTTTACAGCAAAAATATTTCCTTGCAAGTTAATATCACAACAACCCAATGATGTCTTTCTCCTCTTGTATTTTAATCCAACTGATTTTATCTCCAACTCTACCTTCCAAACCATGTATACATCCAAATGACCTCAGTTTGGTAAGCTCATTCACAGGCACTTAACTGCAAAAAATCCAGCACCAACCCCCAAAACTGAACTCTTCAAACCATCATTTGATGTTAATGCAGCTGCCTAAAATATTGTCCATCCAACAGGTTCTTCTGAATATTATTGGTACTTTAACAATCATAGCATAATCTTTGCATGGTTAAATTTTTTTTCAGAGTTTTTATTTAATTTTTCAACAGTCAAATTAGATCACTGTGCTTGAACTCGAACTTCCTCAACATTATTTGACTACTCAGCTGAAAATATTTGCTTTTCTTTATGTTGTACTGGAGACCATATCTTATACCCTAGAGTTCAATAACACAGCATTCAGGGCCAGAGACTGACTTTATAAAGACCATATGAAAAGGCATTCCTGGACACTATAGGCCATATATCTAAAACAAGGAAAAGATTCCTTCATCTCTGCCATTTTGATTGAAAAATTCAATTCCAGTTGGTAATCACACTTCTTAGTTTGTATTGTTATTTTGGAAATTCCTGACTAATTGTCTACTCCTACTAGTGTTTCACTAGAGCATGGCCTGACTGATGGGTGGGAGGAAATAAACCCTCTTGCTGCTGGGGGTGAGCTAGTGCAGCTATGACATCTTGCTCTCATGAAACCAGGCCACCAAGAAGCTGCCTGCCACCCATGCCAGCCCCTGGCAGACCACAGACACTTTATGTTACCCTCTGCCTCCGAGAGGGCAGTGTCCCCCAGCCTCAGGGCATCTCTCCTGCAATGGGGAAAGAGGTTGGTGGAGGCAGCCTAATGCCCCCATAACCAGCTACAGCATAGTGGAGGATTTGGGCTAGTACTGACCAAGGTTATTTTACTGCATGAGATCACAACACTTTTGGAGAACCATGCACACATTATTGGAAACAGAGTGGGAGCTTGGAGGGGAGGAGGAGCTCTCTCACATGGAAAGCTTTAAAGCTACCAAATATTAAGTTCTCACTCAGGAGGTGAAGTTTCCAATGGTAATTAAGAAGAGCTTTTCCATTAGCAAGTGCTACATTAAAATTCCTTTGCATCATTAAGAGTAAAATCCTCTTCAGAAATCTGGAAAGATTCAATAAATCCTGATAAGCTGGAGGGGTTGGAGAGGCAGGGAAAGAAAAGAAATTCCATGTAGAAGGTTGTGTTGGCAAAGTGACCTGATCAGTGGACTTAGGGAAGGTTTTCCAGGGTCTGAAAGCACTGTGATTGTGCTTATGCTCTTTCCAAGCATCAGAACTATGAGGCATCACCTCCCTAGAGCCACTGCCAGCTCTCAGGTGAAGGGACAGCTCTGCCTGCGTGGGGCTGTGACCAGGAGCTGCAGTGGAGCTCGGGAGCTGCAGCTCACACACCCTCCTCACCATCTGGCCCCAGGAAGCACCACTTCAGCTCTTGTTACAGAGCCACACACAGGGGCTGGAAAATTCAGTTTGCTTATTTTAACAGGAAATGCTGCGGGGCTGTTGTACAGTTCGGAACTGTATTTGTAAATATACTCTGTGAGGAAAAACAATAGCAAGGCATGGAAACAGCCTCCCCTGCAAGCATCCTGCCTTCCATACATTTGCCTAGTTTCTTTGTGGTTTCTTTGCTACATCTCATTATATTTTTACAAAAGAAATTACATTTCCTTTAAAATGAATGTCTATGTTTTGCCCTTAAGTTCCAATATAATAAACTGTGCTCTGGATTAATTTCTCACTGGATAACTATTCAAAGAAACAGTAGCTTTTTTTACTTATTTTTCTTTATTCCAGAAAGAGCTATTTATGCATGGCCACACTCAATTGTGCTTATTTAGGAGCAAAAATAGGAATAAAAACCAAATAAATAAAAAACCCAAAAAACAACCAAAACAAACACACCATACTACCATTTTGGAAAAAAACCCCACTGTTATTTTCGTCAGATCCATAGGACACTTAAAGCAAGAGAAACATGTCAACATGGTAGTCTTTTCAATTGCTTCAGGTTTTTTAATGGTTTAGGTCTTGAGGATGTCCATGATCTGCCACTGTCCCATGAAAGGCACATTCATTTCCACTTGTGCCTGTGGATCCCAGGAGGATGAACAATTGGAAAACTCAAAGGAAACAGGATTTGCAGGTGCCTTGCAGAGATAGATATGACTGGGAACAACACAGAGAGGAACACTCTTGTACTCTTGGGTTTCCTGCTGAAGGATCCCAGGAATGCTCAAAAGCTGCTAAATATGAGAGCAATAATGTGATGGCATTCACCACCCCTTTACATGGTTTGCATTTCCTGAATATGACTAGAAATGGTGCAAAATTATATGATCCATACTTTGCATACCCTAAAATATCTTAAGTGCACCAAAAAGGCGTGTCAGTGATAAAAGCTAGAAGCAGAATTTACAAACCACTCAGAAAAATCCCATCCAGTGTTCCTTAGCTAGAAATAAACTCATTCATTTGGTGTGGGATTCATTCTACTGTAATTAGCCGTGTAGAGGTTACTTGGCTAGGGCTGAGCTAGTCACTGCAGGATCCCCAGCGTCAGTGAAAAGCAATGCACCCCCAGGAGATGCAATGAATCACGGAAACACAGTGATGCTTTTTTCCAGAGCACCCTTCCAATAATGTGCACTTCAGGAACCTCTGAGCCAGCCTTTGCAGCTTTATGTTAAAACCTGTCAAGGGCTCCACTGCAGAACTCTTTCCTCTGTTAAAACTGAGCACCTTCTTCTATGCTGTCTTTCTTAGCTTTCAACTTGCTATTTACCCTCACTAAGCCCTTTCTTCTGATCCTGTAAGTGCTCACTCCTTGAGAACTTATTAATTTTTTTTTTTTTTTTTTTTTTGCAAAGCCATGTGGTCAGTCTCAACCTTTGTCCACGTTAACTGATCCTTTCAAGGACTTTCAGGCAGTTTCTAAGGCATGACATCCCTCCAAAAGCTAAGCCAACCCTTCCACAGTATATTTATTCAGGCTTCCACTACTATCCCATTTATTATTGCTTCTATCATTTTTTCAAGTAACTGATCTGCAGTTTTCCAGAGCTTACCAGTGCCTTTTCAGAAAAGGCATCTATTATATACTACAGTTGTCAGTCCTCTCATGCTCCCAAAAAGACAAGAAGGCTCCAGGGAACAGCTGAGCTACTACAGTCCTTGATGAACGCTACCTAGTCCTGATTATCTTCTTTTGTTGGCTTGGTCTGTAGAGCTTCAAACCAGCATGGCTAGTCACATCCCCTCTTCCAATAAGGAAATGTGGAGTTCCTCAATATTTTGTATTTACAAGCCTGTTTTTCTCATCCCTACTTTGTCCTACTTTGACAAAATGATTTTTAAAATATAGAGATATTTCTTTATCGTGTGAATTAATTGTCTTTAAAAATAGCCCAGACACTGCAAACTCTTTCTCTGATCCCTAGGCTCCCATTATTCTGCCTAAAGAGCAGAAAGGTCTTAGGGTCTTTTCCAACCTAAATTATTCTATGACTCTAAGATTTGGAAGAACCAGTATCAAGCCCCAAAATGAGGGGAAAAAAATGGTATTGGATAATTTTCCCAATGTTGTTAAGATCATCCTGACCCTGCAAAAAGCTCCACATCAGCTTTCCCTAAAGACAAAGCTATCACCACTCCCTCTGCCTCCTCTCAGAGGTAGAAGTAGTATTGTAAATGCTGACAGGGCCTGATTTATAGGTTGGGCTCTCACTCATATTCAACTATCCAACTGCTAATAACACATGTATTAACACTCTCATACTTACTCAGCAAGGATTCCAGCTAAGTTACACAATTCACCTTCATCCCACTTTCCTTCAGCCTTCCAATAGAGAAACATGGTTTGAGCACCCCAAGCTACAATTCAGACTATTTAAACTATTTCAGTTCAGAAGAACTACTTAGTTATGAAAAAACAACCCCTAAGATTCCTTTAGCTTCAGGTCAGGTATCACTTCTTTTGCAACAGCAAGACTCTGAACAAGTCCTTACCAGAGAACTTAAAAATACCTCAATACTATCAGTCACCCAGCATTTGTGTGCAAGTTACCTAGAATTTAAGGTACTGCCGCATCCATTTCTGAGGAGCTCCCTTTTCCTCTGCAATGTTCCCGTTCTTAGGAAATATAAGTTGGTTTTTTTCCACAGAGATGAGTAACCCGCCTGCATTTAACGCACCAACACTGCTGAAAAAGAGCAAGCAAACAAGCCAATCATCTCTCCCACCTCCATGTCTGCAAACAGGTTATTCAAATTCAGCAGAGAAAAAAAGTTTCATTAGGGAAACATGTTTTCTTTCTTCTAAAAAAGCCTACTTATATTGCACCAGTACATAAACCTCCTAACATCACCACTTCCTCCTATGACCCCCAGTCAGAACAAACATCTAGCTAAACACCTCTTCTCCAGGATGAGCTCAGGTGCACCAAACAGCCAAGAACTAGAAACACCTGGAAGCAGTTAGGGCAGCTGTGTTGAGATGCAGTGAGTGAGGCAATGCTAATTTTCCATCCCTGTGGTTATTTACAGACTATTAACAGCCAGTGCTTAGCAATGTCTTCTTGCCACATCCTCTGAGGAACATACCTAACACCCTGTCTCATGTGCAAGCTGTGGGGTGCTGCTAGCCCTGTCAGTCCCATGGCAACCATGGGTTCAAACCTCCCTGCTCACTGTGGTATGGCATAGCTGCTTGCATCAGTTTATTTTTATGAAATGCATTAATTTTTAAATTAAGTTTAAATATAAGCTCATTCCTATGCTTTTGTGATGAGATGTGCTGGAGGCAAAGCCTGAATTACTGTCATCTATTGCATCAGCATGTAAGAAGGTCAAAATATACTTTAACTGATGCTGAGGATGCCTAGGCCAGGAGGCATCAGTAGATCACTACAGATTTCATCTGCAGATTTCAGAAAATTCTGTGGAAACTTTCTCATTTTGAAGGCAGCAAAACAGAAAGGCAGAAAGCTGAAAATTACTGAAAAAGTAAAGGAGCCTAGAACTGATCCAGCTTTTCCAAGTGCTAAATATCCATTATTCACTTAATACGGTTCCCATAGGATTTCCAAACTTTCTTCCCTTCCCTGCCCAGCACCTCTGCTCCTTCACCGTGCAGAACAACCACAGAATAAACAGGTATAAGAGTCTAGGCCGCACGAAGTTGTCATCTCTTCATGGTCATGCAGCAGGCTGGTGAATTTATTATGAACTCCTGTTGTTAAAAGGAAGGTAATAAAAGGGGATAAAATGCATCTCCAATGATGAAGTTACATAAAAGTTCATGCAACTGAGTAAGGTGGGGATGTCACTGTAGGGCTGATCCTTCATCTCCCATTTGTGCTGGTACCGAAGAAGAAATGGGTTTTAATTACAGAAAGATGGAAATTGAATACCACTACTTTCTTTACAAAAATAGTTCACTAAACTGAGCTACCTATCATTTATCAATATGTTCACAATAATTTGCCTTTTCCATGAAATTCTGCAAATGTGTCCTTGGGTCACAGAAGTATAGAGCCTCCATTGTTTATTTTCAGACTTTCATCTGTTCACTGTGATGAACTCTGTATCATAGTGTTGGGGTTTGACCCTGACTAAATGCCAGACACCTCTGCTCCCTCCTGCCACAGATGTGCAGGAGAGGGGAAAGAAAAAAAATCTGTTAAACACACACTGGATTCATGAGTTGAAATAGGACACTGATAAGAGGATGCACAGAAGAAAAGGGAAAACAGGCTCCAAACTTAAAGTTGCAAAGTGATTTAATTACCTAACAGAGTCAGAGGATAAACGAGAGGTAAAAATAAGCTTTTCAGACACCATTTTTCTACTCACCCCCCTCCCTTCTTCCAACCAACAACTCGGGCAGGGGGTAGGGAAAGGGGTTTGTTCTCTGGTCAGTCCAATCAGGGAGAGGGGTTCTCTAGTTAGCCACGGGGTCCCTCCCATGAGAGACAGTCCTCTGGGAACTTCTTTGGCGTGGGTCCAATCTCACGAGCAACATCCCGCCCGAATTCTGCTGCAACATGAGTCTCTTTGTCCATAAGGTGCTGTGCAGACTCTCCCAAGCTGAGGCCAGGCTGCTTCCATGCCAGGAGCAAGGCCTTTCTCTCCCTTGCAAGGCCTTTGTAGCTTTAACTCTTTATACGAGACTCCCACTGGTTCACAGTCTTTTGCAGGTATCCACCTGCTCCTCTGGCATGGGCTTTGCATGAATTTCTGCATCCTCGTGGACTCCATGGGCTGCAGGGGGACCTCCTGCTCCCCCCATGGCCTTCACCACAGCTAGCAGAGGGTTTTCAGCTCTGGTGCCTGGAGCACTGGAGCACCTCCTCCCCCACCTTTTCCACTGACCTTGGTGTCTCCATGCTGTTCTCCCTTCACATATTTTTACCTCCACCTCCTCCTCTAACTACAAAGAAATGCATGCCTACCTTGTTTTGATTTTTTCTTAAATATTTTTTCACAGAGGTGTAACCAGCACCTCCAAACTTGGCCGGTAGCATGTCCATCACCTTCAGAGCCATCAGAGATTGGCTCTGCTGGACTTGATGTAAAAACTTCCAGAACTTGCACTCAGGACACACAGGAGCCATCTTTGTGCCACTCCCCACCCCTCAGACTCTTCTTCAGGCCTACCACAACAGCTTTTCAAGGATATAAATTTTTTCTAGAAGTTAAAGGTACTTTGCTGATGTTCTGGGCTAAACAAAACCACCACACACAGGGAACAGAATTTTGGAAGTCTCTTAATATCAATCTAATGCAGTTAATTTTTGGGGAAAGTTAATTAAGGTATAACATCTAGGGCCAGATTTAGGCTTTTTAACTGACTTTCCAGTCCTACTTAGTTTACTATTAATTTGGTTTCCAACACTGGATGATTCTCTCCAGCCAATAAATGAACCTTCCCACTTTTCCAGTCCCATCCTCCGCCATTTTGTAATCACTAGCAAGTCACAGTAATCTACTTTGTCCTTGGATTTTAGTTGGCATTGGATTTCTTAGAGACTGGTCACCCCTCTAATATTTCTATAAAGTTACAATGTAGTCATACAAAAATTCCACAAAGTTGCATAATTAATGAAGCGTTAAAAATGTATTTGAGCTAAGACTGCAATATAAAAGGTGCTTTGAGGAGGTGCCAACACTACCTCCTGTGTAGGCAGGTTGCTCTTAGGATACAAGGTACTGAACTACATATGTACTCTTGCAAAGGAGTTAGATTTGTCCTCCCTACATCCCTGAGCATCAGTCTTGTGGTTAAATATGCACCAAGAATGTCAATGGGCAGCATTACCTCTTACAGCCAAGTTATCTGCAAAAGTGACTAAATTCTCTCATTTTCCCTTCTCCTGCTTACAAGTAGACATATTTCAGTTATCACCTGTAAATGCTGAAAACTATCCAACGGTATTGTGGGTTTCAAAAAGCACTGAAGTCATCCTGATCTATTTTAATGTTCTAATGTTCTGATTCATCCAATCACTGGATGAATAGAAGTGACAGGAGAGGTGAAAAATGAAAAGATAAAGCAGCACAGCAGAGACTGATGCTTCAGTTGTCAGTAAACACATGCTGATTCCCAAGCGAGGTGCAATAGGACAGGCTGGTGATTGCTTTCTACAAACCTTTGTACACAACTCTCTGTTTAAGGAAATCCTGATGCAAGTGGATTTTGATTGATTCAATTATCTTTTGAGTATTATTTTGTTTATCTGTTTCTTATAAATTGATTGTGTGAGTCAACTTATGAGTCTGCAGGAAGCTCTTGTGACAACTCAGGAAACATCATCTTAGTAATAGTGCCCAGGAGCATTACCAACAAATGCAGGTTTCACCACCACCTTCACGTGATCAACCGAGCTTCTGTTTCAGTGTCAGCATGTTAAAGGACCAACCATTATTTAGTCTTCCCCTAAAATTCCTCTACTAAAGGTATGGCATTTTTTGATATATTGACACCCAGGTTTAGACTATTTGGCCAGCCCTGTTGGCCAGATCCCACCCAAGTTGTTCTGATACTATCAAAGGGCATTTGAAATTTCTAGGGATTTTGTCACTACTTACCACAGCGTCCATCCAGCCATGCTACAGCACTCCCATTTGACGCTGCACCTTTATTCCAGTGAAACTGAACTATTAGCAATCCTTTCAGTAAATCCATGAATGGCTAAAATGTTTCGCCGACTAATAGAGGAAATGAATTACTCTCTGTGCCTTTCATACGTGGTATATAAATGACACAGTTTAATATGGAGAAAATAATTGCTGCCACACAGTAATTACATATAATTTCATACAATCTGATATGTGCAATTTAGTGTTTTATTAAACAAATACAGTAGCTAACCAAAATCAGATAGCTGATAATGGGAAATAACATTAAAGCCTGTGTTCCTATGGTAATTATTGGTCATCTGAAATGGCATATGTTCTAAAACATAACACAGAAAATTACCTTCCTGTTAAATAAGAAACACGATAGAAATAAAGTTAAGGGACATGTTTATTTCTGAGCTTTCTGCAAGCAAAATTGCTTTGATACAAAATGAGTTCAATGATACAGTGCTACCATCCACTCAAGCAAAAGAAAACCCCACATTTACATGAATGCACTTTATATTGATATTCTTACAGAATAATAGTTCAGATATCCAGAATGTGTCTGGCCTCATTGAAAGCAATGGCACAGAAATGCTGCAAGGTATTGGAGTATCATATTATTGGCAAGTGCTTAATTAATTCTGTGAGTTCTCTGAGAGATGCTGTATAAATAAGGGTACTGTGAATGTGTGTTTGTATTCCTTAGTAGTTTTGACATACATCATTTAGTGTTTGTTTAGTTAGCTCAAAATGTGTAATTGTGTCTTTTGGCTTTTAGAATTCTCTTTTTCTTTTTTAAAGAAAAATCATGAGGTATCCTTTACTGTTAACTAATGACATAGTGATAGGCCTTTCTATTGAGGTTGCAGAGACTTACTGTACATTCAGTACACTGTACATTCGGCAATTATTTCTAGTGTACTTTCTACATGTTACTGTGTACAACTGTTAGTTTACATTAGAACTCTTCCCCTTCTCACAGGATATGGCAAAACAAAAAAGAATCTGACAAAAATTATACACATAAAATAAGAAGACAAATACACAAATAAGGCCATCTGCAGAATTAAAAATCCACCTCTTGCGATATTTCACAATAATTTCTACATAATATCTTACATCTTATGAACTTAAATATTTAATGCAAAAGGAAAAGACCTTTATGGAGCCAATCATATTATCTCTTCAAGGACTTGTCCAATTTGCTGGCTAGTGGCCTTCTCTGGGGAGTTGGAATTTTAGAAGGCTTGGCTGATCCTGGCCGAGAACCTGCTCGGGGTGTCGGTCTGCTTGTAGCAGGAACAGTCTCTGACATATCTGAGCACACAGACTGGATTTCTGAAATGTCAAAGTCAGAGGCGTCACTGCCTCGGCGGCTACTTGACCTGCTGCCAGCTTTGCTTCCTGCTCGGCTACCAGGTCTGCTTGGAGTTCTTCTGGTTTCTAGAAAGAGAGAAGATAACCATCAGTATTCAAGGTAAGGATGGAAAAGCTGTGCAGGTCTTTTCTAGGTCTTTGGCAACCCCAAAAATTCCTCTTTGCACAGACTAAACTTTAGACCTCTGCCAGGCAAGCTAAATGATGCTGTGTCTCACACTAAAGAGAAGAAAACGCAAGATCAAATGCTGACACATAGTTATTTCATCACTAGCACATCTCCTTAAAAAAGCATTATCCTGGCACCTTTTCTTGAGTTACAAGATGTGCACTGTATCTTCACTCAACAGCCAGAGCCTTTCTTTCCCCTGCCATTTTCTCAGTTATTTCTTGGGAAAAAAAAATTAAAAATCAGTATCTGGTCTCTTCATGCACTTATGATTTCTAAGTATAGGCATCTTAGAGATGCAAATGAACATCCCAATTTTTAAATATGTACCCCCCCTTAAAAAAAAAAAAAATTAAAACCAATACAGATGAAAGCTGCAATTAAACAAGGGCAAAGTATACATCCTGCCCAACACAGAGCTGAGAAGATGAGTTTTTAGCAAGCCTGCTAAGAAATAGCCTGCCCAGACAATGTGCCATGAAGAAAAAAACACAACAAGGAATCTTAAACAGAAAACAATTCATGTGGTTTTTCATAATTTTCCAATTACTTTTAAAGTATTTTTGATCTTCAGAAATCTGGCTCCCTGTATGTGTGAAGAACACCGTGTTGAAACTGAAATCTTAGGTGGCTTGTTTTTCAAATCACCTGTAATTTAAGACATGTACTCTTTGATCAGGACTTTCCAGTACTGCTGAGTATGCTTTGCAGAGCCTAAGCTGTGGGAAGCCAGCAGAGCTATCTTCTGTTCTAACCCTCCAGCCCTCTCCCTTACACAGAGCTGCTCTGAGCATCCTGGAAGAGCACAGCTTCATTGCTTTCTATTTTCATATACTGATTTAAAAATCTCTATGGGATATTCCATTAATAAGGTCATCTACAGCTGCTCCCTGCAGTGTTTTCAAAATAAATGGACAAGTCATGACTAAGTGACCCCTTTGCTTCATCACAATTGGGAGTAACTTGAATACTGTAAAGAACTGGATCCTTCATGTAAACACTTCTTCCCTAGTTCCTTGGGCAGATCCATTAGAGGTACCATTGTCAAGAAGATTGCAGTCATGAATTTGCACATCCAGAGCTGAACATACCTGCTGTGCAACCGTGTGAATGGATTATGTGCACCCTCAGCAATTGACAGACAGTAGGACTTTCACTCCTTCCCACTCTTCTGAAATCTCCCTTGAACCCTAATGTGACCTTAAGTATTCAGGTGACAAACAAAGCAAGTGGTAGATCAATCTCTGAAGTTGACACTCACCTGCAAACTGAGCTCTGACTCTGGTAGCTGCTGTTGACAGGATGCCACTGTCTTCTCCTGAGTGGAAACCCTTCCCTGATAGATACCCTGGCAGTCTGAGTTTACTTCCTTGAATTGGTGTTCCCTATGCAAAATAAAACACACAAACAAATGCTTTTTTAACCGAAGAAAAGCACTGGTATTAGGTGCTAAGTAGCTTAGAATATGATCATCATAACAACATCCACGGTGAATCTGAAATACTGGTTTGAGCCACTATGGACATTATTCATAATGTGAAGTTTAGAATGTTCCTTTAGAGTTTGAATTTGAAGTAGTCCAAGTGTAAAAGAACAACAATAAAAAATAATTTTAACAGTCTGCTTAACATTTTAACATCTTTGTGTGTATTTTAATGCACATAAAGAAAAGAACTACCTTATAATTAGTCAAGCATGTAAGATTAGTTGATGGTACATACTGAGATTTTATGTCTGCATAGCTTGACTTTCCACCATTCTGGCTGTAGTCATAGATGATGAAAATATTTGTAAAACTGAAACAAGGCTACCAAATTTCAAAAATCTTTTGCTAGGAAAAAGCAAAACCAAACCAAAACAACAAAAAACAGAAAAAAGGGCATAGAACTAATTTAAAAAGTTCCAGTTAACAACATGCTGTCTTACAGTATCTCTACTATACAGTCTTACCATGCCTGCTTTCTTATTTCTGAAATGAGTCTTGATTTACAATCTGCCCCAAATCAGAAAATTTCTTTCACAGCCACAAAAATTGAATCTTCAATTTTTAAAATGCATATTGCTCACTAAATAAGGTGTATGCAAATAAGATAAAAACTACAGTATTCATTAATTGATTTCATTAACACAAAAATACTACATAAATATCCAAAATTAAGAACAGTGCAGTGATGAATTCAGTATGTGGAATGGCCTGGATCCCAGGATCCTGTGTTCTGTGCCTTTGATCCCCATAGAATTATAGGTAAAATTAGGGACTGAAAACCAAGACCCAGAGGAGTGTGTTGGTTGCTGCCTTGAGCTAAGAACAGAGCAGAGGCCTGGCAGGAGCTTGCCTGGCAGCTGCCAGCTCAGACCACTTCTGGCACTTGTGAACAAAAGAGCACTGAGGTGCTACAGAGCAGACAATCTGCTGGCTCTGTCAGGGAAGGTCACAACATTAAACTCTCGTTAAAGCCAAGTACAGTGCTTGACATACAGCTAGCCACACCCAGAAAATCTGCTATACAGACACTGCTTGAAGGATAAGGACAAAGGGAACACTATTACCTCCACTGAAGCTGCTGCACTCTGGGCAAGGCATTGGGATAGAATCACTGGTGCAAAAAATAAAACTAGTCTGTTCTTCAGCTTTGCCTGAAGCCCAAATGCAGTTTTACATATAAAATTAATAACTGCTCTCTTGGGCAGTAAATGCCACAGAATGCCTTAGAAATTCACTGCAACCTCCCCCACCCTAACCATTCCATTTATAATCGTAAACCACACTGGCTTACATAAAAGAAACTCACTGAAATTACTGGCGGTTGGAAGAGCAAATAAGAAATACAGTGCCCCCATATGAAATCAGGCCAGCTGCTTTCCTGTCATTGTAATTCAATGAAAACAACACCTTTCCATGTCTATAAACACTTTAATGTACCATCAATTAATCTTTCACTGCAGTTACCAGCTAAGAGATGAAAGAAAACAGAGCAATATATTAGAAACTGACAACTGACTAAACTCTGTGCTGTTAATCATTCTAAGCTACAGCCCTGTGGGCTTGCAGTGCTGTATCCACAGACACACCTGCAGTGTGCACAACACACACAAAAGGAGGTAGGGAGAAGTTTACTGTGCATCTGTGAGCAAAACCATGCTGAGGTTAAGGAAACTTTGCACCAGAACGTGCAACACGAACAGCAATAGGCATCAAAGTGCAGATTTGAAAAGCAGATACAACAGAGGGGGTGGTAGCACAAGCTTCTCCTCTCCAAGGCCTCCATCCAACCCAGGCAAGAGTAACTCCCACAAATGACACATCAGTGTGCAGCCTAATCCAGCTGAAATCTTTTCACTGACTGTAATGACATTAGAGGAAACACTTTGGCTCCAAGCCCCTTCAAATTTTGGTCATACAGCCTAATTGCCAGCACAATCCTAATTGCTATACTAGCAATTTCCATGTAAGCCATGCTAGTTTCCTGTTAAGTCATCAAATAGCTATCCTATTAGAGCAATGATTGGTCAGTACCCCCCTGAACAAAACTTCCAGTTGTTGTACAGATTTATATATCACAGTCAGACTAGACTTTTGTGCCATCTCCTTCACAGTGACTGGGTATTTCTTTATTTAGTGGTTTTGCACTAGAGATTATGATTTATTAATCTCATGCCTGCAGTTCAGAAACACTGTAGTATTTTAGGAACTCAAGTAAAGTAAACAATTTTAGGAAAGAAACCTTCAAAGTATAAGAAATGCTTTATTATTATTTTTAGGTACTTTTCAACATTTACTCAAGCATTTCATTCCATACTTTTATTATTTATTAACTATTTGATCTTTTGACATACATTCATTGAGGCTCAGTTTTCCTAAAATGAAAAAACCATGAGAAATAGTACATTAAAAAAAACCCCAAACCCACACTTGGGAGGGGGGGAGAAGTATGAAATAATTTCACAAAGGTCTAAAATAAAGACAATGCATTAATATGCACAGGATGTTGCAGCTCTGAAGCACTGAAACTCTAGTGGCTGTTAGTGAAGTGAGAGTTTTAGTGAAGGAAGTCATTAGACTAGAATTTCTGTCCTTACTGTACCTCTGCAGATGACCCTTGATAGTCTGAGGATTCTGGTGGCTTAGAAGGAGTTGATGTTTTGCTGTTTGTCAACCATGGTTTACCATAGTTGCGTGTTAAATGATGTGGTGTCTGTATGAAACAATGGTAAATCAAAATATGAAGGACAGTAGAGGAAAACAGCATCATGGAGAAGGATACCCAGGCTTTCACAGGGAGATCAAATCTCAGTAGAAATAAAAACTAAGCAGAAAGAGTTAATGACAAATGTTCTAAAATGAAGCGATGACATAGTTTATTTTTTAAATGAAATTGAGAGGTTTGTTGATCTTTCAGAGCAATTCCCAAATTGCCAGTTAGCTCATGTGGCACCTTAAACGTAGAAATTCTTCTACCACTATGTTACAAACAGTAGAGGAAACACATTGAAAAGACTACTCAGATCCTCCCCAGTCTATGAAATAAAATGGAAATACTTTTTCTCCATGAGCTAGAGAAAGCACCAATATTACTGGAGCAAAGAAAACCCCAAAATTCAATATATACCCCATTTGTTAACCAATGCAGTCTTGTACATTTTTCCTTACCTTCGGTGTACTTGTAGTAACTGCCTGTGGGGCAGCTGCCTGGCCAGCTTGACTTGACAGAGAAGTAGATCTGTTGGGAGAAGCACCTCTTGAAGAGGGTCGTGATCTGCGGCCCCTTGGTCGGAAAGCTGCCATGCTCTGACTGGCACCATCTGCCAAAATGAATTTTTCACGCAGCTCCACGTTTGTCCTCCCTTTAGCTGCAAAGAAAGGTGCTCATTTAGTCAGACATGAAAGCTGTCACAAGGCTGTTTATTGCCATTTTTGCCATGCCAACTCCAACACATTTTAACAATAAATAAAATGCATTATTGTGTAATGCATTTATTTTGGACACAGAAGAGTTATGTGCAGAATTCACTTATTCTAATACTTTATGCCAGCAGGAATGAACCACTGTCAAAGGAAGTCAGCGTGATAATGGAATGCTCAACGTGCTATACCATTGTTAATCAATCAACTATTAATACATAGACACAACCTGATGGGCAGTTTTGGTAACTCTACAGCTATTCATAATAAATAATACTTGCTTGGATGCTCTAGAAGAAATAGCTAAATACAAATTACAGGAAAGCAGCAAATATATTTATTCAAAACTATGAAGTTATGTAGTTTGGCAACATGCAATGATGAACATAAAACCCAAACTATGATGAGGTAATTGGTGGCTAAGCACTCACACACACATAGAAACACACATATGAGAGAATGTTCTGCATGAATAAATGCAAGACATGTTAGCATTTAACTGTATCAGTGTGAATGACAATTGTTTTTGAAACACTCTTCAAGCGTGTCAAAAAAATTAGCTTGCAAAGCACCAGCCCATGTAGGAACATGTTAAGCTAAATACAATGGGTGAAGCATATTGTTAAAAGTATAAATATATTACAAAAGTGGGAGGGAAATGAAGAGAGAGAAGAACAGGGGAAGGAGACAAAGAGAGGGGTTTGCCAACCTATAGTAGGCTGAGTGGTAATTGAAGAGTTTGATTCCGAACGTAACATTTTACTCCCGTGATGATGAACTAGAAAAAATGACACAGGACATGGGTCACATTAAAGAAAATCGTTAGCAGGAGAAGAAATCAAGTACAGCAGCTGCATATGCAAGAGGCTTGGAGCACCAGGCCAAAAGACAAGACTTAGGCAAAAGCTGTCCCTAAGTGCTCTGAGGTGAGTTCTCAAAGGTCTCCTAGGCAAAAAGGAAATGGCGTTTGGAGAGACTCGGCTACAGTACCAAGTACACTTGTGTAACAACAGTATTTATCTGCTGACAAAAAGAAGTAACATAAGCTTAAGTGGTTTTATATGACTAGGTGCAATAGTTTTAAAGCTATTTATCACAACAGTTCTTTGCAATGTGATTTATCTGAATACCCAAGGAGCACTTGGTGGAAATGCAAATTTGCTAGGTGAAGTGGTTTAGGAAACATTTGAACCTGCATCACTGACTTCAACCAGACAAGGATTAGGTACCAATGCACAATGTTCAGTGATGTCCAGTTGATTTTACAGAGACCAGCACTCTTAAGACCCACTGTGTTGACATCTGCTCACATAAACCCAAGACAAAGGGATAAAGTACTATAGACAATACTGAGGACTGTAATAAGGAATTCCAATAATTTAATTGGATAGTTATCAAGTATTGTATCTCTCAGTGTCAACCCAGGAATGGATTGCAACAGTCTACCTGTCAATAGGCCTGAGAAAAATGTTTGGAATACAACAGAACTAACCAAGTTAACCCTTCAATGAAGCCAGATCTTTTGAAGCGCATTTTATTCTCTATTACCCTGCACTATTCAGGAATAGAAGTAGAAAGTAATAAAAGAAAGATGACTCTGCAGGCATAAATGACTTTTCTATAGTGCAAAATCAGGTGCTAAATTTCAGGCAGACCTGTGATAACACCAATAAATATAATATTACTCTTATATTTAATAAACAATATATGCAATATATTGGTAAGCTAAAAAGGACTATATTTAACCCTAAAGCCAAAAAAAGTCACATACATGATCATAAGATTATGGCAGCACTTTTATGATACTATGATAAGAAGTTTTATGGGCACCTTTTTAGCCTGTAGATAAAGGTTTCTAGGCCTTAATGACACACTGCAAATCCTTATAGGGTTCTGGTTTTTTGGATTTAACAGAGTTTTATGGTAGCTTCTTTTTGGATTTAACATCCTTTACTTAGCGTGACAACTGCTGCAAATACAAGGTCTCCACCCTCTCAAGGTGTGTATGAAGCTGTTTAGAAACTTGTCCCCAAGTAGAAGCTGTGTAAAAAGGCTGGCCCTGGAGTAAGATCTGGAAGACAGCTAATGTCATTGTCTTCACTAGCTCACTTTCCTCTTCTGAACCCTTCTGTGCTGTTCTCACACTATTACAATACTGATTATTATTATTATTATTATTATTATTATTATTATTATTATTATTATATTTTACAGAACTCCTAGGAAGTAAAAATGTAGTAAATTTAATGCTGCTAGTTAATAGAGTATTGCCTAGCTACAGAACATCAGATCACTCTGAAGACAGAGAACATTAATTTCTGCAGTTTTACTACTCTGGCTGCTATTTGTCTTGTGTCTCTCCCACTCCCTTCCCAAATGGTTTCTTTCCTATTTCCAGCTGTTTCTCCAAGAACAGAGCCAGACAGAGCCTACCTTCCATGGCCTTTCCATTGCTGTGTACTGAGAACACAACTCATCTGCTGCAATGCCCTGGAGGGCTCAGTGATAGAGCACTCCCTGCTCCCCAGGAGCATGACATCCTCTGGACCAGAACATTTTCCACTTGCTTTGTATAAGGCTCAGGGCCCTACAAAGTGCTCCTGGGGAAGATGCCCAGGAAAAGACAGGGTTACAAAGGCAGAGACTGAAAGACTGGGAACAGTCACCGGCCAGAATTTTTTGTAGTGGTGGTGTTACTCATCAATTCAATTGCCTTATTTTGATTTACTGTCTTGCTGAGAAGGTTTACTGGACATTTCTGTGTGCTATTTCTGCCAAGTCATACAAGCTGCTTACATGCCATAAACTCTATCTGGGCTATGTTCAGCTCTTACTTACAGCACTGTAACACTGAAGGAACTGTGTAGAAGACACCACAGTTATTCCAAACATACATCAGTGCAACTGAAGAGGATCTCTAACATGGGATTTCAAGTTTACAAAAACGTGACATTTAGTGAGATGATGTTTACAACAACTGGCATTTTATATGACTCAATCTCCATCTTTAGACAATGAATGGTGACTGCATCCAAATAATGTGCTGCAAGTCCATTTTAACAGTTCTGTTACATACCCCGGCAAGGATCATTTTTCACTAAGAATTCATCAAGTGCCATCCAGCCACCTCCAACACGGACCATGACTGTACTTCTTAGGATCCGAACAAGGCGCAGCTGTTGAGAGTCACCAAACTGCAAAAAAAACCCACAAATGACAGTCTGAGGTTCTCAGGCATTCAGATGCAGTTCAACACTGATAGGTTAAAAAAATCAGACATTTAAAAGAGTTTATTTTGACATTTAATTATTAGTAAGTGCTAAAAAAATCAATTTATTTATGCAGATTATTAAAGCTGTTAAGATTTCAAATCAGATGGCACTGCATTAATCACAAGAAAATGGCAGGATGGTAAGAAAGAAACTCAGGTTTAATTTTATGCTTGATTCTCAACTGTCTGGGGTCATAAAGGAAGCAAAATTAGTAATACATTATTTAATTGGTTACAGTCTGCTTTTGTGCAAATTAATGAGGACCTATTTGCACTATTTCACTGGTAAAATCTTAAGCAAACACTCTTCTGCAATAGTCTTGATTTTTAATGTTGTCAGCTGAAAGGAAGGCAGCATCGCTTCAAACCATCAGTATATGTTCTGGAAATTCAATGTGTTATGAGTGTTGCACAGTTCCATCAATTGATTCACCTATGGGATTATTTTCAGGTATAGCACTACAGTGCTGACACTGCTTACCTATAGCAAGATGCATGTGGGAAGGGAACATTAAAGAAGTAATGAATGATTGATAACTAAAATTACTGTCCAGTGTTATAAACTGAGTGTCATTCCTCTGTCTACACATCAAGGTTCTTCACAATTCAGAGATGCACAACAATCTGTTTCACACTAAGTTCCTGTATGAGTCCATTCTTCCTTTGGGCTGATGGCCAGGCCTAATGAGTATTTTGCCCTGGAAACCTGGGTAACAAAACCTGTACGCAGTACCTTCACTCAAATTCAGAACAAAGAAAGCATGACCAAAATGTTGACCTCACAATCTCAAGAAAATTAACCAGAAGAATTCAGTACTTTCTAGCCAGTGCTACTAAAATATCTGGATACCAGACCACCAGGCCAAGTGCAGTGCACTCTCACACAAACATGCAGAGCACTCACTAAAACCAACGGGAGTCAAATGAACCTCTTTGGGACAATCTCTGACCGTGGGAGAAGGCTGGCCATAATTCAGCTGTACCTACTTGCTCCAGTGAGGGGACTGAAATGCTCTAAATGCAAACCACACAACAAATGTGCTCCCTCTTGTTAGATGACTGTAGTTGTTTGGTACTAATCAAGCCAAGAAGAGAGAATAAGTTTAAAGGAATATTACTTTTAGGAACCAAACAAAAGCAAAGCGTGCTGCTTAATTCAATAATAAATTGTGTTTCTTATAAGTAAGAACATTGACATGAGCATTATTTGTAAGGGCATTTTAATAATGTATTCAGTATGTGCCAAACAAAGAACCATTTCATATAGGTAGATCAAAGCTTTTAAGAAATGGCATCCAAATTGATGCTGTTTATTTTCATTGGCTTGCTCCTACCAAGAATTTTTCCTTGTGATTCTGAAGATACTATCTTTCTTCTTTATTTTTTTCACCATCCCAGCCTAATTAGTCAGTTAGACCCCATCAGGTAACTACACCAAGGGTCAAATACAGTGTGCTTTGGAAACTGCCCACCTAGCTGTGATTAATTTTGAAGCTGGGGCTCCTGGAAGGTAACACAGTAATACAATAGTATCTATCTACGGAGGCATTTCTTCTTATGGTAACTCAGTTGATTTCCTTCCCAAAATAGCCTGGATACCAACTTTCTTTAAACAGTATTTAAAATTGTTTCAAATAACCAGAGGTAAAACCATGAAGGAGTTTAAGCTACAAAAAGGCCTGTTCTTGACAATAGCCTGTAGGTGCCGTTCTGCATCAGTAAGACTTAGATGCTCTTAAGAAATGCTATATGTTTCCCAGATCTGAGAGTACAGATGATAGATAAGAGGATTAACATAATTTCAAACAGTTCTTTCAAAAAGAGACTTGTTCTATATATGGAAAATATTTTAAATTATTGCTTAGATATATTGCTTGAGGCATGTGGCAAGATTATCCACTGCTCTGTGCTTTCTGTAATACTTCAACACGCTCTGCTAGTAAACACGAGTGCACCCACACTTTCAACATCTTGAGATTTAAAATAGCTATTGCTGTTAACACTAGCATGTCCAGAATGGGTTATACCCATTATTGCCTTTTTAAAAGCATAAGGCAGTAAGAGTATCTGGTATCTGGTTTGCATAATGTGTTTCCATTCTTACTGGACAGATATGATTTAGCACTTCAGGAAGCTGTGTATCAGTCTGTAGCACAGGAGTAAATGCTGGGTAGTGCTTCTCCTGAGGGAGGACTCACCAGTGACCCAGCTGACACAAAGTATTAAACACAGCTCCTATACATTAAAGACTTGCCATAGCTCCTTGAAAACACTTTGGGAGAGGAATTAATTCAAATGAGAACAGCAATTTTACTTTGCCTATTTAAAAAATATATATTTAATGATTCACTGTGTCAGTACCTAAAATAATAACAATCAGCTAGGTTCTTAATCAGTCTGCTTGATTGTGTAGAGACTGTTCCTTTTTTTCACAAAGATGGAACTATTTTTTGTGCAATTTGCACTAAATAAGTGATACAACACTGGGATCTGTTTACCATGATTAGCCTTTAATTGAGTAGCCTAAAAAATATTACAGAATTTTGAAGGATTTGACTATAAAACTGGAAACTGATTAGATGATCATAATCTCTACAATTGCAATTTAAACGCTCAAGGTTTTTTGCTGTGGGAATTGCTGCTGACCATTATCTGGTTCCTTAAAAGTAATCTTCTTAATGAGAAAAATGGCCAAAGAAAGCTGGTGAGGGATTGTAGAGGAGGGATCCTGAGACAAGGAATGCTCCATAGCATTTAAAGAAACACCACAGCTGACCAGCAATGAATTAGCTGAAAATGAAAGGATGGCAAGAAGACTGACCATTGCAAGCTTAAATCACTATGCGTTAGAAAAGAAATTTAAAAAAAAAAAAAAAAAGAGGAGGAAAAAAAAAAAAAGGAAACTTCATAACACATTCCACTGGTTTATACCTGATTTCCCAGGAAGAACTGATAAGAAATGAAAAATGGAAGAAAGACACGATTAGTTTACAGGAAATTCTCTACATGACTCTAGAACACATGCAAACTAACACATTAGACATTCTAAATAAAGTATCTACTTGAGAGATGAGCAGGTAGCTAGCCATCCAGAGACTGAATATTGGAAAATATTCAAGGCCTTCGTTTCCTTTCCATTGCTGTTTCTGTGGTCTTTTAAAATAATCTACAAGTACTTATTAATCTCTCTTAGCCAAATATTGCATATTTTACCTGAAATTGTTCTGGTTATTGAATCCAGCGGTAGCAGATCTTTCTCTATTCTGTGATATTTATTCTTCTGTGATCTAAAATCATTCTGCAGCTTTCTAACACTTTGCTTATATTCAGAAATATGTGTGTTCCAATAAAATGGCAAAAGAGTGTAAAAATGATTGAATACATTCTGGTGACAGATTTTTGAAGCACAACACAATACCACAAGAAAATATCAGTCGTTTAATGAAAATAAGAGAAAATCCCCTACAGTTTAAACATTTTAGGTATCCAGGCAAAAAGATAAGCTTTTGAGGAGATATTGTATGTAGGTATGCATGTGTATATATGTGTGCAGTTAGCTCTTAAAAATTCCTACAATTGAAGACAGCTTTAGTGGTTTCAGTGAAGATAAATGCAAACACCAGCATTTTTTCCATATTTTTAGTCTATATGTTCTAATCAGAAACAACAAAATTTAGACAAGCTTAAAGAAAATGTGTAATTGTCATACAAGATTCCTATGAATTCATATAGCCTAATTCCTTGTGTAAGCCATGTCATATGAAGAAAGCTGAAAGAACTGAGCTCCTTATAAGACTTACCCTGTACTTGTTATCCCCAATCTGTTCCACTTGAAACCGTTTTGCACATTTACACTTCGCTACCTGCCTTGTAACCTGCAAAAAAACGCAACTGGATAATTACTGTAAATATCACATTTCCAAAGATTCATGAACTTAGTAAACTTGAAATTAAATAGGAGTGAAAATAAAATTAATTATTACAGAATGTGACCCCAGTGGAAAAGAATGCAACCTAAGAAAGTAGAGAACATACCTCATCTTCAATTTTGTCAGCATCTGTGAGAGGCTTGTATGCATCCTTGTTTGGATGAAGAGCTGCTACAAATTCATAATAGTCAATATAACCATCACCATCTCTATCAAAAATGTCTGCAACAGCACTCATTTCAAGTCGGCTTGTGGGGAATTCTGCAGGACAAAGACAACAATACACGTTAAATTTTTTTGGTTTTTCAATCCAATTACGATGAGAGAATTTATCACAAATACTAAAAGGTGATTAGGTATTTGGTGAGAGATAGTGCTTATCAAAACCAAAAAGGACATTCGAACAAGTGAAGGAATCTTTTGGAAAAAAATCCAATCTGGATCTCCATTGTTACCCAAATGTTGGATTAAAATGAGTACTATAGTGTGGCTTGACGATAGACACCAAAGCAATGGCAAAGATTAAACTGTAAAATATATCAAGGGGGTGTTAACATTTTGACCTTCAAAGTGCATAAAATACCAGAAATTAACAAGAGAAATAGCGATGAGGAAAGGTCAAGCAAGCATTTCACTGCTAATTAAATTTGGAATGTGAAGCCTTCCCAATGCAGGTCCATGCATGGTGTTTCATGAAGTCCTTCTTTAGATCAAGTTCACAGCAGCAGAGTATTAACCCACACAGAGATTCTCAATGAAATGGTCAAAGAAAATTTCAAGGTGATGAACAGGGATTATATCAGTAGTGTTTGGTGGTCATAATAAACTGACACCAACTGAGTTAAAAGAGTAAACTATTTAACCTCTTGGTGGTATCAGGTTTTTTCATAAATTTCTGTTATTCAAGCAAAGCAGCAATGTCCACATATAGTGATCTTTTACTGCATTTCCTAAAGCAGGGGGAAGATATACACTAAAATGAAATGCTAGAAGCAGCCCAACTCTGAATCTTTACTGTTCAAAGCAAAAGTCTCTATGATCTGAAGATAAAGGATTATTTTAAGTATTAGGCCCTTATCTGTTACAATCTGTCCCTAAAAGGAAACATGATCACATACATGATGTGGAAGACTTACATTACCACCAACTGTGCATATGTATGGAAAACCAATCCATCAGAAAAGCTAGGAAAAGTTCTTTCCTAGTTTGATTCCTTGCATTGTAAGCCTTATAATATAGGTATATGAATATTCTCATTGCTCATAGAAACACTGGTTTCAAAAATTACAGTTTTCTTCTATAATTGAAACTATTCTATGCAAGTTCTTTAATAAAAATTTTATAAACTGATTTTGAAAATCATCTGTAGGTTACAGAAGGTACTTTTTACTATTATGAGTAAACAATGAAAAGTACTTGTTGAAGTAGCTAGTGTACTATAGGAATGACAATCTGAGTTCAGTAAACCAGCATACTAATTAGACAATAATATAAATGTGACATTTGTAATTTGATCCACAATGTAAAATAACCAGTTCCTAGAATCTAGAAATATTTTCAAGTAAAATAAATTAATAATACTCAATAAATTCAAAAAGGAAATTTGTGACATTCTATCACAAAAACTGCATACACTATCTAGACGATAAGAGTTCATGAGATGTTTGTTCCAAGTTCAACATTATGTTGATTTTAAAACTTACTTGAAGAAAGAATTCCATCGATAAATTCCTGTCTTGTAATCTTTCCATCTTGATCTTTATCAATCCTCCTAAAGAAGTCCATCACACGAGACTTCTTATGGTTCATCCATCGCATGTATTTTTTCCTCCAAATATCAAAATCAAAGTTGGCAAATTCTCTCAGCTTAATGAAAAACAGAAAGAACTTTTTTCAGCTGAAATACATCTATCTAGAACATCAATGAGATAGATACCATCTGCATTTTGTTGAATAATTGGTTCTTTGAGGACCTACACAAGCATTTTAAATATCTCAACTTTCCTCATTTAAAATGAGGATGACAGCTTTTAAAGCACATTAAAGCACATGTATCACAGTGTTTTCAGCTAGCTGTGTCATACAATATAACACAACAAATATGGAAGTTGTTTACACCATTGGCAATTTAATTGAGGAAAAAGAAAATTATGCCAAAAGTATGTATATTCTGTACAGTGCTTTTCTGACCTCTTCAAGTCTGTCCAAAGCATCATTAAGTTTTCTTCTCCTTTCCAAGGCCAGAAGCCAAACCTGCTGCCATTTGCTGACTAAAAGGTTTACCCGTGGATTCTTGGTTTCGATTTGTGCCTGGGCTGCTGACGGATAAATGCCTGGTGTTGGGGAACGCTTTCCTGTTAAAACATGATAAAATGCATAGGTCTCACCCAGTTCAAACAAAACAAATGTTCACATGAAGGGCACTTGACCTTCCTAAAATTATTCCTTCCTGTCCCAAATAAGGAGGTCACACCCCAATACGACTTCATATAATGGGATTTTTTCTTTTTTTTCCCCCCCCATTGCTGAGGAACAACCCAGTGGTGATTATAGACTCTTATCTAGCCAGAAGCAGCTAGTAATGGCTCCACACTAGTCAAGCTGCACAGGTTAAATTAAATCTTTGTAAATCTCTCAGAGCTGTAAAGTAAACAACCTCATTTTAGAAGCAGGTTCCATGTACGGGTAAGTACAAAATACAATGGGTAAGTATATCTAAAAATACAAAAAGCAATTTCCTTGCTTGATGATTCACTTTCCATTCAGCTTCACTGAATACACTTCTAACTGGATTAATATAATTTTATAGACAGTAAGAGCACAATTTTGTCTCTACATCTTTATGTGAAGTTGTTTGCACTCTCAGATAATGGTAGATTTGCAAAGACTCAGCATGTACTTGCTCTTAGAAGTTTAAGGGCACATGAAAGGCTGCACACTTTAAAAATAGCTGTTCATGAAGATTAGGACAGAATTTAAAAAGACATGTCCGCTCTGAGAAATCTCTCAATGAATAAAAGAAGAAAGGTAATTAGAAAAGTCAGCCAAGAGAATTTTACCATGTTTCACTCAAAGTCAATCAAACCTATTAGATTATTAGCAATCTGTAAACTTTATAGATAGAGCAATGGTATGTGTGACACACCCCAAAATACGCTGTTACTTACTTCCTGTTCTCCCCTTATCAAGGACAGGAATATGAGATTGTACTGGAGTGGGTTCAAGTGCTTTCCTTTTATAGGTCTTTGTAACTTTATCCACATCAGGCTGTTTTCTGGTCATTTCTTCCATGAATGTCTGCAATCAGATAGAGGTGATCTTAATTAACAATACACAAAAGTAACCACAGGAATGAAAAACACACACAATAGAAAAACACCAAAGTTAAAAAGAAAGGCACAGAAAGACACTTAAAATGCCAGCCTCACAAGACAGACACAGATAAATGTTTTGCAGATAAGAAAAATCAGTAGTATAAGCTTTCAAGATCACTGTGGCCTAGCTGTTAAAAAAAGGCTAAATCTAAATCTGAAAACTAATCTGTCCAACTTCTTTATTAACTGTATATGGTGAGGTGACATATAACAGAATTTTGCCTCTGAGATCCTGCTGTCTCCAGACTGCAGTTCACAGAAGTGAAACAGCTCTGGTGCGTAAGCTGGGGTAAGTCTATGAGCATTCACTACACCAGCAGCTCCCTCTGGACCTCATAAACCTATTCTTGAAATCCAATCAGCAAAGCCACATTGCAACACTGGTTCTAAAGTGGCAGCACAATCATACATTTCATGTGGGTTTTCTTTTATTCCTAGTATTATCCTTGCTTGTTTTCAACTATTATAAGAAAAAATAGCAAAGGAGATTCACACTTGATCACGAAGCCTAGCCCATGTGAGTGACACGTCACTGAATAATCCTTACCTGATGTTCGGCTATAAGCGCTTTAACTTCCTCAATCTCCTGGGGGATAACCTCTTTATCTTTTTCAGTTAGTGTTGTCTCTGCCCACTGCAACCAGGACAGCAAAGCTTCCAGCAATTCCTGGTTAGCAATAAGTGCAGCCAGAGCTCCTGCCAGTCTCTGCTGATGTTGTTTAGCCCATGCTAAGACCTTGACAAAGAAACCAATATGTGAGTATGTGCACATCTGAAATTCTTCACCATGTATTTAAAATTGTTCTGCTAACTGTAAACCCAGAGCTACTTCTTACGCCTACTGATGTTTGAATATCAAAAGTATTAAATAAAGTTGCTGATCACTAACAGTAGCTAGGTAGAATTCCTAGTTCAACACATTTCTTCCACGGATTCAGGATTAGGTGCTGCTAAACACACTAACTAGCATATTCAGCCAACATATTAAGAATTTTAACAATATGTGTTGAATTAGTGAATCATACAGGATTTGGGGTCACTTTTCCTCCTGGCACACCTGAAGCCATACTTTGCTAACACCAGTATTTTGTTTTCTTTAAGCTTAATATCAAACAGAAAATACCACCTAAACAGCTGCAGGTGCAACCTACCTGTAACCACTTAAATAATTTAGGTATCTTCAGGATTAAGAATATGTTGGACTGAAATCCTCTCTAGTGTAATCAGAAAATACTTCAAATTTGCACTATATTTTCTTTCCTTTGTAACTTTTCAATTTCCCCCTAGAAACTATTGGCTTTCCTCATTTGGGAAGTGTCAGACAGTATTTCCTTTAATACATACAAACAAAGAAGCTTGACCATCTGCTTTAGCTCTTAAAGCCCTGTAAGTTTTGAAATAAAGCCTAGGGAAGCATGGTATTCACATCCATCACCATGGGTATTTTAAATGTTTAGCTCTCAGCAGCTGGATCATTTCCTCCCAGTGTAACTACCATGTTAGTTGTCAGCTATGTTCCAGTTAAAGATGGACTGCTCCAATGAAAATGGTTCAACACATACTGACCTCTTCAAACCTGGCTCTGATGATTGTAATCCAGTGCTTAATGGTGGTGATGGAGTCAGGGTGGCAGATAGCCAGAATAGCTTCTCCCATACCTGTTGCTTTATTCAGTTCTGCCTTTTTCTCTTCCAGTTTCTTCATGAATTCCTAAATTAGAGGTAATGATTTTAATTAGATGCTGACAAAATTTGCAAGACAAATCTGAGTGCATAATCTGGAAGTCATGAGCCTCTTGACCACTCAAGCAGATTCAACTCGCAAAAGGCAAGTTTCACTTGTATGAGAAAAGATTAAAACCTTTAAAAAGCCTATTCCACATAAAGTACTAAACAAAGCTCTAAAACCTTTATCCCAGCTTTCCACTCCTTAAAAGCCCACCACACTCTAAATACTTGAAAGATGCATGCCCTTAATACAGAAACAAAGGAAAATCACAGCATTTAGAAGTGCTCTAAACCAACTATACGATGGTTAGAATCACTGTTGGCAACATATCAATGACTTGGGTTGTCAGTTACAGTAATTCTTCAAAATAAACTTTCAAGCTCCTACCAGAGGCTGGAAACGTCCAACTATAATTACATGCTCAGACAAGATGACAGAGGAGTTCAGGAGCAGCTCTACTAAACTAACACAAATGTGACAACTCAGCAGCTGAGGGGGAGAGACACAGCAGGTGGGAATAATCTCATAAAAGCAAAAGTATGTTTACAGCTTTAGGCATCCAAGCTCATAGTCAGTGGTATTCCTATGATGGCAGGACCAGAACTGGGTGCAGAGGAGAAACAAAAAAAATAACTGAAAGGAGGATTTTTCCCATCCTTTCTACATGTTGCATTTCTCTCTTTTATTTTCCTTTTTTTTTTTCTTTTTACCTTTCCCTTTTATTTTTGGTTAATCATTACTATTATAATTGTTTTACTTTTCTGCCTAAATGTTATACAGGTCTGGGTGTCTTTGTGAGCATCCTTAACTGGAACTGCTACTCTCTCTCTCAGTGCCTAGTGGCAATTTTTGTTATGCTTCAACATCTTTAATTAGGCTACAAAATAGAACCATATATCTGAAAGCTTAACTCTTCGTCTCTCCAGCCATAAAGGACTATTTTGGATTAAAGATGAAATTAAAGATGAGCCAAGTCAGATCCTAGACAACTCAAAATCACCAAAACATTGTAAAAACAGCTTCTTCAACAACTCATAATGACCTTATCCTGTGCCTTTACAAAGTAAGTATAAAGTAATTATGAAATAAAAGCATAAAAGACATAATCTCTTCTACCTTATTCTAGAAACCTGCAATATGTAGGCTATATATGTAAAGGGATTTGTTGCTAATTGATTTTGATTTAAGTTTAAATTATTGCCAGAGTTTAAGACCCAAATCATAATAGCAAACCTTCTCTCACAAAAACACATCCTTACAATATTTCAGTTCAACATGGCTTTGGAAAAGTTGGATTGTAATGAGAGATTAAGAAAAAAAGACAGGGCCAGGAAAAAAATGGGCAAAAAACCCATTGTGTTCCCCTGCCCAGCTGTACTAGAATATTTCAAAAATTAAATCTATGACACACTACTCACAGTGTATTCAACTCTCCCTAACTGTATTGAACCCTGTGGCAAACCAGTGATGCAGTTATATTTACAAGAAAGGAGATGGGATGTTTCTCATTGAGCAATGCAGTGCATTAACTCCCTACAGCTGTCAGTCCCTAAAGAGGTGGACAAGTGACAGATATCTGTTTGAGATTGTAGAATTCACTAAATCATGTGCAGTATTCAGGAAGAGAAAAATCAGAAATAGGCATAAAGATGGACCATTTGGATAAAACATTGTCCCGAAGAAACCTTTCTAGATGTAGTTGAATACAAATGCACTAAAACTATTTTATAGGAATCACTGTGACAAAAAGAAGATACATTTCATATTTATGTTATAATTTCAGTCATACATTTTTATGTTAGTATGCAGTATTATAATGCATACATGGTGCTTAAAAGTAATATATATTACTTCTTCCCTTATTTTCTTTTTCTCTTCTTGAAAGCTAATGTTATAAACTTAAAAGGAGAGATCACCTATTCAAGAAAGATTGTGTGAGTTGTAAAACTGTTGTGCTATAATCTTTCTTAGCTTGACAATTTCTCTGTTTCTATCATTTGCCCTTTAAGAGGAAAATGTGGTTGCAAAAACACCTTCTAAAGCCTATTAAAAATTTAAGTACAGTGTGGCCACATCTTACACCAAAGTTGGTTGTGTTGTTCTAGCTATCATCCTTCCCAGCTGGACAGGGTTTCTCAGCGACAAACTTTGCTTTGAGGTTCCAAGTTATGCTTCAGCTTTGGCAGCACAGATTTTGAACTTTAGTACAGAAATATTTTGCTAATCCATCTACAGTGAAGAGGAAGACATTTAGTATTTTATTTTCTAATTATCTCAGTGGATCTAAGATTTCACTCAGTTCTTCCCTGTATTCCCAAGATTAAAAAAATCAAATAAAAGGGAACTGGTGGAGCACATGGGGAGGAGAGGCAGCTAAAAGACAAATTTCATTGCTTTAGAAACATTAGGCTGCTGCTGCCAACATTAGTCAACACACTGTCAGCACATGCTGATGTGTACTTATATTTGATGCACACATACATTCCCAGCTTATGACTAGCACCCAGTTTCCAGGGCCCTAAATTAAAACTGAAATTTTTTTCAAAATATTGCATTCTAAGTATCTTGAAAACTCCTTAGTTAAGAACCATTTAATAGCCATATCTTGCATGCACTCCTCTGTATAATAATATTAACAAACTCAATTTAAACCAGATGCTTTTCCAATCTCCATTTAATAAATTTTGCTATAACTTTCTTCAGAGCAATGATGAACAAATTCAGGATTTATAATTTGTTCTATAACACTGTGGGCACCACATCCTTGGTACTACTTCTGCTGCACTTACAAGAAGTTTTGTGGGGGCTAAACTGTGCATGTTTGTAGCCTCCTGTTTGGAGAGGGGAAATATGACATCTATGATCCTTACTTAGCCATTTTTCCACTGCATTACTGCCAAGTTAGTTTGATGGTCTATAATCTACTATCTGCAATACCTATGCCAGTGTAGTATTTCAGTAGCTAATGCATGTGAAATATGACAGCATGCTGTTTCACCATGACAAAAGATTCATGGATAATAACATGATTCTGCTGACATTAACAAATGACCTTTCAAGAAAAGTATATACATTTTGGTCAGTGGTGCGAAGATGACAGATGCACTTTTGCTACTGTAGCATTCTGTGTTGTAATTGCAGTTGTATTTCCTTAATAAGCCAAGATGACTCAAACAACATCCCAACACCATTCTGGACATCAAACTGTTAACTACATTGAATCTCTAGTTTCTCTACAGAAAGCTTTGCAAACCCCAACACTGGATGCTGGATAGAACTGTATGGGACAGACTCTGCCTCCTTTCCTCTATTTTACTGTCTATCAGAGCAATTAGAATGAAGAGGATCCTCTTCCTTTTCTTGCTTACCCTGTGCTGCTCTATCAGTGTACGCAAAGCCTCTTCATCATCTGGAAGGACGCCGTGGAAACGGAGAGTCTGCTCTGCCTCTGCCAGCCACTCCAAAAGGACATGGACAACAGAGTGGAATTCTTCTGCCTGTTAGGATACAAGAAGCCATGGTCACTCATGAGGTGACCTGACAGACACACTGCAGCTTACACAAGGAGACTGAGCCCACATTTGGAATCATTAATCATCGAGCAGTACTGGCACATTATCTTTCCATTAAAAAGTCAATGATACACTACATTTTCCTAACTGTAAAAATAGCTCATGCTTCCCAAAAAATTATAGGAAGCCTAAAAGCCTGTTCATGCTTTTAGCCATCTCATTTATAGTGTATTTGCGGCTCCGTTGAGAATGTCATGCCTTTACACTGACAAACTACACAGGAGGTGCTTTCAGGGACCAGCTGGAGAGATGAGAACTGTATTTTCTGCACAGCCTAAATCACTAGTTAAGCAAAATGAATTGACAGACTGTTAGAGAGTGACCCTTTTATGCCTGGAGAAAAAAAGAAATCACCTTTGGGTACAGCTATATTCAGACACAATTAGTGTTTGAGGTAAGCTCAGGATTGTGTCTGCTGAGCAAAGCAGAGCAGGAATGTTGTACATAGTGGATACACTGCTACTGCAAGAACCCAATCCTAGCATCAGTCCAAGCTAGTATGTCTTATGAGAGATGTACATTCACATTATCTCTGGTTTGGAAACAATACAGATAGACCTATTTGTTTGAGATTAGAATCAGATTATGTCAACATACTTAGACTGTTGTAGGTCATGACTGCACTCAGCAAAACCCTGTTTTTTCTCCGAAGTACCTCACTGTGCATTGTTAATTGTGCCAATGTAAAGTAGTTTTCAATACATAAATTTACTTCTTTCCAATAAGGTACAAAAAGCATAAATATGATTGCAACCTCCTGGTTCTTGTGAATGGGGCATAGTTCTTTATCACCCTTCATGTTTGACTATAACTTCAGTGATTTCCTTAGATGGTAAGGTCTTTGAAACATTTATTTTGCATTTGTGGTAGAGACTAATAGTAACAGTAATAACAATTGCTAAGAGGCACTATTTATGTGCTGTGGTAAAGGGATAGACAAGGTAAGCAATGCATGAGCAAGTAAATGAGTATTTTCAAATGACATGAAAGTGAATGACATTAAGTGAAAATGAAATTAAATTTTTGTCAACTAGACTGCAAGATATTTTCACTGCTTCTCATACAGTACATGTAGCACCATTATTATTCCTCTACCTGCCGAAGGGCCTGTTCCAGTCGTGTTTGCTTGGATACTGACAGGGCACAAACTGTCTCCCAGCGAGTGCTTAGCTCCTGCATTTGGACTTTGACCCAGGAAGAGTCATCACGACTGCCTTCTATCAGTTCCCTTGCAGAGCGCTTCAGAGCCTGGACACTGCTTGTTCTTTTTCCCAGCTCCTTTTGGAAAACCTAGACATCATCAAATATATTTGAAGTGTTTAACTCATTAAGGCACATTTACATAAAAAACAACAGAAAACTACTAGTTATGAAAATAAATGAAAATACAGTTTTATTTCCATCAAGAGTAACTCCATCTAATTGATGCAAAACATCTAAGTTCTGCTTCTTAGACTCCATAGGAAGATATTAATACTCTCTTCTATCATAAGAAAACTGGAATATGGTAGGAAAATGTTAGTCAGACCCCAAGAACCCATTGTGGTGCAATGCATGGGAAATCTAGTCTCCTTACCACTGCTGGTTTTCCATTCTTTATCAAAGCAATAGATCTCACACAGTGATTACCACATAAGATTGCTGTGGCAGGAAAAGGTCAGATAAAAAGCTAACAATCAAGGAGAGAGTTTAAAATCATCAAAACAGAAATAAATCCCTATCTGTGGGTGCAACTGTAAGGCTGTGGATCTTGCTGCTCATTCATATACTTATATTGGAGTATATTCACATTAGTAGATGGAACAATCTCCAGTTAGTTAAAGGAAGCTCTTAAAAGAAGATAATTACAGTGCGCTGAGCCACTGACTGCAACTTACTTGTGATGGATAGTGGATTTCAGAAGCAACTGAAGCATATTGCAGGCTAATTTTATAGACAACACATGTTTCCAAACACTTTTTTTTATGAAGCCCAAAATCTCTTCCTCAGTGGAGAGGAGATACTGAAAGTTAAAGGTGGATGAACAGAGGGACCTTCACCTCCTAATCCTCCCAGGCTCCAGAGCTCTGCCTATGTGTTGCCTTTTCAATACAAGTAACTTCAGCCATTTCTTCTGATATACTGAACAGCAAAACTGGGATTCAGAGACAGAATCTGACATTTCCTACTTGTTCCCATGTCCAAAACCACTTCAGTAACAAATACTACAGGTTTCCAATGCAAGCTTCCTGGACCATGGTCTAGTTGAAATCTGTGCATAACTTCAGCATTATAATTACTGTTCTTGATAAATATACAGCAGTCCCACAGGTCTGAAAGGCTGCTTTAGTCCTGACAAGTGTACTGGACATTTGGTTAGCAGATAGACTAAAAAAGAGCTGCCTGCCTCAGAGTTTTCCAGTAAAATAATTTTTGCCATCTTTTGCCCCTAGACAAATATTTGCAAATGCGTATTTGTGATTTATGACATGATATTAATAAATACACAGGGTAGCACCATCAGATAGAGTATCTCAATGCTAACAGGTGTCAATGAGTCATTAAGAGTTGTCCTCTTTCATGTATGTTTTATAGGATTTTCTATTGTTGACTATGTTTGTGTTACAAAATTATTCCATATTTCTAAAATTACAGAATAGTCAAAGATAAAGATAGTACTAAAATATTACACTCATGAGCAATCCAGGAATTCAAAAACAGTATTTTTGTAACTACCTTGTGATTGTCAATCAGGTTCATTACTAAATCGATGTCTCCATGTACTGGCTGGTCTTCAGCTAGTTGAGGTTCAATTTTGTATAACCAATCAATGAGAGCTTGCAGAGCATCAGTAAACTGTCCCGAAAATAACAGGGCTTCCTCCAGTTTATTTTGTCTGAGAGAGGAAAAAAAAATCCAAACAACCACACACACATAAAATAATCATTTATACACTTTATGAAAACATTTGCAGCCTAAAACAACAGAATCATAGAAGTGTTAAGGTTGCAAAAGACTACTAAGGTCATTGAGTCCAACCACTATCCCACCACCACTGCGTTCACCACTAAATCACATCCCCAAGTGCTACATCCACATGCCTTCTGAACACTTCCAGGAATGGTGACTCAACTATTTCCATGGGCAGTCTGTTTCAATGATTTACAACCCTTTCAGTGAAGCAATTTTTCCTAAAATCCAACCTAAACCTCTCTTGGTGCAATTTGAGGCAGTTGCCTTCATGCTGTCATTTGCTGCCTGGCAGAAGAGACCAATCTCACCTGGCTACAGCCTCCTTTCAGGCAGTTGTAGAGAGCAGTAAGGTCTCCCCTGAGCCTCTGTTTTTTACAGGCTAAACAACCCCAGTTCTCTCAGCCACTCCTCATCAGACTTGTGCTCCAGACCCTTCACCAGCTCCATTGCCCTACTCTGGACTCACTCCAGCCCCTCAATGCCTGCTGTGCTGTGAGTGGCCCAGAACTGAACACAGGATTTGAGGTGTGGCCTCACCAGTGCTGAGTACAGAGGGACAATCACTGCCTTGGTCCTGCTGGCCACACTATTGCTGATACAGCCCAGGATGCCACTGGCCTTCTTGGGCACCTGGGCACTCATTGGCTCGTGTTCAGCTGGTTGCTGACCAATACTTCCAGAGAACTTCAAATCAGTTTCCCTTTTTGAAGGGCTCTTCCTTCCCCTTCCTCCCCTGCTCTTCTTCCATGCCATTAGGCAAGTATGCATTTTCAGTATTTTACTGCTTTGGCATTCTTAATTATCAAACAAGCTAGCCACTCTGGTTCCACTTTTACACAACAAAATCCAAAAATAGAAGCCTTTTTCTTATTTGATGAGTAATTAGTTGAGTTTTCATTTACCTTTCCACTGACTTTCCACAAATTGTATCCCACTTATCCCTTAGTTCACTCAGCATATCATCAAGTTTCAAATTGTCATCAGCCAAGGTGGTTTTCTCTTTCAAGGAACGTCCAGTCCTGTTTGTGGTATCATACACAGAATGTTTGGCACCAAGAGATTTCTGGAATTCCTATATATATGGAAAACAAAGAAAATACCCATATATCATTATCTGCTTACAGGCCATTGTTAATTAGTTTTTGACATACAATTTCCTACAAAAATTGTAAATTTATGTTGATGCAAGAATAATTTAAACTAACTGCAAAATTCCTATGCTAGTACCACAGTACACCTGGGGCTTGACACTAGCAGACCCCTGCCTTTTGTCCTTCTCTGGAAATGTAGCTCTATGCTTACTGGAACAACTTGTGGAAAATCCCTCCTTCAGTGAGGGCAATGATTCCTGTCCTACCATAATATTACCAAATTTCAGCCTGGTAGTCAGAAGGATGTGAAAGAACTGCTACTTTGGAAGCCATTAATCAAGCATTCTCCGCGCTACATTCTTACAAACCAAGATTTCAAGCCACTTGTAGAGCTCCCCAAGAACTACAGAGGTTATTCTGGTTTAGCTCAACATGGGCAAGCTGGGAAACTTCCAAGCACAAGCAGCAGCCAGATAATATCCCAATAACTCAATTTGTGCTAGAAGTCATAATCACAAGCAGGTTTCTGTGCCCCAGGACTTTGGACAATGACAGTGACAGTCTGCCTGCCAGCTCTGACAGCTCCTTCTGCACAGACCCTCTGGATGCTTTTCACAGGCACAGACGAGCACAAGAAACACAGTTCATCTGATACCACACAGAAATTAACCAACTGGCAGAGTAAATAATCAAATAAAGGAACACTGCCAAAAGACAATACCAGCCCAGTAGGGCAGCTTTTAAATTGCAGCAATGCTTGAAATGTTTTATTTCACACCTTCATGAATTCCTAGGAGGGAATCAGTTGAAAAAAAATAAATCACAAGTTTGCTTTAGAAAATCCTTATATACAGAATCAAATATTCTTTCTCTTTTTTTTGTCACCAAAAAACCAACATTTGTTTTCTAATTTAGTATTTCCTTACTGTTCTTTCATTTTTCTCATATAAAACAATGAAACAAACTTGAAGAAAAAAACACAATTGTCAAGTTAGGACTACAGAAAAAATAAATACAATTTGCAAAATAACCATTTTTCAAAACAGTTCCTTCAATACAAACAATATGTCTATGCTTCTTTTATTTGATGGGGTTTGTTAACTACTTAACACTACATGCACCACGTTACTAGCTTTGCACAAGGAAATGGTTAAATTGCTGCCAGAGAAAGATCATGCAGAAAAAACAAGATTTAAAGGTGGCAAAGGGTTGCAGTCAGTGCATTCCTTGAGAGACTACACCATATCTACTTTCATTTGATTTCAGGTATAACTGAGAGTAGATTTTGGTTAAAGCTGCCAGGAATAGACAGGTAAATTAATTACTGAGATTTTGCTCATCTAGCTACCTTCCTTCTAAGGAAGATGGGCACATACAGATAAAATTAGCCAAGTTCATATAAATGTGCTGTAAGAACTCTCAGCATTAGCACAGGAATGGATTGGGTGACCTAGTGCGGGTTTTTCCATTCCTGACTCCTAAAAATGAGAAACAAATTCTAATAAACAGACTATGAATAACCCTCAAAAGTCCCTGGCAACATGCTAGATATGAGTGAGAGAGAAAAAATATTATCTTGGCTTTTCTTTCTCGGGGACTTTTTTTTTTGGCAGTAACAACTGGCAAAGAGCAAGTCCAAATTATTGCTTACAGCACATATTCAGTTGGGATAGCAAAATCCTTAACTAAATGGAGCAAGGAAGCCTTCAAGGCTGGGCAGAAAAGACAAAGACAAACACAGGGTATATGTGGGAGTGGAAGGAAAAGACTCAAAATACAAGGAAGGACATTGCAGCGTTGGGAGGTTTGACAACTCATTAAAAAACAATTGAGTTGATTTCTTGAGAGGGTGGTGTTTGAAGTTTAAAGTCACAAAGTTCACAGAACTCCCTCTCTCACACTTACTCATCCCTTTTCTTCAGATCACCAGTTTCAATCCTTACGTCCCTGTATCAATTTCATCCCATTCCTTAATGAGATTAAAACAACTCAAGCATTAATGCTCTGCAGGCTTTTTATATGAAAGAAGCTGAAGAAAAGACATCAATGACAGAAGTGATGAGTTTGCCAATCCATTTGAGGAAGCTTGGTCTCATAAAATGTACTGCTGTAGGTATAAAGTACCTATCAAGTTTATCAGGATTAACATTTCTGAAGATGGGAAGAGAATACAGTTAGGAGCCCTGAAAACCTCAAAGCAAAGCCAGAGTGTTGACCATACTCATAAGGAGTTTGAATAGATAAAGAAAAGAGAGGAGTCAAAGGATTAGAAAATTAGTAGGAGTCACACTATCCCAACAGCAAGTTCCCCCCATGACAGTTCAGATCAAGGACTCCAAATTCTGGCAACAGCAGCAATCCCAAAACAAACTGAACAACTGCCAGCTCTTGCTATATTAAAGGAGAGTATTTTCCTGGTTGATAAACAACATGCCACCCAACCTGAGAAAAGATAACAAAAGTAAAACAAACTGATGAAGTCATTAACATACATGACAAATTTTCTCAGAGGTAAATTTCAGAAGCTACACTGAAAAGAAAAAACTGGATATTCAAAGCCCTGAGGATACTGTGAAATATGAAAAAATATTAAGCTGACATTAAGAGTAAATATGTACTAAAATGTGGAAAATGAATGATCTTTCAATACTCTGTGTTTGATGAAACTGCCCCTAGAGAAATCTTAAGACATAATCATATTTCTGAAGATTCTACCACTCATCCACTTGATCCTCAATAATATCTTATTCTAGGCATTTTACAGAAGTAAAAATGAAGTAAAGACTACTTCTGTCTTTGTTTTTGCTCTGTGTCTGATGGAATTACAGAGCGTTTACATTATCATTACAAATTTGAAAAGCTAACTGAATGAGACAGATTTTTATGTATTCACAGCTGGATTTCTGAAAATTTGGTTTCAGAATTCCATAAAGAGAAACAACCTCTGCTCTAATACTGTCACTGTATTTTCTAGGGGAATTAATTAATATTTTCACTTGATATAAAAATCAACTGCCAATCAAAATGCAGGATTATTTTTCACTTTTGAAGTTGTCCTGCAGTATTAAAAGGAAAATCTCAACCCAAATAAGTGGACAGTAATTTTTCGTTAAAGCAGGCCTCTTGGGAGATCCCTATTCTGAAATGGTATTAATTCGCTTTTTAAAGTTTCCATGCTGCTGTATTATTCTTTCCTCTTCATTGTTAACCATTCCCCCACATATCAGGTGCTGTATCCTTTCACTCACATGCTATTAAAACACCATAGTTTAATTTGATGTGAATAAACACCCCATTGCAGTCAGGACACAAATCTGCTTTCTTTGCTGATTGAACAGTTCAAGGCTGAAAGACTTACCTACATTTCACTGGGCATTTTGCATTTCATGACTCACCTTATGCTGTGCAAGCTGCATCTTTATTTTGTCAGGGTCATTTGCAATTTCAAGATCTGAATCCAAAGATTTCTCTGACTCTTCCAGCCATTCCATAAGTTTATGCCAGGCTTCATGGAACTAAAGGAAAGTCAGATTTGCATGGACTTTAAAATTCACTGGTTCATTAAACAGTCCAAAAGCATTAAATTCTAACCAAGATTGGCAAACTTTGACAAAATTTGATGTGTTTTTTCTCCCTGGTTTCTTAAACAGAACTGGTCCAACCATGAGCCCACTGTATTTAACCTCCCTTCCCCAAGTGAATTAGCAACCTTTAATGTACATGATGTGCACACACCATAGGTATCTGTCAGACACATCTGTTGATGTGTTGGTCATTTAGATTCCTACAGTTTTAGTAATGGACAGTAAATACAGAGAACAGAGCTTAGCTATTGCTTATACAGGACCATAGCAGTAAATCACTGGGGAAAACTTCCGTCTGGACGACTGCCCAAGATTTCCCCTGTAACATTCATAAAAGCTCTCATTATATCAAATGCTATCTTGACGAGCAAGGAACAGATTTTTGATCTTCCTTCCTGTTTTAGAAAAAGAGCATCTCAGGGAAGGAAGCAGGGAAAAACTAAAGATTCAACCAGCTTTCACAAAGCATCATCTCTTTGGGTTTTGATTTTTCTAAGGTGGTTGTTTCTCTCACTCTTGAAAAGTCTTGCCTGGGCTGCCTACACATGAAAGCACAAGAAACTGTTCAGAAACCTTTCAAGGCATCTAAGACCCTGTTGTGCAGGGCTGTTGATAAGGCCTTGACACCAGTAGCCTTCGCTCCACACACACAGTTGTCATCTTAGTAAGACTGTATTCATCTTTGTAAATGCATATTGAGATAAAACCCATCTCATTGCAGAACTCCTGTGTGTGTGAATGCACAAGAGAAACTGCTGGAAAATAACTAACATGTGATTGGCATATGGGCTAATTCATTGCCCAGAGAACTTCTTGCTCTATGAACTGAGCAGTGGTAGCAGTGAACATGGGCATGTGGTTTAATTGTGAACATCACCAAATCCTAAATGATCATGTTCCCCTGAACAGAAAGAAGCTACAACTTCCTACTGACATTTAAACAGGTTACATTCCTCTCACACATTTTGCATCCTATAATTTGTGTTCCTCAGTGAGGGAAACATGTATCTAAGTAAAAAACCATGAATGCTCCCAAGTAAAGCAAACAGTGCAAAACCATCCCCCTCCCACCCAAAAAAACCCCAACCTCTCCAGGTTCATATGGAAAAAAATGGAGATATCTTACCACACAGAAGATATTGCTCTAGTAACTAACATAAGAGATTGACTGATAACTGATGAGTATAGTTAGGACACAACATAGACCCAAGAAGAAAATACTAAGGAATACTCCCACAGAGTATTGAGAAGGGTTCATCACATTCTTTAAAATATACAGGATTGATTGTGAAACTTCTTTTTGAGGACAGATGGCACTAATACACATCTGGAATCCATCCTGTAACTTTCTTTTTTCAGACTGTTCTGTACCGCAGACAGAAGTCACTGCTTGGGTTGAAAATGATGCTTTCACCTCCCAAATGAAGTGCTCTGGGATTGAATCATAGAAATCACTCCACTAACTCAACACTGTCTGTTACACTAAATGCAGGCTTGTTTTGTGAGTGCTTTAAAGCACCATATTCTTCAAGAATCTGGATGCAATTACAACTAACTTCAAAGAGCTGTATAACAGCTGTTGTCCCATTACCTGTTTGGCTCTTTTCCTTGCATCATCCAAAGCTCTTCCCCTTTCAACTAAGCGTTGAACTACTTTTTCCCATCGACTCTGTACACTAATCAGCAGATTCTTGATAAGGACAACGTCCTGTTTCTGGCTGAAGTATTTCAAATGGGTTCCAGTTTTGTCCAGCTCTATGATCTGATCTCGATGCGAGTTCACTTCTGTGGCAAAAACCTTGGAAAAAAAGGGTAAAAATTACTGAATACTGTGTTGCCGGGTAAACACTGAAAAAACTCAGTCTGATAAAGAATGATGTAGCAAGAAAAGACCATAAAATACAATTTTAAAACAAATGACATGTTTCTCTGAGTGCCAGCATTATAGGGCTCATTTGGACATTGTTACAGTATCTCCACAGAGTGGGAGAAAAACATTACACATCTGTTTCTTCACATACCTTGTGTTCATCAATTTGAAATAAGACAGTGTCCAAGATAAGACTTGGCCGAGAAGCTGCAGTTAGAGTTTGCTCAGCCTGAGTAAGCCAATTGATGAAATCTTGAAGTGAGTTGTGGAACTCCATTGCTAAATTGAGGGCTTCTTCCAGTTTGGTCTGTAAAGACAGGTCATACTTTATTAGCAGTTGATATTGTGCAGGGGCTTCAGCCAAGGAAACCATTTTAGTTCAGCACTTTGGAGTAAACCATTTTAGTTTAGCATTTTAAAACACTTTTCCAACTCAAAGTTTCTGAGTTTTAAAATAACAGCTTATATTTGAGCATGTTCAAGGAGATGGATACAGGAGTTACAGTAAAATTATGTATGACATGAATAGAAAATACAGCGCCTAGTATCAAGATAAATTTTTCCCCATTAGAACATATTTCCTACTACTTAATCCAAATGGGACATATGGATTTATCAATTTCAATACGCTACCAGTAGAATTTCAGAAATCTAAGGTGGTAGTGCACTTGGAAAAGCCTCAAGTACGTAATCAAATTTACTCTCTTACACTAAATGAAGAATAAGTTTTCCTACAGCACTTCTTTTTAATAAAGCCAAATTGTCATTTTGGTTGCCTGAACAGAAATTAATTTGGGATACAGAATTTTGTTGATCATGAGACAGCAGTCAGACATTTGCTGACCTCACTGAGCACTCCAATCTTACAGCTTCCTGCAAGAAGGTGTTCACATTGGGTATTAATTAGTTTGTTATTTTTACATTAAAATTACCTTAAGAGACATCAGCATTCTTACTTTAAAATATAGCTAAGTTGTGAGTTACCTATTTGTGCTTTATACTTATCAGGGCTGTACAGAGAGTTTCTCTGTTTGCAATTATGGATATTCTTTTTGTTTGATTGAATTAGAACAAATGGACTATATTTCGTGAAGGAATGAAAGCAAAATGAAATTAACAAGAAAACGTATGTTGCATATCAGTGAAATCATGCTATTGATCTCTTAGACCAGAAGGTAGTCACTTGAAGTAAATGGCAAAAGGCCAAGAGTTTGGGAATTTTAAGAAAAAATGGCTAAAAAGCAGGAAAATTAACACAGCAATTCTGTACTCAGTAGGCGATAAACTTGAAGGATCATTCAGTCTCTCATGTCTATGATTACTGCAATAAAACCCAGAAAACCCCTAGTCCTACCAAATGAACATTTCCAGTATCAGTTAATGTATTTCTATGGAACAGACTTGTACCATTCTCACCCATACTCCTTACCCATTATGGATAATTAACTTCTTGAATCTCATTTTCCCCGAGTACTTTCTAAACGTATCACTGAATTATGCCAGTCTTTACAACTGATTTTAAATCTAAAAAATCAGGCAAGTATGCATCCATAAAAATACTGATCATTACCACACTTAAATACACGATTTACACTTCTACATTAATGTAAAAACACATACTTTTCTTTCACTGAGTTTTGTTTGCACAGATTCCCATTTTTCTTTCAAGTTATTTATGTCCTGCTCAACGTTTGTTTCAGCAGACTCTGGGCATCTTGCAAGCATCTGCTGGCCTTTCTGCATTAGACACTTATATGTCTCTTCTTTGGCTTCAAAGGCAGCACAAAGTTCCTAAATGAAAAAAAGGACCAAAAAGATAAGGTAGAAATTCAATACTCCTTATAAATACCAGTACAATATTTATTCCTCCCCCAACATTTAGCAGGTATGGTTAAGACTAATAAAGGAAATACATGTAATTCATAAAAAACCAAATGAGCAAATGAAGGACCCAGTTCTTCAGGAAATGAAAACTTGTATTGTCTGTCAATGTCTTCTCTGAGATCCAAAGCTTGGCAAAGGAAGTACTATGCATGTATTAAACAGGAGTTGCTACAACTTGGTTGGTTTAAAGTCCATTTGTAGCCAAAACACAGAAAGTGTCAGAATTACACAGTGTGCTGAAAGCCCAGACCTACCCAATACCCTTCAAAAGTGGGTGGGACAACTTGTGAGGGCTGGTGTATTGTACATTGTCTGTATCTTCCTTCACTTGCTAGGCATGAGAACTGAAGACATTTCAGACATTCAAAGAAAGCTGGAATAATAATGGTGACAACATGTTTTACCTGTTAACTATAATGATGCTTTTTAAACTGTGTTAAAGGTAAGCTAGCAAGAGTCTGGGAGCTCCCATGCATCCCTCTGACTCAAGAAGACACGTGCTGAACTGGTAACAGCCAAAACAAAATGTACCAACAAAGTTGCTGCAGACTCCCAGATAACGAACATCTTCAAGGAGATGAGGAATAAGTGGCTTGCACATAAGAGGAAAAGAACCTTTTTCTCTGATACTCAGGACAAGAGCCCAAACCAATTTTTTTGGGGGGTTAAGAGATACTGTACACAGGGCTGTACCTGACCACACAGGAGGGCAAAGCAAAAAGCATGTTCATTCATGAGCTTAAGATTCTAACACAACAGAAAGCTTCTTTGTTTTCTTTCTGAGGACTATGGAAAGTGGTGTCACCTAGTCTGCTTCCTCCTACTACTTCATGAAAACAATGATTCTTCTAAGATGGGAGAGGGATGGTCTGAGCAGCACTGGGATGGCTAAAAAGGTGTCTTTTTAAGCCCTTTTCCTACTGGTGTCCTGTAATATTTCGTCATATATTTTATTTTCCTGGAGTTGCTTGAGCTGGAAATGCAGCCCAAGCTCAACTCCATTTGTGAACCAATTATGATTGAGGGATCTTTTATTCATATCTGTAGAAATAGGCCTTAAACTCAAGACCATGGTTCATAACATTATTTTCAAAGAGCAACAAATCAAAATATAGTGCAAAACTCTCCTTCAGTTTCACATCAGTAATTAACATGGTTTGTACCACTTAGAGCCAAGTTTGAATTTGGAATGTGGTAGACAACATAAGTGGTCTCAACATTTCAGAAAAAAATAAAATGAGAGAGAATTGACACGTATCTGCATATGTGCACTAAGGTTTAACCAAAAGGAAATCAAGTTCTGTATTCTAAGGGTTGATAGCAAGTCAATGCCTGCAGGTGGCAAGCAGTATGGTAACATCCTGTTAAAATGTACATGTACAGTTAGGGAAGTGATTGTACATCTAGAGTGCATATTGCTGGGGACAGTCAGACTTGTTCCAACTCTAACACTGAATTTAAAGGTCCTTTAACTAATCAATCTGTAAACATTATAAGTACAGAAAATTGGCATAACAAAGAATGTACTAAGGAAAGTCCTGAAGATTTACATGGAAAATTTTCACGTATTGATCTAAGTGCAGGATGAAAAAAAGGAAAGGCCATCACTGACATTCAGGGAATCATGATTCTTTTCCACTATCACAGGGGTAAAAACCCCACCACCACTTTTTTTTCCTTTTTTATTTTCCTTTATTTTTCCTTTGAATCAAGGGATTCAAAACCACAGGATTATTTATGTTTGGATCTAGTTTCCCATTCTGATTTTAAAACTGTAAATTAGTTTCCTTACCAATCATAGATACTGGCAAATTTTTGAGGAAAAAGAAGTGTGCCCCATGCTGGTGAGCAATGATCTTTAGCATCATTCCAAAAAAAATTTGATTTTTAACATTATGACAATGCAGCACTCTAATTGAAAGTGTCAGGCAGATTCAAGTTCAAGGACAATTCAGTATATGTCACTGTTACATCTGAGCCAAGAGTTCATAAGTTCAGATCACCAGGTTTGGGCTTATATCCCAGCCTAATAGCACATCATGTTTTTACACAAATGGAGCAGAAACAACCGTTTTCCCTAGAGGTAAGAGATCAAGTTTAAGTGTCCTTTTTTGAGCTCTATAGCTCTATAGGAGCAGAGAATCCACAGAATGTTTCTTAAACAGAAAGGAAGGGAATAATTCAGGCATCCTGGTCAGCTTGCCATTTCTAATTAAAGCACAGTCTCTATGAGCCAGTAGTCCTTCTTACTTCTATGCTAATGATGACTTTAATGTCAGCTTTGGTTAGATAAGGAATAAAGGATCAAGTCACTTAAGTCAAGGTTCAGTGAAGGTGGGTTACTTTTAGGTTCATCTTCAAATCTTAGAGAAAACATAAATTTAGTTATTGGGTCAGAAGGGAAAAGAAGAACAGGAATCACTGAAAAATCTGCAAACACCTTTGTAAAGATGCACAAGTTATTTTATTTGTCTCAACCCTAAAAACGGTTCAGCTTTGGGAATGTCCCAACAGGCTACTAAACTACATTGAAAATAACAGTGTTGTTTTGGAGGCTATAAAATTTCTTTAAGACACTGTACAGACGTTGTGATATATAGAATACACTCTGTATTTACCAAAAGCACTCTTAAAAGATAGTCCTGAAATGCAATTTGCAAAGCATTCAAATACTGATACTTACCATATGTGCATTAAGCTGCTCTCTTGCTGTTTCTGGTAAGCCTCCAACAGGTTTTGATGCCAACAGCTGCCGTTCAGTGTCTGTCAGCCATTGCTGCAGATCCTCAACTTCACCATGGAAACCTTGGGCCTAAATTATACCATATCATTTTAGAGATAACTTAAATGCTCTCCATTCCAATACCAGGTCAGATGCATAAGCACATTGGCAACAGGTTTAATCAGATATTTGTAATAATCAAAGGAAATGAAAGAAAAAAAAAAAGAAAAAGAAAACAAATATAAACTTGCTGAATTCAATCTAAAGGATAAAAACAAAAGCCATGGAAATCTTGAAAGCAAGCTAAATCACTACTGTGAGAGCAATGTTTTCCCCAAATAATACATCTTTACAGAAATCTCACCCTTCACAGACATGTAGACCAAAAGCTGAAGTCTTACATCAGCACTATAAGGGACAGTGGCCAGCTGTGGAAGATGCAGCTGGATTCAAATATTCTCCAAATTCAGGGGTGTCTACATTATGGTTTTGATTTAGGCCAACTTCTAATACATGTATCTGTGTATTTCATGTAAAAAGACACTTTTACTGAGTTATCTCTATATTTGATCATTTCCTGTTCACCTGGATCAAGGCACTGTCCAGCTGCTGTTTCCTTTGTTCTGTTTTTTCCAACAAGTTTTGCCAGCGCTGATTCAGGAGTTCCAACTTGCTCCGTAAATTACTTGCTTCTTCAACAGCACTTGATTCAATCAGGTCATTTCCTGCTTTTTTAACAGCTTCCACCGTGGACTGATGAGCTAAAACATCATTTTGTAGCACCTACAATTGTAACACAGCATGCGTGACTGGCCAGTAAGTGACTGAATGAAGGCAATCACAGTGAGTGAACTAGTTGTAGTCCAGGGACAAAACAACGCTTTAACAACAGCACAGGTATTAGCCATCAAAGCTCATAACCAAGACATCTTCAATCAAAAGTAGTAACAGACCATTCTGACAAAATACTAAAATTTACTTTTGTATCTTGGAAAAAAAAAAATTACTTCTGAAAACATGTATTTCTGAAATTACTAAAGGCTTCTAGTACTGCTACGGAATAATTATTTCTTCACTTTTTAAATTTATTATATACTTTTCTTTAACAGAATTTTTCTTTGAATATTATGTGCCTGCTGTGCTATACAACAACCCAACTGCCACAATGTCTTTTTGCGCATTTCACTGCTACAACTCCTTTCACACTATGTCAGGCTACCACGACATTTGACCTGTGCTAAAAGCTGGGGAATGGTTGTAGAATTAACAACAAAAGACCTCCTCCATTTGCTTGAAAACGTCTTACCACCAACCACAGTAAAAACCATAAAAGGCAAAAAGTACATTTGGGAAAAAAATGCTGTTTTCAGAAGGATGGGGGGCAGGGCAGGAAAAGCTTTAATTTAGCACAGAAAAAGAAATAAGAAAAATGTTTGGGAAGAGAATGGTAAACCCCACCTACGAAATTCAAGTTTATGACTCCTGTCTTCCATGGAGTCTGACTCAAACTCACCTCCATCAAAATGCCAGCATATGGAAAAAATATAAAGCTAAATAAAAAGGAACTTAAACTATATGGAGTGCAATATGAAACAGCAAGTCACAAGTGGACCTTGAATACTAAATATACATCACATTTACTTTAATTATTCTACGCTAAGCATCACATTATTTTATTTTTCTAACAGGGTATAAAAAGATATTCACAGAAGCAGATGCATCTTAACCCTTCCTTCCTGCTGAGACTCACTAAGAACAAGGTCTATTCTTTCCACAGTTATTCAAGAGGTGGATGTTTTTACAGGCTACTGCAGGATGCACTACTGTGTGAACTTTCTAACCTATAAACCCTGTATTATGAAAAGGAAGTAGATTCATTCATGTGTTTGCTGAACTCCTTCAGCACAGACATAAATGATGTCTCAATGCTTCTTCACTAGTGAAACACTTCCGTTTGATATGAATATAAAAGGTTCACAAAGCAGAACCCGGTTTTGTAATTTTATTTACTTTATTTTAAAAGGGTCTTTTTATAACAATAGTCACATAGGGTATGTAGATAATGTATTCTGTTCAAGCTCCAGCTAACCACCCAAGAGCCTTCAGAAGCTGCATAGCTGCATTAACACAGACAATGCAAATACCTTAATTATCTGTGTACTGTCAATTTCAATCAATTCTCTCAAAATCCAAAATGGACTCTCAGTACTTTTTACATTATATGCAGGCCAAAAATTAAATGGCAGATTTAAACGGAGAGTATATACAAGGTTAGATTGAAATCTTCAAGCCTAGAAAGAATGGCTCATGATCACCCTGAAGAGCACAGAGTCAGACACATAATAATCTCTTGCTCCAAAAGATACTCTTCAAATAAAGGCATAGCAGAAACATTCTTCCATGGGCTCCAAAATAACAATGATCAGTAAAAATACTAAAACAAACAAACAAAAAAACTTTAACCCTATATTGTAAGTAACCAATAGAAAAAGATGGGAGTTTGCACAGATCTTTGGAGAAGAATTTTCCATCTTAGCTGAACTCATCTGACATACAATTTGGCAGAATTCAGAACAAATCACTGTTTTCTGAGACGGAAGAAAGAACCAAAGATATGCAACTGTCATGCAGTTTGTAAGGCCTGGCTTAAACAGAACTAATCAAGGATTTTATTGTTTCAGGAAGAGTAGCAGGTTCAGTAACTTTTGAGTCCCCTAGGTCAAAGAAAAGTGATTAGAGGTGGAGACTAGGGTGAGCTGCTTATTTTTGGCTAAAACCTATGCCACTTGCATGGCATATGCAAGAAAGGAAGGAATGTGGAGCAGTAAGAGGAAAGATATTATTTATTCCAAGCCTTCATTTCAGCTATAATCTGCATCTTGAAAATATATGGAGAGAATTATTTATCAAGTGTAAAGTTTTACTACAAGACTCATCCCTAAGATAAATATCAACAGAGCATTTCAATTAATATTCATTATAATTACATACATGATGTTTGGCAAGTTCAATTTCAATAGCCTTGGGGTCTCCACCCACAGGTTTCTGTTCATTCAGCAACTCTTCTGTGTGCGTCAGCCACGCCAGTAACTCATCCAGGGCATGCTGGAACTGCCCCAAGGCTAACAAGGCACCTTCCAGCTTGTGCTAGAGTGAAAATAAGGAAAACAATAAAATAGTTTCACAATGCTGTTGAATTGTCTTACACTACCATTAGTCACCATAATCCAGAGCAGAGTCCATGCATAACACAGAATAAAAACCAGGGAGAAACAGTTACCCAGAACAAGCAACGCTTTATAACTACAGCTGAGTTAGCAATTCCCTTGTAAAGCCTTACATTCCAGGCTTAAATTCCTGACCGTGGAAGAAGCCATGCAACCAGAGCAGAGTCAAGTTTGAAGGTTTCCTCATCAGATCTATCAGTAGTTTTTTATCACTTAAAACATAATTTCAATAAAAATGCAACTTGGTGCGTGATCTTTTTAAAACTTTTTCTTGAAATAATTCAGTTTAGAAAAAATAAAACAGTTCAAAGGACTCTCACATGATAATTTAAGGAAATAACACTGAAATAGTTTAATATTAAGTAAATGGGGTTTACTCAATTGCTCAGCTTAGCAGCTAATATTACTTTTGCACAAATAAACATGTTTTCAGCTGCTACTTGGGACATCATCAAATAGCCAAAATGAAATAATAATCATTCAACATGGCATTGCTGACAGAGAATTTAAAAAGAGGGCTTAAAAATATTTAAAAAGCTAAATTAATTGTACCATTCAAATCCTATCATATATAGGGCTTTTTTTTAGTTTCCAAACTAAAAGGAATGTATAAATTAATATAAACATTATACACAACAAAGAGTTTTTCACAAAAACCTAAGTCAGGAATAAAGCCCCCACCTCCAAGCTTATTTACCTGCCTACTTATAATTTTGTCTTCTAAGCTGTCCCACAATAGTTTGAGTTCTGAAAGAGGGTCTTGAACAGTGTGCTTGTCGCTCTCTTGTGTTGCCTTCTTCAGCAATAGTTCTGCCTGATGGTTCAGTCTTTCCATTTCTATCTGCTGCTGATAAGCTTCTGTCTTAAATTGCTATGATAAATAGAAAAAAATGAAATAGAAGTAAATGAAATACAAGTAACGATTATAGAATCATAGAATGATTCTGTGTTCTAGCTCTTGTGGTTATGATGGTGATAGTGCTTTAAACTTCAAATGGAATTATTCTTCAAAGGGAGTAAAAGTAAACTTTCTTTAGTAGAACACCCTCTTGAACATGCAGCTGGTACAAAAGTCTGAATGCAATTTGTGTACCTACGTTCCATGTAAGGTCATGATTCATTTGAAGTTACATCATAAAACACATAAAACAACCTGCCCACAGCCGACAAAATCTACAAGTGTGCAACAAAACCAAGAACATTCTCTAATCATCACACATCTTTTTAAACACGGGATAACAGCTTACTAATGTCAGGAGCATTTTCAGTCACAAATACAGATCCATGCAGACAGGTTTCTAAGATGGGAATTTTGGGTTTCACCTTACTCATGTATTGTGAGTATCATGATCTTTGTGAGCATTTAAATAAAGGCTATAATGGCAGAAGCAAGGCTTTGGAGGCATTCTCTCAGAGCCTCAAAGAAACTGCTCATGTTAGAAACCAGAAAACATAAAGGTCATAGCAAAAGAATCCTATTCATAATAACCTCATAGCTTTTGAAAGAGAACGAACAATACTGCAAGTATTTCTGGGCTATCAGAAAAAATAAAATGTAGTCTTGCCAAAATTTGGAATAGATTTTTAAATTAAGCACATTTTAAAATGAAAAGTTTGCAATGAAAGATTTTAAACTTTCATGTAAATTCTATTTTACTGAAAATTGAAAATGAAAATTGCTTTTGACTCTCAAAAAATACTAAACAACACAGAAAAATACAGACAAATGGAAATAACATAAAGCAAATAAATTGCTAGTTCATACCTTAAGTTCCTCAGTTTGCTGCTTCACAGTCTCCAGATCTGTTCCAACTGGGGACATAGATGCTAACTTGCTGCCAGCAATGTCTACCCAGTCAAATAATGCCTGAAAATCAGAGTATGATATTCAAGTGTGAGCAGAGAACTGCTGCTATTTTTGAAACTTGTATTAAGTAAAATATGAGAACTTTTCTTTTTTTCCAGAGAAGGTATTGCTATGCTCTTTCAATGAAAATAACCTTCCCAGCAAAACCTAGGTTTCTCTGCAATACAATAGAACAAATGTCAAGTATCCAGTTACAGTTATAGGAGTGTACATTCTGCAAGACTGGGCTTCTATCACCAGCAATATTCTGCCAGAATTATTCATGTTGAGTAGCACCCTACCTCTTTTGTAAAATCTGCAATTTTTATGAATCCCTACAAGACAAACTCTGTTCTACAGTTGTTTGGAGTGAAAATGGAAGGTGGTGGATAACATACCTTAAATGAAGATTAGAAACAAACTTCTTGTGAAGAAAGCTATTCGTGTAAGGAACATGGAACTACCCATTCAGTATATACTAGGTAGTGAAGGACCATAACTGAGCTAGAATGAATGTCTATAGGATAATGCAGTATGACTTTCAAAACATAAATTACGTCTCCCCAGTTCTGATGCTTTGTGGGTATTTCTTCTGCTAATAATACAATGCCGAACCTCAAGAATACTCTACATGGGTAAGAACAGCTGCATCAATCTGATTAATTGCACAAGGGAAAAAATACCTCCACTAGGCCCTTTTCCAGCTGTCTTTTATCTGTGGAGATATCATTATGTAGAAAGGCTTAGGACAAATTGCTGGAGCTGCCCACTGCTGCATGGCTCCCTCAGAAAAGGAGAACTATGCCCAATGTGCTCAAGAGGGTGAAGCAGCTGCAGTTAACAATCTGTCCATAATACTTTTCATATTGTCTACTGAAAAGAGTGTAAGACAGTACTTAAATACAGTTCTTTCACAAAGTACCAAGCGTCTAGGATGTACCATGCACAGCCACAGGAAATAAAAAGCGCTTAAACCAAATAGTGATCATCCTAACTGCCTAGTCAATCTCTGCACTGCAGGAACACAGGAGAAGCTGGAGAAAAATCCATAGTGACGGTGCACTGCAAAATAGGCATGTTGCACTATTATTATTATAAACGAGTGTTCTTGTCCTAGGTTACAATATAGATGTATTCAGTATTCTATTACCACCAGCTGAGGGCCATTAGCTGTTATCTCCTGCTATGACCCACCCCTGAGAACAGACAATGGGCCATCAAGGACGCACCACGACTCATGGACTTATCCTATTGTGAGATGCTCCACCCAGGAGGGAGGAGCCAAGCATTCCCACCTGGATATAACCTGGCTTTGGAACTGCCTGAGCTAGCCCTGTCTACTGGGTTCCCAGAGGATAAGAGCTACCACTGGACCTTCAGCTGCAGACCAGATCTTCACAGGATCACTGCATCAACTGGACTACTTCAGCTGGACTGCTACCACCACCTTTACTGGGTGTCAGATTGTATCTGACTTTGTCAGTGTTTTTCCTTGTATTGTTTCACTTATTTTTAATTTTTTCCTATTAATTTTAATCCTGACTTGTGATCTCCCACTGGTTTGTTTTCAAACCAATACAGTTCTGCTGCTTGATCTGCACCAAATACAGAATTAACTGTCCCCAGTGTCATGTGAAATTCAAACTTTAAAGATTTAATGAACCAGGGAAGACAGGAATTCCACCAAGGAAAAACCAACCAACCAAAACAAAACAAAAAACCCCCAACCAACCAAACAAACCCAAACTTACAAAAAACACAACAGCACATAAAGAGAAAATATCATAAATTCAAAGAATGGGTTGGGTTGGGTTGGAAGAGACCTTTAAAGGTCATCTATAGTACAACCCCTCTTTTTTTTTTAAACTTCATCAGTTGTAGGAAGCACAATGTACAAGATATCTTAAAACTTCTGGAATATTTACCTACAGATTTAAAAATGGAATCATCGAAAGTATTGTGATAGGATAAATTATACTAGGAATAAATATAATGGTCTAGCAACATTATGTTAATAATATTTTTGCTAAAATTACTCAAACTTAAACATTTTTGTTACAAGAAAGGTGGAATAAAATTCAAGTGCTTTAACTTTCCTCCACTCAAAGAAAATAGCAGCGAGTATATGGACCTGTACTCTCTTCCTTTAAGACCCCAAAAACGTGTCACAACTTCCACTTGCCTACCATATGAAGCATTGACTATCACAAGAAAATGTGAGCAGGACTACTGTGAATGTGTAGTGACAAAAAACCTCTGCTCTTATCAACAAAGAAGGGGACATTAATTTTGAATCTAAACACAGTGCAATATATGGACATGAAGAAAATGGCCAAACATATGTAATCTTTAATGCAAAACCCTCCCAAAAAACCAACCCCAATGAACCTTGAGAAAAAGCCCGGCCTACTGACAAAAACATTCACTACAACCAGAGGACATTACTTGTCACCTACCTAATCACATGACATTTTTGCTACAACCACATTAAATCTCACTGACTCAAGATTGGGTTAGGTATATCACACCATCTTACCTGAAGTCCATCTTGGTATTGAACAGCTGCCTGCATAGCTTCACCAAGCTTATCCACGCGTTCTTTCCATGTTTTGTTTAATGCATCCCAGGCAGAGTTCAGCTGCAAGTAAGCACAATTTACTCCAGTAGACAAAAGAATTTCACTGCTATGTAATGTGCATTTAGTCACTCTTCACTGACCAATAATACAAATAAACTCAGCATGAATAGTTCACATTTATTCCGTATTAACACTCTTGTTCTCCCTATCGCTGCATAACTAGTTTCTTTCAGAATCCAGTAGAGATTCTGGAGTATAAAAGCTGTAAATTTCAATACTGATTGATTTTTTTTATTAACAGAGATATCACAGTTAATAGCGGAAATACTACTAAATATTGGGAGTTGCATCACTATAATAGAAATAGTTTAGAAGAATCATACATTGCTGAACACTAGAGAAATTAAATGTACTTTATAGTCATCCAAACAGGATTGTCTCAGTTAAGATGTCTCACTTGGCATGAACAAGAGATATGCAAAATTTATTCTAGCATTACTTTTGTAAGAAATAGTCACCTACCATATTAACCAGTTGAGTATTTAAAAAAAAATCTGTCTTTTACAGAAGTTCTAAACCATAAATCAGTGAAATAAAACAGTGTGTACATTCTATTCTAATCTAATCTAAAATTCATTCACCCAAAAGGCAAACCTTACTTTACAAAGGCTTCAGGGATGTCTTTTGGCACAAAATTTTCATTTTCAAAATTTGTTGGGGTTGTGCGGAATATACCAATTTCAGCTGAGCAAGCATCTCATATAGCAGACCTAAGCATCTGCATTTCCCATACCTCATCTATACTCTTGTTGACAATAGGTTTGTCAGGCTCTCCACAAGCAGCTCTAAGTTCAGAGCCAAGGCTCACAACTGCTTCTAGTTCCTCTTGTAGTCCATCAATTTCTTCTTTAGCAGCCTACAAAGAGAAAAAAAGCCAACATTGCTAGTACCAAATTTAATAACCTATGTACAACTTGCTTTCAAGATAAAACACAGCAGGACTCCAAGATGCCTTTGTTTTCTTTCAAGTCACTTGGACTTACAACTGCATTCTTAAAAAATAAGCATCCCTTTGCAGCGTCAGATGAAATCAGCTGACATCAGTTTAAACTGTAACAATGGTTTATGATACCATTTTGCATGAGATAGAAAAAATAAACAGGAAGTTTTAAATTAGATTTCTTTAATCAGAGTGTCTTCTTTGTCAGAGGTTATCATTCAACCTTCAAACTTTTAACTATCAATATAAATAATTACAGGTTTAAAGGATAATACATTTGTACACCTTTCATTTAGATGTTACGTATTACTTGAGGAATCTCAAGTATGTGTAACTTTCAAAAGTCTCAGTGACATGGTTATTATACACATATTTACAAACAAATAAGGAAATGTAATGACAAGCACATGTTGCATGCTCATTGCAATTAAGCACTGATAGGTGTTATTTACTGCAGACTCTTCAGATACCATTATTGTAAATTTCTACACAATTACCCCTCTTAGTCTTTAAAAAATAATATATTCTCCTCTGCATACCATCACTAAAGTACTTCAAATCAAGAAAATACTTTCTACTGACCTCTGCAGCTTCTTGCTGTTGCTTGACTACAGATGGGTCAACTCCAGGTCCCTCCAGTTCTCGAATGAAGTCTTGAGTATCTTTAATAGTAGCTACAAGAGCCATATGATCACACCAAAACTTTTCAGCTAGCTCCATTACATCCAACAGTTTCGCTTCTCTTTCCTCAGTTAAGGTCTGGATGTCTTCCCAAATTAGGACCATTTGGTCTAGTTTGTCTTGAACAGCTAAACAACAAAGGAACTAGATTACTACCTTGGCAAACAATTCTTGCTCATAAATCTCTCTACAGTTCTACAACAGAAACATATGTGTACATTTTAAAATTTAGAGTCTAAAATACTTCTTTGCAGGACTCCTTAAAATGTTAAGTGGAAACAAACACAATCGCCTTTAAAAATAAAATAAAGGTCATATCCACAATGAATTATTTTAAATGAATGCTTTGTTTTTATAAATCTTCATCAGCTTCTCCAGGAGAACATTCCCCAGATTAGTGGTCATCAGAAATGAAGAATTTTATATGCTGCAACCTACTGCATTTCCACTACATGAAAGTTTCCTCAGTCTACTACCTTTAGCAGATATATCCTTATCAGTGCCTTCCGAGCGAGCAATCATTTCCTCCCCTCTCTGTTTAAGTGTCTCATACACTGGCTGAAGTTTTTCCAGATCCACAGTCACATTCTTATTTTCGCTGATCTGCTCTTTAATCTTCTCAACCTCTGCTGAGATCGAAGGTGGCTGCCTCAGACGTTCAACTATGCGTTTCAGACTCTCAAGAGTAGGATCTATCTTGTCATGAAACTATGAGGGTGGTAAAGGACAGAAGGAAGTGGCAGACAAATTAGAAAAAAACCATAACAACAAACTAAAAAATGCTATCTGAAATTATCTTTGGAAAAGGTACTTTAACATCTTTTTCCAACATATGTATTTGCAACTTGCAATACCTCCCTCTAGGCTCTTTTAATATCTAAATTACAAAAATAACCCTGCAAAACGGTATGTCCTCTCAAATTCAAGAATTTTACTATTAAGTTTGGATTCAGTTCTGACACTCCCTCTTGAAGGTACTATAAATATGGCAGAATCCACTTACATTTAGTCCTGTGAAACTCACAGCAGTTTCTAGCTTTAGAGAACCATTACTTCATCATTTTAGAAAGATATTACCTTACTATTAAAAACATACATTTTCCTCTTAGGATCAACATACTGATATACAACCTCTGATTAAGGCTTTATATGTAAGGTCATGCAAACAAAAATCTGTTAGTGGCCAGGTGGTGCTTGCTAGAGCAGTATGTTACTTTCTGCAACTAATGACATACAGTGTATACACTACATCCATCCATGTTTGATTGAGTCCAGGTAGTGTGCTCAGAAACTCAATTACAACCATGTTGACATGGTTCAGCCTTTGGGATAGGTACAAAATTAGCCTTCAGTTTTTGGATTCAGAGAGATTCCTAAAAACCTCACACCACCATGCTCCTTTCAAATTAAAGAAATCAATAAATTGTGGGTGCAATTAATGACTCTCCAGGACCCACAAAAAGCACTACTGACAACACTTGGAAAAGACACCAGAAAGAACACAGCAAAACAAGATTACCTTATGTGAACTAATAGCTACATCCTTTCTATTCAAAGGAACACAGGCAATATAAATCTAATTACTTTTTCCCACCATACAACCCACTTCAAATCAGACTCTGTGCCTAAAATTATGGGCCTCAGTGTTTTTGTTAGAAGTGTGAATATCATACAAGCCAAAAAAATGTATTATGAAAGAAAAATAGCCTTCCCACATTCAAGACTTCTGAGAAACTGACTGTGGCAACAAAACCTTACAAAATTGATAAAAACTGAAATTAAATTGGCAATATTTGGGTCTAATTTTAGGACATGTAGTACATTTTTAAGTTGTCAGTGCATTCAGTGGGCCTCCTTGTACTCAACTTCAATGAATGAGACAAAGTGTTTTAGAACTTAAAAGAAAGAAAATGCAAGTCATTATAACCTCTAATTCTAGCTTCATACATTATGTCCTTCCTTTGATACACAGTGTAATTTAATATAATTTAAAACCTGAAGAGTTAAATAATTATTCTTCAAGGACTGTCTAGACACTGGCATAGGCATCATAGTACAGAGATCTGATAATATATATATTCACATATATTTATAAAAAAAGATTATATAAAATTACACTCTGTGGGCATTACAGTGTTTTGCTTTGCCATCTGCATACACATTTAGGTATATGAAATGAACCATGAAGTATTGCATAAATAATTCAGTCATTTCTCAACATTTGATTATATTCTAGGTGTTAGCAAAGAATGCAATTCTAATTCTTGCTTTTTGTACTTAGCCAGTACATGTTGATGTCTATCACATACAACACAGGGACTCTAACACTAAGTAGGTATATTGATTTTCAAACTGGCAGCTCCACATATGGGGAGGACTAAGCATTTATGATGAAGAAAAACAGAAGATCTAAATAATCAGGCATATTTCAGAGGTGCAAACAAGGATGGTGTTTAGAATGACTGAAAGTTTGTATGTTGTATAATGTCTATAACCAGTCCAAAAGCAGGATGACATCTGATGTCTCTTAGTTTTGCCTCACATTGATAAACTCAGTTGCAGGGGCTAGGAATATGACATTAATTATAATGACCTGAAAAAAACTACTTAGCATGTAGAATTGGTAAGATCTTCAAGGTGTATTTATTTAGTAATTAAGACCTAAGCAGAATATAGCACTTAATTTCCAGTGAACAGAGGAAAAGGGAATTTCCTATAAAAACAGCCATATAGAACAAAGTATTTTTATTCAGGTTTTTGTATGGGCTTATGTACAAAGTTTTGCCGAGTACTTTTCTGAATCTGGGGTCAAGGAAAAGAATTTCTACGTGGATTTAATGACAATTAACCCAATACTTAACAGTCACTAGAATACAACACTTGACAATACTCTACTGAGATTAATTTCAAAGGCTGATGAAGCTAGAATAAGCAGCTTTTGTGAAGGACTTGACATAAATTTTATGCTGATGATGTTCTGTGAAGTCTAAGTTTCCTGGTAATACTTTTCTGTAACAGTTTCAGCTAATTTTACATTAAGGTCTTTGGAGTTTTCAGCAAAGAGCCAATGCTACTACTACTGCTGAACTACCCACTAGTTCATTGCTAGCTCCGTTAACTACAGCTGCGAATTCCTAGAAATAACTATAACCAAGTTAACTGATCAAAAGTGACATTTGTTTACAAATGAAGCATCAGCTAGTAACAGACCAGTAAGAGAAAATGAAAGTGAAAATCAAATGCCACATTTTTAGACCACTAGGTTTTTTATATCAAAATTAAGCAGCTGTAACATTTTTCAATGGCTGCAAAGTCATAATACTGACCAATATATAAAATTATAATCCCTCAAGATATAGAAAAATCAACCCCATTAGCAGTGATATGAACATTCACAGACCATTAGGTTGAAAAATCCACATAAAACGGCAGTTTAGTCTTGATATATGCATGTAAGATGACTGTGTATTTTTCCATTGAACGAACCCAATTATACTTTAAACTTAAATTGATACCTGGGTACACTGAGAAATGGCTTCATCCAGTGCCAGTGCTCGCTTTTTGACATCTTCCTTAATTTTACTGTAAAGGGTGTCAGCTGCCACATATTTCTCTTGGATAGAAAAGCCTTCTCCTGGGCTCAGCTCCAGCAACTGAGGCCCAGTTTTGTTCATCTTATCTATATGAGGCTTGTGCTCAGCAATCAGCTCACGCAGTTGCTATAACAAATGAAACAACTTATCAGTTTCTTAGGCTTGCACCACCACATTACAACTGTCCACACTTCCAACACATCCAGCTGGCAAGAAATTCCAAACAAATACCCTCTGTCATAATGTAAAGCAGAAATAAAGTTAATGACTGCTTTGCCAGTAATCATTCCCATTCCAACACACAACCATCCAGGCATAAAACATCAGAACTAGAGACACACTGGAAAGGCCTGTGCAACACTCTAGAAGGACATATGATTACAGGCAAAATACGAGATGCTAATTACGCATATGATGCTAACAACAGACATTGCCCATCATATTTAGTACCTATAATGACAGAAATGGCAACAATATTCCAGACATGGGTGTAACGCTACCACATATATACTTTCATGTTGATATTGGTCACTTTCTGCAAAGCCTTTCATTGAAGAACATCACAGAGGTACCAGCCTTGCAGGAAAATTAATTCAAATTATCCTTGATTTAAGAAGAGGAAACCAGCACAAGGGAGGGTCAAAGAAATAAGTGAAAAGGACAAAAGGACAAGCAAGGGTGATCAGCAGAAACCTATCAACCTAGTTTATCAGTCTCCTCCTCTGACCACAAGACCCCTCTGCCTTCATAACAGCACTGTTATTCAACTTACACAATGTTTAACAAGTAATTACTAAGATAATTATGTTTGAACTCAGCTGTCTATTTCTTCTCATCATCCACCCCAGAAATCAAAACTGTGCCAAAGACTGTGCAGAGGCTTGTGCAAGTGAAATATCAAAAGGTGTCTTCCAAGTTGTAAAAGGGAAAGGTGGTTGGTTTTTTTTTGTTTTGGCTTTTTTTTTTTTGTGTGAGTAGCCCCGTCCTTCTGTCATTTTATTTACTTTCTCATCTCATCCCTCTCTTTTCAGAAAAATCCCAGTCTTGTGAAGCACTGTCCCTCTCAGTGCTGTGAGCTCCATGCATTTCTATGCAATAGCCCCAGTGCAGGAACATGAGAGGTTCATGCACTGCTCCTCCCAGCTGAGAGTTTGTTTAAATTAATGAAGACCCAGAAAAGAGCCTATACCAGTCTCAGTGTAAATAAGTTCTCTTCAACTACAGTCCTTCCCTTAACAAGGAATCCAGATGCTGGCTTTCTTCCTTGCTCCTCCCCAGAAGAGGAGACATTGAGGAAGCTGGAAAGACAGTGACCACAACTCTTCAGTCCCCCAATGACAAAACAGAAATGAAAATACCCACCCTGACTCTAACTATTTACTTTGAATGCAACTCTATTTTACACCTTGACACAAGAAAAACAGCGTTGATTAGCAGAGAGGAGAAAAATGAGGAACTAAGAGTTTGAGAATTTTTAGAAAATCATTTTTTGTTTTACTTTTAAGCACAAGAAGATGACAGAAGGCCACAAGAGTGCACATTTCTGGGTCTAAACCTTATGCTAATACTCTGCCAACAGCTCATTTCAAACCAAACTAACTGCTTGTTATTCACACAGGATCAACTCTATGAATTCCACAACTTGGAACAAATTTAGTCATCAGTAAATACATCACAACAGAAACATTAGGTTCTCAATTCACATTAAGAACTACTTTTTTTTTCTTCTTCTTTTTAATCGAACAATAAATGATATAGTCTTCTCCATGATATATTGGGTAAACAATTCTAGTAAACAAGTGTTTCAGAGCAGATTACATGTTAAAAGTGCCTGACATTAATCTTCTGTTTAACAAACAAATCTCAGCTAATGGCATAGCCCGGGGAAAATGCAAAAATAGAAGCTCATCTGAAAGGCTTCTCCTAGAAGCAGCATGATTAAAGTACATGAGGAACAATCCTGTAAGTAAAGCAAGCATGATATGGTTCACGGTGACTAATCAAGGTAGTTTGTAAAGCTTATGTTATACAGCTGGTCTTAACAGAACATGTTTGTTCATTCTGGACATAATGGGAAGACAAATGAGTGAACCTGGTGTTTATCAGTACATAAGAGTGGCACATTTCATTAGCTGGTCTCAAAGTAAACAAGACTTTGAAGCCAGGGTTCATCCTATCTAACTTGAGTCACTTAATTGAGGCAGCTAAAATAAAAAAAACACTAGTTACTCTATGCTTAGCAGGGAGAAACAGGTATCTCCAGTGGCCATACAGGTTTTGCATCTGCCAAAACATGCAGGTTTTTAACCTCAGTGGGATACCTCTGATTCCATATGATACTAGCAGTCACCTATGAAACACCTTAATATTATCCAAACTAATTATATATCCATGTAAGAGAACCCATACAGTGATCAGTCTACAACACTGTTGCAACTATTTTGTGATGCTATGGCAAACAATTATTTATTTTAATTATTATGCAACAAACATTCTTGACATGATAAATTACTATGGTATTGGCTGGTACCCAAGCAATCAATTCTTGGCCTGCTAGTTGTTCATCTTGCTGACTCAGCCAAGTTTAGGTTCAATGGCACCAACAAAACAAAAGCCAAATTTTCATATGTACATAGGATCAGCATATGTGCATATCTGTATACAGACTGTACCCCCCTTATGTTTATTGCTCCAACATCCCATATCTGTTCTATTTATGGGTTCGGTTTGTTCCAATACTGACATTAAAGTGTATTTTAAAATATACTTCTTAACTAATAACTTTTATGCGCTCAGTTCTCTCAGTACAATGGCAATTATTATCCTTTAGCCCTCTTCTATGCTTATACGTCATTTGCTGCCTTCCCCAGAGACTGTTGCTTGTATGCACAACTTTGTAAACACTAGAGACATGACTAAAACTGTGTTTACTCTGTACTATTATTTTAATTTTTTTTCAACAGAAGAATATCTGTTTGGGTTTTAAGAATTTTGCAGAGTACTCCACAGTTCTAAGCAAAATACTTCCTCATTTTTAACACTTTCTTTTTCAAAATTGGGAAAATGCTTACCCTATGCTCTTCTTGTTGCTGCTTTAAAGTTTCATATTCAAGGGCTGGCGCAGGAAGCTGAGAGATGATCATTTCTGTTTCAGTTAACCATGGCCAAAGCTCTTCATAAGTCTCCCAGAACTGGTTAACCAGGGACTGAGCCCGTTCCAGCTGGAGGTTTCTCTCTGAGTTCATCTGACAGACTGCATCATATTTCTGTAAGAGGCTTTCAATTTTCTTCTGTAAAATAATATTAATTTTAAAAAGTATGTTTTTCCATGTGTCTATTACCTTCATTTCTAAACATTTTTTGATCATTATAGCACAAATTTACAGTGAAAAAATTTCAGTTTTGACGTCTCTACAGTGTCACTGTTTAAGGTGGATAGAATCAACAATGTGGGAGATCAGAATTTGGCAGAGTACTTGCAAAATAATCAGAATACATTTATGATACTGATATTTACAAATAACACTTTATTCATAGAACTTCTAGTCAAGCTGCAAATGATCTGACTGCAGATCTTAGCCTGACTTCCTTACTGCTGACACTTATCTTCAGTGACACTTGGCAGAAACTAAGTTTTCCATAGCATTACTGAATCCAAGCACCATGAATAATACACAAAATCTGTTGGGATGTTAGGTTTGGTTTGGTGGTGATTTTTTTTCTTTCAAGGAGCGGGGCGTGGCTCAGTCTGGCAAGATAATAGGATATACTGTTGTGACTGTAGTTTACAAATTTGCAACAGAAACCACAAAACATTATTTTCCAGGTTAGCATACATTACTTAATGAGAGTGTATTAACATTAATAACATAGATAAGAGTGACAGAACTATAAGGTTTATACATTACAAATTCACTGTATTTGGGCATGTGATAATAAAAGAAAATATCAACTAGCTATACATTTTTCCTGTGGAAGACTGCCCATGTTATCATGTTTATGAATTATTATATGAGACAATGCACATAAATCCTAGCCTTGGAAAAACTACATATAAGCAAGACATTGAATGTGAAGAAGCTGGGGTTTTTTTGGCAGAACAAGCTATACTTTCATTTGTTATGTCTTGCATGTAAATTAAGTATAGAGATGCTATCCAGAGGACAAAACATAACCTTAACACACAGATATACAGTATTTTTAACAAATAAAAGTATTTAGTAGAGACTCACACAGAGCTACTCTGCCTTATGACTACAGTTTCATAGACAGAACATCTCATCTATTTTAAATTCACTTAAGAGCAAATCAAATTTATTCAGAAATCCTGCAGCAGAACACAATTACTGAAGCATTGTTTTTCACAGATTGGAAGGACTAAATCTACACAACATATCCAGTCTCACCATAATTGAGCAAAAAAATCCCAACCCCACAGCTAATCCTTCCTAAATGCCAACATGATAAATCCATCTGTACATGTTTGCAGCCTCGACACTGGGCTCTCCGTGTCTGCATGTAATAAAAAAAGTCATAAGAATGCCTTTCATGGGCTGTGACAGGATGGAATAATCTTGGCAAGCAAAGTCTACATGGAAATCAGCAGAAATGAAAGTAAAGATTCACACTGAGGTGCAAAGCCATTGAATTCAGCATAGAAATGCTCATGCCCAGAGCGTCACTGACCCAAAAAAACTCAGACAATAAACTGCCAGATTCCACACATCAACCCAGATGACTAATACCTCTTCTCTCAACCATCTGTAGGCTAAAATACTATTTACTATGGATGAAGATGATAAATGGGGCTCCAAATTAGTGTCAGGCAAAGAAGCAAGTACGCAGCATTTGTTCTTTTAACATCCTGAAGGAAGGAGAACAATATACAACAGCATTTCCTCTAGTACTAAAGTCCTCAGTCTAGAAATGGCTGTAATTAATGCTTTTTCATTAGTATTTTTAAAAAGACACTATAGGAATCCTTCTACTTATATATGGTCTGCTTATCTACCACTGTAGCTGCAACTTATGGAACTTTACCTTTATCATCTGTTTCTCTTCTTCAGTGCATGTTTTCATAATCTTATCCCCAGATTTTACAAGTTCATCTATAGTATCTTTGTGCCTTAAAATCTCCATGGTAAAAGCCTTGAAACACAATAAAAATTGGTTAGAATAATAACAAAAAAAAACCTATTTGGAGCAAAAACTGGTTTTGAAGCACATTAATTATGATGGACTGAAAATTAAATAATGCTAGTACATTTTCTAGATGGAGAGTGTGATGGCCAATAATTAACATGACAGTTGGAAATGCATTTCTTTTACCTTTTGAACTTGCAGCTGAGCAGTGGTCTGGTCTTGCTCAAGCCTAATATCACCCAGAGACATCAGTTTCTTTTCTGTTTCTGCAATCCAGGCAAATTCAGCATCAGCTGCTTGATCAAACTAAATGAGGGAGACAAGAATTAGTTCAGCAGTTCTGCAGACGTGAAATTAGAGCAACTGTTTCAAAAATTTTAAAGAAGATTAAACAGCATATTTTCAAATGGTTAGAGAGATAGCAGCTCACTTTCCATTTGAGGTTTTTATAGAAATGAAATACAATGCCCAAAATGGTTCTGAGGGATTGTAATACAAGCAGCTTAATTCATAAGCATGACAAAGCAACAGAAGCAAATACCTTTTCCCAAAGCCTATAGCTCTCTAACAGTCATAAGAAAATAAAAAGGGTTAAAATTTCAGAGTTTTAACCAGACTGTTTGTTTTCATTCTACTTTCACGTCTTTTCCATCTCTGTGTTTATTATTACTGCTAGTGTTGCAATTATCCTGAGACACAGTTGTTTGATGTTACCCTAATCTGAAGAGTGACTTTGATATTAAATTATCATGGCAAAACAATCGCAGTTCAACTAACTTAGGGCAAAAACTTCACCAAATTTAGAGAAGAGAGGATTTCATCCAAATCTAGGCCTCAGATTAAATGCAAAACTTTTTTTGAGCATTTGGATGCAGCCAGTCCTTTTCCTAAAAGATTAACTTATGACTACAATTAGACATTTAAGTGTTTCAGAAATTACCTAAAAGCACTAATGTAATGAGAGAACCTGTTTCTTACTAATTTGCAGAGAAAAGCAAGAAAAGAAACATGTGCGGAGCTAAGTATTATAAAATGTGAGACCAAAATAAAAAATAAAATTATACATTCCCTCTTCAATCAAGTTCATAGGCATGCATCTCAGCATGCACATGTGACAGTATTCAACTAGGGCAGCTTTAAGCCTAAGTCATAGAGAAATATTACACGGGATGTATCAGATTCACACTGTAGAAACTACTAAGAATTTATTTATTGAATTAGTTAAAACTCTGCACCCCACTTCCCCCCTCTGAAATTAACTGAACCTTAATATAGCCCTGAGTTCTTGTGAAGGTCTGTCAGGATGTTTAAGGTCAGAACCCGCTACTTGTGTTGTTGATGCCCACACTTTCCTCAGAAGTCTTTTTTTGAACACTCTCAGTTCCACTTGTATTTTAAATATGCTGGTCTGTGTTTTTATGGCTGTAAGCCATAACAGCCCTGCTCCTTAATATAACTGGAATTCACTTTAGTCACTAAATCCGACTTGTCTTAGTCCCACAAAATGAAAGAAGCAGTTCTGAGATTTCATTCTTTATGAGTCAATCTTTTTCAGTCATTAAAATACATTTGTTACATGAAAGAGCACAACATTCTTTTTCATTATACGTCATTTCTCATTTAAAGTAACAGAAAGTAAAATTTGTCCCAAATATTGTGACATCCTAATAGAAAGGTATGTTCTGAAATAATCAGTACTATAAACATTAGCATGAAGCATATGCCTCAGTGGTAGTTAAATCCTGGCTTTAGAAACTACAGCTCACAATCAAACTTTTCAGAAGCCCATCTATTTATGACAGAAATGGAGAAGATGACTTCAAATGTGTTAGATGTACAAACTAACTGCAATGTGACTTCCTGATACCAAATATTTGTGGGTATGTAAGTGATATTGAGGAAATATTTAATGGAAATTACAAAATCAAGGCATGGCAGTGAAACTTTTAAGTTAAATAACATTGAGGAAGGACACAACTCTAAACTCAATTTGCTGAAGGTACAGGATTTCCAATTTGTGATGCTTAAAAATGACATTAAGGAATAAAAAGCATAAAATTTGTATTCTCTGCCTCCAAAATTTGAAATGTTTTCTTTCCATTATACATGGCAGTTACTTATAAGCTGTGATCTAAACTTTCAGTCACTATAAAATAGTCTGCTTAATCCCCATCCAGTTTAACCAAGCATACCAAGTTCATTGTGCTACTTTTTCTTCTGAGTAGGAATGATTGACTTCTGAATATGATGATGCTGTGATTTTCTCCATTAATGGTTTCCAAAGTACTCTCTATGGCTGCTTTAGAGTGAAGAACAAGTAAGCCCAAAGCAGAATATGACCTTGTGTTTCTACACAGGACTCCCTCACTAGAGATCCCCACCAATGCCTTCCGTCTTGAGAAATGAAGACTAAACTATGCAGCTGAATTTATCTGTAAGATGAACCTACTGGCCTGGGACTGTTTTGCCCACGTTGCTAAAAACCCTGGGCATTGCATCTGTCTATTAGTCTTCCAGTTTCCATTCACAACATGAATCTATGATGCCTAATCATTTGTGTTCCTTGCTGCATTCCTCACCTTGGTCCAGAATGAAGAATCTAGCACAAAACCCATACTACTCCTACCAAACCCTTGTATGCTCAGCAGCTTTGTCCTCCACCCAAAACTTCTGAATAATATAGGCACTTGAACAAGTTGCCACAGGGCAAACTTGAAGAGCACTAGCTTCTCCAAAAATGCTTTCTATTTTGCATAGTCTAAATGGGAAGTAGCTTATCCTTTCCTGAAAGCACATTAAGCCAACTGACACTTATCACAGGATACAGTGTATAGGAGTTGTGGTGATGGGGGCTAGCTGAAGTGGAGGTTAGGGGTATGCAGGATGAGAGTGCAATGTGCCCTTGCAACACTAGCTAGCGGACTAGCGGCTCTGGACTTTTCATATCTGGACCTGAAACTGCTCAACTTACCCTACAGGATGCCACATACTCATGGAATTCAGCAAATCTGAAGGAGAGCAAAAATATAATCTCCTATCTCACCTTATCACTCATTAAAAAAAAAAATCCCCCTTCATTTTTGAGGATTAATGAGACAAGAAAATATGAATTAGCAAACCCCTTTAAAAGAAACCTGAAGTTATTTTTAAGCTCACTTAGAAGAAAATCTGAATTACTACCTGTCTCTTTTAGTCAGCTTTTAGCAAATTTTGAAATTATCCCACATGATTTCTCTTTGTCCTGTTACAACTGTTCATGGGAACTATACAACAAAAGTAGACATCTCCACCAATATTTTTATGCCTGAACTGTAGGCAGACACTGGAAAATTGTTTTTCACATTGCATTTTACATAGGCTTAAATATGAGACTATTTAATGATGAAATTAGAGCCCAGTTCTCAAAGTGTATTCATATATACTTCTGTGCATGTATAGAAAGCTCCACATATTAAGTAACTCAGTTTTGGGCCCCAAGAAGAAAAGCACTATGTATTAATAAAAGATAGTGTTACTTGAATCTTCCTCTACAGCTTGAACAAGATCATCCAGCTTTTAATTGTGTCAAGTGCAGAGCTAGACAATCAGCTGATGCTAAAAAGTGTGGCCAACCTAGCAACATCAGTGTTACATCCAGTACAGGTGGCTCAGGATCTGGACCACATTTTACTAAACACAACATGATGTACAAAAGATGTGGGCCATTCAATTCTTACTTAAGCAAACTCCGACTTAAGGAGCCACAGGATGGTAACACCAATTTTAGCTGAAATACTGTTGTATACACCAACAAAAAGGGAGACAGCTACAGCAGTGTACGGATTAGCAGAGTTCTGGCATTCATATCCTAACAGTGGAGTCCCATTTCATTCAAATGGGCCTTTTCCTTCTCAAGCTTAACAAACTCTTGGCAACATTATTGAAGGACAGCCTTTGTTCAAGTACACGTGGCCGGAGACTATTACTGTCCAAAGAACAGTTTTCAGTACCTGCTGGGATCTCAGGATGGCAGCATCAATCTCATCCACCTTCTGAGAGATCGTGTCACTCACTAATCTGTAACGTTCATTGTCCTCCGTTATCATCTTGTCAAGCCCCTCTCTGGCCCTCCATGGCACCAGCTCCAAGAATGCACTGCCAACTTCATTCAGAGTGTCCAGTAAGCCTTTGTTGTTCTTGGCTTCTTTTTTCAGCTCCTGCAATAGGCCATTTAATACAATTAAACCATTTAAACATGGCAGTATATGAACGGAACATACACAGTTTGCAGTCTTTTCATTCTTGCAACTACTCCATGAGTCAAGAACGGAATTGTTTTCCTCACAAACCAACAGGCTAAATTAGAATACTTATTTTCAGCTAAGCTGTATTAGCTTCCTGATAATGTAAGTTCTTTGACAGAAAGGTAGGTGATCAAGAGAATTTTCTACAGAATCTATCCTAAATATATTTCTCCAGTCAGTATGACTGTCTGAAAATTTTCTAAGAGTTGTAGTAAATCATGAAGCACCCAAAGAAAATAAAATGAATGGATATTTGCAACTTTAACTCCGTAAGTAACTGTCATTAGCAAATGAAATCAGCACATAATATAGCAAAATATGATTAATTCAAATGATTTCTGCAATGAACAATGACTGGATTTAATTTCAAGCACATATTCACACGAAGGAATGATTTTTTTACCTGTACAGAACTCCCCATCTATTAAAGAAATTTAACAGAATTTTTTAAGCTTCCCTCCTCAACATTTTTCCTACCATGCAACTTATACTACATTTTTTCTTTTGAAATAAATATTTTTAAAGAAAATTAGTAATATATGTTTAAAATGCTGACACATTTTATACTTTACAGTATTTTATCCATGCCAGAGTTAAAGAACTAAAATAACTTTGTTTGACAACTTATGAGATTTCCCAGTCTTAGGCAGCTCCTGGAATAAAATTAAAATGTTGTACTTCTCTTGAGCTAAAAATAAACCTCAGCCCAACTTCACAAGTGATTATAACGGATGACTCTGGATAGAGAGTTTGATTCTTAACTACTGTTACATTTAGTCAAATGATCTGATGTCAAAATTAGTTATTCAAAAAATTATTTCATGTCAAGCATAAATTAATACAAAACCTCATCAAATCACAAAGAAGTAAATAATTCACAGGTTCTGCAACCTACTTTTTGTCGTTCTTGTACTTGGCTTAATTCTTCACCCTTTGGTATTTGAGTTTCATATGAGAGTAACTCCATCTCTACTTCATCAAGCCATTTGCAGAGCTCCTCATGAGTTGAGTGCAGTTGGCCTGCAAGCTGCAGAGCCTGCTCTAAAGTCTTGGATACATCAGAACTTAATTTTGTAATGTCTTTGTATCTCGCTTTAATGCCTTCCAGTTTATCTTGAACAATTACAACTTCATCACCTAAAATATCGGGATGTTATTTCCCATGATCACAAATATTAAAAAGAAAAAAAAAGCAAAACCACCACAACAAAAGAATTAAAATCACAAACACCACTTATTACAGAAACCTCGGTATTTAACTTATAAAGTAAGCCAAACAAGGTGATAAGGCCAATTTTCAGCTGTTGTAAATTATCCTACCATCACTAAAGCCCACAAAGCTACAAAGTTTACTTTAGCTCAGGATCAGTCCTTCTGTCTTTTTTCTGCTTTACTAAACTATTAGAAACTAAGGAGGTAGATCCAACATTTAACATAAATGTTCTTAAAAAAAAGGATCCACTTTTAAATTCACAATACTTCTTATAAAGGCCAAATAAAAGATATAAAAATGTTATTGAAAATATAAAGAACAAAGGAAAAAATCTACATAAGACTAACTAGACTTTCAATTACAGTAGATTTTGACGTCACAATTCACCCTCATTGTTGTCCACTTGAAACACACTCAAAAGGCTAAAAGAAAAACAATACATTGAAATTTACTAGCCTGATGTTAGAAATGTTCAGATTTCATTATAGAATATATGTAATGTCAAAGTTTGGAACAGAGAAAGACACCACCCTGTGCAAACATATGTATGTCTCTAAGGGTTCAGGAACTTTACAAGTACTGGAAAATCTGGACAGATGTTGATCTACAGAACAGACACGTTGTATAGAATGGGAATGCAACTTTTCCCACAGTAATAGTTCCCATGGATGAAGCCTTCCCCTTGCAGTAAAAGGTAGTCTAACATCTTGCTCATCTGTGGATGCCTGCAGGGAATTTACTGTGTCCACTGCCAAATAGCCCTCCATTATGAGTAATGTCCATAACTCGCTATTAGGAATGGAATGCAGGTTCACTGAAATAATTTTCCAGTAAAAATAATAGAAGGATTCAAGGGCTAAATTCTCTACAGGCAAAAAAGGGCTTTTTGCTCACTTACATTAGAAGTAAAATTGGCCACAAAATATAACCTAGCTTGAGCTCAAACCTTTATTAAAATAAACAACTATGATTGCTCTAACCAGTAAATATGAACCATATTTACAAGTTTCACTTTAATTTTCTTAAGCACCCACAAGTGCAAGAAAAAAAAGTATGACAAATTATAGTTTTATATCAGTTCTCACCTGTTGTTTGCTTGAGAAGCTCTAAGCCATTTTGTATAGCTAAATCAACATTTTGTTTTCTAAGAAGAATCTCTTCCTGAAGTTCCTATGAATAAAGGTAATTTATGTTAGCACAGACCTAACAAAACATATTATTTTTATTTAGAATAAGCACACTGCCATTTTAAACTGAATATATAAATGAAAATAAATGAAGTATGGGGATATAAATCAAATTAAAAACATGAAATAATAAGAAATGAACAAAAATCAAAATACCAGTAGTTCAGAGTGCTGTTTCTCAAGCAATTCTGTGTTGCAATCTTGGACTGACAATTTGTTCAGTTTATCATGGATTTCATTCAGCCAGTTCATCAATTCAACTTCGTCTTCTCCAAAAATCTGAGCATTGCTGTAAGCTTGCTGGAGAAGTTCAGACCTGCTGTTGCTCTTCTCTTGAACTTCAATGTATCGTGCCTGAGCAGAATCTAGCTTTTCCTGCACCATATCTTTATCTTCCCTGGAGCTCATTGTCTTTAGAGACTGACCAGCGCTAATGGCCTGATGTAAACTCTTATTGTGAGCTAGGACATCATCTTCTAGGGCCTAGATTTTATTTTAAATAATGAAGAATAATGGAAAAGAAAATCAATAAAACATAAAATAAATCAAGTGGAACTCAAAAGAAATTGAATGAAAAAGGACACATTGTCAACATAAATATATAAAACTTAAATTACAGGGGGAAAAAAATGAAACATATGAAAAATATGGTAAAATGAGTACAGTGCAATAACTTTGCCAGTCGTGTTGTACTTTACAGAAGCATCTAAGAAGAACGACCAAAGCAAGTGAATGGTTTGTATCTTACGTTATGCTGAGAAATTTGCTGCTGCAGTTTGGAGGCCTGTGTTCCAATGGGTTCTGCATTTGCAAGCCTCTTCTCAGTGGCTGTCAACCACTCCACCAGTGGCTCCAGAGCTTCATGGAACTGCTGTGCTACCACCGAGATACCTTCCAGCTGACGGTTCCTATCAATACACCCAGGAAATGGTTATTTTTTTGTGATGAAGTAAGTGTGAAACAGTTTTTTAAAAAAGTGCCTTGAATCCTTTGAAAAAAAACCAGAAATAATTCAATCTCATTGTAAGAGCCAGTTACCAAATGGAACAGACATATATCCATAATACTCAATGAAAATCAAGGTAAAGTAAAAATCAAATAAAATTAAAAACAAACAAACACCTCCAAGGCATTTGGCTAATATAGCAGTTTTGCAAATAAAAAAAATCACTTTATTCATATACTTTTTGCTAAAAATAATCTAGCACTCAATTCAGCAAAACATTGTTTTATACCCAGTTAGGATAGTTCTCAGGTTTCCAGCTGTCTTAAAGCATGAAGGTACATTCCCTTGACTATTACACATTTTAAAGTTAGGCAAAGGCTGTACTGAACCAGAACATACTGTCATGATTTCTCAGTGTTGTAAAATATCTTTAAACATTTTTTCAATGATGTGAATGCAACTATTTGGCTCTACATTTGCATTTCTTGTCCTGGATAAAAGCTCTCAATGAAGTTAGTGAGACAACATTAATAAAACACAGGGACTTGACCTCCAAAACAGAAAAGCAGTATCAAAAACATTTCTGCTTCAGATTATTACATGTCAGAGAAGACTCGATTACACAGAAATCTTCTCTACAAGCAGTGCTGAACAAATGTCATTCAAACAGACTTTTAGGAGAGATTTGTTCTACATGAAAAACATTAGAATATCATCTGTCAGATGAAGATCTCATTGCAGATAAAAGCTATATTTATATGTGCTTTCCAAGGCTTATAAACAAGGTAGACTTGACATACTTAGCCATGGAACACTTTGTGGGGTACTCTACAGTATGGTTTCAAAACCATCCTCAAATTCCTTCTTCCTTTCTAGAGGCCAGCCAAAGAACAATGCAGACAAGCTTGCAGCTAATGGATGGCTTGGAAAAAGTTGCAATTTCATTTGTAATTAGATGTCACCAGACTGGGAGGATATTAAATTAAACATGACATTAACATTTACCCCAGCTAATGAGTCAGATTCCTTCAATTAAAAAAAAAAAAGAAATAAAAAAAGAAAGGAAATAATGGTCTATTAGTAGTAGACTAATTAAATAATCTTATTATTAGTATGATATAATAAAAGAGGTTCAACTAAAGAGAGGCTACCAGAAGGAATAGGAGACAACAGAGGTGAGTTCAATGCTATTTTAAGTACCAACACAAACATTTGTTCTTCACTGTTCTTCACTGTGCACTTTAAATTTGTTCTCATCAACTTCCCAGGTCCTCTCTTACTCTCAGTTATATATGCCTTTTTTCAGGCTATGTCTCATGCACTCTTCTCTCTACTCTGAACAAGACTGTCCTTTTCAAATCCCCACCCAGAAAACATGTTCAGTAACCCTTTCCATACAGATTTCTTCAAAGAACTTTACAGTTCACAACTTTGTTTGACAACAACTCATAAATTTAAGTCTGTGTATACACAGATACTATGTACTATGGATTTTGTTTGAGTTTTTGTTATTGAAACTTGAATTGGACTGTAATGTCTTTTACGAGATAAGGGTTTCTGTGTTGCTAGAATATATATCTACATACTTTAAAGGTCCTTTTTCTTCTTGAAAACTAAGGGAGCTCAGCACCTTGCACGCATCTGCAACTGACAGCACAAACACCTCTAAATTGCAGAAACTAATTATGTAGATTATATCAAACAGAAAAAGAATTGAGTGCTCCCTCTTTGTAGCAAGTCAAGACTTTGACGTTCCAAGGGAATATTATTATTTGTTAGGTGTAAAATTTGCACTTGATTCTATTGCAAAACAAGTTCTTATGTCAAAACCATTAACAGAGATAAAATAATCAGAATATACATATGCAGTTAATCCTGGCAGATTGTCACATTTTAGACTAAACTTTTTTTAAGAGCTTTTGGTCTCTCCACGTCACTGCTCTCTGCTTTTCCTTCAGAGGACCCATTATACCAACATCAAGACACTAGGACGTAATGCAATCAAAAGAATGATAGTACTTCACATTATAGAGTCCCACATGCTGCTTCTAAACATCTATCACATGCTATGTCTGCATTTCTCATATCAATGAAAGAATTTCAAATACCTTGTTTCAGCTTTACTGAGCAAGGCATCCCATCGACTATCCAGGAAACTCAACTGTTTCAAGATTTTCACTCTATCAGCAGGCTCTGCTGACTCTGCAATTTTCTCCCCTTCGCGCTTGATTGCCTCAACAGTAGGCTTGCGGTCATCCAGCAGCCTCTGGAGAAGCTATACAGAAAGCAATAAAGCACCAGGTTACTAAGAAATATTGCAATAATGCAAATGTAACAACAGTAGAATTCTCGAAAAGCTGTTAGAACAAAAAAAAAACAACAAAAAAGCTAAACCACAATGCCTGTATTGTGATAAAAGTGTGAACAATGCTAATCAAAGAGACACAGACACCACACACACACATCAACCCCTTCCCTGACCAACACAGGCTCATTTTAGTTTCTCAATTGTTTTCCTACAAACACTGGAGTTTCATGAAGTCCAAACAACATCCCTGGTTTCTCTGAGGTAAGGATATGGGTAGCCCAAAAAGTGAACATATAGAGGAAAAGGTTCTACTTAACACCCTTGAGGGAATCCAGCTGTTTAGAATATCTGTTACATTTTACAGGAACACTTATGAGAAAACTGCATGCCATTCTAGATTTGGCATCACAGAGGTAATTCTGATACACAGAGATGGGAAAACAGTCACTAAAACTACTGTATAATGAATTCATCACTTGTATGTGATACAATTGAGTTCACCAGTCTAGTGTAGTACATTAACTTCTCTGTGAAGAATAAAATATTCCTTTGTCTACAATCTTTCCTCCCTCCATTCCCTAGGTGCCTTTGGTAACAATAACATTTGGCCACTGCAGGTATTCCAAGAGGACAACCTTTACTGGCCATAACTTTATATTAAATCTCTGGGTGGCAGTGGGCCACACAGTCCAACTGCATGAATTGTATGTTTTATCAGCTACATTATCATTCTTTTTCCTATAACCATTATTAAAATATGCCAAAGTTGATTACACTGATAGTGTTTCTACGTTAGCACAGGCTATTTCCCAATGGCATGCCAACTAATTACCAACAAAAATCACATCAAGATCATGAGCCAGGTATTTTAGTTTGTAACCTGCAATCTTTTCTCGGAAGTATTACAGTGAAAATGTACTAGGTTTTATTTTCTTCCTTTCAAATGGCCAAATACTAGATTTTATGCTTTCTCTTTTTCCAATGGATCTTTAACATCCTTACCAGATGATGTTAGTAACTCTAACCAGAGCTCAGATTCCACAGTATCACTCTTTATCTTATATCTCAAAAGATGAACACTTCTCCTAACCCTGGACAAAGTCTTGAGTTTTGAACAGATGGCTTCCTTAAACACCTCAGCACACTCCAGTGTAATATAATACACTTGAACAGACACTATGCTTTGCCAAAGACTGGGAATTTATTTTCGTTGATCCAGTGGAAGGAGAGAGATTCTGAAACCATTTCACTTACCTTCTGCTCCTGTATTTGGGCCTTGACAACTTTGAATTCAGCAGATGGTGGTTTCTGATTAGCCACAAGATCTTCTGTATCAATGAGCCAGCTAAGCAGAGATTCAAGGGCATCCTGAAATCTTCCACAGTGAAGGAGGGCTTCCTGCAATTGTGCAGCACGCTGGGCAACCTGAAAAAACAATACAGGATCTCACCTATTCTTTTTATTTCTGTGAAATAAGAAGCCAAAATCTGTAGAACATCTGTCATTATCACTAATAAATACTCTCATTTGTAACTATTCAGAACAGCACTATGTCAAAATTCACCAATTATCTCTTGAGGCTGCAGATATCCAATGAAAAGAACAGACTAACTCCCAGTAAATCAGCCTGCTCTAGTAATGCCTTACAAGATACTCCCATTTTATGTAGCTACAATATTATGAAATATATTGATGGGATGTTTGCATTTCAGATGGTCTTTATATTCCTTTTAGAAAGAGTGAGCCAGGAATCCAAAGTAGCAGCTCTTAATAAGGGCCAATAATGCCATCAATAAGAAATAAAAATAGGAAAGGAGAAGGCAAACAGGTGAACCACAGGTGTCCCTGGTTCTGCTGCATCACTCCTTCAGGAAGACAGCACAAGACAAGCACCATTTCTACTTTCCTCCCTTTCCATCTTCCAACAGCAGCTACTGCTGGAAGAAGACTCCTGAAAATTACAGAAAAACAGCTACAGACAGTTTTTCAAAGCAGTGGGACTTTCTGATGTCTCAAGCAATACAATCCTTAAGGTGCTGTAAAGGAAACATTCCACCAGTCACACTGAGTTGGGCTGTATCATCGCTCTGTGCACTGTGCAGGTACAACAGTGTAGATGAGCAAATAAGACAAAAAACATGCAAAGACTGAAACTGGGCCTGGATCTCCAGGGATCCCTTCCAACCCCAATCATTCCATGATTCTGTGAGTTTTTCCTTAATAAAAATCCAGGACAGATCTATAGAAAGTTTGTCAAAACCTTTTAAATGACAGCAATACTTCTGGCTATTAGTGATATAAATCTTATCCTTAGAATTACAAACAAAGTGATTGTGTAAATTAAATACAATTCGTATTCTTAGTGAATATTTAATTTGCTGTACTTAGAGAGATGTCAGCAAGCAAATAATTGAAAGGCAGAACACAACAAAAGCAGAACAGAATACAAAATAATAACCTTCTTATTAAGAGTCTTCCACCGGGTGTTGACATCTTCAAGGTCATGTTCAAGGTTTTCTGTGTTGGTACTTTTAGCAGCACTCTGAATCAGGCCCTGACCCAACCAATTCACCTCCTGTTGTTTTACTTGCAAGGGTTCAATTTCTTCTTTCTGGAATACCTGCAGTTGAAACCCAAGACAGACATGAAACATGGTAACTTCTGACATAAAATGCACCTGGTGTTTACATGACAGTATGCCAAAAAAAAAAAAAGCTTAAAACTAGTGTCTAGAAGAAAGGAAGCCATTCTTTGTCAGGACCTTCCTAAAAAAGCATTAATAAATCTAAACAGAATTGACTCAATCTAAACAGAGTAAATTCAATACACCATAGAGGGGGAAATTGCATGCATTTCCACGAGTAGTTTTAGGATAGGAAGGAAAGGGACAGAGAAAAAGAGAGGTATTGGAAGTTTTGGGGGGTAAAAAAAGAAAACTTCTGATAGAGGAAAAAAAGTAAGGACTGGAGAAACTTGTGTGTTTAATTATCAGTCTATAAAATCTAACAAAAAATGGAACAAGGAGAGACAACTGCGCATTTTTTCTAAATTAGGGCAAAAGCCAAAGTTTTAAGTGAAGAGATATTTTAAGGTCAATTTAGGAGATTATAATGGTAACAAGTGAGGTGGAGGCATCACTACAGATGCTGTTGAAACAGTATCCCAGCAGACACCCAAGAAAATGGGCCTTCATTCAAAGGATACTCTTGCAAATTGCCAAGGCTTTGACTGTGCCCAACAGCAATTTGAGCAGTTTTGCGTTTGCTTTATTTTACTCTTGCAGGTATTTAAGCTTTTTCAGAGCCAGATTATTACCATTAGCAACAGCAGTGTAAATCTCCATTTGTATTCAGCAGCATCAAGCTGCACTGACACAAGTGTCAATGAGATCAGAAAATGGCCTGAAGCCCCTGAATTAATTACACAGGCCAGTGAAAAATAACCAATGAATAAACAATGCTAAAGAATGCTCAACTTTTGACCCTAAATCCTTCAATTTCTATAGCAGCATTCAGTAACAGTTTTGGTGTACACTTAGTGCATTCAAAGCAACCTTTCTCAGCATCCTGAAAAGCAGGGATCACTTGAATGTACAAGCAACTCTCCTATTTTGCACCAAACACACTGAGGCAAGTGATTGCTTTTAAAGTGGCAGACCTCAGGTGGCTGAGCACACTTCCACCAGCTTGACAAGTCAATCTAGAAGCTACAGCAAATACACTAAACATAAGGGGTAAAATAAATTAAGCATCCCTAAGAGATTTGTTCCTACAGACAAAAAAAAACCCTAAAACTCTAAGACTGTGGTTACATGAAAACTGAGTGTGCAATGAGTTGGCTGCTCCTAGAAGAAGGAAAATGCTTGTGTTTTTCTTGACTGTAGGGTAGGGAGGAGGCAGAATAATATTTCAACACAGAATCAATAACAAATTCTTCTTTTATGTGCCATAAAGTGTCATCTTTTGAGAACAACGTCCTACCACAGAGGGGACTGATCTCCATAATCTGCCCTTTAAAAATGCACACATTCTTTGTGGAGAGACGCCTAAAATAAATTACAATTATTGCTGAGGCCAAAGTTTACCAGAACAACTTAGCAACAAAGCTTGAAGTATCTCAGATTTCAACCAGAGTGGGAAGAAAAAAATTACAGACCCGACAAACACCCTTTCCTTATTACAAAGCTTCCCTTACTCTCTTACCTCATCCACCACTCACAAAGCACTGCAAGATCCTGTGCTTGTAAAATACTACTGTAACGTCAGATCTGCTTTCTGGCAGGCAAATGCAAAAGGCAGCTTTCAGAAGAGGCGGTGAGCCTTTAATCTGCCTGCTTTGGAAACCACAACCATCTGATACTGTTGGTTATACCTTGATGAGTAAGGCTGCTCAGGCTGAACATAGGGGCTGGAGCTGCCCTTGAATGGCATTGGCTGTGACTGCACTCAGTACAGACACCGAGCACAACACAGAGCATGGAGGAGGCATTCCACGGCGGGAGTAACAGGCACCAGCTGGGCAATAAATAACCCTGCTCAAAACAGCTGGACTAAACACCCCGCACAGAATTTGCCCCCAGTTCATTTCCCATACTGACCATTTCACCTATTATGGACACCCCATCTGTGCTATGCAAATGACATTGATTACTGCATCTGCCTAGTTATTAATTTAAAAGTTACGTTTTTGCAACAATGACAAAACGTAGAGTTTTAAATAAGTATCTTCACGGTTATCTTACAACTATTTCACAAATCTATGGATTTTTGGTTTTTAATTACCTTGGTGGACAAGAGACCATTGCAGACTGTATCCAAGGTGTCTTGGACGCCAGTAGTCCAGATACTGCCTTTATTTCTCCCTGGGAAAACTTTTGGGCAGTTTACAGTACTATCTAATTCAAGCTGCTGAACAGAAAATGCCATTTCATTTGAGCCTGTACATGCTACACTGCATTCCTCTGTATCAGATAAAATTTCGTATTTTGCAAAATCCAAGTCACAAGTATTTACATCAGCATTAGTGTAAAAATCATCTGCATTAGGAGGTTCATCATCCCCATAATCCACCTCCACAGTTGAGACTTGAGTTTTAGTTTTTTCATGAACTTCATATGCATTTTCCACTTCATTTTTGCCAGGGGTAATACTTCTTCCATCACCTTGAAGAAGATCTTCATGTAACAGAATTTTCTCTTTGAAACCTTGTAAGTGAGAGTATTGCCCCACCCTCTCTTCCTGATCACTCTCACACATCTGGGCATTGTTTTGTTTTACTTTTCCAGAGGGTAAAATGTCACGCAAAGCCAGTCTGGAGCTTTCTTTGATAGGGACAGTCATGCTTGCAAGCAGTGGGGTTTGCTGCTCTCTGCAAATTGCTGGCATATATGGTCTGAACTGACCTACTGCATGGATATCTTCTGCAGAAGACAGACTTTGTATTTGAGTTTGTTCCCCTGCTGAAAGTGGATCTTGTTTATCTTCCCTTTCTGTTGGAGGGCTGCATAATCCAGAATCATCCTCTTCTGAGGTAAGAGAACTCGTACCCCATTTGCATGTGCCCAGTCTAGCTGCCTCTGACATATCAGCAGTTTCATTAAAGGAGCTTTCACTTCTATTAGTGTAATCCGGAAAGTTGGGTGGAACAAGCATTCTCCACGATCGTCTGTGCTCCTTCTTTTCGGTGTGAGACTTCCCTTTGGGTAACCCAGCTGTCCGAATGATATCGCTGTTCAGTTTAAGAGCATCAAAGATCATTTTTTCATCTAATTTGTTAGCTTCACGGCTTCGGAGCTCAAAAACACTGGAAGAAGTAAGGGCACCATTGGAGCACAAGGTACTGATGTCCAGTGTTCTGTGACTGTAGGGTAAGGTCCGGTCTGTGAAATGCCTCGAAGAGAGGCTGCCCTTGGAGCCTGAATCAATCTGTTCATTCAGCCTCACAGTGTCATAGATAGACCTCTGGGGAACGTAGCAATCCTCAATATTTAGATCTTCATCTTCTTCCCCTTTGCCAACACATGGAGGATTCTGACGTAGACAGTCTGGCCTGCTAAGTGGCTTCCCCATGTTGAAAGTGTTCACACAAGTATACCTCTGTTTTCAGCGATTCAGGGCAAACATTTAAAAAACACTAGCAATCTGGAGAAATAGTAAATTTGCCCTTAGCATAAGATGCATAGATACAAAAATATACATCATAAGATAGAAGGTTGAGGAGCCTGAGGTCATTCATAATCAGTGCATCTGTTTAAATTTGACTTTACCTGGATATGAGGTTTCCCACCCCCCAAAATATAAAGTGCTTCAGTAAGAAAGTAACAGAAATGTCCCAATGTCACAGAAAAACAAATTATAGCAGAAACCAGCAATAACCAAATATTTCAAACATTCAGTGGAAGGCTTCATTTATTTTTCCAGGTCAGAATCTGTATCTGAAATCTCCCCTATAAGCCTTCAAACGAACAAGTGTTACAGAAGGCAGTACATTATCTTCTGTACATGACTGCTTAACTGTAATCCATTTAGCCGGTTTGCAGGGTCCCATCTCATTTATAAATAAAACATGGTGTGGCAGCTTAAAAGGACAGAATCCACAGTGGCTTGTATGGTCCTGACCAAGGCACGGAGAAAATCCTGGGGGTGGGGGGAAATAAGTTAAATCCAGAACAGTAAGAATAATAAAGCAGCCCTTTACTTTTTTGGCAGTAGCTATAAATAACCTTGACCTGAAAGGCAGCTTATCCTCCTCTTGTACCAGGCTTGTTCTTGGTTCCTCCACAAGTCCCAGAGGAAAACATCACTTTCTAGCAGCCAAGCCGATGCGTCCTTTGAGCAGACCGTCGGAAAACGAGTGTTTCAGACCGCTTCTCCCGGTGCCATCCTGGAGAGCTCTTTAAGGCAGCTGCAGAGCAGAGCAAGCGTGGCGCGTTCCCCGAAGGCACGGCAGGTTTACATTCGGCAGGTCCCGACTACAAGCTGCAGCTAGCGGGCTGCCCTCGCCTCCTCCTCATTTCTGAAGCGCAGCTGCCGAGGAGCCGAGGGAAGGAAACCCCCGCCGTGCAGCGCCGGCGCGTCCCGCCCGGCGCGGCCGCCCAGCGCCCCGGCTCGCCCCGCTCCAGCCGCCGGGAACGCCCCGCTTCGCTCTTCAGGCAACATCTGCTACCGGCCCGCCCGCTCCCGGAGCGCCGCTCCGGGGGCTCCCCCCGGGGCTCCCCTCCCTCCGTCCCTCCCCGCCGCCTCCTTATCTCCTCAGCCGCCCGCGCCTTCGCTTCTCGCTCGGTGCCGCGCAGGGCTGGCGAGGGCAGGCGGCGGGGAGGCTTTGCCGCCCGCCCGGCGGTGACATCACTCCCGCCCCAGCCCGCTCCTGAGCGCCGGGGGAGCGCCGACACCGCTCCGGCCGCTGCCTTCGCGGGAGACACTGGGCAGGGAGCATCGCTTTAACCGCGCCCGCACCCCAGCGCCCCGGCTGAAAAAGCCGGCATTTCAATGGACGCTTCCACGCCAAAGTTACACCGAAACTTCGCCTGTGTATTATTTTAAAACAGAAATCCCCCAAACTCGCCTAATGTTTAGATTACGTGTTGGAATAGTCACACATTGCTCCACCTGACGCGCGAGGTGAGACGTTCAGTCCCGTTTTGACTTTTTTCACTCTGGTTACTGGCTCTGAGGCAAGAGCTCAGGGGGGCGTTGGCTAACAGGATAGCCACTCCTGGAGAATCCAGCTCCCGCTGAAAGAAGCATTAAAATACTGGGGGGGAAAGCCCTAACTATATCTGAATGACTTTTTTTTAATGGGATTAATTGCAGCCCAAAACCAGCCTATCATGACACAGATTTCAGGTTTGGACATTTACACCTTTTAAATACAGTTCAACACTTTGCACCTACACTTCTAGCTCATAATCACGGCGGTGAAGGGTTGGGAGACTCACAGGTAACTTGCCAACAATACCGGAGAGCTGCCATGAACACGCAGCTCCACTCCAGTAGAAGCCATACCCCTAATGACCTGAGCTGCTTGTGTCACAGCAGCCATTAGTTACAGGGACAATTCAAGACCTCAGTTTAGGGACAGCATATGGCACTTAGTGCTAAAACTTGACACGGTACATTCACTAGAATCAGCTTGCGCTTTCCGCATTAAGCAGCAAGCAGGATACACTGTATGCAAGAGATACAAACATACCACACTTCATGTTTGTTGATTTACTTGATAAACAGTCAGCTACATATCAAAACACTAAGGTCACGCCAGACAAATTCTCTTTTCCTCCTCTCTGATGAGCAGCCATATAACATTACAATTATGCCAAACAGATAATCACCTCTGGATTTTCTAGCAGAGAATATACTATAATGGTACAGATGCGAAAAGGATTTTTGATGCTTTTGATGCAAGGTCCTATCATACATGGTTACTTTTCCCCTAAACAAAAAAAACCAAATCTTTGCTGAATTCAGAAAGGGCTGCACGATTTTATAAGGGAAGTGTATAGCTGAAATTGGTCTGTATTTGTTCAACAGCAAAATTATTTTAACAGTAAAAAACTATTTACCATTTTTCACTGTTTCTGCTGAAGACTTAGGTATGACAGATGAGCAACTTTCAAAACGCAACTCAAAAAAATTAATAGTTGCTTATATTACTTTTGCTTTTCAATAGAGACCTTAACTGCAGTAAATCCCATGGAAGATTTTAGTATCTTATTCTAGAGTTTGTAAACAGCGCATGGGATATGCAACACTTAGCTCAAAAAGAAACTTGAAGAGAAACTTCTGATTATACATTCAACTTTATTTGCCTTCAAAGCAAAAATCAGAGGACAGACATCCTCTACATAACTAACAAGACATGTAGATGTGGCATTTAGGGACATGGTTAACTTGGTTAGTGGACTTGGCAGTGCTGAGTTAACATTGAACTTGACATTCTTAAAGGTCTTTTCCAACCTAAACAATTCTGTGATTCTATAACATAAGCCAATTAAAATCTTAATTCAAGCTCATTGGCAGGAAAACTCAGGTTACCTAAAAATTCCCATAAAGTCCAATTAGAAGGCAACCTCCAAAGGCTACATCTAATTTTATTCAAAAATAAAAGCAAAAATCAAATGAAACATACTCATGAAAGCTATAAAAGTGCCAGGCCGGTTTTACTAAGAGCAACACCTTTAAATTACAAAGAATTACAAAGAAGTACAAAGAATTGTGGAAAAGTTTCAAAAAGTAAAATAATTCAAATTTGGGTTCTTTCTCAGTTTCAGAGAGAAACTAGCAGCAAATGCTTCTCCAACTGCAAACATTCTAACACTGTGTGGCTACTCAAACCCAGAGTGTTTGGTTCAGTCCATTTACACAATTCTTTTTTGTTGTGCTTTTCAAGAATGGTGGCAGACTCAGTGTACCTTAACAAACCTAATTTACTGAAATATCCTTTCAGGACTAATCTACACACTGCATACAGAGTTTGGGGTAAAAGGTGTCTAACAAAGGCAAGTTAATTAGTATTTCTTTTTGTGTTTTATATTAATTGCGATAAATTCTTCATTTGATTATACTCTTCCTGAAGTGAAGTAAGAGTCATGGTTCTACTTTGAAATTAACTGCTCTGAAGACTTACATTTACAGAAAGCAAATTTTATAACTGCTTTGTAAATAAATATAGCTTAACACTGATGGCAACTACTTACAATTTAACACTGACAGCAACTACTTTCAATTTAACACTCTATACTGACTGGAATAAGTACATTACAAAGAAGGAATATAAATAAAACAGGTATGCATATGTATTTTAAATATATATATTTATAACACAACTCAAAGCCGGTTTAGTTTTTAAAAAACATTATGCGTTTTAATGTCATGCCAAGAAGGTGCACACAGCTCTAACTCTTTGTACATAAAAATTGGTTAAACCACAAAAACCACCTCTGGCCCATTACATGAGATTCTTCCCTGAAGAGAGTGAAGATTTCATGTTAATACATCTATTCCAAAGAACGATTCTTTTTTTGACTCTTGAGGAACTGAAGTTGACTGTAGTTGACCACACAGGCTAAAGACATAAGGAGCCAGACAGTGGTTTTGTGGCCACAGCCACATTTTCAGGTTGTGTGTGTTTGCGTACGTGCACAAACATGTGAGCAAACACACCATGAGTGGAGCAGGATTTGTGGGAGACAGTCTCCCTACAGTTTGCTGCCTCAGGTAGAACTGCTCTCTGGAAGGGGAAACAGTATAAACAGATTACCTACTGCAATTTTGATATGCCTCAGTAGCATTGACACAGAGTACTAGGAGAGTTGATGTCTATCCTCCTGCTCTCAATATCCCTTCACTAACTACACTCTCACTTAGTAAATTTTCCCATTCTGGTCTCCCTATTTCCTTTCTTCAAAGGCTGCTCACTGTTGTTTTATTTCTGCATTTGCCTTTCACTTATTTAAACAACCCCTTCACTTTTTCATCGTTCTTCACCTCCTGTTTAATGGCATTGTGTTTTTAATCATAAGCCTAAAATAGTTGCTTCAAGCAAAACACATTTCTAAGCTTATAAATATCTAATATAAATACAATCCCAGAGAAGACTTCTGGATATAAACATGCTGCTATCACTGTTTCCCTTTATGTCTCTCCAGGTTTTCTGGTCTTTTTACCACATAAGCTCTTGTGTTTCAGGGACACTGTCACCCCACAGGTCTGCACAGTTCTCTCACCCCCAAAATGTTCAGTTGCTGTGTTGTGTCCAATGCCCTGATGAATTGCAACACTGAGATAACACACAAGGAACTGGATTATCCTACCATACCCACTCATCAGGTTGTAACACTCCAGAAGCATTTTTCTTTATAATAAAATACATATATATATACAATTATTTGTATAAAATGTATATTAACAAAGACCTGCACCTAATTTTTGAAAATGAAAGAAATGTGGTGAAATCAGAGATCCAAAACTGGCTACAACTGAGGTCCTGTATAGCCAGTGTAAGCAAGAGCAATCACAGCAGGAGCTGTTGTTATTTTCCAATATCCAAAATGTTTTACTAACCATATACAAAGAAAAGCCATTTGTTTCTCTTTTAAATTGAGATAGACTTGTTGGGATAGACTGGCATACAATTTTAATCCTCCCAGTCTAATGGAATCTCCTCATAATGTAACTATTTGTTCAAGATTTTTGTCTCTATTTATGCTTTCTCAAAGATCATCAAAACTCACAGTAACTTCCATTTGAAATTCCCAGATGAAAGTTTACTGGTTCAATTTGCCTTTCTAATAGGGCTTAAACAAGCAAAATGCACCCTCTGTTGGCCCAGCCATGTAATGACTGTTTTCCAAGGTCATCAGATTTTTAACAGCATGGCTTATTGAATCCTGTATGAAGGTTTGGTTTCATCATTAAGTGTCAACTAATGTATAAGTCATACAAACATTTAAATCAATATTATACTGGAATGAAACCAAAGCAGTGCAGAATATTCAGTGCTACTATATAGCCGTTAGGAGATTTACGATCTTTTTCAAACACTGCTGACATCTATAAATCTTTCTGGTGAGCACTGGAAATTCATTTATAGTAACCTAAATCAAGCAAATATCTGTACTTATTTCAGTACCAAAGCTCAATTAACACTCACTATTACTGCAATGCGTTTTTTTGAGCTGGACATGGATTGCTAGTTGGCATATTAAAAAAGCTACATACAGAAGCTCCAGAGTGCATTTTGGATATGGATGCTACAGCAAACTCCCAATATAATAAAGGGATTCTTTTCCCTGGTTTTTTGCTGTTGTTTTTTTTTTTTTAATCAGGATGTTTCTAGGTAAGGGTGGAATTCAGTGAGGTAAAACTGGCCAGTGTAGCAGAACAGAAAACGTCGAAAGGTAACATCTTAAACCTACATATGCTGAAGCATACACCCAGGTGACAAAAAGCTGAACTACTCAGATGAGCAAAATGGGCTGGTATGTGAACACTGGAGTCTAAAATTCACATCACTGTGAAGATGGAAGTTGTGTAATACATGGTCATCATATAGAGGCAATATGCAATTTCTCAAAACCAGAAAAGGCAGATAGATTACAGAAGGTAACAAGATAGTGAAGAGAGGTGAAGAGGGAGTTGGAGTGCAGGAACTGGGAGCTGGAATGCAAAATTCCCAATGTCTGCCAAGCTGTAGCAAAGGAAGGCTTCTCTGGGGTATAAGATCCCCATTTAAAACAGATAAAAAGCATACAAGCAAAATAGACTGCTGTGAAACAAGACTCCTCTAAGGTCTGCACTTAACCAATCCCTTTCACTATGATGTTTAATAAAATGGTATTGTGGTAAAATATTTTATAATAGTAAGAAAGCAATCTTCCTACCTTGAATGTATTCAGCTGCTGATTAATAGTGTCTGTTTCCATTCCAACAGGACCTTGTGATTCTTCATGTTCTTCAGCTCTCCCAAGCAGAATGGAAAATTCTTTTAGTTTGCTGTAAAACTCCTCAACACGGCAAATAGTACCCTCCACTTGATCTTCCCTGGCTTTTGCCCTGTCTAGTAGCTTGTTGCACTGTTTATTTAGAGCTTCCAAGTCTCTCTTTATACCAACAAGATCAGGAGAAGCTTCAGCTTCTGTAGCTAGCATAATTTTACAGTTTTTATTAGCATTTTCATTATTCATTATAAGGTCCTCCAACTTTTTCATGAAATGTTTTATGTCCTCACTCTGTGATTGCAGTACCTTGAGATCTCTCCCCACTGGAGCCATGCTATCAAGTTCATCATCAAACTCTGCAAACTGGGAGAACATCTCTCGGATGCTGTTTTGGAAATGGCCAATTCCCTGAAGTTTGGTCTCTAGGAATGAGCACCTATCCTCAATTTGCTGGTTCACTGCACTGTATTCTTTCTCCAAAGATTCAGCTTGGAGCAAAAGGTCAGAAACACCTGCTGAATCAGAAGCTTCTACCACCAGGTCTTGGGCAAGCTTTTTTGCTAAATCAACATGAGGCTTTAAAGCTTGCAAGGCTTTCTGCTGGGCCTGCATCATCGTCAGGTGTTTGTTACTGAATGACTGAGGTCCAAGTGAGTCATGAGCTTCCAGATGCTCTTTGGCATTTTTAAGCTGTCTTTCAATTTCTCTGGATGATTCCTGAAACTCTTTCAGTCTTTGTGCCATATTTTCCAAGCACTCTCTCTTCTTATGTAGTTGTTCTGTAACCACATTCACATTCTGATTCAGCACCTTAGTTTCTTCTTGAATAATTTCTTTATCTGTTTGACTTACATTGAGCAAACTTTCAGCAGAATTATTTAATAGTTCCACCATCCCATGGTGTTTATCCAGGTCCTTCTGCCATGCCCTCACCTGAACAATAGAATTCTCTATTTCAACAGGGTTTATGCCAACTTTTAATTCACACAGGTTGCTTTGGCACTTCTCTATCCATGGCTGCAGATTTTCTACATGCTGTTTGTATTTGAGGGCTTTCTCCAGACAATCTGTTAATTTATCTTCCCTTTCTTTTATCTCTTTATTCATTTCATCCCAGTTATTTTTGAGTGTGGCAATTTGGGATTGTAACCCTGCTTTGTCAGCTCCTTGAGTCTTCTGCAAGATACTTTCTCCTTCTGCAACAATTCTTTCATATGAACTAATCTGATCGGTCACTGTCTTCTTAAAATCTTTCTGTTCCTCAATTAGTGATTGCAAGACATCAAGTTTGGCTGACACAGGACGAGCCTGGTTCAGCTCTTCTTTCTTTTTGCTCAGCCATGCCTGAAAGTCCTTAGACATTTGCTGGAACTGATGAGAAGTGGCGTAGGCTGACTGAAGCTGCTGAACATGGTTTTCTACAAAGGAGAAGGCAGCACAGAGGTTTGTTATCAGAACCTGCTAGTATTCAGTGAAAAAAATAATAACTAATATTGATTCTATTATGCATGATCATTAATGTAAAGAAAGCCAGTTCTTAGTATGTGGTGTTTGACTGGCAGACAACCAAGTTTCTTGCAAGGGACAGACTCATTCCTGTAATACAGCAGAGCAGTGAGGGCATTAGACATGAATCAAATGAGGTGAGCTTATCCAGTCTCTGTCTACATGAATCCCATTAGGGCAGGTTTTGGGGGTAAAAAACACACAATTGTGCTTCATGGTATTATGAAGTGTAAGCACAGGGAATATTAAGAGGTATAACCTAGTAGTGTCTAATTCATAGCCTACAGGCAATACATCTTCGTAGGGAGATTCTTTGAAGTTCCTTGTGACCAGAGGAAATTAAAAACCTCTAACTGAGGCTGCTGGGGAGAACAAAGTATGGTAACACTTGCCATGTATTACTTGCTCAGTTCTGCTGTTCACAAGGTAAGGAAAGGCAGCAGACTATCAGCCCCCTTCTGTCACAAACAGTTTCATACAATTACTACTGTGTTTCACTAAGCCATTAACTGGTGTTTGCCTAGGAATTATCTTTTTGGTTTATACTCTGCCCCTGTGAAGTTGTGTAGCTCAAGGAACAGCATCCTCCTTTGGTATTCTAATTCAGTGAAGATGCACCTGAAGGAAGACATGACAAAAGCAGCTTTGCTATTTTACTCCAAATTCTCTCACAAACTATTCACAAGAGATGCCAAGCATTGCTCTTACCTTTTCAAGGTAAGGAGTTTCTTCTAAATTCTAATGTACAACTGCTTGGGGGTTGGACTGTATAGAGAGCTGGCACCAATCTCAACTCATTCAACACCTCTATCACAAAGTTTTGCCATACTTCATGTCTTAGTTACTATTTTTCTTTAAGTAAATACTAACCTGATTTTTGCTCAATATCCTTAAACGATTTTAAGATGCCGTCTAATTGTCTTGTAAGTTCTGCTTTCAAATACTCTTCCCCAACCAGTGTTGACAGCTCTTCACAAAGAGCTTGGGCTGCATTTATATTCTTCATTTCCTGTTCTATTTCCTCCTTCATTTCTTTAGCAATTTCCAGCTGTTGTTTCACAGCATCAGGCTGTGTACTCACAGCCAGGCTGCTGCTTAGTTTACTATCCAAGGCACTTAGCTTATCAGACAGACTTCTGAGTAAACTTTGATACTCTGTGCTTTTCACAATGGCTTGGTCAATTCTGTCACATCTCTTCTTCAGCTGGCTGGTTAGACTGTCCCACTTTTGTGCCACAGCTGCCAGTTGCTCTTTTACAATTTCATGTGATGGTGGATGTTCCCCAGGTCTCTCCAGAATCCGCTCCCCAGCCATAGTTAACTGCTCATATTGTGGCTTTCTGGTGTCAAACTCTTTGAGCAGAATCTAGGAATAAAGGGAGTTTTTAAAAGCATTTACTTCATGGAAAAAAAGTGCTTCTGACAAAAAATCACGTAGAATTTGTTGTAACTAAGCTCTCTTATTAAGTGTATCCAAGGTTAAAAACCAGTGAAATAAATGTGCCTTGTACACAAACTGTGTTGTTTCCAAGTATTTACATCAAAGAAACAGAAAAAATGAGGTGAATTTACATATCATCTAATGGAAATTCAACCAGGAGATACAAGTAAACAAGTGAACAATGAATTCTGCTAATACTACTGTATTTATGTAACTACACCAAGCAAAATTAGCGCTGTTTCGTTTCAAGCAGTGTCGTCTTTCCTGGACAGTTTTGATATTTGTCTTCAGATAGAACTACAAAGAAGGTGTATTCTGACATAATATTGCAATGTATTATTATAGAAGAGAGACTATTTGGCTAATTCACAAAATGACTGAATGTGTAGTGTAAGACCTTTAAAATTTGTACCACTGGTTCTCTATTTGTTTGGTTTTTTGACAGTAAGTCACAGTGCTTGCAAAAAAACAGACAAATATAATGGTTTTACTTTACAGAACATTCCAAACCCTTTCTTTTTAAGTCAATTAGGTTGAACTTTTAAGGACTTTTAAGTGATATGTGATAGTCTTATGCCATCTGTCTAGACCTCTGAAGCACTTACAAACCAATATTGAGTCATAGCATTTCACACAGTATTGAACATAGTTCATGTGTTAAACACTTCACTTTAAACAATACTGATATTAAAGCTTTAATAACATATTTTTCAAAAACAAATAATTTCCCATCAACTTAGAATAACTGGCAGCAATAGGAACATTTGAAATTGAATTTTCTACCTTCTGCAACCTCATCTGATTTCACATTTAGTTTCTTTTGTCTGCAGTGTGCTGTGTTGTTGTGAGTAACTTACTCCACCTCTTCATTATACTCTTTCTTCTCTTTGACATCCTTCGCCCCACATCTATCCACAGTACTGCATTTCACTTGCCTTCATATTTTGTTAGCTACTGTCACAGTCAAGGGAATAAAATCCCAAAAAGCTAGTTCTATCCACAGACTGCATATGAGGAATGACAGTAAAATATCAAATTAATAAAATTCAAAAGGACACTTTCATTCCACTACAGAGAAACCACAGTATGGCCAAAACAAAAAGATGTATCAGAGGATCAGTGTCTCCTCAACACCTTTCTTTACCTGTTCTGATCTCTTTTCGCTCTTATGATAATTTTTTCTTGTAATTGCTGTAGTCAAATATGACGTAAACTGACACCTGAAGATAAACAAATCTAATGGCTTATACTAACCATGCTCTACTCTAGATGCAAAATAGTACTCTGCTAATAGCAAAAAGGCAGAAGAAACTTAAATCAATAATATGTGTTGGCACTACTCACCTGAACCTGTTGCTTTTGTGTATTCAGCATATTAGGATCAATTGATAATGGCCCCAGCACACTGACCATTAGCTCCTTTTCTACAAGCCAGTGCTTTAGCTGAGCTTCTGCTGTCTGGAACTGGGTCAGGTAATTTGAAGACTCCTCCAGTTTTTGTTGTCTCTCAGACGTAACTTGATTGAGCTCTTTCCATTTGGAATCTAACAATGATAATGTTAACATATTGCATGCATGTTCTCGCAGATGGGTTGTGAGACAACAGACTATATATGAAACATAAACAGAGCTCTCTCATAAGGCTTCTTGCTGATTAACTCCAGATGCCTTATTGCAGTGACTCTGCAAGTAACATCTTTTAAAAGAAGTCAGACCGACATACACTTGTGTAACAGTCAGCCACGAGCAGAATTTTTAGAGCAATGAATATACAACGTCTAATAAAATGGATTAGAATATTACTAAACAAAATATTCCCAAATTTAGACTTTGATCGCAAATGACATAGAAGGCAAAGGGTTGTACTCAGTTATACATCAGGTGCCTGATTTAGATAGACAAATCTCCCTGCTTAATCAATGAAAAAGCCCCATACATTTTCAAGGGTGAGCAGAAGCCCAAAATTAGGCTTCAACTTGGAACAGCCCTCTGAAAAAGCCCGACCCTTTCAAATGTGTGTATCATTCATGAGCCTGTGGAGTATACCTGCTTCATTTAGACATCTAAACCAGGTACCTAATGATGGGGAATGAGAATACTTCTGCACACAGGTATTTCAAAAGCACTGTGTGAGCTTCGGTTCACGCCTATGTCAGTCTGTGGTCTTTTCCACTATGGCAAGTGGCTTCCAGAGCAGCCTTTGAGTCTTACAGGCTTGTAACTTCCCTCTTCCCCTCTGTGATATTGTCAGGGCTTGCTCAGTCAGCTCTGGTATTTTGCTAACTCTTCCGTTCTCTGATTTTCATCGCTGTTTTTTACAGTTTCTTTTGCTGCTTCACAATTCTCTGCTCATTCCATATGAATCCCCTTTCAACACTACTAAAGGTCTGTTGGAAACCTTACCTGCTACTTAAACTTTTCAGAGTTTCACTTACAAGCAGGACAGGCTGGAAAAATTCTCAGGTTCAAAATTACTTTTGGTGTAGTGAAGGAAATGCCTATCACTATGAAACAAGATTGATATATAATGCTATTGACCTATAATTTATTTAAAATATCACTAACATAAAAAGAATTTTTAAAAGCTCCTGACAATTATGCACTGCAATATCTCAAAATCTATTGACCAAACATGGTCGTTTTCTTTTTTTTATTGGCTTTTTTAGGTTAGTTAGTTTGGTTTTTTTTTTTTTGGCAAAATGTATACAATCAGTTTTAGACAACTAATTTTTAGTTTTAAAATCAGCTAACTGATTTTAGCAAAAAGCAACCAAACCCAAAAAAATGCCAAAAGCCACAAGTTCACGGGCAAAAAAACATGCTAAAGAGCACGACCAACAACTCAAACCATTCTTTCCATGAAATTAGAATTAGCTTAATTTGTTATATTTTGTAAGAAGAACAAAAAAAATATATCTGGAGCAGTAACTGGCCAGTCAAGTTTTAGCTGCACATGATTTGAAAAAGATAAAGCCTCTCAAACAGAGTCAAGCTATAGCCTCTGCACTAATACAAATTCAAAGGCCATGGACATCACATGAATTACTTCAGATCTACACTCTTGCAAACGGAGTTATTTCCACAGAATTTAAGAGGTAAGAGGCAACAAAGTATTAAAAATATTAGTTATTGCTAATAAAGTTTAAAAATATAAATTAATAAATTAACTTCCAAATCAGTCTGAGATATAATAAAGCTTTATTGAAGTACCTATTTTATCCAATGTTTGTCTCCACCTAGGTGCCTCAGGAGAGTCAGGGTTCTTCTCCAACAGCTCTGTAATTTTGTCCTTTAGTTCCTGCACTTTATTTGCACTTTGCTTTAATTCAGTTTCAAAAAGCTGAAAATTTAAATGACAAATAAATAAGTACTAAAGAAGACTGGTAAAGTTTGCAGTCCATAATACTGAGGTGCCAAACATAAAGATAAAAAAGAAATATCTAGCCTGTATATACTACTTTTCTGCTATGAATCTCAAAACACGTTATAGTGACATATGTCACTAGCCAATTTTTTTTGTAAGAGAGAACCTGACACATATAAACTGTATTAATAATTATTGTTTAATTTGAACAAGTGACAGAACTAGTAGTATCCAGATAATAAGATCCACTAGGTCCCATCACATTCACATATACTTGGACTTTCTTTATGTACAGAAGGCAAACTGACTAATGCACAGTACAGCTCACAGCAGAAATAACCCAACTAGCATCAACAAAGAGGAGCATGGTGTGGCCTCATTTACCTCAGTGAACGTCCTGCTTCAGACAGACTGTTTTTTGTAGATCACCTAAACCCAGAGTTTAAAGAGAATCAGAGTTTTAAGCGTAGACCTAATAGAAGACTGAGATATCCCAGCAAATCCTAATTAGTGCAGTTCTTGCAGACTGAAGTGAACATTTCTTATATGCCTGGCAAAGGGGTCTTATATTAATGTTCTTAAGAAAAAAAGCTTGCCTCATGGAGCCGCTTTTTAATTATCCAAGACTCACAAAAATAAACACTGAACAAACTGTATTTGATTTAGAATTTCTAGTAGAAGGTCCAACTGCCTCAGATGACTCTTGCCTGTGCATTCATTCGGTTTTCCAACTATTTGTGAATACTTTTCTATTACTACACTGCAGGTTGTATGATCATGTTAGCTTTGCACATTCTCTGTTAAGAAATAAAGAGCTGGTTTTCTTTCACACTTAGTCTGAATTTTAGGATTGAATGTTATCCAACTCTGAGGAAGTTGGTAGCTGTTCAGGTTAATTTTTAAGGGTGACCCACCAAATATAAAAGAAACTCAGTTAAATCAAATTCTGTCTTTGTTTATACACAACCACAAGCAAGAAAAGAATTTTCCCTATCCATTACATTTCCCTTTATAGATGAACCTTACATGTGTAAATATTGTCCTTCATTGCTAGGGAAGCATATGTCTCCAATGCTGAAACAGGACAGAAGCTTACTGCTGATTCATTGGTTTTCTCATATCAATTATAAAGGGGGAAGGGGGCTGTTGTGTGGCTATATAACTTAACAAGCATGACAGGACTGCTGAAGAGAAACACTGCCTTGGACGAGACATAAGCCGCTGCAGCTGCAGAGACCAGGAGGTCTGTGGAGTGTCAGTGAATCAGCAGCTGCAGAAACAGCTTTTGGACAGATACAGCCCTTCAGATATTACAAGTAATCTATTATATACCTCTAAACCACTAAGATCAAAATAGCTTATTGCATAATCAATACAGCCTCACCTTTTCAAACTGTCCACCAAAATTACTGTTGTTTTCTGACCTGCAAAACTCATTCTCTCTGACATAGTGCTCCTTTACTCCACTGACACAGTTTGCCAGATTTGCTCTAAGCCTGACTAATATGCTTAGTAGGATCATTTAAAAACTCTCTGCAACATAAAGGTAGGCTGAGATATCAGTTATTTCGTAGCATCTGCCCAATAACTACAAGAAAAAGTATTTCTTTGAAGGCACAAAGTACCTTATGTTGCTCAACTTGGGCTTTAACCGCTTCACTATCTGTTGGAGCAGCTTCCCAGTCTGATGCAGTTTTGTCCATTTTTTGCAACCAATGCATCATTGAGGCTGATTCTTCCTGAATATTTTGCATTTTTGAAAGCATACTTTCTAGTTCTGAAATCTTTTCATTCAATAGAACTCCCAAATCTTCATAGCTGTGATTTACATTAGATATAGCTTGTTGAACAGTTGTCAGCTCTGTAAAGAGAGGTGCATGAAAAATGTTTTAGAAGTTACAAGCCCTTGAAACAATATTGCATGGACTAACAGTCCCCCAAAGAAAGAAGTTGCTGAATATGTTAGCATTATTTCCAATCCACTCTGAATGTGGCAACACTACATCTGAATGAGCTAACACAAGTTCCTTTTTGCAATAGCTTCTTGTTTCACAGAATCATTAAATCAATACATACAAGTACACAAATATGTTTCAGTCTTTCTACCCATTGTTATTTTAGTATTTTAAGTAACAATTCCATGAAAAAAGCTGAATATATTGGGCTACTGTAGTAGTTCAGCTACTATAAAGTCCTTATGTAAGTTGCTGTGTTTCTATAAAAGAGTTGGTCACAGTGATACAAATGTATATAAAATGGATGTCTTTGTATACATATATTTGTGTACATATGTGTTGTGAATGGTGATGGGTGTTAAAGTTTCAAACCCTATAGACAGGTATTTCTCAAAAGTCATGTCTTATATTAAAATAGCTATCTCTGTATCCATTTATAAAAGTATTGATATATATTGATTTATATAGCCGAATCAATATATATAATTATATATATTGATTCAGAAAACAAGGCCAGATTTGGTTGGTTTTCAAAGAACATAATTAGATAGTCATTGTTATAATTACTTATAATATCATGCCCTGGTCAATGTAGTTGTCTTATGTGATGGTGATGTGAAACTGCAGTCTAACAATGACTGCTACAAGCAGATTTATGTACAACATTTTAAAAATACTTCCATATTTAACAGCAATTGGCAAGCAACATTTCTTTATCACATGCTGAAAATTTTACTGACCTTTGTTTTTCAAGAAATCCTGAGTTCCTGGAGCTCCTCCTTCACCATTCAATATTGTGCCACCTGTGGACCAAAGAAGATGAAGCCTCTTGCTTATCTGGGCCTTTTCCCACCAAAAGCCCAGCACAGCATTTCTTCTTCAAAACAGCATAATCTGCAGCTGTCATTACATCAAGAACATCAAGAATGAAGTTCCAGCCAGCCAGTGATGTCAGTGGTGTCACATATGCAGAGCATGTGCACAGTGGGTGGGTGTGTACATGGATGTACATAAAAGTGTGCACACACCTATGATGTATAAGCAGTCCTATTGCTCACAATTCTGTACTAAATAACTGACCAGGGCCAAAGGTTTATGCCCTAGCTGTGATGCCTATTCACATGCACATTACTAATATCACTTCCTTCCTCTCCCCCAAAGGACCCTGTTCCCTACAGAGAACACAGTTTTTTTACCCAGCCATGTCTGGGTATGGCCTGGGAGAGGACTAGCTGGCAAATGCTGAGACTGAGGAGAGCACTAAACATTAAACAGCAAAGAGGCCCAGAGTGGTCAATGTGGACACCACAACCAAAGGCACTGCTTACTTAGGGCTTCTTTGCCCACCAGGGAAGTGGTTGAAGTACCATTCCTGGAGGTATTAAAAAACATGTATATGTGTGGCCTGGGGACATGGTTTAGTGCTGGACTTGGCAGTGCTGGGTTAATGTTTGGATCTTAAGGGTCTTTTCCAACTTAAAATGGTTCTATGGTTTAGCAGCATTGTAACTCTGCACAGAAAGCTCTTACTAGCTGGATGAATCCCTCCCTATCTTGTCATAAGCAAGACTCAAGCATGTGCTCCATAATAGGAATTGCAATGTGGCACTCCTACTGTTACACTTGAAGTCCTTACTGTCACTCAGAGGAAGCCACTCACCAAGGCAGCCCTAATAATTAAACATAATATTCAGAGCCTCTGAAACCAGAGCTAATGGGCTCTGTAAAATGCAGTCAGACCAAAGAGCAGGGCCACATGATCACACTGCAGAGAGCTGCAAGGAGAAACACTTTCTGCTTTCCTGCACATATGTATTCCCAGATGAGCAATTAACAGAGGAAGATTAACTGTTGCCTTGGAAAAGGCTATGCATCCATCCCCCAGTACCAGCTGGACAGTGAGGACCACATTAGTGGCAGCTGGAGGATGGCAAGAGAAAACAAACCAGATAAGAGAAGTCACAGGCTCCAGCCAGAGTCTTGTATATCTTCACACTCTATTAGCTGGACTCAGGTATTTATAACTGTGATAAAGTCATACACAGCACAGCTCATATCTAGGAGGGCAATTGTCGTAGTCTGGAGGATAACAGCTGATCTTATGTGATAGCCATTTAACTATTTTTCTATCTGGATGCATAGGAGTAGAAAAAGAGGCAGAGGAATCAGCCCAAATATATCATAGAATATTCCAAAATGTTCTTTGAAAGATTTTTATTTAAATTTCAAACAAAAACAAAACCAGAGGCAGCTATTACAAAGAGATAAAACAAAGAAAGTGTTTTACTTTTGCCCAATAGCTATCCTCTGGCAGTCCCCAACCTCCCAGTCCTTTGCAGATGATCAGTGAAGGCCAACATATTTGAATTTATTTCCAGACCTAGTCAGTTCAAGAATTGACCGAAAATGTGCTTATGGTCATTAAAATACCTAACATCCTTGAACTATGTCTGGAATAACACTTGGCAGAATTACTGGTTTCTGTACAACAAATTAACATTTAACACTAGAGTAAAAAAAAATCATGGAAATAGGCTTGCTATCTTTAAATTATGATTACCAGTAAAATAGAATTTAGCTGAAGGTCCAGACATAAAACATTCTGGCCCAGGAAAATCATGCTGGAATATGAAGTTGACTCCCTTCTGTGCTGTTGTTTCAACTAAAACACTGACTAATATTAATTACAATATCATACTGGGATGAGTAAGTTTACCTAGGCTCACTTTTTAGACACACCATTTCCTCACTAACCTTTTAACAAAAACTCCCTGACTCCGCAAACCTTTCTGTGTTTGCTTGGTGTCACAGAATAGCCTTTTGGCCATTAGATATGTAGCTCTTGGAAGGTACATCAGTATTTGCAAAACAGGGTTTGCATTTCTCCTGTTTGCAGACTTGAAGGATATGTGAAGCTCTGAACACTGATCAGAATAAGTCAATTTCTCATTTTTAGAAGCTTTCTGGTGAAGTGAAGGCAACTGTTATACTGCTATTCGCTATCTGGAAATTACACAACAGCTCTAGGACATGTTAATCATTTACATCGGTGCACTTCTACATTATTTTGCCAGACTAAAACAATGAGAATGTGTGCTAAATTACTACAACAGTTAGACAGTTTAAATGAGAATCGCAGCAAACAATGGTCAGAAGAGACATGGCTAAAGGTTTTCTCACAAGCCATAATATTCAGAATGCTAATCCAAGGGTGAAATCTTTTTAATTTTTGTCTTCACAGTTTTAGAAATTCTTGAAATGTTACGCTTACCTAACAATTATACAAAAGCATACCTGATTTGGCAACTGCTCTCAATTTTGCAGGAGAAGTCACAGCAGTGATCAGGTTGCACAGCAAAGTTCCTCTGCTATTCATTTTCTGCAGTTCAGGTGCCTTTAATGTCCATTCATCTTTTAAATTCTGGTTGAGAAACATAGTCATTTGTTCATTACAAAACTCACTTCAGACTTAGCAGACATAGTGTGCAGAAAGGAATAACTTTGCTACTTAGGAGTCTGCTGCAAAACATGCAAAGCAAATGGGAATGTAAGTGCAGACTTCAAGACCCCTAGTCCCAATTACTGTGACTGTTTACACCTCAAGTCTGTATTTCAACGTTAGTAACAGATGCCTTATTTCCTTTAGCCAGATTTCACTTATCCTACAATGGCTTACCAGTGTATCTTCCAAAGGTTTCTTTAACTCCTCTGTATTCAGAGAGGGCTGTGCTGCTGGAATTCGTTCTGTCGTCTCTTTTATCCATTTCTTTAATGATTCCACAAGGAGCTCAAAAGTATCCATTTGTTTCTGACAAGATGATACATCCTCTTCTCTAGACAATTAAAGACAAAGAAATGACAGTATTCCTTCTAATAATTGAACTAACAAATATTATCAATCTGATTTTACTATTCCTAAATTCAAAGTGTCACAAAAGCTAATTTTATGGATACAAGCAGAATGTGCAAAAGCTAGTCTTACTGTAAAGGTAAGTTCCTATACTTTCTCATATACTTTCTCCAGTTTTCCTTTACAGCCTGATGCCAAATGGTACGGTAATGCAATATGCATAAGCAGCAATTTATATTCTATTAGAGAAGGGGAGAAGTAGGGTTTTCTTAAAATTGCCAAGAATCAAGTGAATATCAAAAATGTGAAGAATTACTTGTCTTTATGGCCCATTTTAGAGCTCTTGAGCCAGACAGACTAACTACAGAGGCATTTTTAAATACAATCTTTTTCTTTCAATAAAAAACCCCTCACTTACTCCGGTTAGCTGCAATATCTTGAGATTGCATGCAAAAGGATAGCAGTAATCACAACAGTCACACTGTGTTATTAGCCAAAGTGGAAACACTTTTTTTATTTTACTTACTTTTCCTTTATTGTCTCCTCTACCTCTTTGAATTTCTTTGACAAAGCATTTACTTTTTCTAATACCAGTGCTTTATCTCCAGGAAGAGCATGGAATGAAAGTTCTTCAAGGAGCTGCTTCAAAACTTCCAGATCCTTCTTGTGTTGTGCCAATTCTACACTAGCTTCCTGCAAAATAGGATTGCATTCTTCACATCGGACTTTACAATAACTTGTTCAAAATTAAAGTCTTGACTTTAGCTAACCAACCAAAGCTGGGGAAAAACATGCCTTGTTTCTTATTCAATCACTTAGATGAGTTAGTCTAAGAATGCACAACACACAGAAATTGAATGCTACAGTTACCTGCATGTATTGAGACACTTCACTAACATCCTTTCTTGGTGCCTCTGTCTCACTGAGCGCCTGGTTTTTCTCATCTAGAAATGATTGAAGTTTTTCTGACAGACCTTCAAATAACTCCACCTTAGTCTTTAATTCCTCCATTTTCATAAGCTTCTCTCTATGCTTGTTACTTGCTTCAGAAAACCGTCCTGCAAGTTCACTCATTTTAGCTTGCAGTGTGGATGCAGTGGATGGATCTGCTGTTTCCATGAACTTCTTCACTTTTTCATTCATGGTGTTTATACTGCTTTGGCGACCTGCAATGTCTTGTTCTAGCATCTGAAAAACACAAGAATTTGCACCTAAATTTTAAGAAGTGAAATTCATCTACCATATAAAGCAACAAATCAGTACAGCTAGACTATCAGTATAATGTATTTCAGCTAGAAAAATCCTCATGTGCAGTTTCACTACACACAACAGTCCTCTTTAGTAAGTATTTTGAATCCATTAAAAGTGCCAGCCTAAGATTTTAATTCTTTCTCAAAATCTGCATTATCAAACAAATGTTTATTTTTTCAAAGAATGCTACTTACAATGCTTTTGCTAATAATATCCTGAATAGCAGCAGAATTCAAAGGCACTTGATCTTGTTCTTTAAGGCTCTTTTCAACTCCTTCCATCCAATCCAGCATTTCATCCAAACCATCCTGGACACTTAGGGATCGTGTCAGAGTTACTTGAAGCTTCTCATTCCTTTCATTCACTGATTTGGATAAATTGTCATATCTTTCCACAATATCATCTGACAGAGAGAAAATATATTTTAATTTTTTCCTCTAGCCAAGCTAAGCTTTTAACTCATTTTACCAGTTCTCACCAGTTGAGTCAAAAATTGCTACGTTAGAACAAAGAAAAATATGTCAGCTTTAGTCAGTGAAAACATGGAAGCAAAGATCAAACAGAGCCAAGAAACACACTGGACAAGGAACATGAGATAGTAGCATAGAGCTGTAGTGCCCAGTTTTAAAAACTGGTTTCCATGTAGCTCTAGCTTAAGGCAGCTGTTGACTGTTCCCAAGAAATAAAATAGCACAGTGTTAAGACAGCTCTTCCACAATTATGTCTCATGTTACTGTGAGACCTGAGAGGTTCTTCCAGATGGTTCTTCATTAGACAACCAACACTTTCAAAGTAACTCTCTGAAAGTTACCTCCTATAGAGTTTCATCACCAACTCCAAAGAGTCAAGCCACAGTTGTTTTATTTTGTTGTTCTGCAAGTTACTTATGGTATTCCATGAAGAGACAGTTGTGTGATACACAGAAAGTGTCTTCAAACTTCAGGCAGTAGTGAATGTCATGCTGTGCTACTTCTTACAACTGACAGGAAAGAGTATTAAGTGTAAGTGGTAAGGTTTTGGTGGTGGTAAGGTTTTGTTTGGGACCTGTGTTTTTGGCTCATGTGAAAGGTCAAGGGCTGCCCTGAGGAAGACACAGATAGTTCCAGCCAACTCCAGCTGACCCATCACAAGGCACAGCTGAGCTCCTCAGCCAAACTGGTGATATTGCTGGGAAAATGTATTTAAGAAAAGGGAAAACACTACATGGGACTGGGAAATGAGGGAAAAGAAAGTATGAAAAGCAGCCCTGTAGAGACATCAAGGTCAGGGAAGAAAGATGAGGAGAGAGATGCTCCAGGTGCTGGGGCAGAGATTCCCCTGAAGCCTGTGGAGGATGGAGGAGCAGATAACCACACTGCAGCACATAGAGGACCCCACGCTGGAGATTTCCTGAAGGAAATGCAGCCTATATTCACACTGGAACAACATTATTCCAAAGGATTTCAGCCTGTGGAGAGGTCCCTCACCAGAGCAGGGGAAACATGAGGAGGAAGCCGCAGCAGAGAACAGCTATTATGGACTGATCACAATCATCCATTTCCCATCCACACTGCACTGTTTGGCAGGGAGGAAGTGGGAGTAGTTGGGAAGGAAGGGGTAAACCTGGAAAAAAGAGTGGGGTGGAGGATATTGTTGCTATAATTTGTCTTTGTTTCTCATTTCCAAAACCTGTTTGATTTGGCCATAAATCAAAGTTAATTTTTGCCAAGTCTATTTTGCCCATGACAGTAAACGGAAAGTGATCTCCCTGTCTTTATCTCACCCATGGGCTTTTCCTTCTTAATTTCTACCCCCATGCACTTGGGTAAGGACAGTGAGAGAGCAGGTGGGTGAGTATCTGGCAGCCAGCCAAAGTCAATCCTCCCACAGACAGTTTCTTAAAGTCAGAAGGAACTAATTCCTAAACTAAGCAGACTTCAAATAACTGCTTTTAAACAGGTTCCTTGAAGTCATGTTTCTCTGGAGAATTTGAGATCCTCAGCAAATCACTACCTCTGCTCAGCAATCCCTATTTCTGTCAAAAAAAAATGAAATGACAGTGAAAACCATATGGATCAGTATAGGAGACCAACAATAAAGTTACTGTGCTGTAATGACTTATGTCTCAACAAAACATGGACTTGAACAGTGACACAAGAATGTGGAAGCTCTGTATTTTGTCTCTTCCAGAACCTGCATGCAGACATAAGTGATAAAAAAAGGTATTAAGAAAAGCAAATATTTTACCCAGTGTTTTCTGAATCTCATCTTTGTCTGGTGTCAACTCTCCCCTTGTGTCCAATAACACTTCAGCAGCTTTTTTCAGTTTTTCTACAGCAATTTGGTGGTTAGACACTTGTCCCTGAAGAACCTGTAAAATTCCACTATTATCAGTTATGCTTTTCAATGCAGTTGATATTTACATATGCAAGGCTTGAGATATATCACAGAACCTAAACTTAGTGCTGGGAATAAACTAACTCAATTTGTGACCTCTCCTTAAGAAAAATCCTGACCAGTGGTTATGGCTGCTGTTAACCTTCTGGCCCTTGTTTTAGTTCATTCACCATCTTTTTTACCTTATATTTTAGAATACTTGTCTGACCCAACTTATTTTTTGCACGTAACTTCGAATGTGTCCTTTGATTAATTGTTTCTAAAGACCCCTTGTACAGACTAAATTATAAGCACATTTTTTAGCTCAGAATCTAAGAACAATTTAGAGGGAAAAGTGTGCAATCAAAAGCAGTAGTTACACATTCACCACCAGTGGTGTTGACGTAGGATCAGGCTGATACTGTAGCGTAAACAGGAATTGCTTGAAACAAGATGATCACCTTCAAGGTCAGGACCCCCTGAAGCAGTGCCACTGAATTTTGCCTAGGTTTGTCAATGTAACCAAGGAGCACATAGAGACTAGACATGATTTGCTCCAGAGTCAACAAAGGCAGTCAGGCTGAATCAACTTCTAGTGGCTTTGTTACTCTAGTGTATAAAACTACTTTAGGGTAAATAATCCCTAAATTATTTCAGACCTTTCTGCTGGCGTTTGTTTTGATTCACTTGAACTTTATACAAGTCCAAAATGAAGGGAATTCTCATTTCTTTTCTGATATTCACTGATACTCAATGAATATATGAATCAAAAAGTAATCTTATGTGCCCTGCCAGCACAAAGAAGTCATGTCAGTGCATTCAGCACTGGTACCCAGAGCATAATAGTGTGCTAGAGCACAGTACATAATCCTGCTGACCCATTTGAAACAACAAGTCTCAGAGAGACCTGAAGAGGCTTAGGCTAGTGCTTGTGCAGAAAGAAAAAGAAAAAAAGAAAAAAAAAAAAAAAAGAAAGAAAAAAAAAGATGTACCAGAAGACCTTGTATATTAACAGAAGGCAAGAAAGCTGATGCCAGAGGCAGTGAAGAATATTCTGAAGAACAGTTAATCCCCATAAAAAGATTAGACCTCACCATGCTGCCAAGGTCTGTGTCTAGCTGGATTATCAGCTGCATGTGTTGGCTACAAGGGACAGCTTTAACTTGCAACACCTCTCTTCCTCAAAATACTCTTTGTTTTGCTTTCATTAATTGGCTTTCTTTCTTCAGCCTCCTGTTTCTTCTCTTCCTTTGAATATTTTGACATGTTGTACCCTCTCCCTTCTTCCCAACTCATATTCATTGAGTGCTCTTTTGTCTGGCAAGTAATCCATGTAGACATTTAATAAAAAGAACCCTAGAACTCACTCCTTTTGTATTACTTCCATGAAAATTTGCATTATAGAGAATATAATTCATTTTGGCATAAAGAACAAAAAGTTTAAATGAAGCTTCAAACTGTAATTGGCTTTATTCCTCCTCTTTCAGTGCTTAGAAACACAAATGTATCTAAAACATTCAATTGTTAGGAGTTCACAATTTACACTTTTAACTTTGTTGTCTTAAACGTGGCTGTAATTTGTCTCCTTTTGCTGTCATGCACCAAAGTGTTGAGCAATTCCAGAGGCCAATTTGAAAGATACCATGGGTAAAGGTAACTATTTCTCAGGCTGATGAAAGGGAAATGGTTAAAGCATGTACTTTCCAAAAGCCATTGTCTATCATTTTTCAATAGTAAATATATCTGACCTGCACTGATTCTTCACCAAGCACAGACAAAACAGTGAAAAAGTGCCCAACCAATAGTCTTTCTCTCTGAAAAACAAATAATCTTCAATTTTATTTATAGTATAGGTGATTGAATGTGTTTATGAAAATATAATAGTCAGTTCAAAGATGATAGACTGTATGAAACTTTATGTAAAAGTCATCTTATACTTGGGGTCCTAAAGCTTTCTCCAAACCTACACTTTATACGGTAGCCAGAGTTTTATCTTCACAAGTCCTATCACTAAGTTGTCCTGTCTATACTAGGATATACATAAAGTCATGAGTTACATCCTCAGTGGGGAAAAATAAAAAATACTGGTTTTCTGTGCAGCTCAAATTATGTTAAATTTACTCTCTGCAGGGTATATAGCACTGGGTGCAACTGAAACAGGCAAACAGATCACTCACATCACACTGCTCACCTGGTATGAACCCTTTCATAATGAAGTAACACACAAATGTGAACAGAAAAAAAAAAACAAGAGTCACAGACAACAATCAAATGGTATTCTCTATCAGGAACCCTACCCAAGCCTTCCTCTGATAGCAACCCATAATCACTAAATCCTTTTTTGTTCAAAAACCTTCCAGACTTCACCCCATCATTTGCTAAGTGATACAAAACACATCTTGGTTTCACCAGTGCTAATGGCATCTTGGTACCCCATTTTTTTTCACCCAGTGCTTTTCAGATATCACTCTGGACAGCCAAATTTCAGAACCATAGAAGTTCTATGCCCACATGCAAGGCAAGAATTTGGCCTGCAGCCACTTGGATTATATTAGATCATCCTGTTTTTCAGACAAAAAGCAGTTCTTTTTAGGACAAAAGTACTTCTGCATTTTAAAGCTTTTCACCTTGGTTTCTTCAAGTTGTCTTTGGAGATTTTTGGGATCCACTGCAATTGGCTCTGATAGTTGTTTGCTCACAGCTATTTCAGAGGCTTGGAGACCTGACAAAAGTCCAGATGAGGCATCTTCATAATGCTGGTATTTATCCACCAGGTCTTTAAGGTTATTTCCAAGAATGCTACACTAAAGGAGTAGAAAAGAAACATGCAAATACACAGGCATTAAACTGTGTGCTGCATTTCATACCAATCTCTAAGTCATACATTCTTTCCTGTGATATTGCATCATTTTTTTCTGCCATCATTTCACTGTCTAACTGATTTATGAACTAAAACATGAGAGCTGGACAGGCCAGGCAGGTTTTACCAGTTTGTGCTCCTAAAGGGTGATTTAGGATCAAATCACTGATGTAGGTGGAAAACTGGAATCTAACTTGCAGTATTAGAATAGGAAAAGATTCAGGAATAATTTTTGATTCACCAATATAAAGATTCTTTATCAGAACTCTGCCACCAAAAATGTATAAAGCTAGTGGAAAGTAGAAATATAGAAAGGCAGTGGAAGCTAGAAATTAAAACAAAAAAATAAGGAGAGATGTGTATTTTCATTAAAATAAAGACAGTGGAGTACTGTTTTCATAACTACCTTACCTGCATAATGAATCCAAAGTGATATGGCTCTGTATTGTATATATGTTTTGTTTTCTTCATTTAAAAATGTCATCTGAACAAGATGCTATGAGTCCTATATGATAGCGTGCCCCAAAATGTTTACAGCAAATTGTCACATTAAAAAGTCAGTGAAACTCTTTCAGACTTTCTGGAGATGGTTTCACAAGCAAAATCTGATTGTATCAAGTCATAATATTTATAAATAGTTACATTAAATATTTATATTCTTGACCTTCCAGTCACTGCATTTTGATATTTACATATGGTACTTGGTCTCCATCTGGTGGGCAGACATAGAACATGCTTATTTATAGAACCAGTTAACCAAGAACTGACTTTGAGATTCCTTCAACATATAAGCCTACAAAATCATGTCTCACACATGCAAATACATATATATAAAAGTAAAAGCAATCTAAGTATTTATTAAAAGCAAGAAGCTTTTACAAAAGGCAAAAAAAGGTTACTACAAATTCATTTACAACTTGGAAAATCTCACTAATTGTGGATGATCTCACTTTTTACAATTCTGTCCTTCAAGTCTCAAAGAGTAGTCTGCTTTGTTCTGCCTATTTACTGTAAAATACTTAAAGCATGTATATTATAACTCTGCTAAATGTATATATGGAAAGGATAGAATTTCACAAATTCTTTCTTGATTTTAAAAATCAAGCTGCTGGAGTGAGATTTTTATGTGCATAAAAATAAGCTCTATGAAAATTTTATTATGAAATCTTTACATTCACACTCAAACTAATTCAATAAGCTAACTGGAGGAAATCTAACCTGTTAATACAAGCTTTTAGCCTCCCTGTTCATACCAGTTAAGAGGGGAAAGGAACATGTGCTTCCATAAATGAAGAGCTACCTTGACAAACCGAGAAGACAAGTTTCCCACTGTTTTCTTAATCAAACAATCAAATATATGTCTTTATAGAATTTACATTTCTGAGCACAAAAACCTTAAATAAATAAAAATTTCAAGACAAAGATGGCCACTCTTGCAGACCAATGCTGTACCAGTGGACACTGAAGGTCTACTAAGGCATTTGAACCTATGATCTTAGAAAATAATGAAATGGCACAGTCAAAAGCTACTGACTGCAACTCTCTCTTCAATGGTTCAATTATTAATTATCTCAGAAGTTTACAGTTCTGTAATATTATAATATATGGACCAATACTGTTGGTTTTTTGAAAACAACTGGAAATTTGGCACGTGACACCAGTTGGTGATGTTTGTCTGGTTCTACCAGACAGATTCCATACATGAACCTGGCACAGATTATCTTCCATACATGAACCTGGCACAGCTAGATTATCTTCCCTCTCTAAGATACATGGAGGATTTTGCACTGCTAATTACTCAGTAGTTAGAGACTAATCTGAGATTGTTAAGGATAAAATGTTTCCTTGGCAGTGCAGTGGAAAACAATTGCTGTCCTCAAATCACTATGTTCTTTCATAACTAGTGCTGACAACAAAGGTCACATTGGGACAAATAATTTCAGGATACAGATTAAAATTAAAATTTTACCTATTCTTTTTGGCATAGTATCTCTCTTTGTACACTCATTTAATTAGTAGGGAGCCAAGTAAATAAGCAGTTGTGGGAAATATTGCAAGTAACATAAAGGAACATTATACATCTAAAAGTATTACAATTTCTTTCCACCCCAAAACATTATTACAGGCATTCTGAGCTGCCACAATCTCAACAATGAAGAATTCTGGTCCCATTTTTTCCTTGTAACGCAAAGTAGAAAGTATCATCCATTTAGACCTTTAATACTCTGACATTTGACTAGAGTAGATCTTCTAGAAAAGCATCTTGTTCTGCTAACTTCAAGAAACAAAGAATTTACAACTTCCCAGAGTGTTTGTTTCATCAGCTAGCTCCTTGTCACACAAATTGCTAAATCAATTACAGTGGTCATTCCTATTCAGTATAAATAAAACTTACCTTAGTATAGAGAGATTTGAAGCGATCTGAAGCTCTATCCAGTTTATTTTGCACTTCAGCATATGTAGCCGAGGTATCAATACCATCTTTGTCAACCTTCACACCATCTCTTTTGCTACATGACCTTGCAGCATCCAAAACCCTTTGTCCAGAAATAGTAATATATCGTAAATCACCTTTGTGAGATATAACATCTTCTGAAAAACTCTTCTGCCTTTTCAGTTTGACCATAATACCACTGAAGTCAGAAGCCCCTGCCTCCAAATTGCCAAGTTCTTGTTCTGCCTGCTGCAGCCAGGTTTCAAATTCACTATAGTCTGCATCAAATTTCTCCAATTCTTCTCTTAGAGAATGAGTCAATTTCATTTTTCGTTCTGATTCAGCCAAAGCAGTCTCATACTGAGCCTTCAGCTCTTTCATGTTCCTTTGCATCTTTTCTTTTTCTTCAGGGGTAAGGTAGTGCCCTTGTTTCTCAAGCAGTGCCTGAGCAGACTGAGTTGCTACTATGATAGCCTGCTGCTGTGAAATAATTTTGTCATGTTGAGCCTACAAAAAAAAGCAGAAATTACAACTAGCACCTTCTCACATGGTTCCTTAGAAAAGGACATGTAAAACAAAGACCATCAAAATGATAAAAGGCTTCTCTAATTTTTATATTATTTATTTTAAAACCCCACGTGATTTCGGTAATTTAAGTGAGTGTGATTCTTGGTCGTCATACTTCTGTGCATTTAAAAAATTCTACAAAACATTCAATGGAAATTTTTGCCAAATATACAGGCCTTGACCATATGAAAATGTTCAAATATTATTGCAACTCAGCAATATCTGGACGTATATATCACACAAACATTTTCCCCTGTACTTCCAAAAGACAACTCTGTAGAGCAAAACTAGACATTATCAATCTCTTTAACTTTTTTCCCTAATAAAATTAATTTTCTTATTACTTATATTGTAGCTACCATTACAAAGAAGAAGACCAAAAGGAATGAAAGAATAAAATATAATACAGACTACACTCAGCGTAATTACACTCTTCTTGCACTAAGTGAACAAACATTATTACTTGGGTTTTTAAATTTCATTTTTCAAAATCAAGAGCCGTGATTCTTATCAAATATAGTAAGTTATAAAACAGGTCCAGCTGACACTAAAAATCAAGACACAATCAATGCATTAAAATTTTTCAATCCCATAAAAAATACTTAAATCCAGGAATTAGTACTGTATTCCAAATGAAAAACATATTTCAAATATAGTCTTTAAAAAAATTCTTCATTCTTGAAGGTCTTCTACTCCCATGAAAAATAGCTATGTAAAATAAATGGTATGTTTTTCTTCCAAGAGTACAGTGGGCAATTATCCTGTAGGCACTAGGTGCAGAAATGAACTGTCAAAAAAGTGGCAGTAAACATTTCATGTACAAAAACCCAATTATCTTATTTTCTTTGGTTGCTTTGGGGGTTCTGGTTTTTGGGGGTTTTTTAGATAAAAAAGGAAATCCAAAATAAAATCAGCTACAAGCATAATAATTTTCTTTAAGGCGTCCCTCAACTCACACCTAAAAGTTGTTGGTTTCTCAACTGTAAGACAGCAAACACCATAAAACTGACCTCTTATTGTTTTAAATGCTTCCAATTATCTTACCTGCAAACTCTATTTTTAAAATGCTGAACTGTAATTTTATGTAACTCACCCTTCTGACGCCTTCAAACATTACTTTGCCCATGTGTTAAAGTTGTAGTGAATCAAGACTGTAATTTCAGTAAACTATTACTTGCAGCAATTTGCAATCAGTATTCACAGGGGATTAGAGGGGGATGAATAATTTGGGTATCAAAAAGATTTTGGAAAAGGTTGCATAAAGGGTATGAATTTATGTTGCTACATTTTGCATTTTATTTGCCTGCATCAATTTCTCACTACAAAAAATAATAATAGACTCACCACAAAGATTCTTTCTTTACATTTACCTTGTAGAATGTGTCCTTTCTCTTATTTTGCAGGAAACAACTATAGTAACAGCAAAAAAGTGACAAATGTGCAATGGATTCTAACTACTGAAATTCCTACCACTGTGTATCACTATCTTCCTAGTGCCTGCTCCAAAGCCTATGACAGAAAGGATGAGATTAAGTTCACTTATGTTGTGTAAGGAGTGATACACTTAGCACCCAAATGTTGAATAAATCAGGTAACAATAAATACCTTGACTTTCTGATACTGCTGGTTCAAATTATCATCTGTGCTTTTTGCTAGTCCATCCACCTGAGTTTCAATGTCTTCCTGCATTTCCAGCAGATTACCATTGACATCATCCTCTTCTCCTTCCAAAACTTTCACATCTCCTTCTTCAAAGTGTGTTCCATTCTGTTCTATCACTTGCTTAAATTTCCGGCCATGCTCTGCTTCTTTATCCACATTTGATAACCAATCCAAAAGATTTTCTATTGTATTTTTACTTTCTTCCAGCTGTTCTATGGCTGCAACCTACATTGAAATTTCAATTTCGATTTAGAAATAATCTTTAAGGATTACAAAACATCAAAAAAATATACAAATTACCCATTTAAAATACATTAACATCAAAGAAAGTTTTTGATAAATATAGAGGTTGCTGTTTATTTATTTTGTAAGAGAATAAACCAACACTTTATTAGTTACCCAAATGAAATATGATTTTAATGTCTCCACAGTTTATCAATATGTATTGAGTTGACTTGGACAGGTTTTGGAATCAGGGGGGCTGCAGGGGTGGCTTCTCTGAGAAGCTGCCAGAAGCTTTCTCCATGTCTGACAGGCCCAGTGTCAACCAGCTCCAACACGGACCCACCACTTGCTAAGGCCAAGCCCATCAGCAATGGTGGTAGCAACTCTAGGATAACACAGTCAAAATGTCAAAAAAAAAAGCATTAAAAACAGCAGCCTAAAGAGAGGGGTGAGAGTATGTGAGAGGAACAACTCTGCAGACACCAAGGTCATACAGAAGGAGGGTGAGGAGGTGCTCCAGGTGCCAGAGCTGAGATTCCCCTGCAGCCCATGGTGAGGCAGCTGTGCCCCTGCAGCTCATGGGGACCATGGGGATGCAGAGATCCACCTGCAGCCCAGGGAGGACTCCACTCCAGAGCACGTGGATGACCAAAGGAGGCTGTGACCCTGTGGGAAGCCCACACTCAAGCACACTCCTAGCACGGCTTGTGACCCCACAGGGTCATTCCACATACTGGAATAGTGTGCCTGAAGGACTGCACCCCTTGGAAGGGACCATACTGGAGCCCATGGGAAGAACTCACATTGGAGAAGTTCATGGAGGAGTGTCTCCTATGTGAGGGACCCCACAGTGGCACAGGGGAAGAGCGTGAGGAGTCTGCTCCTTGAGGAGGATGGAGCAGCAGAGCCAACGTGTGATGAACTGACCACAAACCACACTCCCCATCCCCCTGCAGCTGTGATGGGATTGAGGGAGAGAACTCCAGAGCTGAGTTCAGGAACAAGGAAGGGGTGGAGGGAAGGTATCTTTAGGATTTCGTTTTTATTTCTTATAATCCTATTCTGATTTGATTGGCAATAAATTAATTTTCCCAAGTCAAGCCTATTCTGCCTGTGACAGCAACTGTGAGTTAATTCTCCCTGCCCTTATCTCAACTGATAAGCTTTTCATTAAATTTTCTCTCCTTTGTCCAGCTGAGGAAGGAAGTGATGGAATGGCTTTTTGCCATCCAGACAAGGTCAACACACCACACAAAAGTAACTTGCACGACTAATACCGTACGGCATGAGAAAGGTTTGAATAAAGGTATGAAATGGTTGCCTAAAAACCTTTTCTGTTTCCTGCTTAATTGCTGTTGTCATAGCTTTGTCCAGTTCTTTTTTGGACTCTTCTGCCTTCTGGCTAAGAAGCAAACACTTTGTCTTAGCTTCATTCAGTTTCTGTTCCAGAACAGTCTTGTCTTCTTGTGACAACTTTCCTCCATTCTCTTTCAAGAAGGTTTCAGTATTTTTCACAATCTCTGCCAGTGTCTGGGCACTTGTTCTCATGTCTTTTTGTATCTCCTTTTGAGAAAAAAGAAAGCAAATAGGAGTTAGTAAATTATTAATGAGATCTGTCCAATCAACTTAATTGGAACTATCTCTCTTCTGGGGTAAGCAAAACACGGGTCCTTTCTAACTGCACATAATACTTTACTAAATTGCAGACAATTATTAAAATCAAAGACATCAGCATCTGACAATGCTGTTGCAGCTCAAACTGTCTTTTCTGAGTTTTTTTTTAATTTGCAAATCTGTTTGCTTACAGTCTTATTCAGACTGAGGCCACTTTTTTCCCTTTGTTTAACAGTTCAAACATTGCATTTCCATGTATGCAGAAGAACATATAACTTATTTTTTTAGAAATCAACAGATCAAGTAGATCTGCTGCACTGCAGTTAATAAAGTGAATCTCCTGACAAATTCCAGTTTATTACTAGCCTAACAGAAAGCTGCTGAAAATCAGGCAACTGAATAGAAGTCAGAAAATTGTAGTCATCTTTCCCAGGTGAAAGTTTTCCCATATTTCTTCTTCATTTTGTTCAGGCCAGAAACGGCATAAAAGTGGAATTTTTTTCTTCTATTGTAATCAATCATAATATTTCAGTCTCTCAAGAATGTTTACATCCACTGAATTTCTTAGAGGTCAGATATCTAGTTTTAATTTACCCAAAGCAGTTTTCCCAGTCTGCCTCCCAATTATCTGAGAGGAGCTTTAATTGTAGCAATTACACTGTTGAATACATACACCCAGTTACTGAAACCATTACATTTTTCACCTTTTTATGCAGTGTTACAATTTTGGAGCTGCGAGACAGAACATTTGATTTTCATTCTAGACTACGGATTTTGCAGCAATTATAGAATACAGCTTGGCAGCTAAAACTGCAGCTCATTTTAACACTTCAGCAAGTACATTAGAAACATTTTCCTGGGGTCCCTGTATCAAGAAAAGATTCTCCTCTGAACAAGATCTCTGTGCTCCCTTTCAAGCAGTGCACTGAGGATGAAAGCTCTGACTTGATCTGTAAAGTTCCATTCCCTCCTAAGACACACTTTTTCAATGGCGATTCCAAGAAATCACAGAAAGTAACAACTAGTGTGCTAGGCACCGTAGCTGATGAAAAAAATATGAAGCACATGCTGTACCAATTTTTCACTTCCCATGAATACCCCATTTAGGCCATAAATCCTTAAGACAGGTAAGAGATATTAAAAGTTACCCCAAGGGTGTCTGTGTGACTGACTAACTATAAGTACAACTTTGACAAACTAGATGTATTACTTCAAAGGTAAGTAAAGCAAGGCAAGATGAATAAGGAAATTTCTCCTTTTACAGATTACTAAACCTGACTTGGAGCTCTACAGTATAGTACATTAGTACAAGGAGAAGGAGGAAGAAGAAGAGTACCAAGTCCTTTAGTCCTTTAACTATCATAAATTCAGTATCAGCCAGGACAAAGTAAAAGCCTATAGATGACTGAATACAGCTGAAAAGCAAGGAAAGCAAGCAAACTGAAAGGGGTTTGCTACATGAGGACACTAAAGAGATTGCAAGAAACACTAATAAGAACCAGAATTCAAACCAAAACAAGAGTGAGTCAATAGAAAGCCCCAGGCAAGAGAAAGCCTTGCAGCAAAGTTTTTCAAAATCATGTGAACAGGAATAAACACTTCCTGATACCAGTTGAAAAGCTGGTTAAATTATTTTAGCATAATAAACATTCATGATTTTATCACATTCAACAGGAACAATCTCGAGCTAATATATTAACAGAATTCACGCCTGCATCAAGAGTGCTTCTTGAAATGTGTAGTACATAGTCCCTATTCTATACTGTCTCCTTGTTTGGAAGTTTATCTCCCACTGGCACATATAGGAGTGAATTCAGAGGCAGCAGTTTAAACACATGCCACTAAGCCTTTAGTTTTGGTAGGTCAAACGAATCTGTTTTACTCTCCTCTCGCATGACAAGTCTTGTTACTCAACAAAAGAGTCTAGTCACTCTCCTCTGCACTCAGTCTTCTTTAACTTCTCTGACTAGAATTATGCATACCTCCTGCTTGGTCTGGTATTGTTCCAGCTCAGCCTTGCTGTCTCCAATAACAAGAGACTCTTGCTGTCCGATGAGTCGATTTTCAGTCTGTGTAAGCAAATCACAGATTTCCTGCAGTTTCTCTTTGCATTCCTGCTGCCGTTCAGCCACATCCTATATTAGAGCCAAGCACAATTGAACAATAAGACAAAAAGTCCTCACTTCAGGGAACCAACACTCTAATAGATACTAGAAATCTTTGAACATCAATATTGCGGAGCAGTAATTTTAAAAGTATGCTGTAAACATGATAGCAGTGGTACAAAGAGCAAGATGAACATACAGAAGTTACGGATAAACCTCAAATATGTTGTAAGTAAAAGAGACCATGGTTGATGGAATTGCCCAATAGAAGTCTGGCCATGCACATATGTGAAGGATGAAATCTCCAAACAGGAGTGAAAATCCAGTCTCTTAGCCACTTGAAACCTGTGATAAACACTGTTAATTCTGAAAAAAAGGACATCAAAACTGAGGTTAGTTGTGAATGTGAGTTAGCTCTTTTTGGTATGCATAATATGTTACCTGAATAGAAACTTTGGACTTTTTAAGTAGCAGAGAAAAACAAAACATGCAAGCTCATTATCGTTACGATGTCCTAGAAAACTTATCTGTGTGTTTACTATATGCAATTTAATGCTTCTTTCACAAAAAAAAGTGGAAAGAAATGTTTTTGGAATGGCAAAATAATACAAAGTCTTCAGAATGTTAAAGCACTTTTAATTACATGTAACCTGGGGGCTGAGGTGGTGATTCTGAGTCATAACAGAGCTGCTATGAGAGGAGGTGCTGTTATGCTGCATCATTTTATCAACACCTTTGACTGTAAAAAGGCTGCTTATGCTTGCCAGCTACGGCCGTGCCAGCTGAAGAAGTAACTGGCCCAACTTGACTCACAGTTTTCCCAGTGCCCACACCTAGAACTGCAATTATCTTGGGTGATTTCACCATTTGTCTCTTGTCTCTAACCCATCTTAGTGAAAACCATCCACGGTACGTGGATTTTAACAAATCAGGTCCTTTGACTAAAAATATCCAGAAAAAAAGATCACATAAGCAGACAACCTGGCAAATTAAAGGAAAAGAAAATCTTCAGCAAGACCAAAGTGTTATGCAATGGTGTGATAGAAAATTCAGTAATAAATATAACTCAGATCAATTACCGATAAAGCTGCTGAAGAAGCACTTGTGAGAAACCTCAAGTAAATTTATCTCACTGCTAGAAAGAGCAGACCTGTGTCTGTTCATAATTTAATGTGATGTTTCTGTGAGTATACCAAAAGACAAAAATGACAATTCACCAAACTTGATCAATACCATCTTTGTTGAACTATGAATGTATCTTAAGTAAAAAGGGAAAAGATAGAAATACACTCAATACTGCATGCTGGTATCAAAATTCCTCTTCCATAGACAGAAACATTCAGCACACATTTACACAGAAAGGCAAACCTTCTGATCACCCAGCTCTTTCACTGCCTGTAACTGAGTCTCTAAACTTTCCACTTGAGAAGTTATTGCTTCCTGTGCTTGCTGAAAAGATTTCTGGGTGGTATTTAAGAGCCTCAGCAGTTGTTTGCTCTGATTAGGAGAAAGATCTTCAGCATGTTCAGAAATGAAGAACTGAACATCAAATGCAGTGGACTCCAGTTGCATTTTTTTACAGCTGAGCTCTGCAGCACTGTTCTGTAAATGAAGTGAAGGGAATTATTAGCAACAAAGAAAAATTGAGTACAAATAAACAACAAGTATCCCTACCATCTCTTCTTAGCCCCTGTTCCAAAACGCTTTTGTAGACAGTTTAGCCACGGAAAATCAAAGCTCAGGATCATTCTGACATATTCAGGTGTGACATTAAAACTTGTGCATGGTTTGCCTCAGGACAGCTTCTGTACAATTAATAAAATATGTGATCTTGAACACCTTTATTTCTTTGCTCTCTCATGGATGTCTAAAAACTGACTGACCTTCAACTCCGAAAGATATATGCCAGGTTAGGTGTAAACTTTCTAGGTTCTAGGTCTGAAGATCCAGAAATGTTAAAATATTTACTTGAAATCATTCCTTTTCTTAACTCCGCAGCAAGAATGTCACCATTTCTAGGAATGTGGCAAATTCTGCCAGGAGTTACATACTGTGGAGTCCCTATGACTGTATCATGTCTCTGGAACTCTATTATAGCACATTAAAATAACTGAATAATTTTTATTATTCATACATACAGAAGTATATGAGCTTTACTAAAAATTTTATCTGCTTTGTTTTCCATTTCTCATTTTATGAAGTGTGTAATGAAGAGTCTTTTTATATTTTCCCATCTTGTGTTCTCACATATAATTGATTTGAAAGGCAATTAAACTTCAGTTAAAATTCTGAACCCAATGCGTAAAGATCCAATTTTAATCACCGAAATATTTGTATTATAAATTAGATTTATTGCAATAAATGTAAGTAGAACCAATAGCTTTCTCAGTAATCCTAACTCTATGAAACCTTTTTTGCAAGAGAAAAAGCAAATCAACATGATTTTAGTACTGGATTATAAAGTAGTTGTCTCCTTATGTAATTACTTCTAGTCATCTGTTTAACCAACAGAGCTTAATGAGCAGGAATAAAAAACCTAGCCAATAATTAATAATAAGGAGCAACATTTGGCAGAAGCATCAACACCTGCCATAAAGAACACTTACTTTAAAGAACTGTAAACTTTTCTTCATCTCTTCAGTATCATTAGTATTCATTGTGAAGTCACTCATGATTTTATTGTTCTTTGTGATCCAGTCTGAAAATCTCTGCAGTTGGGTTAAAAGCTCCTGGTGTAATCCTGCAAGTTTAGACTAGAGAGGGAAGTTGTGTATTTATTTATGCTCCTGGAGTCTAGTTACATTTTCTACCATATTCAATTGAATCATACACATATTATTATGCTACGATAAAACAAAATAAAGAAAATTCCTTTATTTTAGCCCAATTGCCTTGACGAAAATCAAGGTAAAAACATACCATTTCCAGGTCAACAGCACAGACTATTTGTTTTGCTCGTTTTGAAGATCTATCACAGACCACCAAAAATGCTTCCTGCAAACAGTCATAGCTTATCTTCAGCTCTTTAAGTTTCTCTTCTGGAATATCCTTGTTACAAGACTTTAAGAATTCTTCTGCCAACTTCATGTCCTTTTTTAGGATAATTGCAAAGGTAGCCAGTCCTGATTCAAATGACTACAAAGAAAACATATATAAAATGCATTAAATTACCAAGAAAGATGTTTAAATCTGAATTGCTTTAACTACATTTTAAATGTCTTTTTCTAAATCGAAGGGCTATTCCTAGCACCCATTACTGAAGTACCAGCATAAAGAACACTTTACTTACCTCTATCTGTTCCAGTTCAGCTTTTAGTGCTTCCAGGCTGTTACTAATAGGCTGCTGTTTATCTAGGTGGCTTTTCATATCTTGAAGCACTGCCAGATGTTCTTGCATTTTCTCTGTTAACTTTAAACATTGCTGTACTCCATCAAACTGAAAATGAGTTTTAAAAATAAGAAAATATTTTCCAAACTGACAGACTTGAAAATAAGCAATAAAAGTCCTTGGGTTTATTGTGATTTATTTTAAATTTATAATCTAATTTTTCAACCATTTTTCCAGTTCAATTATTCTCTCCAGCACTTGGAAAGATTCATGCAATTCCTTTAAAACAGGACATCGAGCACATGTCACTGTTATTACTTACCATGCTAGTGGAGGTGTCTCCCATGACTGCTTCTTTTGTTTTGAAAACAGGCTCAGTAAAGCCTTTGGACAGTCTGTCTGCCTTCCCATGCTCCTGATCGCTTTTCCAAGTAATGGTTGCATTATCTGCCAATGTTTTCTCTTCAGCAAATTCTGATCCAAGCTCTGATTGTTCTGTTGAGGAAAGAGAATAAAGCCCATCTCCTTTGCCTTTGCCCTCATATTCTGCGGTGGTACCAGCAACCTGTGATCTCATAAGCAAACCATTTATCATCTCCTCTAACTTGCTTGTACTTTTATCTCCAGGTGAGATTTGAAATATTTCCAGAAGTTCAGAGGTAGAAAGCTTGGGAACAGGAGTTTTCATGTCTGTTTCACTCTTCCTTTCATCTGGATCAGCTGTCTTTTGTTTGCAGGACTCCTGCTTCAGAATATCATGAAGAAGATCAGGACTTCTGCTATCAGGCCAAAGCAGTGAAGGGGCATCACTATCCTTGGGCTCTGTACACAGTGTGGCAACTACTAATGCAGTTCTAACAGCATCATTTATTTGCTTGAGATTTGACCCACCAGGCATTTCATCCATAAGCTGGGTGCTTCTAACCATTTTTAGTAAATTTTGCATTAAAGTTCTGGTATCAGAGTAATTTTGGGGCTCACCTTCCCGCTTGCAGTAAACATGTCCCATTTTCAATTTCCTTTGTAATATATTCTGTAAATCTTCCATTAGCATGTCAGACACATTGGCTGATTGTGAAATACCTTCCTTTACTTGAAAGTCTTTGCAAGGTCCCATTTCTTCTTGCAGTGACTCCATGGACATAGGTTTTTTGAAACCATTTCCAAGGGAGGAAATCTCACTGACCGTGACATTTTCTCCCTTCGTGTTTTTCAGCATCTCATGTTCGTTCTGGGCACCATAATTCAAGTTAGCCCCTATGCTACTCAGAACTGCAGAAGAAACATCAGCGGTATGGACATGTCTCCCAGAAGGTAGCACTTCACTTCCATCCCCTAATTCTTTGGCATCGTCAGTAATTCCTAAAGCATCTGGTTTTACGGGGGAAATTTCACTATTATTGCTGCTTTTGTTTTCTGGAACATCTTTAAGCACATTGTCAGTATTTGGACAGTTAAGTCTCCCTGTTTCTTTAGTTGTGCTAATCTCCTTAGTTTTCTCTGTATCAGGTGGGGGAAAAGAGTTAGTGTTAAATTCACTTGAACGTTCTTGCTCTGTATTTAGCAGAAAATCATTTTCATTCCATATACTCCTTCCCCCTCTTTCCATGCCCTCAAAACAAAAGTCAGTCTTATCCAGTTCTGAATGGCTACCTTCTTTTATGCATGTTGTATGTTGTTTTGAAGAAACAGAAATGTTAACATCTCTCTTAAATTCATCTGGTCTTGCACCTTGAATGTCAAGGAAGGCTTGATCAACATTTACTTTTTCTTTACTTGCAATAGGAGTTTCTCTATCAGCTTTATTTACTGTTGCATCAAATATTTCCCCAAGGTTTTCCATCTGAATGGGACTATTACTTAGCCCTGTGACATCACATTCCTCCATAATACTCACTCTACTTTTATTTTCTGTAAAAATTTCAAAACCTCCTTCTATTTGACCATGCTTCCAGCTGGTGACTGGATGTATTGGGTCACTAAGTGAACTATTATCATCACTCATACATGGGACATCTGTAAGGAATTTATTGTTCATTTGGCATGAACTTTCCTTTAGTTGTTCCATATAATTTAATACTTTTTCCTCTGCAAATAGTGCCTCTCCCTGTCTTTGCCCATTATTTGAAACTAACATTGGCATGGTATTATTGTCTTTATTCACGCTATCAGTAAAACATTCTGAGAGATGCAAATTTGTCCAAGTACTTTCATCATCATCAGTAGGTTGCTTTGTAATTAGGTAGGCTGTCACACTGGTGTCAGATTTCACAGCACCATCGAGAAGCTGAGAACCTGAAACCCTAAACTGTGTTTCTTTATTGTCTTCACTCTTGGAGGACATCCATTTAGTGTCAAAGGTATTTTCAGACTGAATAGGCTCAGTATTATCTTGTGACATGTGTTCACTTTTGACACAAGTCCCATTTTCACCTTCTGTTTCCTGCTGTCTGTCTTCTTCACTTGTACATGAAAGAACAACACACCTTTCTTCAGAAACATTTGGCATTGATTCACATTTTACTGAGGATAGTTTTCCATTTTCATGGTTAGACTGGAATTGCAAAATATATCCTTTCTTGTGGCCTAAAGGATTGCAGCAGTCATCAGTATTCTGATTATTTTCATTGCTCCTTTCTACACCTTCTACAGAAATTAACAGCTGGTCACCTTCATTTATACATTGATAATGTGAATGAAAAATATCCATTTCGTCTTCACTGTCAGAATCAGTGTCAGAGTCATAATAACTATCATAATCCTCGTCATAATCTTCTCCCTCCTGCGTACCTTCAGATTCATCCTCACATGAGTCACCTTCTGCTTTCATTTCAACTTCCTCATTTCTGTCTTGTACATCTGCTTCATACATATTCCGTAAGCTCATGCCTCCTTCCTTTCTTCCTTCACTCTCCACAGTAACTGGTAACTCCTGTTCCTTCACTCCAAAATTCCCCATTCTTTCCCTTTCCTCAGGGATTTTTTCTACAGTTTTGGCATTTGCAGAAGCTACAGTCATGCTCTCAGGTTGCCCTTTCACATTTACATGAACATTCTCTCCAGCACTAGCTGCAAGTTCCTGAAAAGAGCTTGTCTCTTCTCTTAGGGTTATTCGACCACCTCTCTCCTCCAGAAAACCTAATGGAACTGATCTTCCAGCCAATTCTGGCTCTGGTGTATCATCATCCCCCAAGCACAAGGTATCAAACCCCTCATCACCTTGAGAAGTGTCAGAGGAATCATCATCATCATCATCAAGCTGAGGCGTATCATAGACATCGCTATCATCATCACCCCGAGGTGTTTCATAGGCATCATCATCACCATCATCCAACTGAGAACTGTCCTCTTCAGAGGCTACCTCGCCACATTCATGTGGCAGGCAGTTACTCTCAGGCTGTGGGATGCCATCACCCTCATCTATTGATGAGTCAGAACTACTGTCACAAGGCACTAACTTGTGAAATCTAAGATAATTTTCTTCTTCTGTCAGCCTTTGTGCTGTGCTGTTACTGTCCCCCAGAGGTGGTCCATCGTGTATGACAGCATCACCACCCAATGAAGGCCTATGATACATGTCTATGCTGTCTTCCAGACACAGTTTATTCTGAAAATCAATACAATCCTCCAGGGACGACCTTCCATGTATATAAAGACAGTCCTCTAGGGATGGACCCACATATTCCTGTAGAGGTTGCTCCCTGTATCCATTGTCTTCAAACTGTAGTGTGACATCACACTGACTAACCAATTCTTCTGGAAGTCTATATTCAGTGTCTGCACTGATGGATGAACCAAGATTTCTCTGAAAATTAACTTTCTTGCTGTTATCCAGTACCATTTTGCTACTGTCATCTTGAAATATGTCAGGCTCATATTTTGTGCTCATTTCCAGCTCCTGCCACATTTCGTTTTCTGACAAATCATTCACACTCAAGGAACTTTGCAATGTTTTATCATTCCTCCTTTCATTATTCAGACTGTCTCCCACATAAATCTCTTCTATTGCTGTTTCTGAAATAAGACTTTTATTTGAGTCATTTGGAAGATATCCTTCAATGTTTCCTGAATTTGTCTGCTGACTGTTGTGCTTACAGAGTTCTGCCCACTCAGAAACCTCCACAAAATCTCTGAGTTCATTTCTCTTCATGGAATTTTGAGTGCTGCTTACTACACTTCTAAATTCTGCAGGGATAGTTAACAACATCTCCTGTGTATATTCTGATTGCTCAGTATCAAGAGCACTGCAAACATCTGGCCTGCTCACATGGAGATCTTCTTGTGAAGATACATAGTTCCCAAAATCATCAAATTTATTTAATTTCTTGTTATTAGAAATATTTTCATCACCTGAAAGATCACCCTGAACACTGTCTGCTGACTTTAGGTTAATTCCTTTTGAGCTTACGTATTTGTTACTAAACTCCATTTCTGACACACCAGCATTGTACCCAGCACTATCACCTTCCAGCAACACATTGATGACTTCTTGTAGTTGTCCATCGTATAACAAAAGTCTCCCTCCAGTGTTTGCATCCATATAACTGTTTACCATCAGGTAAGACACAAATAGTTTATTAGCTTGATCCAGATTATGACACACAGGGTCTCCTGTGCCAGAATCTTCACATTCCTCCTCACAGTCAGGAAATACAGATGGCAGAAATTCATAAGTCGATAACCATTTTGCAGCATTTTTACAAAGGGACTTCAGTTCTTCTACATTGGGCATTTTATCTGGTAAAGTCACATTGGTCAAAACAGATTCAGTATTACTGTCTATAATCCCTGATTCTGCAGCCTTGTCAATACTGATTATTTCACAAGTTTCTGGAATGTAAAGTGCAGCTATTTTCTTTCTATCATTCAGTATTTTGAATGCCAGCTCATTTGTAATCATATCTTGGTGCAAAGAAGTTGACACAGGAAATATTTCACCAGTGTCAGGCCAAATCAGTCCCACAAAGCCCCTCTGTGCTTCTAATACCAGCAGAGCACTGGTAGAGGATATTAAGTTGCATTGTACAGCTTCATCGACAGTCAAGCGTTGTCCTGAATTTTGACAAAGGATTCCACCGGTCTGAACCTGATGTGTGAGGATCCCACAAGCAGTGTCCTGATCTATCATCCCTTGTCTCATGGCCTCTTCCACAGTCATTTTTTTCCCTGAGTCAGGGTCAATGATGCCTCCAGATATTAACTGAGCACCCAGTAGCCTGAACATTGTTTCCCTGTCAATGAGCCCTTCATGGGCTGCCCTCAAAATTGTTACTCTCCTTCCACATTTGAACACAATTCTACCTTTCTCTTGCGGTTTCACAGGTAGGAGTCTTAACCCTGTTTCTTCATGTATTATGCTTCTATGAACCATCTGTTCAAGGGAAATTTTCTCAGCACAGTTGGGGTCTATGAGATCTTTACATGTGTCTTGTCTTTCCAGGAGTTTTGCATATAAAGTTGGAGAAATCAGGTTTCTCTGGAAGGCATTCTGCAAAGAAAACTTTTCTCCAGTGGATGGCAAAATCAAATACCCACTTGAAAGTTGATTCTCAAGAATTTTAATAGCCAGAGGTTCTGAAATTAGACCTTGTTCTAAAGCTGAAACAACTGGAATATTTGCTAATGATGATTCTGACATAAGCTTCTTTGCATTACTTAATTCTTGCAGCTGTAACAGAATCTGCTCGTCAATTAGAGCATGAGCTTTAGCTTCTTCCAAATCATAACACACTCCTAATTCTGGAGAAATTATTCCAGAAAGAATAAACTGATTCTCAAGCAATCTAATTCCAGTCTCATAGTCAAGAAAACCTCTTAAAATAGACTGAAAGACTGAAAGGACTTCTCCAGTTGTTTGGTCAATGACACCAGCAATGACTTTATTCACCTAAAAAGGAATATAAAAGAAAAGCTATCACTATTTTTGGACTGTATGTTTAAAATTTTCTTTTGATTTTGAATGCTTGATAAACATAAAAACACATACTTACCAGGCCTGGAGGAATGCTGTGAATGTTAGCAGCTCAAATGCGCAAGTGATCTATGTCAGTCATTCAACAGCACACGATGTGATAAAAGATTTAAAACCAACATGCATCTGTGAATTGAAAACCTACGCTTTGCATACATAAATAGGGTTAGTGAAAGACAATAGAAGAAATGATTGCAGAGAGAGCAAATAGAACATATACCTGAAAGGCATATTTTCATGCTTTAAATGTCTGTGAAACGTTAGAATATTTGGAAACAGTATGTGATTCAACATAACCATGCTATTCATGTTTACAGCATACAGCATTTCTGTATATACACTCAACAATATGGAATCAGATACTCCAGCACCAAATATTGCATTTAGTTTGCATGGAAAGCATGAAGTCAGTTTGGCAACATTATTTGAACTCATTACGCGGACACAGACTCTATATGAGAACACTCGTTTGCAAGATAATTTTTGAGAACCCCATATTTAAGAGTAATATCCATCAACAAACATATCCATAGTGTCTCAGAGCTAATTGTATTTTGTCCTCCCATTTTCATACCCAGAAAAATTTTAAGAAAAACTGGAAGTAGATCTCTTCTAGGACTTTCTGAGTGATATATGGGAGAGATTACATGTTATTTTATAGTGTCATTTTTGCAGCAGAAATGCAGATTTATCTAGCAGTCAAAGAATGGCTTTCAAGAGAAGAGTTAAGAGATGAATGATTTGCTTATCTTTCTTCATGCAAGGCACACATTATTAAGACTCTTCACAAAAGAAATCTGATGAATAGAATGTCCATATGCACAGGTAAGGTCACATACATTATTTCATAGCAAATACACAACACCTACAGTCAATTAAGAATTGAGTTCCTTCCACACACTGTTAATTGCAGCTTCTTCTTTTGCTCATCATGTGTGGTTTGAAAATCATGCAGTAAATCTCAAGAGAGACTGAAATCTTAGTTTCAATCTCGTTACCTTTTCTTCCATTTTTTCATCACTCAGATGTGCTTCCTGCAGCTGCTTCAAAGCTTCATTGGATAACAGGCTGTAACTCTCCTGGAGGGATCTAACTTGCTTTTCCATTTCATGTCTCTCTTCATCTGTCATTCTATTATGAAAAAAAAAAAATTGAGGAAGGAGATCTCTGGATAATTTTTAACCTATTGGGAGTGATCTGCCTACCTTCACTTAAAAATGAGAGCAGAAATTAGTACAAGTAATCTGGAAAAAATGCAGCCTAATTACACAGATGTTCAAGAAAGCTACAATATGATTGCAGTTATTCAGGAAAAGAAGCATTTAACCTTCGCATGGGTCTTTATCTACTGATTACCAGTCAAGACAGGTAACAGAACTAGCAAGGAGTCATGAGATATCTCGGCAATTTAGTACCTTAAGCCATCTGTTTGCAGATACAGATGATACAATTTTGTGACATGCAATTCAAGTACCTATTTACTACAAACTTGTTAATTATTTTGACTTCGAATGAAAGTTTAAATATCTAATATTTTTAAGCTGACCAGAGGTATATAAACTGAGTCAAATTCTTGAAATAAACAAAACTTCCTCAAGTTTCACCAGCTGAGAAGACAGAGAAACCCCGAACTGCAAATGAAATGCAACTGCAATGATGAGGATATGATTTCTTTTTAAGCAAACAGTATGTATTAATTCAATTAATTTACATCATTTAAAAAACAAAAAATGGCATACTTGTCACTGTGCTTAGCTAAAAATGACTGAGTAGTCTGCAGAGCTTCAGCTATTTGTTCTTTCTTGGTTGACATTTCATGAAGGGAAATCTGAAAAATAAATAATCTGTGTTCAAGACTTAAATATGCACATAAATAAAAACAAACAAGCAAAACCATATTTGTATCTGGGACTAATCTTAATAATGTAAGAGCTTGATTTTTTTTAAATACTGGCTATCCTTGGAGCAATATTAATTATCAAAATTTTATCACTTACATATGGGTAAGTCGTGCTATGCCTTTTGATTAAGTAAGCTGTTTGTTAAAAAACTATTGGGTAAAACAAATAGAATATATTTTAGGATGCTATTTGATGGAAAATTAACCAATTATTTTAAATCACTTATTATAGTTGGCATAGTTTATAGCAGCTTTATAAAGTTTGGGTATGATGGTCCTGTTCAAGAAGTTGTTCACCAAAATGAGAGCTAACAAATTTTTGAAAAACATCTCGGAAGACCATAAGCCTTCATAAAATTCAATAAAAGGGACAAATTCAACATGAGACACCTGGAAAAAAAAATTTATATTCTCCACACTATCAGTTCTGTGTCATCCCCACTACAGGACTTGTTCTGATAGAAGAACTTGTGAGAATTTGATCTTCTAACTTTCCTGAGAACCTCCCTGCAGTGTCTTCACAGAAAAACATAAGTTTTGGATAAATAAAGGCAAATTATCAAAGGGGAGTCTGCAAGCTAGAGATACTCGAGTAAGGTGCTTGGGCCCTTCATTTACCTGGGTCTGGACACAACCATTTCTGTCCTTGTATGCATTGTATCAAAGGTCCCAAACAGTCTCCCTTTGCAATCACCACCAGTAAGCCACAATCTCACCACTTGTGCTGCCTGCACAGGAACCAAGAGAACCACTGCATGTACTACACAAGAAGATGATGTGAGCAGGCTGAAGAAGCAGCTGGGGTCATGAGATCCACTTTATTCAGGGAACCAGTCTCACTGTGGCTGCTGTGCGCACCCTGTCACTACTGGAATCAGCTTCTCTTCCCAGTTCCTGGCCACACCCCAAGTAACCCCAGTCCTGTGTGTGCAATGTATTTCAGCTGACATTACCTATCAAATCACGAGTTTCTACATGTTTCTACACAACTTGCCAAGCACCGTTGCTAGTCAGTGGAGACAAACCCAGGCACCTCTGAAAGGTTCAGCTGCCTCACCAGGCGATTTCACCAGGGAAGCAAAGACTCCCAGCAAACACCTATCTCCCACAGTAAGGAGTATGTCCCAGAAAAAGCCAGGGCAGCCAACTCACAGGTTACTCACTGAAGGCTCAGGCTGGATAGGGGAGATGACACCCACAGCTGCTGTGGTTAGCTGAGATGTCCTAAGGAATTGAGTGCTGGCCCAACACTGATAAAGGCTTGCTGTGTTGTCATTAACAAGGGCAGAAGAGGACCAGCACTTGCATTTACATTTGCAAATCCTGATCCAAACTACTAGCAATTTACCAATCAACATGTTCAAATCAATACAAGCTTTTACTTCCTCCTGTAGATATAGGGACAAACTCAGAGCTAGCACTGTCCTCTCTGAACAAGCTGTGTGCTGGAACAGTGGCCATCAGAACTGCCAACCTTCCCAACAGCAAGCTGGATTTATGCACACACTGCTCCAGTGGCTCTGGCACCAGCATGCATCACCAAATAAAAACACAGGAACAGGCTGCCAGGAGGGCCAAAATCATGTCTGCATGGCGACACATGCAGCCCTGTACTGAGGGATGCGGACAAGACACTGCTCTGTCCCTCTGCTGCTCAGTGTGCAGGTAGCCCTTCACCTACTGAAACCTTTTTTAGGTGAAACTAAGCAATTTTGTGGGGCAAGCCCAGCAGAGGAGGTCCTAGAAATCACAGGAAACTTCACAGATGGAAATGTATGGTCAGAGTTACAACTGTACACAGTTACAATTTCCTGTTAAATACAAAGGCATCAGGATGAGCCATTCCAACAGCCTGTGGACTAAGTGTGATAACAAAGAGGCCTCAGTCAACAGCTTCTGCACTGCCTGGGACAGCAGTTTTGACTACCCCTTAAGAGGACCTCTCAGATTAACTTTTCAAAGCAAATAAATAGAAATTTGGCCCTCAGTCCTCTCCTACTGACTTTCTACTTCCTTGTGCCCCAAATGCCATCCTGAGAGGATGCGCTCTCCCTCTATAAAGGTTGAGTTATGATGTGCAGGTCTCTAAACTGATATTTTGCAGTGTCAGAATATGTCACACGCTAGGTCTGTAAAAAGCAGCTGAAGCTTCTTCCTGAGTAATATGCTTGTGTCCCTAAACACTGATGTTTGTTTACCCAACCCTCTACTCACAAACAAATGTGAAATTATTTCCTGAGGAAAATGTGGGTGGCAATTTGTAGAGGAAAATAAGTATTTATTGATTATTTTGGCATTTTAATCCATGCAAAAACCCTAGAGAGGAAGTGGTGTTTTATCAAAAGACATCTGTGTACCTGCTGCTTAGGTAAATCTGTCTTTTCAGCCTTTTCTCCTTCTTCTTTGCTGAGTGTCTTGCTGAGGTTTGACACCCATTTCAGTAAATCCCCAGCTTTCTCAACATGTTCCTTCCTTTCCTCTTCCATTGATTTCTGATGAGTGCCGTGAATTGTAAAAAAACATGTAAACGTAAATTGTTGAAACATGTAACACTAATGTCCATAGAAACACAATTCTACTGCAATGTCATTATTATCACCACATAAACATAAAATGATTTCTTTTTATTTACCACCACATGCATTACTATGACACTTTGATGTAGGAACAAAAATGCCACATAATTATAGACATTAACAAAACAATCACCTCAAGTGATTTGTAATTAAAATAAAGGTGCTTATTCATATACACAATCATTATAAAATGATTGATAGCGAGAAAAAACATAGCTTCCCAACCATTGCTCAGCAGATAAAATCTAAAAAACTTTTGCATATAAAGTATCTTTGAAGTGCTGCCTTTGCATTACCCTCAGGTAAGGATATGTACAGCCAGCATAGGATAACAGTATTTTGCAAATTATGCACGTGGATTACCAAGTTACAGTTAGGAAGAATACATTGCTTTTATGTTTACAGAAACAAGAAAAATAAAAGTAAAATATTGAGACATTTAATCTTTTTCTGCACAAGAAAACATACTCCTTTTCATATAAGTACAATCTATTAGGTGGACATTTATCAATACTGAGAAAACATTCTTAAGCCCTTCCACGTATCACAAGTAAAAATGAAAACATTTTATTTCAATGGATTTTTTTTTTATTTGAGATGTAATTGTAATTCCTTTGCCTATTAGAGCAGAAAACAATTCTAAAAAAACCCCAAATGTGTAATGAGTAAAAAACTCAGGACAGGACACACAATTTTTTGGTGTAAGCAGCCCACTAAAAATTATCAAACACCAGTATGAAAAAAAGTACTGATGCATGTGTGCTTACTGCACTGCAGATTTAATCCTTGTATATTTTATTGCAATGGTATATTTGTATATTTAAATATACAAATATATATAAAATATAATGTGTATTTTATTTGCAAATGGTATTTGCAAACTGTTTTGTAACTTTAAGTAACAGGTCACATGAAATACTACACTGCGTTCACTCACAAATTGGGCAATCCCTTTCAATCTTAATGTAAGAATATGATTCTTGTCTCACCTAAGTCTACCCACTTTGCACTTACATGAACTTCACCAGCCTCAGTATAATTTCTCATTTACACTACCTATATATAAAGTAATGACAGATGAAGCCTTCAGGTAAAGACTGAACACATAGATTGCATTTTGAAATTATGAATCTGCCTATCTATAAATTTCAGTTTTGCAATAAGTAATATCTAATTGCAGTTTCAGTGGCTTATGCTAATTAGTTGTTCATTATAATTAGTTTTACAGCAACTCATTAATGTTAAAAACACCAGTTAAGATTTTCCATAAGGGCCATCACAGATCTTTTCCTTAACTATAACAGGTTTTAAAGCAGAGCCCAAAATGAGTCCTAATATCTTTCATCCACTATGAATTATAGTAAAGACTGGAAATTCCCGTTTTCATAGGCTGAGCTGCTTCTAACAACCGCAGCCCAGTGTGGCAATCAAAAACAGCTCTATCTAAAGCTTCTTTGTAGGTTATCTTCTTCTTAGTTTTGGGGCATGTTAAAATTTTAATGTGCAATTTTTCATCCTTCATCTTTGTAGCTGTGATAGCATCAATAACACCATTCTTAATTGCATCTTCCATTGTTAACCTGGAATGAGACTTTGGATCTATCAAGCCACCAGTCAAGTACTGATACTCCAGGCAGCGCATGCCCATTTCTTTGTCTATGGCACTTAAATGCACAGCTTCAACAGCTGACATAACAGTGTTCCTTACAGGATGAATGATCCCAGTAAAGATCAGCTCACACTGCTGGATTTGTTTGGCACAACCATCATCAATTAGCTCCCTTTGCAAAGCTTCCGAAACACTGTACCTTTTCCCCGTAAATGGATCAATTATACCTCCTGTACTAACCTGAGCTTCAAGACATCGGAGGGCAGTAACTCTATCTACCAAATTTTTCCGTGAGGCTTTCAAGACTGGAATTCTTTCATTGGTTTCAGAAAGCCAGAACCCTGCAATAGGACTGTTTAAATCTTTATTTGGCTGTGAACTGCTAACTAAAATATCACCAAACTCATTAACTGTGATTAAGCCCTCCTTATATTTGTTGACTAATGTTCTGTCAATTCTACCCTGATTTAAGGTCTCCTCAATATTAAACTGCACACCTGTTTTAAGATCCGTAAGCAAAAGAAAAGAGTTGCCATCAGAGTCAAAACACGTAGACTCCTTCCAATCAAATTCCTGTTTTGAAAGTTCAAGATATGTAGCTTTATCAATATAATTTTTTTTATAAGCCTCATATGAAGTCATTTCAGCTCCTGTGTCAACATTTACTACAGAAGTTTTATGACTTTTCTCTGCTGATGGGCTGCTTATTTTCCTTTCACCAACTGGAAGCAGAAAGCATTTACTGCTTACATTGAACAAACACATTTTCAGCAAATCACAGTAGTACATAGCTTTCCTGTTATTTGGATTCTGGAAACATTTTGCATTACTTGAAGGTTCATGCAAAAATTTTAGAATTGTGTTATTAAGCAAGCCAAGCTGCACGGCGGCTTCTGGAGGTACCCGAACACTTCTTACAGGATCAATAACCCCCCCACTTGCAATTTGAGCCTCAAGGATATTTTTACCTTTTTGCCTTTCTAAAAGTTGAGCTTCCACAGCCTGAAACACAGACAGCACTTTCCCAGAATAGCAGTAACCCAAAACAGCTTTCTCTGCCTCAAGAAGTCTACTCTTGAATTCACTATCTGCAAGCCCTCTAACAACTGAATCATCAACAGAGAATTTCTGACCTGTTGTGGGATCAATAATGAAACCAGTAGCTGCTTGGGCCTCTAAAAATGCTAATGCCAGTGCTTTTCCTATGATTTTTCTCTTTGCTGCTAAAGCAAAAGAGAGTATCTCTTTGCTGGATTCAAGGTATAGCCCAGCTATAGCTGTAGGTTTAGTTAAAAATTTTTCAAGACTTTTCTGAACCTCATCAATAGTTTTCTGCCCTGAAATGACCTGCTCAACTGTGAGCCTGTCTAGAAGTTTAACTTCAGTCAACTGCCTGGCAGTTACATCATGTCGAAGACCTTGAAATTTAATAGTATCATATTCCTCTGTAAAATATTCCAGCTGAGTAGTATCATCAACAGTTCTCAAAACCTCTTCTCCTAAGAAAGAGCTCATCTTTGCAAAGTCTTCTTTCCTAAACCCTTCGGAAGTTTTGTATCCCTGAAACATTCTCTCTTCATTACCAAAAGTCTTGTCATTTTCTTGGTTTAATGTTGTGACTTCAACATGCATGTCATAGTGCTTGTTCTTCACTATCTGTAAATAGGAAGTTTTTGACACAATGAGAAATACAACTGCAGACTATGCTGTACATAATTCACTCCTAAATCCACCACCAGAGAAACCAAAGGGAGAACTTGAATGCAAGTAAGAAAAGAGAACTGCTACTAGAATTGGCAAGCAGAGATATATAGAGAGCTTGAATTTCGAGCTGCATTTGCCATTTCAAATATTTATTCAGTAACAGGAATATGATTAGACTAAGCATCAGTTACTGTTGTTACTATATGAGCTTACTGCTGTAAATTTGAGCTTACTTTGACTAATAATGATACAACAGTATCATTATTAGTCAAAGTATGTGAATTTTTACTTCCAATAAAAACTTTTAAAATAATCTTTCTTAGACAATAACAAACCTGATAATAAGGTCTCACATAAAGCTTTGTGTGTTATGTAAGACAGAAGGGGTTCCCTTCACCAAGGCAGGAACGTAAGAAATATTAAACAGAATAGTAATAAACTATAATTGAAACCAACCAACCAACCAACCAAACTTGTAAAAAGCAGCATTAGGAAGGCAAACCCTCACAAAACGTAGTGTGTACCTCCAAGGGATGCAGTTTTACCACTCCTAATTCATGTTTTGTGTCTTCTCCATGTCTAATAGTTTGTCTGGAACTGTGTAGGTTCCTGTTTCTCAATGTGTCCCTTTCAGATGCTCCAGAGATTTGGCTCGCTTTATCAAAAGTTATCTGGAACTGTGTACTCATCTGTGAAACAAACTCTGTAAAAGACTGTGAACTTGAATCTTCTAATGATTGGTTTATGCTTGACATCTGAAACTGCACCTCTCTTGGTATTGTATCATCAGCACTCACATACAATGAATTTTCTTCTATTTGATCAGATTTAAAACCTGATCTCTCCTGTTTCTGCCTTAACAAAGGTGAACTTGGTTTTGTAAGTGGAGGAAGTTGCTCAAATTCTTTAGCTGCAGTCTCACTCAGGTAATTGAAATCATTGCCTCTTCTCTCACAGCTCAATTTAAATCCAGAATCTTGGAGCTTATTATTTTGCTGAACTTCATTCTGAAATGAAAGAAACCTGTGTTCACTCTCCCTGACCTGCAGATCCATCTTCTGCTTCAAGCTCTCAACCATGCGCTTCTGCGCTTCCAATTCTTCCTCGAGTTTCCTGCACTTCTGGTGATAGTCCATTTCAGCCTGCTTCCCTTGCTGTAGTTGTTCATGACATTTTCTAAGCCTTTCTTGCAGATCTTCCATTTGCCTCTTGAACAACATGATGTTTTCCTCAGCCATATGCTTTTCTTGCTGAAGAGCAACACATTCTAGTTTTATACCAGAAATGTCCTTTTCTGTCATGCTATGGGATTCCAGTAATTTTTCAACTTTTTTCCTGAATTCCTCTGCAGAATGTTTAAACTTAATGGATTCTTCCTGAAACAGTATCATCTTCTTTCGTGCCATCTGTTCATCCAGTGTCTTCTGATGGAGTTCGTCCTGCAATTTTTTTAATTTGCTACTTAGTTCTTGTATATGAGCTTGTTGTAGCTCAATCTTCTGCTCACTCATTCTCTTTTCCATAGTTAGAGCATTCAGCTGGGCATTTAAATTTTTAACCTCACGGTCAATGCTAAGGGTGGAAGCATTTTGCTTATCACATTTTTGTTTATAGTCACTAGCTAAGTCTTTTGCTTTGGCTAGATCAACTTCCAGGCTTTTGATTTTACATATGAATTCTTGTTCAATTATTGTTTGCTTGTGCAATTGTTCATTTGTTGTACGCAATTGTTCTTTGAAACCATCTGCTAGAGCTTTTAATGCATCATTTTTCCTCTGAATATTTTGTTTTTCCAAAGCCATCTTCTCTGATTCAGATTCAATTTGCTTCATCAGTATTTTTGTTTCAGTATTCCATTTATTAAGGTCTTCTATCTGTTGTTTCAATCTTTCTGACACCTGATTGCTTTTGGTTAATTCATTCTTCAGCATCTGAATTTCATGCTGGTTTTCTTTCTCTACTTTTGTTTGGTGAAGCAACTGTTCTTTAATTTTCTTATATTGGTCTTGAAGATTATTTGCTTCTCCTTTGCATGACTGTGTTCTGTGTTCAGCTGCCAGCTTCTCTTTTTGAAGAGAACTGATTTGTGAATTTAAATGTTTGATGGTGATTTCAGTTTTTGTCAGTGATCTGGTTAATTCCTCTACTTCTCTTTTTAGCTGTGTCTTTTCATGCTGAACAGATTTCAGCTCCTCCTGATAGTTCATCTTAATTTTCTTAAGATCCATAGCTTCTTGCATCACCTCTTCAGCTTTACCTGTGGCTCTCTGTAGCTGCCTGTCCAGTTCTTTCAACTGTTGCAAATATCCCTGCTCTACTTGGTCTTTTTCCTCCAACTTAATTTTTAGGCATTTAAGATCACTGTTGACTTTATCTAGTTTTTCTTTTAATAAACGAGACTTTTCTTCTGTAGATGATTTTTGAAGCTCAATTTCATTCATTTCATATTTCAGGTCTTTAATAGTTTTATCAGCTTTTTTGTTAGCAAGGGTCAATTCATCTATCTTTTGTTTAAGCTCTTCCACCTTTTTGGCTTCTAGTTTCTTCTGGAAACTCGTGATTTCAGAATCAATCCTACACTGGCTACCTTGCCTAGCTGTGAAAGTTGGCAAGGAAGTTTCTCTAGTTACAGAGTATGTGCCTTCAATGACCTTCCTTCTGGATTCAGTTCTCTCTTTTTCTTGCAGCTTTATTTCTGATATGTTCCCTTTAAACTCAAGATCTTGTTCCATTTGCTTGATGAGCTTCATAAGTTTCTCTTCTCCATCTGTTTTTTTCTTCAGTTCCTGCATCAAGGACTTTTTTTGTTTCTCTAAATCATGAAGATTAGTGTCTTTTCTTCTTAGAAGCTCTTCAAGGCTTTTTCTGGTAAAGGTACTTTCTTCTATTTGATTTCTAAAAGCACGGAGGTTTTCTTCCAGTATACTTCTTTGAGTCTCTGCCTGAAAAATGAACTGCCTTACACACTCCAACTCCTGCTCTGCATCTGCTTTCTCTTTCTCAATGCTTTCTAGATCTATACGACACTGCTTTGCCTCTTGCTCTGCCTTGGTCTTCTGAAGACGAATCTCCTCCATGTCCTTTTGCTGCTTCTTGCGCTCTTTTTCTGCAGCTTCTCTCACTCTAGGGAGCTCCTGTTCCACTTGGATTTTTTGTTTCTTCATATTATCCAACATCTCCTCAAGTGCTTTTACTTTTCCCATGAGTTTTTTATTCTCATCAACTGTGCTATTTTGCTGTGCCATTAGATCTGAATATGCCTGACGTGCAGATGCTTCCTTATTCCTTAAAATCTGTAAAAGAATAAGATAAGCTGGAATGTACTTTTTGCAATACAGCATATGGAACTTATTAGGCTTTTAGAAAAGCAGAAGGGAAAATACTTACTCATGTATATATAGTATGTCCAGAAAGCAGGATGAGCAGTTCCCACCACCATCACCTTCTCTTGAAGGCTTCAGGAAGTTACCATTAGCCAAATATGAAACCCTTGACAAAGACATCCACAAAGCGAAGAAGTCCTGAAGCCTCTCACTTCAGTCAGATGCCTCTTAGCAGAAAGCAACGCCAAACAGCTTGCATACGCTTTCTCTCCAAACAAATAGGTAGAGCAAACAGTGAGCCAAACACAATGTGCAAGAATTCCCAAGGAGAAAGTGGCCTACCATTTCTCAATCAGTTCAGCAGGAAGAAGGATTTAAGCTTGCAAGCACAAATGACACAAGAAAAGTTTGAAAATCCCCTCCAAGAAAAGAAGCAGTATCTAGAGTTAGAGCCAAGATGCAGCAGCTCCAGAAAGAGAAGTATCTAAACCCCAGCACATCTGTGCTCCACAGTGTGCTCCCCAGTCCCAATGCTTCCACTGGCTCAGCTAGCGGACTAGTAAGAGCACAGCTGCTCTGCAGCGTAGACACACAAGTGTAAATGTGGTAATGAGGAAAATCCTAATGAAAACCAGTTGGCTAGTAGTCTCCACATATTGGCAGATCCAGAGCAACTCTTTTAAGCAAAATGTGTAATCACCACTAATAATATGGCTGAAACTATACATACCTTGTCTTCATTAGCACTATTGTGGTGCTAAGGTACCAAATGTGAGCTAACATGAAGCAAGAACACACCTATATTCCTATGATCATACAAACCGGGCACGAAGGATAATGACAGCAACATTTTCAAACAAACAAAACGTTGGGTTAGTTAAAATTTACCAGATTTCCTTGATTTTTCATATGATACCTGAGACATTTCCTAAAAGGCTAATGCAAAGGCAGCTTCTTCAGTTCCTCTCCATATTTCCCTGTATTATAATTTTGAACAGTCGACAACAGAAACAAAATATTTTAATTGATTTGTTATCAGATCTCTTATACTCACATAGACACAAGATCTACTGTACTATGCTTGAAAAAGAAGACCTAAAAATATAGATACAGTCACAACCTGTATCTTCTTAGATGTCATTTTTCTAATCAATATGCTGAGCATCAGCTGGGTGGAGAAAAGGATGGCAAATATTAACACAAAATAAACATAAAAACTAATTTCTAAGAAGTGTAAAAATTTAAGCATCTCAAAATGCACAGTAATTGATGCATAATTAGCATATTCATTGTTTAAATTATGTTCAATCAACCTTAAATCACTTGACCTTGACGTATTTTGCAATTCAAATGTTGATTTGGATTGATTTGGAATCATTCTTAGATTACCTCTTTCATTTGCATTGCATAAAAACTCTGGTACCTTAATAACAGTTGTGCTCCTTTTCTCTTCATTATCTTTGTCTCCTTTTATTTGCTTTTCTTTTTTTTCAAATGAGGCTTTTATGCCTACTTTTTCATCGAATGTTTTCTGGAGTTCAGTGGTTTTTCCAGAGACCTTTGTGCTATGACCCTCATCTCTGTGCCCTTCTGAAACTAGCAATAAATCTTTACATCTCTGACCCTGATCAAGCCTGTCTTCTCCACTCTGCTTCTTCCCACTTATATTTATGTCATCCAAACCACAAACGTTACCCTGTGGTATTTTCTTCACACTTACTTTCTCATTGTGACCCAAACCCTTTTTTGCTAGTTCATGTTCTGATAATGGAAAATAATCCTCTCCTCCAGAAAAAATTCCTGAGAGACCTAAATTTGCATTTAAATCACCAGCATTTCCTAACAATTCTGTACCTAAATGTTGATCATGCTGCACTGGTGACACTTGAAAATCTAATGGATAAGGTTCAGAGACTTTTGCTGCATAGTGACTCTCTGAAATATTTCCTGAGGAAACAGCCAAAATTTCTTGCACTGTATTCTTGGGTTCATTTGAATTTAAATTTGATTTTTCTAGGATTTCATTTTCTGCTAAGAAATAATCTTTATCCAGAGATGCTCTCTGTGGTTTGTCAGTATCCCTTTCAACATGACAATAAACACCTGGACTGCTCATAGATTGCAAATTTAATTTTGTTTTTTCATTTCCATTGTGCACAGCCAGCTCTCTGAAAGAGAATGCAACTTTCTTTAAAGATGTTGCATCCCTTGCACCTGAAAGAGAATCACCTTTTTCACCACACACTTGAAACTCTCTGTCTTCAGATTTTAAAGTATTATGGCTTTTGCCTTCTGTAATGCAATGCTCTTTATGCTGACATTCAAAATGAGTTGTCTGTGAAAAATGTTGCTGTTTGTAAGGGCTGATATCAAGGGCCTGCTTTCCAGTTTTTGGAGTAACTTCAGCTTTCTTTGTTGTTAGCTCGAAATCAGTTTGTAATTGCATCTCACATTCTTCCATTGTTGAAACATAACTCCCTGCCTTTCTTGAATTTCTTTTTCCTGTGGTTTTGTGTATCATTTCCACTTCAGGCAACTTCTTTGATATTCCCTCTGTTTTCTGTCTCTCTCCATCAGCAATTTGCTCATTTAACATTGCACCAGGATCATTGTTCGCATTCGCACAGATCTCAATTGATACAAAATAATCTTTTCTGCCATTTTTTTCTTCTTTACTTTGATTACCAAAATCCATGAAACTCTCTTGCTCTGTGTGTAGTTTACTGTCTCTGTTGCCACTAATGCTACTTTCTTGACTACTGAAATTTAGAAGTTGCTTTAATGTTCTATCAGTTTTCATTTTATCATACGTGTCTCTATTTAATTTTCTTCTGTTCATTTCCAATTTATTTTTTGTGTATTCAGGTTTACTGGAAGAGTTCTGTTTTTGCAAATATTCCACATCCATCATGCTTTCATTAGGTTTCTTTTCCTCTCTCAATTCAAGAGCTTCATCACATCCCAAATGTTGAAAGACTTCAGCTGACTTCACAGGTTGCTGGAGTTGATTCTCTTCTGGTAAATTCTGAGCGTGACAGCACATGGATTAAACTGAGATATGACGGAAAGTATCTTATTTTTTCCTTATTCTCTGCTTTCTTAATGCCATTACAGAGAGTTAGGAAGAAAGACTGGCATAAGAGAAAATCTTGGAACAATCACAGACTTCAGAGGTCTGTGAAGAATTTTCCTTCTTCCCAGAAGAAAAAAACCACATTCCTCTTTCAAAAAAGATTATTCTTTTTCTGATTTGCTACCCTGATTAAAAAGAAAAAAACCATTATATTATTTTGAGACTGGAAACCTGCTTAGGTTATCTTCAAAGAAGCTACCAAAGATTTAGAAGGCTGCCAGAGGGTAGAGGAGGAAGGAAGATGGGGGATACTTGGTTTCCAAAAAATCAATCTTGGAGACTCAGAGCAGACTGAAACTCAAAACATTTTGAAAGGTTTCACTTGTTCTTGAAGAACATGAAGTCTATCAGCATTCACAGGTCTCTTGATGCTTGTTCTTTGACTGATTTTTTATCCTTCATGCCATTAGCATTATTAGTCATACTAAATCCTCAGTTATAATGGCTACTTATCAAAAAACATTATGTATTTCCATCAGTTTGCTCCACCACTTGATGATGCCCAAAGATACATGCTGGTTTTAGTGTTGGTTCAGTGGTATTTAATAGCAAAAAAAGCCAATGAAGACAAAATCAGCACCAGAATTATATAACATTCATTTAAGAACTTTTTTCTTTCTGCAAAAATAACATTAAAATTTATACCTACATGGTAGTGTTCTCCAGTTTTATCCAATTTTTCCAGTCTATACTAAAACAATGTAGTCCTTAAAGAATGACTATATAATCTCTTTCTGAGAGACAGTTTTCAAAAGAAAGTGAAAAATTTCAAAGGTGTTTTTTCCCCTCAATCATTTGGAAGGTTTCCTCTGCTGCAAGCTTGTATTTTGAGTAATTTTGCCTTATTTCAATAACCTACTCTTGTTAGTAAGATCCAACTCTAATCATAAATAAAATATGTTTTGACCCCACGGAATCAATAAAGTAGAAAGGCAGAAGGAGAAAAATAACTGTACAGGTAAAACTAACTTCAGAAATTAATTAGAGGCAATCACATCTCCTGTCGAAAGAACTTCTTTGTATGTTGTTATGTGGACCAGAATGCATACTATGGAATATATATACTGTGACTTTGCCTTCATCTTAATGTCTACATTTATCCAAAAGATCAAGCCCTAGGATATTAAAATTTAAAGTACTAGTATTTAAATTCAAACTACATCTCCATCAGAATTGAATGAATCATATGATCTTTCTAGGTGGAAGAACTGGTAAAATGTATGGATGGTACAGGATTTTGCTTATCTGAATGATAATAGTGTTAACACTGCTACATTCCTCTATAGTGGGTGCTACATAAGAAATTTTAGTTTTCTATATCTGCTGGTAACTTTGTGAATTACTCCAACAGGTATATTGCACTTTGTTTGCCTAGACATTTTTTTTGCTTGATTGACTACGAGAGAATGACCTACCTCTTCCTCTTCCAGTCTTTTCAAAGAATCACCTGCAAACTTAATGTATTGGGTCATCAAGGTCACTAAGGCAGTGTACCGAGTCCGTAAATCCATGAACTGTAGAGAAACAAAGAGAGAGGTAGGTACATGTCATAGAGGTAAACACTCCCATTAAGCTTGAAAGAAATGATAGACACTACTCTAGAACCTATCCCAGTTTTCATTTCAAAATCCATGATTCATTTCTAATTCCATGATTGTGGAATCCAAAGTCCTAATTCTGATTCCAAAGTTCAATGCTGTTAACAAGATGCACTTGAACAAATATATCCTAAGGATCTGTGAGGAGATCCATAAGGAGAAGAAACAGAAGATAATGTTTCGACTTCACAGTCACTTGATTCTTCCCCCCGTAAGAAAAGGTTTTAAGAGGGCCAAACCGTGCTGGTCACTATTCCTCTCTCTAGCAGTTATCATGGACACAGATTTATCTTTCCCACCCAAATGAGGCTGATCTGGCTTATCATCTATCAAAGTCCAGATCTAGTAAGTTTTACTATAATCAAGATGAACTCACCAATTACTTGGATCAAGATCCAGTCCATAGTTAGCTCTAAACAGTTTTACTGAGGCACAATTCTCATACAGCTTTTTATTACTTGGGTGACTTTTGTTAATCAGCTGCATTATACTGTCTTGTTACCACAATGCAGTAAATGAACAAGAGATATTTATAATATCATGTATCTACAGAGAAGAAACCCAGTCTTTCTTGGATTACCATATTTAATCATTAATAAATCCAAAATCAAATTCTTGTGTTTACACTGTTTTAAGCAAAGGCTCACATTTTCCTGTCATAAGAAACCCGTTTACCTCTTGAATAATGAAATCTGACGAGCTCTGCATTCTTCGGCGCTTCACTGGAGATTTTTGTTGGGAGTCAACCATAGCTCTGTAGGTCATGGTCTGTAACTCATAGTCCTGTAAAAGAGAAAATACACAAAATCCTTGGCATTACACAAGATACACTAAAAAAACAGGATTATAAGTGTAATGTTATTGTTACCTTCACAGCAGCTGAGTATTGTTCTGAATACTTCTGGCATTCATCTATTTTGCTTTGTTTCATTTCAATCTCAGAAACCAGCATCTGTAAAATATGAATCTACATTTTCATCTAAAAAGTTAATTTTTATTACTATTATAATTAACATTTCTACTTTATTTAACATTATCTAATGTAAACAGCCGTTTCTCTAACATCTACTTTATCTAACATCTAATATGCTCCGATCCACGTGTGTACAAGTAATTATGCTCAAGTCTATGTCCTCAGCTTTACCAGGTTTACAGTACAGAAGTAGTGGAAAAACTGCCAGGTTTAACAGTTGGTGAGTGAACTTAAAACCAAATCAGGAATATACCATTTGATGCATATAATTTGTTATCCTGTCTATTTAAACTGCCTTTCCTTCTTGCAGGAGACAGATGTTGAGTTTAGCTCTGCTTCTGTGAAAATATTTCTACATCCATAAATTTAAAAAAGCAGCACTGAATATAAAATTATGTGAAAAGGCAAGTCCAGAAGTTTTAAGGTTTTGATGTTCTTGCACACTTGAGGCCCAAACAATCTGGTCTATAGAATTACAATAGTCAGTGAGTGATTTATTCATGGCTGCATTATAAACACAAAGTCACAAGACCTGGTGATTACTAAGAGTTTTACAGCAAGGGCTAATGGATATAAGCTCCTCATATCAATAAAGAAGATTGACATCACTGATCTTAAAATTCTTTGGTCAGTGCCTACAGCAGTGCTTACCCACAATGAGATCGCTTTCATACCTTATGTTGGTTCAATTGTTTAGCCAATGCTTTGCTATTCTCAGGATGTACTTCTTGCATCTTTCGCTGAGTATCTTCCACTTGTTGAATCCAAGTGTCCAAAGAATTATAAGTATCTTTATAATACTTCAGAGATTTATTAATACCTTCTAAGTCACGCAACCTGATTTTATTTTAGAAGACAAACCAAAGGGGAGAAAATGATTATTAAAGACAAAAACTACTACACTAAGGCAAATACAGCTTTTAAGGCTTTGAATGCCTTGGGTCTACTACAGCTCACATATAATAGTATGTTTATACTAAAATACCACTAATTAAACAGTAAATTCACTTCTTAAACACCAAGGCTCCCAGCTTGATGAAGCCTTTCCATTTGTCATAAAGGACATCCAGGAGAGCTCCTATTATACAAGAAACTCTATATATCCCTCATTAGTGTGTTCAACTGCTTGAAACTCCAAGAGCACAAGAAACTCCAAGAAAGAGGGAGGGCTCTGCTACAGCAATCAGCTCTGTTACAAGATGTGGGAATATTTCAAATGTGATCTATGAATCAAGAAAGAGTGTGCTATGCTGGAGTTAAGTAGCGGTTTGTCATACTCTCCATGCCTCCCACAAAATAGCAGGAGTTACACTAAAACTAAAGCATGGAAATATGCTCATGTGCAAAAGTAATTGAACTACAGTAAATGTACTACATCCAAAATTAGATGTAGTAATTGTATATCTAATTTTAAATCATGTTTTGACCTGTAAAGAGAGTTCTGTGTATTTCTTAATGTCATTTTCATACTGAGAGAAATACTGACAGTTTTTCTTTCATGATCCTTCTACTGTTACTTGTTATCATGGTCTGATTTTGGTGGTTGCTCTGTGCAGAACCAGGAGTTAGACTTGATGATCCTTGTGGCTTCCTTCCAACATAGGATATTCTATGATTCTACTTAAAAGACCACATAAATATGACCACTCAACACTGCAGAATAAACATACTAATTAAACAACCTTTTACAGTTTGACTTGGAATGAATACTTTGAATTGCTCTAGTGTTGTTCTTAAGATGCCAAAAGGAGACTAAAAAAGGAGCAAGCAAAGGAAAATTCTATTGCTCAGGTTTCATACTTAAGCATGTTTTAAAGCTAATAACCATGAAAAAGAGAAAGGATCATGATAACTGCAGCCAATATTTGTACATACTTTTTGCATAATGATCATCAGTGTCAAGCTGGTAGGAAGAAGCGGAGATAATATTTGCAGAAAGCAGCTTGTTTACAGCCCTATGCTGCAGTTACCACAATCTGTCCTATTCAGACCAGAAGTCACTACATATTTACTAGCTGGCATTTTTCAGCATATTCTGTTCAGGATAAAGTCCTGGGAGGAGAGCATGTGGCTCATGCTTACTCTCTGAAGAAATAAGGACACCTCAGTACCTCATAAAACTACTGTTTAATCATTAAAATTTTGTCACACTAGCACCTGATGAAAAACCTGAGGTGGAACTTAAGGTAGCCATTCTGCAGCCAGCTTTAAATGAGTCACCTTCTGCCCATCTTCCTTCTAACTTCCAGCAACGTTAAATAGACACAACTAAACTAGTTAATGACAAGGGAATAACTTCAATAGTGCACCTGAATGTATATTCAACCCTTAGAAAAGGAGGACAAAAATGTGACAAGTGTTTGTGTGAACTTTTAAATCAACAGCACTACCTTCAATACTGTTGTTCAGGCTATCTATACTAATAAACTAAAGTCCACTTTAAAGGAAATAAATTCAGACTGTACAGTACAGAATTCCTCAACTTGGCCATACTTTTTCCTTCAGTCTCTACAGTTCTGGTTCCTTTACATACAGGAAACAGAACTGTAGAGACTGAAGGAAAAAAAGCATTTCCAGGAATGCCACATATGGGCATCTCCTTCAGAAATATGAGGAGGGGTGGTCTGCTGAATCTGCACATCTGTGTAGGCATGTGCACTTGAGCAACATTTTTCAGTATCAACTTGATAGTAAAGGGCTGAATTTAGAGCACTATCTCTACTGGATATTTAAAAAAATAAAAGGCACTTCGCCAAAAATTATTGCACCAAAATTATTACAGAAGTCAACAGGAAGCTAAGAACTTCCAGACTTAACACTTGAGTAATTAAAAGCAAATTAACATGAATCTAGTCATAACTGATGAATCAGCTCATCAATTTAGGCTGTCAGAACTAATTATGTGGAGAAACAGATGGTATTTCCATAGGACTGCCAGCTATTTCTGCAGGTTAGCTTTTTTTGAAGAAAAAAGACCATTTATCTCTACTGTGTATCAGTAAGTAGTAAGTTTCTATATCCTGTTCATCTTTTGGAGCTTAATAGTCACAAACATTTCCAGTGGAAAAGTAAAGTAGCGTTGTCAACAATGTAATAAAGGTCCTCATCCCAGAACATTCCAAAAACAGTTCAGAAAACTATTCAGACCTGTTTTAACATTTATTTCTGATTTCATTTCCTCAGAAATAATTTTAAAAACAGTGTAAAATATGAACAGATTATAATAAAAAGTCATACAAACCTATTTTCAATTTGAGAATGAACATTTTGCCACCTCTCAGCCAACTGATCAACTTTTTCTTTATGCCAGTCAAAGTCAAGATCACGTTCCTTGTGCATTTTAAACATCTGATCACTGATCATCTTTGCCTTCTGCAGTTCATCCTCTAAGGCATGGAATGTTTGTCTTTTCTCATCTACTTCAGATCTCCATTGCTAGTAGGTGATAAATGAAAATTTGTAAATAACTCCTAAATTGTGACACTATTTTATAAATTAGTATTTTACACCAGTAAAATGTATAAATTAATCAATCAAAAATGTTGCAATTAATATTTTATTTCTGCTTGCTCAAATACTCAAGTGGTACCAGAATGGGTCTGAAGCAATAAACTGCAAAATAATTCTAAGTAACAGCAATCCCCACAACACACTGATCAAAATACAGACATTAAATGAACTCACTCACCTTATAAACTACAGCTTTCAAAAAAATTAGGCAGATGCCAATCATTCTATCTAACAAAAATGCATTACTCATAATTTAAAATATCTAAATGAGTTATATGCAGTAAACAAAAAATGCTGAACTTCAGTCTTTCCATTTCCTAAAAATATCTGCCAAACCTCCTAGGAAACCCTGATTAGTACACCAAAGAGGTAGCAAGAATGTTACTATGGTCAAATTTATATAACATATGTTTATGTTACCTTAAGTATATGCTACCTTCTGAAGAGAAAAAGAAACTTACTGCAGCATTATCAAGTGCCACTTTTGGAATTTCAGATACTTCAACACATTTTGCAACAACAGGAACATGCTTTCAAACTATCCAAATCCTAATGCTCCAAAGTTGCCATTTTTTTCTGAGATGTCAATCCTAATACAGCCTAAAACTAAATACACAAGCCAACATTTGATACACTGTAGAGTGCAGCATATCCAAATCAAGTGTTACAGGACAGATAGTTTTTATCTTCTTTTTTTGATTTGCCCGTGAAAAGGCACCAGCCAGCTCTTACCTTTAATGTACCCATCAGATTTTCAATATTATTTTTGTCCGCCGTTACTGCCTCTTCTTCACACAACTTGGTTTCATAGTGTTTTACTAACGATTCTGCTGTTTGGGTGTTTGTCAGCACCAAGTTTATAGTTTTTAATCTGAAAAACAGTGACCCACTGTTAACTGAACCACCAATACCTACACACAACACACTTATGTTTTTCAGCCTTTTTATGTGTCAGAGTATCCCTTTATACAATGTTAAAATGTTAACTTCCTTTCCCTTGATCAGTATTACTCACACTAATAGTTTTAATTTAAGATAAAACTAAAACATGTGATGGAAGACAGCGTAGTACATACTTATCTATGAAAATGGAAGACATGGAGTAAACTTGGTTCATGTTTTGAATAACAACATTGAGCTCAGAGCGTAGAGTAGGGACAGAAGGCGAACCAGCAGCTTGACTGAAAAATTCTTCACATTTATCTGTGATGACTCCCAAATCATCCTTTAGTCGATCCAGCTCTTTCTTCAGTTTCTGTAAAATAAAAGGTGATTGGTAGTGCTTTCATCCTACATCAACCTCATATACACTCTACATATAACTACAAGTACAGGTGTGCCCTCCCTTGCTTCTTTGATGTGGACACCATTGAAAAAAACTAAAGAGAAACATATGTGTAATAGGGAAACTAACGGAGTTGTAATTGATCAGTATCTATCTTTTTTCTGAGAAACACAAGCTAAATATTTGACTCCTCTTTTCAAGGTACACTGCAACCTTCCTGGTTTACACTCAAAAGTTGGGATATATTTGTTTTTTAAATAAAACTTTTCCTAGGTAAAACAGACTTTCTCAAAGGCCCACCTCTTGCTCTGAAATCCTAAGCACATTTTCATGTACATCATCCCTTTCCATTGGCGTCCGGATCTGCCTTATTAACCGCTCCTCACAACTCTCCAGTTGCAGTCTGATATTTCTGACTTCAGAGATGTACAGATTGTAAATAGATTCTTCCTGCTCCTCTGTTGAAACAATTAAGGCACATGTTAGCCAGCAAAGTCATCATGTCATTTTCACCATATCTTCTCACACTTAAAGGCAGTGCTCTGCAGGTCTTTTCATGACGGGCAAAAATGCCATCAGTTTCCATTGAAATTTTGGTTATAAGGCAAATTCTAGGAACTTTTAAGTTTTGTTTTTATTAAATCATCTCCTAACAAATGCAAAGTTACTGTCTGTGATCATTTAGCTCAGGCACAGGCATTACCCTATGGAGACACTGCTAAACTCAGTGACTCATTCTGTTAATCAGTGGTATCAGGCACATTAAATCCTCTCCTTCAGATACACAGGGCACCACGTCTTTCCTGAAGTGTAGTCATCTCTGCTAATGAAGTAATCAGCTTCGCACTGTATTTCTTTAAGTCATCAACTACTCAACAGTAAATCAAAACAGATATTTCAAGCTTTCTGTTCTCACTGTATTAAAATTGGAGTTAAGAGAGCAGTAACTACAGGCATCCTGTGGAGCTAGGAAAATAGACAGGATGTTTTCCTTGTCTTACCAGGGTGAAAAAAGTTCTGTTATGAACTCAACAAAGAAATCAAGTCATTTCCCCAGCACTTGAAAACAACAGAGGTGTAAGCAGTGAGCTCTTAAGAAACTCTTAGGTGTAAAATTTTTGTAGCATTCTGTATATTATGTAACACATCAATATTTTTACATAATTTAATAAATACAAAGTTTTAAAAAAATTAAGAGCTTCTGCACAACACAATTGTGCACATTGTCAAAATGACTGTTTGAAAGAACATAGGCAGTAACAGTATCAACATGATAAAAGAGATCTCAAGATCAAGAACTAAAATCTCTCTCATAAGGGCATCTTTCTACTGTTCTAAGCTAAGTTTTACCTCTTTCAGCAGACTTGAGAAGCTCTTGATAGTATTGCTTGCAAACATTAACTTCCCTTTCCAGCTGTGTTGTGTCGGAGCTTGTAAAGATTTTGGACTCCTGGCTGTCTTCCACAAAATCATCGAAGCGAGACTGTAAATTGCTTAGAACCTGCTGATGTTCACCTGGCAGCATTGTCTTTATCTGCAACAGATTACAGACCCAAAGCCCAGTCATCAGTGGTGTATCACTCACACAGGTCCTGTAATGCTTTTTATCAAAAAGCAATGCTGATGGATTACTAAGATGGTAAAGTCAAAGAACTGAGGTTCTGAAAGCTTTCTGTTCCTAAGCTGCAGTCCACTTGACAGCTGACAATTTACACTGAACATAAAATTCTTTCCAATCTTTCACATCAGGAATGGGGTGTTAAGCCAACCCTACATCAGACTTCATTTCTCCCATCTAACACCATGCAGCAACAAACAACAGCAAGGACAAGTAGGGATGCTTCAAGAACTATCTCAGATTCCTCTTTCCAACAGTAACAGTGATAAATTAGGTGGGAAAATGTCATTTTGGGCACTGCAAATATTATTTGCAACAGTTTGTGATCTCACACAGTTTTAGTCAGAAAGAATAATAATTTCATCTACATCACTATTGCATTTCTGACAAATTTGGCCTAACAAATTGGGCTATTTAAAATTTCAAGTCACAGTTATGTATGAGATGAAAAAATACATTATGAGGAGTGAGTTTTCAGCTGCCTTCACCTTGAAAGACTAAATGTTGCTTCACAGTTGTTCCATTGTTAGTAAGAAAATGCAGCAGTTGCAGTTGTTATAAGGAAATAAAAGTTTTCAGGAAGATAAACCTTAGCCAGATGAAGTTAATCTCCCCAAATATTTTCAAAATGAATAGAGAAAGACAGTCTATTGCAGAGCAAAATTCAGAATTTAGTCACTGTTCATTGCTTTCAAGGGGTCACTGCTGACAACCTTGGCAGCAGTTAGTTGTCCTGACACCATCACTCTGCTTCTTCCCCAAATGTAGCTGTATAAAGACTGCTCAGACCAAGGCAGGTTGTTCCACACCAGCACCCAGCATGACCACTGCTGCCAGGTACTCCCAGGAAGATGAGGATTGCTGCAAATCACTAATAATACATTTCTGTAGGTACATTTCTATGACTTCCCCGTAAAGGGTTAAGAGCCCTTCTTAGTCATAGCACTTACCGAGGCAACATTACCAGCTCGAACAGCTTCAATTTCATTTGTCAGGTAATGCCAGGACACCACACTCTTCATGTTTACATGTGACTCATGCCAAAGGGCCAGAACATTCTGAAATTGCTGTTCAATCCTGAAACAAAAAAAGTTTCAACTTCAGATCAGGGTAACACATGAAAACAGAAAAAGAAAAAAAAAAAACATCAAAAAGTGTGAGATATTCTTTTAACCCAAGCTCCATATAAGTGAATTTTAATAGAAAATAGGTAGTTTTACTTTGTCCCTACCTGTTGGCTGTATCTATTGCTTCTTTGTTTGGTGGAGGAACTGTAAAGCATACAGAAGGAACCATGGCCTCATTACCACTCGGGCTAATGACTTTCCATTTAGCACGATGGGAGTTGTTTGCTAATACACACTCATCATCTTTGTAAATAGTTATCTAGTATTAACAGAAAAGGAGAATAATTTGATGAGCCAAGCATTACAAAATAATTGTACAAAGCACTTCTGCAAATGTTGTCAACAAATAAGCAACAGAACAACAAACCCAATGTTCCAACCCGAGAATTTGCTCTTGTTTACTAGGCTGGAAGAAATTTAGAGCCCAGCTTTCTCCAGTAACATAGTAATTAATGAAACTTCAGCTGAATTCTTACATCTGTAATTGGTTTGAGGAAATTTTAGTTTCTAACCTCAATTTGTCTATAGTCACAGATGGCTTTAATTGGAATGGATGTTTTGAGTACACAGTCAGGGTTCCTTGGCTTCAGCTGAATTATTGCCTTTGCTCTTCCCACAAGGCCTGCTACTGTGCTCTTGTACTGCAAGAGTTGTTCTTTTTCTTCCTAGAATAGTTAAGAAAAGAATACGTCATAAGAGTTGTCCAGAATACAGTACTGCCTCTTTGATCCTGTTATGCTTCTTTTTCCCCTGACTCCTTCTACTGTGTTTCCTAAAAGTAACACATTTTAAAAAATCAAAGCGTCTTTCTGAAGCCACTGTCTTCCCACAACTGTTATTGTAAATATAAATAAACTGTACTTTAGAGACAAAAAATAGTCATTTTTTATAAGTTCTGAAAAATTAATGTTTTTTCCTTCACTTTAAATGAATAATCTTAACACATTTTATATTCTGCCATAACCTACACATTTCTTGTTTCATTGTAACTCCTGTTAATAGGATCCTACTATGTATCTTACCATAGACTCCTGGACAAGGTCTTCCAGCCTATGAAGACTGCTTGATCTATCACAACTGTATTTTCGGTATATGGTATCTTTCAAATTCTTCAAATATTCCATGGCTTCTTTGGCATCGCTGAAAAACTAGGAGGAAATAATTATCTGGGTTATTTTTAAACAACCAAAAAAATACAGAATCAACTACACTGAAGTTTTCAAGTGCTGTCTCTTAAAACCACCTTTTCTCGTCACTTGAAGTGACCACTGCACCACACTCAGCTACTCATGATCTCATGTCTAAATGTACTCTTCAAAAAGGCACACACTGTGACACCAGTTATTCTTGGTATGACCTACATGCAAAATTAATTCTGCAGTTATTGAACCTACAGTTAATGACCATTCCTGCAAAGAAAAAATTTTATTAAGTCAATCTTGCTATCCTTGGAATTACAGTTAATTTCATATAGAAAGCACAGACAAAGCCTAAAAACTGTAGAAATTAGCTGCAAAATCCAGGCAGCAGAGCTGGGGCAAATATTTTGTGCAAGAAGGAAAATGAGCTGCCACATTTGGCAGCTCTGCATAGCAATCTGCATGCCCAAACAAGGGTCCTGGTTAGGCATGACTGGGAGGTGAAATCCCATTCTCTCCCTTAAGCCCCACTTCTTAAATCCAGAATTACAGTTTCTTCCCCCTGTCACTAGGAGCTCCAAATGCTTTGTCTTCTCCAGCGTCCCCTTGGTAACTCTGGGCTCTCACCCTTCTCAGTCCAAAGGTGTCTCACCCCATCATCATCCCCCATTTTCTTCAACCACACAACCCAGAAGACACTAAAGATTCATCCTTACAATTTAAAAGTTTTAAATTAGTAGATTTAAAAACAAACAAATAAAACCAACAAAAAAACCTCCTGTCCATCATGCTCAAGCAAGTAACTGCATCATTTGCTGAGTATGTGAATGGGTGACAATGAGATAATCAGATGGTTGTTTCATTGGATGTGTCTGCTGTCAGGGTAATTCAGGGTAATGTGTCATTCTCTGCTCTGTTTATTATTAAAACTGCACATTCAATTTTGCTTTGAGTAGTCCTAGAATAGCCATCTAGAATATGTTCTCCCATGGCCACCACAAACCACCCTCCACACTCCATCATCAGCAGAAGCTCTATTGACAGCAGTTGTGCACAACAGGGAGAGAACAAAGTTTCATTCTCAGAGTCTCTACTTGCAGCTGCAGCACTGAAAAGATCCCAGGCCAGATTTTCATCTGCTGTGAACTTATATAACTGTAGTGAAGAAACAGAGTTGTGGCAACACTGTGGGAGTGTGGCTAATCATCTAATGATTGTACAAGACAAATGTCACTTCTGCAACTACTGTGAGACAACAGTAGTGCTTTTGGCGGAACTTTCTCACTACGGACAAAACTTAAAACATTTTACATTCTGATTGATTTACTTTCTTACCTCAAAATAGGCAGCATTTTCTCTCAAATGCTGTTCAACACAGTGGCAGAGCTGAAGAATCCAGCTCCATTGTGTCTGCATTGCAGCTCTATAGGCCTTTAAGGAAGGGAGATATATTTTACAAATGGAAATGAAAATTAAAACTTGCATACCTTTACAGAATTTATGAAACACAAAAGTAGTTAAGCAAACACAAATAGCTATACCTGACCACCTCACCCTGGAAAACCAAGCTGCAGCAAGGTGAATTCCAATTAGATGTGAGAAAGAAACCCTGTCACTACAGCATAGTCTAAGATAACAAAACTTGCCCAGAGGGGCTGTAAAATTGCCATCCTCTGGTCTGGTCAGAATTTGGCCAAACAAATCCCTGATGGAGCTTCCAGCAAGAGCTGGAGTACAACTCCTTAGGTTCCTCCAGTCTAAGCTCTTCTAAAATTCTGCGTCTCTATTTACTCAGTCAAAACAGGTGGAGTCTTGCCTGTGTAGAATTTGTATAATAAAGTAACACTGAATACACAAGTAAAACCCCCAAAGCCCAGGATTCCGGGAAATACGCAATTTTGCGGGATAACAGTTTTGCGGGAATGCAAAAAGCGCGGAGCCCCGAAGTGCTGCGAGGGCTGCGCCGCTACGCCCTCGCCAGCAGAGGGCGTCCTGCCTTTGGGAATCACCCCCAAGCTTGGGGTTTCAATTCCTGTCATTCCCCGCTCAAAACGGGCTTTCCGTTGGCTTCCAGGAATTTTAAATTGATTCATTAATGCATGTATTGTTCTGTAGAAAAGGAATTTAAAATTATTATTATTATTTATAAATATCTCAATATGGCATTATTGGAAAAAGCATAACCTGCACAGTCATCGTCACTGTGACGGCCTGGTTTCATAACATGCATCCTTAGTGCATTTATTTACTACACCAGTAAGAACCCATTAGAACAGCCTATACTTTTAAAGAATAGAACTGCCCACATTACATGAAAAGTCATTTATTATTCAAAGTAAATTTCATGAGAAGGAAGGAAGGGAGGAGTTTTCTTCATGTCTCCCATTTTTGCAGATGTAAACTCACAAAGCTGAGGAACAATAAAAATACATTCCCTCTGACTTTTTTCATTCTTCTATAACAAATCAGCTTTTTATTGTTTCAGTGTTTACCAGCCACTCTCTGTATCTACTCTTTTCTTGAAGGTCTACAAGGAAAAGTGTTTTACATTCTCCTTTGAAAACCTGTTATGACCCTACAACAATTACAATAAATTTTCTGTAAATAATTTACCTATAACAGAGAGTTAGATTCAAGCCTTGGGTAAATCACTTCACCTGGTCAGATTTTTAACATCCAAACAAGTTTCATAATTCACTGGCAAATAAGTTATGAAACCAACCCTAAATCATAATAGGAACCCACACATACAGTAAGTGACTAGAAAAGCTCTTACTGAAACTTCTTTCCATCCAACAGTAAAGAAACGACATAAAGACTGTTCTGTACCCTCAGTCTGTCAATTTGGATCAACAACTCTAGAAACTGTGGGCAGAAACTTCTGTACAGACCAATTAATTTTAGAGTTTAGGAAGATTTCATCTAAGCAATCCAAGATGTAACCATAACTTTATATAAGTGTTTTCACTTTTTGGAAACTGGAAGACAAATACAACAGAGATACTGAAGAGGAAATTTTAAAAGGCCCCTTTATTTAGTCTTGTTTCTCTAAGTTTGCGCTTCCCTTTTTTCCCCAAAAACTCAGCTCTTTTAAATCCCAAAACTCTTCCTGTTTTGGTGCTGGTTTTACTAACTTACCTCAATGGTTAGCCTGGCTGGGTGGTTTTCAAGAAGCAATTGCTCAGCTATTTCTTGTACTGATTTAATAACTTCTTCTTTTTCATCAAGTTCTCTCATTAATTCCTTTTTTCAGACAAAAAAAAAAAAGTTTTAGAACTCCCTCTAATTATTAAAGATTATTTAATAATTCCCTCTGGATTATACTAGCAATACATACTGCATGGTATTCCTTTTTTCTTGTTATATTGGGGTTTCTTTCACTCCAGTCATATGCAACCTCTTCCTCTTCTTTTTCATTCAGCCATATTAACTCTCTAGTAGCACGTGACACAAAATTGTGAAGAGTATCTAGATGCCTTTCCTGATTTCTTGATGTGTTCTTTATTAAAGGAAAAGATTTACAAGAATCAGAATTTAAAGCTTATCCCTTATCAGAAATTATGCACACTGAAAAGCTGAACATGGAAGAGGTACGATTGACTTACCAAGAGTTTTGAATATTGACTCTCCAGTTTGTGCAGTTTTTCTGCATAACTGAGTTTAAGAGGGGCAGTCATTTGGATCTGTATTTGGTATGAGATCAAAAGACAACAAAAAGGATAACAAAAAGGTGAGATATGTTAAACCATTAGATCTTCTGGTTTCATCATAAGTCATGTAGAGATCAGAAATAAAGGTAAGTTAGACAGTGAAACCCAAACACAGCTCTAAAATGCAACATTAGTTTCTGGGTCACCCAGCAAAAGGATAACAAAGAAATAAAGAACATGGTGCAGTACCTCACTGATTTTGGCTTCTTTAAGGCTGGATTCAAATTCCTCAATAGCTTTGTGGACATTTTTGTGATTTTCTAAATGACTTTCAACACTTGGCAAATCTGAACCCCATTCTGCTCGATCAAGTTGAACCTTACAAACAGGAAGAAAAAATTAGCCATGATCTACAAAAAGTAAACAATAATCAAAAGTGGACTGTCTCTGCAAAGATTGCTACCTGCATTTCTTCTACCCAGCTCAACAGATCCTGGACAAATTTCATGTTCACCTCTTCTTCTGTTAAATTTTGATCCACAAAAGCTGATTTCATAAGAGGTTTTCTGATTTGCATCAGTTTGAGTGTTTGCAGACTCCCACTGTCTACTCCTGTCATATAGCTCTGAATTAACCGTGGAGGGATGCCTGGTGGGTAAGCAGGGGTGATGGTTGGTGTCAGTCTGGAAGTAAGACCTGATGAAAGGCCAGATGTCAAACTGGAAGAAGTCAAAGTAGGTGTTAAACCTTGGGTCATTGCAGCATTTAATTCAGGGGTTAGGTTTGTTGTAAATCCTGAGTTTAAGCTTTCGGTTATTCCTGATATCATCATCTTTGTCTGCTCTGTGGTCAGGGCATGTCCTTTGTTGTACACAGAAGAACATTCGGTCCGTATGGCCATCAGGTCATCACGAAGTTTTGCAACTCTAATAAATTAAAATTAAAAAAAAAAACCAATGAACACTTATGATTAAGGTTTATCACGATGAACTAAATAGTGATATGAACTCACGCTATCTCTCACATGTCAGCTGCACTTAAATAAAGAAATATTTCTATCAGAAAGCACATGGTATGTCAGCTTATAGTTTTATACAGATAAAAAATGCAGAAATCAAGCAATGACTGAAAAAATTCTATGGGCACTAACATGCACTGTACACAATTCCAGAGAACAATCAGCAAACCAGAAATCTTACAAGATACTACATGTTGCAGTAGATCAAACACTCGCAGTTCACTGCCAAGGAGTTATGCGCTTCATCTCAACCAGTCTAGGATGAATCCCAAAAAACTTTGGACCCACTTGTTCATAAAAGTGAATTACGCATTTTAAACGCTTCTTTCTGCCAACACTGTATACCCTGCCACACATATCCTAATATTACCCCGCTTATGACCTGTTAATACACCTACAAGTGTCACCAGAAATCTCGCTTCCATTTAAAAACTCAAAGTTAGTGAATTCTAAATGTATTTTACGTGCAATAAAACAAACTAACATCTTTGCACACAGATAGCTACTAAACATTAAACAGTAAGTCACGTTCAGCGGATTGACTTCATTTTCATAAAAGAGTACAAATAGCTCCTGCTTTCTTCAACATATATGGGCATTGCTCTCACCAGAACACCTGATATTTGGGTGCCCAGTGACAGATCATGAAGTTTATGCACAGATATAAAAACTGAAAATTTTGTCCATAATGGGAATCCACATTTCAGACTTTTATTTATTGACATAAACATACTGTAAAGTACCTTTGAACAAGCTGGTCTGCTTGATAGTATTTTCCATCAATAAGAATCTGGGCATCTATCACTTGCTGGCGGAGAAGATTCTCAGACTCAAGGAGATATCCAGCTATCTCTGCTTCATGTTGGAACTGGAGCCCTGACTCCAATCGCTTGGTGTCCTTAATAAATAAGCAAAAGTCATAAGCCTTGCAGCTAAACCAAAGACACATCAACTCTAAGAATTTTTTTTTTTTTTGGTAGAAACTTATTCTGATCTTGAAACAATTGCGAAGCATTTAATCTAACTAGAGACAAAAAGAAAAGGTAACAGAACTCGCTCTAGGCAACTTGTGATATTTTCTTGAAGAAATACTACCTTAACAGTACAATGAAAATAAAAGTAGTGGCTATTAAGGTTGCCCTCAAAAATACTTAAGAATTTTTTTGCCATTCTACTTATATAAGTTCATGAGTACAGACAAGTAAAATCACTGACTGACTTACAGCCTGCAGAGCGTTCCGGGCAAGTATCAGTTTGTCCTCACAGCTTCGGCTGTCCCGCTGAATTCTGTTTGCAATTTGCTGCAGCATTTCCAACCTAGATGATTACAAAGCATTTCAGAAAAATAGGTACTACATTATTTACATTTACAATAATGTTGCATGACTTTAAAAACAAACGAATCAACAGCATCTGACACAAAGCATACATGAATATGCCAAGTTACCTGTTCCCTTCTAAGGTTCCATTACCAAAGCTTATACAAGATTTAATCAGCGTGGGACCACAATTAACAGAAAGAAAATTCTCGTTAGAGTCAACGCTGGTCCGAGTACTGGTGCTGTTGCTGAACAGCGAATCACTGCTATGATAGCTGTAACTACTGCTATTCATTTTCACATCCAGAGCACAGTTCTTCTGGCTGTTTGCATTTGCTGAAAAATGAAGATAAAGCTCCTGCAAAATGTACAGCTTCTAGGGATGAAATTCCACTAACTGGCTTTTGAAACACGCCGAGTCTTCCTTTAAATAGGCTTCAGTACGCACATTTAAAACCCAGCAATTAATATTCTGCCAGCTCTTCAAAGGATTTTACCTGGGGCTATGTATGCTACCTTGCTTTTGGCTTCCCTACCTTGCATTAAAGCTTTGCAAGTACAGACTAGGCAGCAACAATAGGGCGTCTCTAGGAAACAGACACACCAAATATTTTATTTAAGTGTCACTAAATAACTATAGGCCAAATAAGAACTAAAAGAACTCTTTGCAGTGTTTCTCAGACTCATCAATGGAAAGTTTCAAAAAGGAGTGAAGTGAGAAATCCACACTCAACAGTAGAGTACAAATAACCTCTACATTTGTGCTGACTCCTTTTCCCTCAAATGGGACTGCACAATTAAACTGGGGGGAGTATCATGATTAATCAGCTCATAACAATATAATCTGAGACACTTATACACCATCTAACCTACCATCATTCCTCCACTGCCCAAGCATACACATTCACTACCTGCCCTGTCCCACTGCACAATCCTCCTGAAAATTTCCCTTCATCTTCTTCCACATTCACAGCCAATTACTTCTAGCTATTTTGGCCATAAAATAAGTAAGAAAAATCTGATCACTGCTCTTAAGTTTAAGTTTTAACACAGAATTTGGGCTAGGGCTGATTTTTTCAGTATTTCACTCCCTGTTTTTAGGATTCCTGAACAACCACACCCACCCCATAAGGTGACTGTTTACGCAGAAGAGCTCAGCAAAGGCACAGGCACACCCCTGTAGCAATGCCAAACTCTGCTAGTTTTGCAAACTAGAGCTCAGTTTGGCACTCTCCTCATTGACATCACATTAATTCTGATCCCATACACCAATCTGGCCACACATTGTCTGTTTGTGTTGATACTTTGAGATGTATTCAATAGACTTGCAGGCAAAATTTTATTACTTATCAGATTCAGTATTAGCTGAAGTCACATTTTTGCCACTATCAAATTTCACCCCAGGAGCTTTATCAACACCTCATAATGATGAGACGCACTCGTAACCAATGCAACATTGATGATGTTCTTGTGTCCACATCAACCAATACTTTTAACTTGGTGACTTAATGAAATTGTCTCTCTCATTTTACAGTGACCACCACATGTAGTGACTATCAATATATGATCTGTCACTTTAAGTGTGTTTACCCTTCCTGATACATAGGAAGGAAGTCAGGTTCATGTTTGTTTATCTGTGCTCAGACCATGTGAATAAATTAGAAGTAAACTAGTGTCATTTACACGCCTTCTCAATAAAGATAATCCAGCTTTCTCCAAGTATGAACAGAATTTCTATTGGTGAAGCCAGACACTAGCTTTGCTTTCGGCAGGTTGAGACAGATAAACCTACAAGATCTAGCAGGCTGTATTTCTGCTGCTGCTTTCCAGTGCTCTGCTCTGCACTGCATAAGAAGGGAAAACTCAGCATTGTGTGGACAACTTTGTGTTCCTCTATAGGAACTTGTTCCACAGAAGGGTGCTGTGAATCAACACCACCTACTGAATCTGCCATTTCAGTCATGTCCTTGCTTTTGTAAATGTGGCACATTCATCAATTCTGACTGTCTGTGGGATGTCCTCTGGCTGAAATCCCTCTTTCTGAGGACTTCCTATACAATGGTCTGGATTCTCCACACCTAGTTTCAGGTGCCTAAACCAGAGAGACAGGACACCCTGCTGTCACCACAAAGTCAGCAACAACATTCTCTAGAAAGTGATTCAGATCTTAGATGACTCCTTTGGATGCGTAAAGTTAAGCAGAATGAATCCAGATCCAGGTGTCTATACCCACCCACAGGTAGAAGCCCCAAAAATCATTTAAGTGGGTTTTTTAATTAATGAATGGATAGCACCTGTGTCTCCCACAGAACTTAAAAAGATACCATTAGAAAGAGAAATGCTCTCAGGCTGCATCAAGACTTTAACCATGCTCAGTACATTATTAGTGATGCACAAAATTGTCACACAGCTTCTACCACATAAGGCTACTATGCCTTTGCACATCTAAACACTTGCTGTATTCTTGAGTACAACTAACTTTGTAAACAATCTCTACACAGGACGTGTTAGCCTACAATGCTGTGCATCAATAAAAATACACATTTCATTATAAGGAAGGTGCTTATATGAAATCAAGTTGAAATGGGACAGTGAAGTGATATAAAACCAGCTTTGACTAATTGCACAAGGAAGGAGGTTATAGATATGTACAAGTGTTTTGATGATCTGAGGCACAGATATTGTTCATCACAACCTTCTGAGACCACCAAAATTGCTTCTGTCTGAACCTGCCTCTAAGGCAGGGAGAGAACTTCAGACCTTGAACACAGAAATACTTGATCAAGAAAAATAATATGGACCTTAACATAGAAGAAGATACTTACAAATTTCAGTATGGGTTAAAACAACAGAAAAAACATTAACAAAGCCTGTCAAATATTCACTAGCATACCTCTCCACTTCAGGCCGAAGGGTCTTCTCTCTTTCCAGCATGGCAATAATCAGCTTTCCCCATTCTTTTTCTATATCATTTGGATGGTAGCCTTGAGAAAGTTTGATGCGTCCAAATTCTATCCAGACCTTAATAATTCATATGTACTTGTTATTTTAAGCCTCAGAATGGAAACTTCTATACATTTCAATCAATGCATATTAAAACTTACCTCTAGCAGTTTATACAGACGTTTAATTTTTGATTTATCTGTCTCCTTCGGTGGAATTTCTGTTTCTTTAAACTGTAAATATTGATTATAAAGTGCCTACAGAAACATAAAATAACATCAACTTTTATTTATAGTGAATATAATCTTAGTCTCTAAACCCTCTCCTAATATTCTTCACAAGGTTACCTTTATACTGTTCTACTAGAGTTCTACAAAAAACAATCAATGACAAGCTAAGGATTTGCTTTTGATTGTTCATATGCTAGCAATGTATTGATTATACTTTGAAAAGGTTAAGGAGTAGTACTGTTCCACAGTTGATTTGATTGTATAAATCAACAAGCACGTCATTTGTTCAAGCATGCTTTGAGTCAGTAAGATAAAGTGCAATTCACAAGGAGTCTAAGCCACCACACCTCACCTTCAATTCCACAGGATTGTTGGGAAATGTTCTGTCAGACATTATCGTGACATGGTGTCTGATCCACTGCATGAGGTAGTTCACCATATTCTGATATTCAACCCATTTGACTTCAACATCCTGCCAAAGCAAAACCCAGATTACAGAAGAGATGAAAATCATTTAAGAGCTCATTTCAGATTCAGCTTTGAAGACTGAAGTCTTCACACATACAGAAAAGGGATTTTCAAATCCTGCAATTCTGAAACAATATTTATTTGGTCTTTAAAGATCAGTTAAAATTTCATAACACATTATTTCAGTCTTCAGTTTTGGTATCAAAAAATTCTACTGAAAACAAAGTATTTTCTAGATTAGTAAATTTCAAGCTGGTAAGAATCGGAAAGAAATAGTTTATACATCCACAACTGAAAAGAACTTTGATTTGATCCTTCTCCAACTTCAGGCCCATTGTTTTCAGTTAAGCTCTTTGCAAATATATTTTCATGTCAATGACATGAAGCAGCTATGACTCTAAAATCTCAACCTAGAAAAACCATGTCAGAGAAAAGTGTGACAGCAGTCCTATGGAAGATCTGGCTAACATTCTGGATCTGAAATTCAGAATTTTATTAATGTAGCTCACACGCTGCACAAGTGTTGTTCTCCGACTTACATTTGCACCAATGCCTTCACCACCTTCTGGTACTTTGGGAAATGCATCATAAAGTGATGACACATAAGTTATTACTGACTTCTCATCAGGTGAGGAAACATCGACATCTAAAAGAGCAAGACAGAACAGTGCTTCATCACATAGTTGTAAGAATGCCCACAAGTATGCTACAACCTGCAGGCAGATTGGATTTTATTTTAATGTTGGGGGTTTTGCAACAAAGCCATGTGCAGCTCTCTTACCTTCAGGATCCAGAAGTCTGGCAACACCAAGTTTTTCTGCTACAAAAAAAGCATGTTCTAAATTTGCAAGGTTGCTTTGAACAGCAACGGTATTCATGTCTATCAGGTCCGGCCTGTCAAATAAAAACAGCAACACTTGATTACAACTCTTTACCAGTTTTAAATTACTGCTTACTGGTAAATCAAGCCATGAGCATGGATGGAGACAGCAATGGAGTTTTGATTATAAAAGGATTTCACTAAAATCAGGTGAACAAGCTGAGACCACTGCTAACTGAGAAACACTAGCAACAGAAAACTGTAATATTCAGTTATTCATCTACAAGCTAAAGTTTCCAGCCACCCTTACATATACCTCTGTTTTCTTAGGCATATTTATTCATGTGCATTGCCATTGTATTATAACACCTTGTCTTTTCCACTGTCCTTGAGGGGAACAAACTCACTTCTCTCTTTTACAGGAGAGATTTAACTTCTACTGCTTTTGCAAGTTTTTAGTCATTCTGCATCAAATTCTTCAGCATGTTTCAGAAGGCACACAGTAACAAAGTTTAGTCACAAAGACATCACTTTAACCTTTTCCTGATGAGCTTTAAAGAGGTCATCTTCAAATGCGTTGAAGACCTGCTTTCAGATACACATTGGTGCCGATTCTCTTATGGATAACTCTCAGCCCCATGCACTTAAATCTCCACACTTTCATCCTGCCAAACTCCATCTCCAGCCACAATACGCTTGCTTTAACAGAATAATTGTTTTAAGCCAATCCTGCCTATAAATATTTTTAAGGTCCATAAGTATTATTCTGTACCAATCCTGTATCAGCATCAGTACTTTAATGTTTTAAATTAATATAAAACTTCAAAACAAGTATTATCCCTTAAGTTTGCTACAAAGGAGTTGGCTTTTAGATCTTGAGATTCTCAGCGCACAGTGCATTACTCCTTGTCTCTTTCAGCATTTGGAATCCTCTTAGCCGTCCACCAAAAAGAAGTAAGGGATTTTCAAACATGCTGAGCAAAAGCTCATCTTACTGAAGCCAACTAGAGCCACAAGGGTCTGAAACCTTTGCTACTGAAATGCTACACTACTGAAAACCAGACTAAAAAAAAAAAACTAAAACAAAACACCAGAAGAAAAAGATTTAGTATACAACTTTTAGCAAACAATTCAGTTCTTAAATTTTCTCATTTTTGTTTCTAGAGAAACTATTTTCTTAGTTTTACCAAGCAGAAGCTTTAAATTATTGCAACAGATAGAAATAAAACCATTAAATACCATTGTTCAAAAATAATGTTAACATTTGTCAAAACCCCAAGTTCCCTTGATAACAAAATGGTATTAACTTTGGGAAACTCAATACAATCTTGTCTTTGAACTAACTACAAGGGCACTGTAAATAAAAATCTGTTTCTTTTCAGCCATTTAGAATCACTGTGTTCCTTGTGCTCTTTTGAAGACAAGCCTACAAGACAGATAATAACATTGCGCCCATTATGCCTTGAAAGAACATTTAATTAATAATAAAATGTAAGCAGTGCAATATAATCCTCCTAAAGCAGCGGGACTTTCCACTTCCAATACGCTTAGTGGGAGCACAATCAAGTTCACGCTATTCTTTGAATTTCAGTGCAGCAAAAGCAATGCAATGAAACCAGTATCAGCTGTTGCTCTCAGCTGCACACAAAATCCATGAAAAATAAAACAATACTAGTGAAGAAAACTGAGCGCTCCCATCTCCTGTTTCTGCCACAATAATGGAGATGGTATGAATAATAATGATTGCTTTAACAGCAGTTTTGACAAGAGAATCAGGTTTTTGTAAGCGTAACACTGTTCCTTTGGTTATTTCTTTCTCCTGCCTTCTTTACATTTGTTTCACACTTGATAAAAATGTCCCAAGAATAATCACTTGCACTGCCTGTTCGATTGCCAACTCTCAGAACATGAAAGGACAAGTTGTAAAGGCCTTGACTATTCCCAGAAAACAAGCTGCAAGCTGCAGAGACACTGACACAATAATCTCCTTAGAATAAAGCTTTCATTTAGATGAAGAAGAGGCAACGTTGTTCTCACTGTGATACAGGTAACAAAATCAATGAAAGCAGCCTCTCTTGCATAATACATCATTTTACATCAGTGCTGTGGCTCCACCACCCAGCTCAAGAAGAGCCTACTCTGTGAGATGCCTCCCCAACCTTTTAAATATGTTTTCCCATCCCTGCAACTCCTATCACCACTGGGTTATACAATTTCTCTTTAAGAACAAGGGGAAGTTGTAATGAATACTGCCATTTTCAGTTAATTATACACTTAGCACATAGTATACCAACCTAGATTAGCTGGTCTATATTTATCTAAAGTCTTGGTCTACAAGAAAATACCACAGAAGACGGCATTCATGCCTGTCTTGATAGTGCTTGCCTTTGGTTTTTTAAAGCAGACAGAAGGCTCCACAGCTGACTGCGAACAAATCCACTGATGGTTTATGGAAGGGAAAAGACAAGTATTATCACTTGAATGCAAAAGCACCTGGCACGAGCCACAGCAAGTGCATGCTGCCTGGGGCTCGGGGCCTCCCCCTCTGCAGATCACCCTTTCCTCTTCACCAGTAGTAGAGGGATATGTTGCAAAGCCACAGGAAAATTTACCTGCCAGAGCTCAGTAAAAGACTTTTTAGCCTGAGCAAAATTCATCCAAAAAACATGGTTCAGAAAATCACTGATTACCACACTGTTCCTTTTGTTTAATAGTGGGGTTTTTTTGCAAATCAAAATATAAATAAATGTCATTTTTACATGCTGTAAGTTTGCAGCGCCTGCCCACTAACTGGAAATAATATTAACTGTTGAAATTGCAGTTGTGAGGAATATTCTCTAATACATATTTATTTAATTGTCATCACTGAAGTAAACACCATATTTAAAAGAATCATCCATCATGGCAAACATTTTCTTTTTTTAAGGCTGTAGAGAAAATACATGAGTTTTGTAGAAGCCATTTGTCATGTATTATAAACATATTTTGTTTCAATTTGCATAGCATTATTAAGTGGTTTCATGCATAATCAAGAACAAATTAAATAAATGCACTTTAAGTAATATACAATGACTCTACCCTCTGTCATAATATCATGAGTCATATTATGGTAGATTTGTCAGCGGGCTGGGGCCTTGCCATGAAAACACACATAAACCATCCCAAACACCAGTCAAGTAGGAACATTCCATGCAAAGAAGATGTTTCTGCTGCAGCCACACCTAAGTCAAGAGGTTTGGCTTCTACACTGAGAGTCATTAATCATTTAATTTATTAAAAGTCTGGTGGCTGCCATTTGAGATCTTAGTGTAGGTGTTAGAAATTAGATACAATTTGTATCAGAAGTGAGGGGGAAAGAGTGTGATTAATACCACCTCGATTAGGAAGTTGACAAAATTATGATCAGTTTAAGAAAACAAATACCTAGCACCACAAACAGAACAGTATCTGAAGAACTGCAGATGTTTCTGGTCTGCAAAGACTCCTTGAAATCAAAGAGTTGTGCATAATATAGTTAGGTAAATGTAGATTTTCTCACTGCCAGAACTAAATACCTAGCAAAGCAGTTTAAGATCCAAACTAGCAGCTGCAACATTTTCCCATTAAAATAAAAGATTAGATTTGAAGGGGATTTGACATCTCAAAACAGAAAAAGATGTTTAACTGAACTTTAATTTTCCCAGTCTACGATGAAGAAATTATGAAATTATGTCCTTCTCGTCACTGTTCTGGGATGACAGTTGCTCAAGTTACAGCAACATTTGTCTTCATTAAAACATATACAGATCAGAGTGATATTCCACATGAAAATACTGTTAATGAATTCAGAAGGCTGAGAAGCCTGAAGTTGTTTACATAAACCATCTAAACTGTTTAATCTGCACAGCTCTTTTTCAGTCAAAACTCTGCACGCTGCCTGAGTAATATCTGATATTAAAGGATATTTCATTCTTGCTTATATTTAGTTGAAACACTAATGTAGAGAGTTTCAAGCAGAACTCTCAAAAAACCATTGATGAAGAGTGAAGTGTATCACGTCACTATAGTCCAATTAGCTTTTCCACTGCTGTAATTAGAAAATGCTTGTAAGTTAAACCATTTTTTTGTTTCATTGTTCACAGATAAATGAGAGATGGGTGCCAGAAAGACTCATGCATTTTTTAGGGATGGAAGGATTACCACAACAAATGAAAGACTATGCTGGAATACACAGTCATAAAATAAAATTTAAAAATTAAAAACAAGAATGCAGAGACTTCTGAAACATACAGGATTAAACATATACTTCAGGGCAGAGCACAAGAGATACCATTTATTCTAGAGATTTTGATTAATAACAGAAACATTGCAAAGAAAGTATTAAAAAAATAATGTTTCATGTAAAACAGCAATTTTAGCTCTATCTCTTCAAATATGCATCTTCTGTTACTTTCTCAGGGACTCTACAAATGAGATGATGAAGCAGAATCTGTTATTTAACCTATAAAGTTAAATTTAGCCTACTTTAAATTATTAAATTTAGCCTACCCCTTAACACCATTTTAAAAATGCCAAACTGTTTATGCCAGCTTATGTGTAGAGTCAATGTTTTGGAACTTACTAAAGAATTTGTCTCCACATCAGGTACAAATCTAAGCCTTGTTCGAAACAGCTTGTCAAAGAACCTGCTTCAGAAAGACAGAGTCAACAACACAGTGAGAATGATGACTTTACTTCAACTAACATGTACGGCTCTTTGTGCCCCACACACCGTTATCGATTCCCCGTGTTTGCAGTGCTCTGCACATTATTGTGACCAGGAGATCTAATTACAATGTCAGAGGCACCTTTGCTAATGAATGTGCCTATCACATTTTCCTGATCTTTTTCTTGGGATAGTCTGATCAGTTAGAGAAGAGGAAGAGGGGAGTTTCTGCTCAAAAATGCCAAGGAGGTATCACTTTGTGGCATTAGGGAGGAACAGATCTCTTCCATCATCAGAATCAAGGACCACAATGTGGACAATACAGCACAAGGTTCTGTAGTAGGTTCCTTAGTATCAAAAGACCCACACTGAGAAAAGGACATAAAATGCAACTCTGAGGCAACACTATCTTCCATTATACCCTAGACTTCCCCCTCTTTAAGAAGCTCTAGATTCACGTATTACATGGTGATAGAAAAAGTTACCCCAATGCATCCAACCACTGGCTGAAGCTGAGCTGTGATGTCACTGAAGTTAGGCAACACTTCCGAATTCAGAGAAAATCAAAGTTCTCAATTAAAAAACTGTCATTATAGGAAAGCTTTATCCTTACAGCCGTGATAAACCAAAAAAACATGCTGCTGCATACAGCTCTGCATATTGTTTGCTCAAGTATGTGGCAAAACCTTTTCTAAAGCTCCACAGGTCTCCAGCCTCAATTACATACTGTGTTAATGGATTTCCTATGAAAATTATGCCTTGTACTCTCTTTTTGGTTTTGTCCTCTTATGTTGGTATGACAGGAATGCCTGCACTACACATGATTTTGTGTATCTCTATAGATTTCACTCAATGCCTCTATAAAGATGAACAGTAATGCCTTTTTATTCCCCCAAGAGCTGAAAAATTCTCATGTGATCTGAACTTTTCAGCTCTCCTTTGCTATTTTTAATGGTTTTTCATCTCAATTTTCAGATAAAACTATTGCAAATGATAGTATCAGGGCACAATATTTACATATACATTTCCCGTCTATTCTTCAGACATCCCAACATATTATATCAAGACTTCCAACAGAAAAAGAATGAATGTTTTAACTGCACTTAAAATAAGGAAAGCAAAAGCTGTCAGGTGCCCTAACATTAATTTAGCCACCAACAATATACGGAGCTAATTCAGGTAATTCCCTCCATTGTGCAAACCCTTGAGTTGACAAGCACTGAATTCAATAAACCTACTGAATCCTGCTGTCCCACCTTTGTTAGCACTGCAAAACTTTACCTGTAACTTGCCATACCAATTGATTTAGATAAATACACAACTGTGGCATTTCAGTTTCAAAGATATTTTAGTTAAATGAGGAGTTCATCTTTAGCCATGCAAAACAAACCCTAATCACAATTTGGCAGTAAGTTTGCAATGTAGGTTTCAAACTCAGTACACACATGAATGAAACTAGAAAGGATATGTCAGTCCTTTCACTAGCTTTAAAAACAGACTTTACACTCTCTTAGTACTAAGAGCTGTTTCCATCATCACAAAACCAAAAATGGTACAGCAACTTTGGCAATTTTGGGCTATGATTAAATAGAAATGACACTAATAGCTATTAATCTCAATGCACACCGTGCAATCCACAAAAAATCATAAATAATACACCTTTCCTTGAACTGTTTGAATATCAAAGAGACAATGAAGAAACCCAACCAAATTATTTTTCTGCATCCTGAGAATACTCCCTCCAGACCACAGCACTGGTCTGCTTCCCAGTGGTATTATTACAGTTACCAACAGCTTCCCAGTGGTATTATTACAGTTACCAACAACGAAGAAGAGTGAGGTACTGTTAATGAGTTCAAACAATTTTCCAAACGCTCCTTGTGCCATCCTGTCTTGGAGGCAACCATTTCTTCATGTGCCACAAATTTGCCTAAGGTATTCCCTGTACACCAAGACCTTTTCCAGTACGATTTATCATGGGCATATATGCCACCACTGCTCAGATACCATATCCTTGTGGACAAAGACTTCTGACACCCTTAGGTGTCCTGGTCTTTGCTGATCCAAGAGTACAAAATACATGAAACCTGAATTAACAAAACCTGGTCTTTCAATGCAAAGCTTTGCTTTACTTTACATTATTCCCATTAAAATGATGAAAAAAGCTTTGATTTCATCCCAATATTTTGTTTTCTCAGTTACTGCAAAAAGAAAACCTTTTTTCAGCTGCTATTTAGCAGTAGGATCCAGCACAACATACAGTGGGATCGTTTTAAGTCCAGATCTGAAATTAATCAACCCAACTGACGGGAAGTCTTCCATCTAATACCCACTAAGGCTAACCACCACCACAACACAAGACGATAAAATTGCAGGCATGCTTCCAGTACTATTTTAATACAGCCTTTACCAAGTGCCATCGCAATTCTTCTGAGTGCATCCAGGTGAGGTAACTTGCTATTTGTAAATCCATTAGAAATATACTCAGGCAAGTAATATTAAAAGCACTTCTGGTTTTCAATATTTTTAAGCATCCTAAATGCAGTTTATATTTTCCCAAATTGCCAAATCTTCACACAGAGTTCATTTATTCTGTACAACAAAACCTGTTGAAAACAGTAGGAACCCACAATGAGGTGGGTGGAAAGGAGGGGCAACACAACCAAACTCACATTTTCATTTTGTTAAAGCTGGGTTACAATAAAGTACAAGTCACAAAACAGCAAGCCAAAACCAGCAGACCCAACTAATCTCTTTATTTAAAATATATCCCCTAGCATTTTCAGGCTTGACACTGTATAATATTTAGTTTCTTTCTCATTCATTCCCCAAGGGTGTTCAACGTGTTTCTGCAAATTGAGGCATTACTATCCCTCCCCTTAAGGAATGTATTCAAGTCAGTACCTGAGCAGTTGCAACATGTTTTAACATCAGAGGGATGCCACATGCACTGCTGGCCAGGAGCTCAGTGTTCAACCAATGATACATACACAGCAAATCATCCTGTGTAAGGCTGAAACAGCTTGTTCCAAACCAGAACAGTTAACTTAGCAGGCAGGAATCTAGCTTGCTCCCTGCTATACCACACTCAGAAAAATATCCGCCTAGTAATTCTGAAAGCATACTGAGATAGGATAGCAACATTTCAAAAGAAAAGCACTGTGACCTTGGAAAATTTGTCTCTCTCCCTTTATCTGACATTTATGGAGCTGTTACACTACTGCTTCCTCTGGGAAAACACCGCAGCTTCTATTCCTCTTCCTCCCACATGCAGCACTCAGTGTACCTATACTTCTTCCATGCTGCATTCACTGTCAGCCACTGTTTCTCTTTTGTCTGGGAATAGTAGACATCTTCTCCTTGCTCACTCTCTACACTGTATGAAACTTAAAACTGTAGGCATTGTTAAGGAATTGCACAAAGTTTGCCAGTAACAAAGGCTCCTCTGTATTAGATCCCCATATTTCTTTAACAATACAGTAAAAAACATTTTTCTTGTGCTCAAAATGTAGCCCTTTGAACTCTATCACCACCTTCCCTCTTTGTAGCATTTCTAATACTTATAATTCCTGTTAGATGGTGCCAAAATTTATAGACAACTGTCTGCATGTGGTCTCAGCGAGCTTTTGTACAGCATTACATGAAATAACCTCACTTGTTTTCTTGTCTTAAACCTTTCATGTGCGTACTACAGTCCTGCTTGCTTGTCAAAGTGCTGCCTGACCTGAACACATTTTACCCCTTTTTTCTCCTAGCAAGTCTCTCGCATTTTTTATGGTTGCTGAAATTCACCTAGAAGTCCAGACACAACTGGACATGTCTGAGTGTACAGAAGGCAGATCAAGGGCCCACGACCTTCAGTTACTAGTCCTTCCCATAGCACGACTATGGCCTACTGTGACCATGCTCTCCCAGGCAATACATGAGCTCAGCTCCAGGGACAACACTGACCCAGGACTGCTCTGAAGGGGCTGCACCCTGTCTGGGGGGGCAGAGGGAGAGTTCAGCCATGCAGACACAAACCCTGCTGTACCACTACCCCTCAGGGCTGGAAAGCAGGGGAGGGACACGCTTCATTTACTAGAACAGATACAACACCAGAGACTAGTGTTGAAAAAACATGACTTTATCTGGGAACTGAGCTTGCAGGACTTCCTGAGCAGATGCTATTTGTCACCCTACAGGTACCACTGACGCTACTAATTTAATGCTATTATCTAGTTACACAAGAACATACTGTCTTTGCTGGAATTCCTTTTGTGACTGCCAAAATCAAAATTACCTCTCTACTATAACAGATGTGATAATACAAAAAGAAAATGTATAAAGGAGTGCACACATTTTTACAAAAACTATATGTATGTGATACTAATCTTTTCCTATCCTCTATACTTCATCTTTACTCTCTAGAAATGAAGATGAGTTGGTCTGTGACCATGTCTGTTTTCTGAATATCAGCAGCCAGTGCCCTTAATGAAGGTGCCAGCTAACTGTAAATCTTACAGCTACTATTTTTACTATTTCTTCAATTCCATTTCAGGCACTTTTTCACTGAAATTTCCTGTAATCCTTATGTACCAAAGGTTCAGGGTAGTCTGAGATCAAAACAACAGGCTTGCAACTTTGGTATAACTTTTTATCTGAATTTGCTGTAAAATAAATGTATCTGCCAAGTGCAATGTAGGTCTACAATTTAGATTACTAGTTCCTATCTGGCATACGATTCCTACTGAAATAAGGGGAGCCTTCACTCTCCATAGAATCAAAGTGTTTCTACATACAGGCAATATAACTGGGATACAATTCTGAAAAATTAGTGTTTCTTCTTTCTGGGTAAAAAGCATGTACAGGAAAAAAAAGAAAAACAAACCAAGAGTATTTACCCAAAACACAGCCTAATGGCTACAAATACTTGAGGTGATAATGCTGCAGGATGAAGATCCCAGGGTGAAGATGATAGCATCTCCAGAAAAATCTGGGCAATACAGGCTAATTAAAATCAGTCTCCAAAGCCTGGCTTACAGGTTTTTGCTGCATACTATATGATGGCACAAAAGAAACATCATGTACTTTTGAAACTGCCTGAAGTCAGACTTCTTCCAACACAACATATTGAATCAAATAACATACGTCTTCAATGAAAATATAAGCTATAAAAGGCAAGTGATATAACAGATGAGCTATACAGCATATTCTTGAATCTCCTGGGTGTATCTGCAGCTTTCACTAAAGGCCTGAAGAAAAGTGTGGAGGTTCAAAAAACAGTGTGAAAGCTTATAATTTAATACAAATACAAATCTGGCAATGTTGGGTATTAAAATTCACTATTTAATGTTATAATTTGATTTGGTCTTTCTATGTCAGGACAAGTATGCCCACAGAACAGAGTAGGTTTAGGTTAGGTATTAGGAAGAAATTTTTTACTGTGAGGGTGATGAGGCACTGGAACACATTGCCCAGAGTTGTGGATGCTCCATCCCTGGAAGTGGATGGGGGCCAGGATGGGGCTTTGAGCAACCTGGTCTACTGGGAGGTGTCTCTGCCCATGGCAGGGGGTTGGAACGAGGTAATCTTTAAGGTCCATTCCAACTCAAACTATTTTCTGATTCCATGATTACAGCAAACTCCACAGCCTGCAATGGAGCCCCCCAAGGCTGTTCGTGAGGTCAGTCTGAAGCCCTGTTCCCAGAGATTTAACCACATACAGGTTGTAAATGGCAGCTTTCTATATTCTTCAAGATTCAGCCAAGTAATATTCAATCTTACCCTATAAACACAGACCACTGGAAACTGCTGAAAACATAAGGAATCTTCTCACATTAAAAAAAATAAATTGCTTTTTTCTATATTTGGTGGTGAGAAAAAAAATCAAGTGGTATATGGATCCAAGTACCTCAAATAGAGCAATCTTTTCCTCTCATTTCCATTATTCATAAAATTTCCTTCCTTGTTTCAAAGAGCACGACAAAATCACTGGCAAGTCATTCATACTCTTATTAGAAGTAAGACAGAAGGGAACTGAAGGCCTTTATGAGGCACTCTGACAACCAAAGCCTCATTGCTCAAGAGGACAAAACAAATATCCTGCATTTGCTCAGGAGAGCGAGTGACTGACTTCAGTGTATGTGCTCCAGCACCTGTACACTGCCCACACCCCTGCTTGGCACTGGAAATGGAGCACTGCAGCATGGCTGTGGGTGCAGGAAGGACAGTGAGACAGGGAAGAACATGGGTCACCCAGTGGACGACCAATCTCCACCAAGATATTGCAGTGGGTGTTACAGTCAGTCATGGCAGGGAAATCCCAGTCCTATGGGGTGTCTCCCATGCTTGTTGGGGGAGCAGGGAGACAGGGCATATCCATGCACTATTCCTGCAGTTCTGCATCACAAATCTTAGGTAGCTTGCACTAAAAGGTGGTGAGATCTTCTGTCAAAACAGAAAACCAAAAGAAATAATTCTAATTTGCCATTAAGAGAGGGCAGGTTGCCAGTTCTGCGGAAGGGAGAGGCTCCCTGCCTGCTTGTGCCTGAGTCACAGCCCAGCTCCTCACCCAGCCCTTCACAGCTGCAGCAGTTTCTTGTCTTGAAGCTGGTATGTACTTGCAATATAAAAAATCACTTATGCCTGGAGAGGAGGTAATTATGACCTGCCACTCCTGTCCCATCACCTGGAACTGGCCAGTGACACCTCCCTGTCTCATGGACGACTGACTGTAGGGATCATGTTGGACTCATACAGCTTGTATTCTCGATGGTGCATCCAGAGGCCTCTCAGCCTTGGTGCAAGGGCTGCAAGCAAGCCATTTGCCTAGCTGCCATCAGGCTGAGCTCAGAGACAGTGTGGCTCTTGTCCTCTGGGAGCTGCTGGTGCCTCTGGCCCACAGCTGAGCTATGGCCCCTGCAGTGGCGCAGGCAACCTGCGGGCAGCACACCAGGCCCAGCCTCAGCACCCCAGGGAGCTCCCAGAGCCGAGGGCTGGAGCTGCCCTGGTGCCCCCCGGCTGCCCTGCTCCTCACTGGGGCAGTGGAATGGGCCCTGCTCACCAGGCTCTGCTCGCCAGGCCCTGCCCTGATGGATCTCCTTAGGGAGCTTCACCACTGTGCCCTGGCATGGATAAACACATGCATTCCATCAACATCCAGCTTACTGTGGCTCAGCACAACTGCAATTCTAGATACAAGCCTGGGTATTTGAGCCTTCTGGTTTTTACTGTCATTGCACTAAATGTCATGCCCTTAAAATATGGCCTGAGCCGAGTTAAATCCCTTCCAGGACTGGAAGTTGTGTCCCACCTGAAGAGCACAGTCCCCCATTTGCAGAATGGATTCTCCTCCCAGCCCAGGGTGCATCTGTACAGAGAATTATCTCCAGTGAGCACAGCACACCTGGTGCAGGGGCTGCCACACTGCAACACGACTGACAGATGTGTCCCCACGGGGCTACTCCACAGTGGCAGCACCACAGTCCCACCCCACTGCCCAAGCAGGCACATCTGGTCATCCATCCCAGCTGGCAGCATCCACAGGATGCTCAGACCAGCTCCTGACACCACCTGTGATCCACAAACTGGGAGTTACAAAAACAGACAAATAGAGCAAATGTAGAATCACTGCCAGAACTGTGCAGATATTTTAGTGTTTAACCTACTTATTGCTGAGAAGACAAACCAAGCTTTAAAAGATGTCTCCAGAGTAAAATAATATAGTTGAAAATATCAGATGACTGTTTGGGTAGATCATTCCTCTCTTATGAGCAATAGTTGGAAACTATTATCTCTGTTTTAATAGTAGAAAACAACAAAGGAAAGCAACAAACTCACTAAAATCAGTGGAAGAATCTCTCATTCCATCTCAAATGGAATCCAAGAAGCTGTAACTTCTCACAGCAAAAACACATTAGATAAGGTTGGTAAACATTCCTGGGAAGGGCACAATCCTTAGGTGAAGTTATGTTTACAGAAAGAAGTTAAGCTCAATGGAAACTGGCACGGAAGCACACAAAATGGGGACTCTGCTCCTCAGCCACTGAATCACTTGCTTTGTGCAACACACTGGAGTCAAAGGTGCCTGTTCTTCCCTGCTGAAACACTCTGAATGAAATTCGCAGAGCAATGCCAGAAACACTGCTCCAGCAAAGCAATTCAGTTATATCCCAAGGTATTAACATTTGCACAGCTGGAGGACAGGTTTCAAGTTTTTCATTATTTATTAACTGATCTGTACCACAGTTACCAGTTGCTTGAGCAGAAAAGGCTATACTGCTCTATGTAAGAGATACAAGGATCTTAAGAAACTCTGGGAAACATTTTCCATTATTGCATCTCATTAAGCTCCTTCCCCTTTTTTCTCTCCAATCCCTGTGACTTTCATATTGTTTATTTTTTCAAATACTTGCCTGTGCTATGTTCATTCCTTTGGCTGCTCTGTTCTCAGTAAAACAGTCTCGTCTTTTGCCAGCTATTTCCTTTTGTCTTGCCAATGTTACTAAAAGAGACTTTCTTGCTGGCATGCACCTCCTCCCTGACCAGCTACCCAGAACAGAAGCACAGTCAGAAAACGACCTCATTGACTCAGACGCAGCTTCATTTTACCACGAAATTATGCATTGCCACAGCCAGCTTCTCTGGGACTTGGAGCACTGTGTATGACGCTTACAGCCTGTATACACAGACTGTAAGGAAAAGGCTGCACCTGTCTCCCATTTTACTTTAGTGTTCTAATCCCCATAAGGATCACATGTACACTGTGCCTGCCTAGACTTCCTTCTGTGGTGGGCCAAGTGGGCCCACAAGAGGAAATCCAAGAACAAAATAATCTACTCCAGACTCTGTTCATTAGATATGCATGAAAAACACCAAATTTGTCTTTACTGGGGCACTCCTTCAAATTATACCAGTGAAATCATGTACCCTTAAACTTCCTTATGATATGCTCCAGGGCATGCAGTACAAACTACACGTGCCATGATAAAACCCAGAAAGCCTTGTGCAGTGAAGGACAAGTACACACTGATTAGCCCAGAAGCCAGAATACTCTCCCACGTGGTCCTCTAAGACACAAACCTTCTTAGTCCATTCAGGAACAAAAATATATACAGTAGGAAAGACATGTCACCAACCAAGAGGGAACACTGAGCACATCAATGATTAAATCTTGTTCCTCTGACAAGCTTGATGCCAAAGTCAGCTTTGTCAAGAGAGACCTATTTCTCACTTAGAATCCAGAATTAGAAATCCTCTCCTGACAGCAGACATCTTCAGTTGTATTTCAAGTTAATATCCTATACCTTTTAGCCTCTAGTCACAGCCACCAGTGACTCTACATCGTCTGCTTAACTTTGAAAGAGTGTGGTCATGAAAGTACAAATCCCTTCTCAGACTGAGAACATTGTAACCAGCTGGTCACATTTTCCATGAGAATACCCTGCTGTTTTACAGGAAATCCATCTCAGAGTAGGCCTGGGCTCCACACAGAAACACTGCAGAAGCTTTACACTCCAGGGCCATCCCAGAGTAAAGTCATACCAGGAAGAAGACAGGGATCTCAGACATATTCCAGGTCATGCAGTAGTTGACAACTTTCATCTGCAGTTTTGGACTTTGGTGATCATTTCTGCCTCTATCCCACCTACACTTAAATATCAATATAGCAAAAAAGGACTGTGGAGAAGACTGAATTCTGCAAACATACTTCCTAGCAGCTTGGACATGCCCCACGAAAGATGTACAGAATTCCTGGAAATACTACTCTGAGGAAGGAGAGACATGGAAAGGTTAACGAGGCATCTTTTGGCTGCAAAGAGCAGGAAATCACCGAGGAAGAGTCAGTGTCATCTCCACAGCTGCAGTGCTATTACAACATAAGCCATAGAACCCTCTCTCTTTGTACATTAAAATCCTGTAATTAACATTTTCCAAGGGAGCAAACAGTGTACTTGCCTGTATTTATGAATGATGGCATTAAATAATCTTCCGTCGCGCCAGCAGGTAGTGAAATTTTCACAACGTATTCCAGCATAGCCCTCTGTTGTTTGCTGTGACCACAGGAGAAGTCTCTCTTTAGCAGACATGTCCTCTGACTCCCCAGTAACATGGATATCAGATATCTAAAACACAGTTAATGTAAACATTACATTTGTATCTAATCCATAATAATGTGTCAAATATTGCAGAAAATCACTCTGCATTGTTGAAGAATTTATTGTCTGGTATCTGCATACATGAATACAATGATTATGCAGGTACAGTATTAATATTCTTTCACATCCTATCCTTATGCACTCTTAGTATCTTCAATATGAAATGCAAAATTCACAGTTTCAAAATTTTCTTCAGTTAGCCAGTTGTCAATCCCTCAGTTTCTGGGGACAATAATGCATGATGCAAAATACTTAACTGTTTATTTTATGCTGATAATACAATCTATTTTTATGTACAACCCCTATTATACATAAATGCTATATAAGTATATATAAAATGCAATATGTTTCATATGTATATAGTCACACTTATACAATAACCCTATTTACATTATTCATAATTTGTTTAGTGATAAAATTCCTCTCTTAAAACAGGTTAATTTGTAGTACATGTTGTTCTGGAATTCAGTAACAAAACAGTCATTCTGAATGAAAGCTGGTAATAATGGTTATAAGACATAATTTTCTGAAAGTATTTTAGGAATGACTAAAAGACTGAAAGATTATAAATAAAAATTTTGTCTCATCAAGAAGGTTCAGTTTTGTATTATCTGAGGATTATCAACTCAGTGTCAGGGGAAGCAGGAAAGTATTGGCATTTTACATTCAAATACTACTTTATAGTACATTAAATTATCCCCTAATGAAGTTCAGTCAGTTTCCTTAGAAAACTACCACAGTATAAATATGAAGCAAACATTTCCCTAATTTGCATATGTATTGTTTGTAATCTCATTTTACAGAAATTATACTCAATATAAATGTGAACTGTGAAAAGGAACAAAAATAAGACATGCCTTGACAAAGAAGGCACTGTGGCATGTTGTCATTTTTCCAAGTGAAGGCTTTTTACCACTTATCCAAACAAAACACAATCTAAGGTGTTATTATGAACCACATAGGAGCCCAGGTACCACAAGGCACTGCATAAGGACCTGAATACTGTAGCTCAGCCATTACCAAAAGCAGGCAGAGCTGCTTGGGCAGGGGCAAGAAGGCTTGAGACAATACCACAGCTTGTGGGTAGACAACAAGCACTTCTGTGAGCCCCCCTGGAAGTGGCTGCTCCCCACGAGGGTACACCCAGCACTGCAGGGAGACACAGGGCTGCTCTGGCTCCAGAGCCAGCCTGAGGCCACAGCTCAGGGGAGGTTTGCCTACAGACAACTCTGGGTGCTCGAGTTGGCTGCAGAAGAGCCTTAAATTGAGCTGTGCCAATTCCAGCAATCCTGTTCTAGTGCAAACCAAGCAGCTACATTCATGAGGTCAGATGGGATGGTCATAACAATGTCTCCTGGCCTCAGATTGTCTGCACACAGAGGTATCTTCTGTCTGGGCTCTGACAGGGGGAATTCCAACAGGCTAGGCTGGAAATTATGGGGTTTTCTCATATTAGAGCCACACAAAACACAGTGCCAAGTAGAAAGATATGTAGCTTGCCTACTGCTGTTGCTATGTCACTGCCTAAGACAAGGTGGTGGGAAGCACTAGGAAGCAGAGAACTAAAGCAAGATCGTTAGAGATGTCAGAGTAATGGAGCTCACTGCAATTTCTGCTTTACCACCTCTCATACTTTCAGGAGATGATGACCATTTACACCAGTACAGTAAATTGTAAATAAATTTAATGTAGGAAAAAACAATAACATTATTTTCTATTCCATTAACCACAAAATCACAAGTTGTGAATGCCATTCTTCAGATACTTATCACAGGTCATTGTATCTGCTGGATCTAGGTAAGGGGAAAATACAAACACCAGTGCTAGAAAGCAAAAGTGTTTTAACTGTTCAACTAGCCCCTAACTAACCTCTGAAGATCTGACAGCATTTTTTTGCACCCTACAGTCTCCAGCTTAAGCATGTTTTAAAGAAAGATAAAACAGAAGGAAAAAAATCCCCTTTTGTTCAAAACACAGTAGAGAACGCATGCAGCTGTGATCATTTGTAAGTCTCTAGGTATCAAAATCCTGCAAAGAATATTTACTGAATGAAATGAAACAAAATACAGAGGATGAGTTGTGTATGTAAACACAACAGAAAATATAATGTGGCAAAAGGTCAACTTGCAATCATTCGGAAAATTTTCTTGCAAAAAACTAGGGAACTCAGCAGTAGTGTAAGACATTTTTTCTATGGGTTAGCCTTATTGTTTGGTATTTCAAAGCAAGAAAGCAAACTAAATGTTTTTTCAGTAGCTTTAGTTTCCATTCATCGCAGAACAACCGGATCACAATATAAATGAAGTCAACCATTTACTGCTTATCTGAACGCTTCTGAAAGAGATGATGTCATCTGGAAGTACCAGATGTCTAGCATAACAAAAATAAAACAAACCCAAACCTATATTTTTGCCTGTCACAGAAAGTCCTCTATGTTTAAGCCTCAATTATCAGATTTTTTAATATACTCTAGCATGAGCAAGCTAACAATGCAATTTGCTAATGGTCCTTCCTTACTATTAAGTTCAAACCCTTAGCCCTCTTCACGGTTAATTGAGCAGGGATGCCTATGTACACTTCAGACTGCAGAAACTGCAAACACAGCATGTTTGAGTGCACATTAGATTCCTCTGGCAACAAGTAATTTCAAACATCAAGGTAATTTCTGAAGACTGTACTTGCATCTGTTTTTACATATAAACAACATTTTAGCCATGGACACAAACACAAGGAGAACTTCTACTCTGAAGATGACCACTAGGCAAGTTCATAGTTGAAATATTGGACAGCTAAAACATTAATTCAGTTTATTACATGAAAATCAACAGTTTTTTTGCTGCAAAATCTTCCAAGCACCCTAGTTAGCCATCTGAAGAAAAAAGAATAGGCTTTTCACTCATGGAGGTACCCCATTTCACTACAGGTAAAGGAACATTAATATCAGCCTGAGACCTGAAACAGCCTGAGCACTTCTGTTCCCTAAATAAAGCATATCAGCTTTCAAGGCTAACATTTCAGACATTTTCATAAATACTGAATTAGTATTTTAAAAGTATAAAAATACACTAAGTGAAATGGTGAGTTAAATGGTTATATTTTATTACACTTACAAATATAGGCTCTAGTTTGCAAGATGCCCTATTAACTTGAAACTTCTTAACAATTAAAATACTACCACAACAAAATAAGTTGTAAGAGAGGGAGAGAGCATATCTTTCCTTTGATAATCCCATAAGGACAGTAGAGATACTTATCCACCACCTATGTATTATCATCAATATTTCTATCATTTTCCATAGAAGAAAAACAGAAGGACTATTAAACTAAGAATACCAGAACAGAAAATAAATTAAGGGAAAATCAAATCTTCTACTCATAAAATTTAGTCCTTCCAAGCAAAGTTTGTGTGAACCTTTCGTATCCCAGAAGCCTATCATTTACTCACTATAAACTGCTTAACTAGAGCACATTTGTTCCTTAAGCATGGAAAGAACAAATTACAGCATTTGCATGACTTTGAACAGTTGTTTGCCAGAGATCCAGTTTTCCGAATTATCTCAAAGCCTGTGAATTAAAAGTTATGCAAGAAAAAGCAAGAGGCTATTCTCTACACAGCCCTTCAATTTCAGGATCAAAGTCTTAACTGGCCCTAAATAGTCTCTTTCTTGCTTATAACTGGGAGAACGTGTTCACTTCTTCTACTGCACGTTTTTTCTCAGCCTGTAAATTGCGCCTGCATCACACAGTGTACAAAATCCAAGTACCAAAAATCAAGTTCTTTCCTTGCACCCATTTTAGTGATGCAGTTTGGAGCCCAAAGTGCAGAGCAGAGTGGAGAAGACTTTCCAAGAGATCAACAGTGATGCCAGATTTCTAGGATTCATTTTTACACTGTGGACAGAAGTGCAAGACTCAGATGCTCAGAGTCTTCCCTCTGATTCCATCTTACCCTAAATGTTTTGAAACAAGTCTAAATTTCACATAACATCCTAAACTGCACAAAAGTATATAACGGGCTAGAGATGCACGATTGTGGTGGTGTATTCCCTCCCTCTCAAGCCACTTTGATCTGAGAAATGCTTTTTAGGTCTCAGCCTTAACAAACAGCATGTTCACTACAGCCTCTCTCGAGCTTATCAGAAACATTGTCTAATGAGCTCCTGCTTTTTAACAAACAGCCTTGGAAACTTATTTTTCTTGCCTGAATAATAATCCAAGTGGAATGATATTTCTGATCTCAAACTTTCAAAGAAAGTTACCCACCCACATTGTGGCCAGGATGGAAAATTACTATGACTAAAGCCCACTCTCTTGTGACCCTGTGAACAGCAGTCCAAAGCGAGACCCTTTGAGGTCTCCTGCACCTCAGTGGGCTGTGAGCAGCAATATCCCTCTGAGTGGGACACCTCTCAGAGCCAGCAAACTCTGAACTCTAACTATACTCACAGGATCACTGAATAACAACATTCCTCAAGACTCAACTCTTCCCTTGCTGAGCAGATGTAAAGGCATCCAAAGTGAGAATTTCATTGATTTCAAGAGGAATTTTTCACAGGTACCTTGTACAGACTCTTTATGTCCGTGTGCATGCAAGTGTGCATATGTTATAGCAAATGCATTAGGAACATTTCCCTCCTATATCTTTAAGTACTTTAGATCTGTAAGTAAGTTAGGCCCGTAAGTTACTCTTGTCCTATAGTAAATTCTATATGAATCCTTTGCTAAATTGTTTAAATTACCAATTAAGTGTGAGTTTACGTGCTGTTTAGTGATGTTAAGTTTAAGTTCTGTGGAGCCATCAGATATAAACTGCTGATCCAGTCGTGCTCAGCACAACTACTTAGTAGCACAGGGGTCTACCCAGAACCTTGTGCCTCAACGGGAGAGTCTCCGTATTCTTTTTAACCCTTACCCTTTCCTATCCTTTTCTATTTCCTCTTCCACCTGCCTGCCCCGCCCCCATGCTCCACATAGAGAGTTTGGGGTTTATTTCAGTTTCAATTGTTTGATTGATTTTGGATTTTTGTTTACTTTTCCTCAGTGTGCTTTAATCCTCTAGTAAACAGCAGAGTGAACCTTGCCGATGAACTTTGTCATGCTGTCACTTTTATGTTAAACCTGTTTTTGCTGATACCTTTGTTGGTAATTCTTTAAGCAACCATTAAACACTCATTCATGACAATGTCGTAAAATCAAATGTATTCAGATGCCAGCTAGCCCTAAACCAGAAAAGTCTAAACACAGAAATTAGTGACCAGCTTTGGGTAACAATCTTCAAAAAATACAGGATCTGTTGAAGCACATTGGAAGAGAAAAAGAAGAATTACAAAGATCTAAAAATATGTGACTTGGTAGGAAAGACTGAAGAATTATGTTTATTCAGTCTAAAGTAGGGAAAACCACGGGACATGTGACAAGAGTGTTCAAATATGAAAAATGCAGTTAAAAAAAAGAAAATAAATCAACACTTCTTGGAATAGGAAAAGAAGTAATGAGTTTAATACAAGTATCTGTGTTTTCTGCTAAAACCCCTTTTCAACTGAAAATAAAGATAAGCACTAGAAAAATCACTCATAGAGTATGTGAAACCACCAATAAAGCAAACACAGAAGAACAAGGATCAGCCAAGAATGGTTTTCATCAAGTCATCTTCCCTTCAGGTAGAGAGAACATCTGCATGACCTGTCCAGAGCCTTTCCAGACCTGGTTTTGTAGCTCCATCAATTATTATAGATCTCCTTCATTCCCCAGCATTTAAGGTGGATTGCACCTGCTCCTTGTGAATATTACAAGAACACAAACCATACTGTGCCAATAAAGCAAAACTCCTGACTTTTGCTTTGCACTGCAAATCACATGTCAGAAGACTGATTGGCATTTCTCCCTCATTCAGCTGTACTACATAAATAGATAATACATAATTACACGATGGCGGACATAGTTGGAAGGCATCTTGTCATCTTGCACCTACTTGCAGTGATAACTGCAACAATAAACAGATAACTATTTAACCAGAAGTATCCCACTCAATATGCTGATTACAAATAGTCTACACTTTTTAATTTAAAAGCAAGTATATTGCCTTTAACCTGACTCAAATACATGTTTGTTTATTTTTCTTGTAGCTTATTCTTACCCCTGTAGATGAGAAAAGAAAAAAAACTGCATCAAACTCCATGTAGATGAATGGCAAAAAAACCAGCTGAGTAACTTGCAGCCAAGACAACAGCTGAATTTTGAAAGCAGGTGAGTGATTTATAGATTAAGTTTTTTCTAGAAAAATCATTTACGTCCATAAGTTAGAACTGAAATGTCCACAAATTAGCTTGGAAAAACAGTTATAATGATACACATAAGTCACTGGTTTCAACACAGGCTGACAACCACCAAAAACTGGTGGTAACAGCAGCTGGTAGCTGCCTTTGGTGATACTTAATGAAAGGTATGGCTTGTTTCAAAACATGAGACAACAAATATCACAGTGGTAGGATCCCCTGAAAAGAAGTCAAAACTACAGCCTTGATTTTGTATTTTATCTGTGCTGGGCTAAAATATCACTGAGAAGAGGAGCTGCTGCAAGAAGCCTGTTTCAGTTTTTATATACAATTTCTTAACCTTAATGCAAACTGCAATCTGCTCTAGGACAGGCCTGAGTTAGAACAGTACCAGAGAATATCTTCCCTGAGGAAGTCACCATCCTGTATTAGGGAAAAGGGCTGTAAAAATTAGGCCTCAGCAGAGAGTAAGAAACTTTTCTCTCAAAGCTACTAATGAGTAGCCAGGAGCAACGCTTCAGTACATCCCTCTAAGCTGAGTTCTGTAATCAGGAAATCAGAGGTAATGAAGTAGCACATATTTGAACATAAAATCATATTTTTTTACATGCATAAGAAACTGTGTCACAGTAAAAAAACTCAAAGTATATATTTCAGTAGAGAGGACTATACTGTTTCAGAGGGTAAAATGTCATTTCTCTGTTACAGTGCAAATTATCTGACTGTACCAATGAGTTTCCTCTGGTGTCTGCTTCTCAGCTTGAAAAGCTTTCAATTATCAGCCACATCTGAGGCACCTGAGGCACTGTGTAAGCTGAGAGTACGTTACAGTGTGGGTAAGTTGACAAGGTGAGGGAAAGCTACTGATCTCTGTAATTACAGCAAAGAAAACAGTAAAGCTGAGATTGATAATTGCAAACCTTATGTATCTGCTCAGGACAGTAACTAGACCTTTGCAAACTTGTATAAATACCATCTTCACTCAGTAGAAAAAAGACAGAAATATAAGACATTAAAATGCTTACTTAGTTCTCAAAATCAATCAGAAGGAAAGTGGTCATGACTTTGTAAAGTAGTTTAAGTCTGAAATAAAGTTTTCCTGGTTTTGTTTAGAGGTCAAACCCCAGTGTTCTTAAAACCACTTATACTGAGAACCTTGGGTTGAAAAAGGGAACTGAACTGAAAGCCAAGCATTTCACCAACTGAGGCATTTAGCCTAATGTGTCAGTAGGTTTCATATTCATGCAGTGTTTTATCAATATTAGTTTATGTGGATGCTCAACAGAAATAATTTTTTTTCTCCCTCTGTGGTAACAAGAGGTACAGACCTGGTTGAAGTAATAACTGCAGCAGTATTAGAAGCTGTATTATTCTCATTATACAGGAAAAAGCAGCCATGCTTAGCTGAACAGACAAGGCCTCATACCCTCTTACTCAGCAGTGACGTTCTGTACAAATCAAAGAACATTCCTAAGCTGTTCCTGAATTCCAGCTAAGATTAAGAGGGCAAAGATCTCTGTGTGTATTAGGAGGCTATTTGTACTAGTGTGTACTGTGTGCTGTAATTGGGTGTGTTATCTATGTTTAAAAACTAAGCTCAGACAAAGGATTGTTTGATTCCTGTTACAAAAGTAAAATATATAAGCAGAAGACATTTCGTTAGCTCTTTGCCGGACAGAATGCCTTTGGCATATGCTCATTCCCTCTGTTCACTCAACTGAAAGCTCAGATGTCCCTGTTGAACAAGGGGAATCCGTTTTGGACCAGATCCTGGTACCAGCATTTGATTCACGTGTACAGATTTCAGTTGTCCTGAAGATGAGTGGGGCAAAAGTGGCAATACAGATTGAATTGGTAAGCGTGGTTACCAAAAATTTGTTTTCCTTCAGATATTATGCAACTAAGATTGTATTTGGGTTTCTTTTACTGTGAAAATAAAATAATACTACCCTCAGAGGAAGATGGAATTTCAGTTATTAATATTAATAGGTCATCTAGACAGTTTGGGAGGAAAGATCCTTTAAAAGCAGTGAAGAGTGCTATTAACATGATTAATGTTCACTTGTTCTATTTCAAGCTGCCTACATAGCTCTATCATTCTTCAGTTCCTACTGGCCATAACTGAAAAGAACTAGAAATATTCCTTTTCTTGATACAAGACCCAAAGGAATTACAAGACCATCAAGAGCTGGTAAGAAAATTTACTGCAGATACTGAATGCGAACTCTGTAAAATTCACTCCACCTTCTAGCAAGATTTGACCGTTAAAATCTCTTTCCTAAATTAGAAAACAGATCAAACTACAGAGAGAAAAATAGCAAAAGAATATATCAATACTCCTAAAGTACAGAGTTATTACACAGCCTTTGAAAAAGATCAAGTAATATGTTCTGTCCTACAGCTATCTGTAGTATCATAGCATGGGTAAAAGTTTTATGCATAGCAAAGTGAAGATATTTTTGTAATAAAAAAATTACTGTTCAAATACTTATTCTGAGGTAGCTTTTAAAGATAATGTTCTGCATCAAAATATTTACCTTGCTTCTGTGTGGTGCAGTGTTAAATAATGCCTTTTCTTTAGGCAAATGGGAAAACACAGCATCAGGATAAAACCTCTTTTGTCCAAGTAATGGATCACTTTTGCTTTCAGAAAAAAAGGGATGCAACTTTCCAGATTTTCTGCTTTCTGAAACATTTTCAATGATTCTGCAAGAACTTATGTTTAACCCAGCTTCCTGATGTTGTCTGCCTAAAATGTGGATAGCAGAATCCAATGTGCTTTCTTTTCTATAAAAAAAACCACTGGATTTCTTCAGGAATGCTAATTCTCTCCTGTCACCATCCTCCGAACATCTCCTTTTCCATGTACAGTGTCTCTCTGAATTCCTCTTGTCTTGTCCCTTTAACCATGAGTCTGTTTCATCAGACTTGGCAAGCCTCTGATTATCACCATGAAAGTTCTCCCCACGAAGAGAATCACTCTTTGCTTTGCCTGAGAAAACTTTTGCTTTAGCAGTATCAACTGAAAGGTCTGTACTCACAGGCAGAGCATTACCAGCCACTGTCGCTCTCCCAGGGAAGGAGTCGGCCAATCGCACACCCTTGGGATGAATCTCGATGTTTTCTGAAATCTCCACTTCATGCTGTCTTTTTTCTTCATTTTCTTTAACATGCACTGAATCTGGTCCCTCCTCGGTTGATTTCTTTCTCCTTTTTCTTCTGAAATATTTTCTTCCAGGGGAATGTTTATCTGGACTTAAGGGAGCTTTGGCAGGATCTAAACACTGTTCTTCCTTTTCAGCCCTCACACATCCACAGACATTCCCCATTTGGCTTTCTGTAACTCACAGCTACACGGTTTCATTCATTTCCGTATGTTTATATACACTTAAATCCTCCTCAGAAAGTTAAGAACTGCCGTTTCCACTGTAATTTCTTCCAGACTTCACATCCACCCGCCTCAGTACGTAGCCATTTTGCTTATGAGAAATGCACACGCAATAAACGCTGTGGCTCGGTGCCCAGGCAGGGCCTGTGTCTGATTAGACACTGTGGCTTATTTCTGGCCACCAATCCTCTTAAATAAACATCACTGCTCCAGCACTGGGCTGTAATGCTGATTGCCTTTCACAGAGATGACATAGCATTTATAAGCAAGAGAAATTTCTCACATGCATTTTAACTTCCCGTTTCACTTAGTAACTCGAGCAAGATAAAGTAGAAAAATATGTTGCAACCTTTGAAACTATTAGCTACACTCCAAATCCCGAAGTAAGCAGTACAGTAAATAGCAGGGATTTAGTCAGCAGATTTGTTTTGCACTTCATAAGTTTTTATTACCTATGCAATGATCCACAAATGGGAAGATTAAACTAAAGGATCAGAAATTGCTCTGACAGCTTGCTGGGGGTCAAGTTTTTATTTGTATGTGGAGTTTTCATAGCAGCTGATGTGATTTTTCACCAATTTGTCAGGTATAAATAACCTGCTGCTTCACTGCCATCATAAAAGCACAACAGCTTGCTCAGGGCAGTGACACTGTATACTGGGGCTGAAACTTTGCAGCAGAGTTAAACCTTGTGGCAAATAAAAGTGAAACAAATCATAAAAGCCAATCTATCTAGAAAACTGACCTTGAGATTACTGTTTATAAAAATGGAGCTTTATCCTCCTCCCATGCTCCTGTAAGGCATTTCTGGGTAGCTCTGAATACAAGATCCAAGAAGCACCTAACTATACCCAAAACTAGGTAAAAATAGACACTTTTAAAAGCAAGCAAGTCTCATCTCTAGTATACTTTGTTTGGAAAAATCTTCTAAACTTTCCTCTGGCTTTGTCATGGATATGTGAAATCTACTAAATCCAGCACACATCATCAAGGACAGATGTGTATTGTTTCTCATGCTGAGAAGGAACTACAGAGTGACTTGCCAGGCATTATCAGGTGTTACCATTGAGTTTCCTTTGCTTATTTGAAAAGGAATTGCAATAATGAGACCCAGAGACTTTATCCCCACAGGTCAGTTCCACTGAAGTATTCCACATTTAACTGACAGGATTTAGAATGAATAATACAGCAAAGAACTAGGATGAGCTTCCAAAGAATTTCCAAGGATACAGTTGCTCACTGTTGACTATCCTCAGGGCACTGGGGTAAAATTTGACAGTAATGCTTAGAAAATTTTATACTGTAACACCATAGACAGATGGGCAGTTATGTACAGGCACAATGTTAACACGTTTCTTTTCAAAGTAGACATTTATTCTATGACTACACTCATTCATAGCTTCAATTTGTATTTGCATTTGTAACATGTTGAACCTACAGGTGCACTTGTGACATTTGCTCCCTTTATTCACAGTGAAAAAGTTGTATTCTTGTCTGTTTAGAAAAAATACTTTTAAAAAATGAGTTTCAGCTAAGGCCAGAGGACTTATTGATTTAAAGAACACTTCCACATGGGTCTGTGTGGGTCCTGACATGGCCCCCCTTAATTAACACAAAAACACCTTAAAAAAAATCTTTCTAAATAAAATCCCTGTGTTTGTACAAAAACCCCCAGGTTTTATGCCTGAATATATACTTCTCTTTCTTCTCTCTCATGGGGAAAGATGATTCTGGACTTTATAGTGCAACAAGCCAAGGCTGATTTCATTTCACACAGATATAGTTTCTGGTTTAACAACAAGATGCCTAGTAATACTATATGGTTAAAGACATCATAGTATAATCATCTTAAAATTTAGATAAAAATATTATCTTGATAAAGCAGAAATTATGTAAAATGTTAAAGACAAGCATCCAGCATTTGAATGAACAACTGCACATCTTCCTGCTGTCTAATTCAAAATGTACTAAAGTAACCTACCACAAGTACACTGCTAATGTTGCTCTTCCTCCACAAATTTCACAGGGGTTAAGAATTTTCTTAAAAATACTGCAAATTTAAATTTGCTGTGCAAGTGCATATTTAAATTAATACACATGGGTATCAAGGTTTCTAAACAGTAATTATATATCTTACTGAGACTATCTTACTGAGCTTTACTGGAGTGTGATTTGATATGTATTTCCTTTAAACTGTTTACATCTGTTTAACAGTCAGCATTGTACCACCTTCTTTCAAACAGAAAACGTCCCTAAAGTACTCTCTGTTATGTCTAAACTCCTGTACTGACTGTCACAAGAACTGTTAAATCATATCTAATTCAAGACAGGTCAGAAGAAACACATATTGTTATTTTACAGCTGGCAATTACATTTTTTAATGCAATCAGTACTTTAGAAAGTCCCTCATCTTGCACATCCTCTTTCATTCATGCCTTAAATTTTTATTGTTTTTCCTAAGAGCAATATTTCAAAAAATCAGGTACCTCTGATGAAGAATTAAAAAAAAAAAAAAAAAGAGACAGCAAAGATACAAGAATCAGTTCTAAAACACTGGTTACAAGATCAGTGTTCCAAACAATCCTGCCCTACTTCTGCATATTCCAGGTCAGCTTACTCAAATGCACCTGGTATAAGTGTAGGTGGTCCTGTAAGAGGGCCACAAGGATGGTGAAGGGTCGGGAAAGGAAGCCTTGGGAGGAGCAGCTGAGGTCACTTGGTCTGTTCAGCCTGGAGGAGACTGAGGGGAGACATCACTGCAGTTACAACTTCCTTGTGAGGGGAAGAGGAGGGTCAGACACTGATCTCTTCTCTGTGGTGAACAGTGACAGAACCTAAGGGAATGGGCTGAAGCTGAGTCAGGGGAGGATTACATTTAGGAAAAGGTTCTTCACCCAGAGGGTGGTTGGGCACTGGAACAGACTCCACAGGCAAGTGGTCACAGCACCAAGCCTAACAGGGTTCCAGAAGCATTTGGACAACACTCTCAGACACATGGTGTGACTCTTGGAGCTGTCCTCTGCAGGGTTAGGAGTTGGACTCAATGATCCTGAAGGGTCCCTTCCATCTCAGCATATTCTACAGTAGCTCTGTGATTTATCAATTTCTAAGTATTACCTAGGAATAAATGCATTCCAAATATACCTCTGCAGATGATTTCTATCATCTTTCTATCTTCATAGAAATAGATAGGAAACATGTATTTTTGAGACTTAACCACTTTAACAATACTTACCAGCTGTTCCTGAGAAGGCTATCAGCTCTCTATTAATAATTCTTTCTGCTGTCCTTTGTTTTTCCAAGAACCAAACAGTAACTTCATAGTCACTTTAACTAAACCACTTATGCTCTTGAACCAAGGAGACTATCAAGAACAGCAGAATTGATAAATTGCATTTATATCAGATGTCAAGTTTTTTTATATAAAAACGCTAAGCAAAGATGATAAATGAAAGTGCTAGTAACTAAAATCAAAATTACCATTTTCAGCTAACTGAAATTCTATGAAGTCATAACTTTGGTCTTAGCAAGGAAAGAAACAGTTAATAGGATTACACTGGAGATTCAGAAGAGGGAAATGGAAATTTCTTATAAAACCTGTCAGCTAGAGCATAGATAAATGATATTCTAAAGCATCAAAAGAGACTGCCACTGAAACCTATGAGAGCCACCACAACATAGTGATGACCACACCAAGGGCTTTTTTTGTCTTGGACATCCAACTATCTGACTAGACCTGAATGGAAGCTCAGCACTGGTTTAAGCCAGAGATCCAGGTGATCAAAGCTGTTAAAAATACTACCAGGGACTGCTGTGTTTCTTTATCTTGATATTGGTTTTCTGTTGTGTTTTTCTGTTGGTATTTTTTTAAGCAAAACATGTAAAATATACAAATTTGTAGCCACCAGTGCTGCAAAGTTTTATGGGGAGATTAACAACAGACTTTTTCTAGCACTAAACCCCCTAAGAAGTATAACACGAATAAAGGATTAGACCAACACTTGTCTGCAATTTGACCTGTCTTAGAGGCTGCTTAATCACAAACAAGAGTTTAAGATTAAGACATGGAAAACAAAAGATTAACACTAAAACATGAAATAGTTCACACAGATTTGTATGGGTTTGCATTTAACCACAGATTTCTGTAATTTGTCAAGCATGTCTTTGACTGGGAAATGATTCTGTTCTTAACACGGGTCAGGTGCACAACACATTACAGTGGCAATGTTGTTGAATATCTGTGTATTTGTTGGTCTGCCAAGTGAGGATACATTCAGCCTATGAGCACTGCTAATTTACGCTTCATCATTGATCTCATAGAGTTAGTAATTGCTGTACAGGAGAAGTTATTCCACTTTGCCAATCAATCTGTGCCAGGTATCTTTTATCAAAACCCTACTAGGAATCCATTTCAGGTTCTCCTGGATCTATGATCCCTTTCCCCTCCTTTTTGTGTGTTTATTCAACACAGCAGAAGTAATGGAGCATTTAGCATAAATGGGACATGTCATTTCACGGCACTGAAACAGCATACCAGATAACCAGCGAGCATTTTGTTGCACAGCCCTAAGGTCACATGCAGAATAACAGAGAGATAAACATAAGCCAGTGAGAAAGTGAAAATTAAAGCAGCACAAGATAGAGAACAAGGACAAAAATAAAGCTGTGCTAGCACAAACAAAGAGTTTGGAGCTGTTTGAGCTGTACTGGCAACCACTCCTCAAACTCTGAAAGGGATGTTCAACTACCAAGTCACAATCATCAACAGGACAGGTTTTACATCCAGTGAGATGGCTTACAAAAAGAGGAAATTGCTCCTTATTGGTAGTTTTATGGCATTCATGACAGAGACTCCATGCTTCTCTCATCCTCGCTGTAATTCAGATGAGTCCCAGAAATTTCAAGAATTCCACACTCATTTTCTTACCTAAGACTTAATTTTACCTTTTTATTTTATAAATTGCTGAAGAATTCTAGAAGAAACAACTAGGATTTCAGCTGAGAAATAAAATATCACTAGAGTACACCCTAACAAATGCTGAAGGGCAGGTAATGCTGCTGCACTGGCTAATGATGGACAATGCAGCTCCCATGTGGAATACACTTTATCCTACAATCACATACAGCCACAGACAGGACAACTGGCCACATAGCTCTATTTTTAAGTCTTTGAGAATATCAGGCCTTGAACTGTTCTGGTTATTTTAAAGCAGAGGCAGACTAAACTTCAATCCTTGGGCTACAAGGCACACAGCTTGGGCAGCACCAGACAGCTGCAGCCACAGGAATGGTTGCCAGGAGAACAGTGAACGAAGACCAAATCCAGCTCTCCTGATTACACATGGGCCACTTCAGGAAAGCAGGCAGCATGTCTACTGAATGGTGACCCCTGGCATGGGATATTCGTCTGTCTTCTGCACATCACTTACTGAAATGGACCACCACAGCTGAGCTGCCTCCTCCTCTGGCCACCCTGTATGAAGGCTACAGCCTTGCAAATCTACCTGTCTCACCTTTTCACAGCACTGCTAAAAGTTTACCTGCTGATGCTGGACTAAATGAACAGCCTGTAGACTGCTTGGGGGAAGACTAATAAAATTTTTTTTTTTCTCAAAAGTTTATGGGGAGTCAGCAGCAAAAAAAGGTATTTGCTGGCTGGAAAGAGAAATGTAAAGAAGCTACATGTGCCTAAGGAGGCCTGAGAGAAAGTACCCATCTGGAGAGAGCTGGATAATTCTGTAACATCTGGACAAAATCATCTCTGACCATAAACTTGGAAAGCAGCACCCTGCCGAGGTCTGACAGCAAAGAGCAGGGAAGAGTGGATGGGAAAGTGTCTAACAGCAGCTCCTGAGCTGCAAAATGGTGATGAAACTGAAAGAGAAAAAGTCTACTGAGTCCTGACTTAGAACCTTCTGAAAACTTCTCAGGTCTGAGTTCACAGAGGCCTAATTTTAGCTAGATGAAAGTTCAAATTTAAAGTTTTGTTTTGCTTTGACATGGTTTTTTCAACCAACTGCAACTGATTTTAAATATTTAACATTTGTTAAAGAATGCTTGCAGTGGTTTGAAAAGAAATGATCACCAGTTTTCATAGAATTTAAATCTTGCTAAAATGGTGATGACTTTATGAGGACAAATGCTACCATCATTTTAGTTGCTCATCTCCAGTGTCATCAGTGAAAATATATCGGGTGTTAAAGGCATCCATTAAAGTATTAATTTGGATATTTATACACACAGCCTGTGATTATACAAAATTCTATAATCTGATTTAGCATGTTCTACAGGTGCCAGGAAAATAACTTATAACAGTTATTACATTATGAAACTGAATTTAAACTAAGCCACCTACTATTAGAAGCATGTGAAATGCGTACATTGAAAGCTTGCATAAATCCTAGTAACATACATGCATTGGGGTTTTTCAATACCCACAGAATAAATTACTTTCTAATACTCAATTCAATAATCCACCACATCTCCCATTCCATCTTTTCAGTATGTCTTGTGTAAATACTTGGGACACAGAAGAATGGACAATTTCTGGACTTGTGCAGCTGCAGAAGTCAGTGCTATAACTCAGAATAACATTTATATTTATCTAGTTATGGATACCAATTCACAAAGCCATCACCATCTCTAGTTATAATTCAGATGCAAGAGAAACATAATCCTCAAATGTGTATTATCTTTTATTTTTTTCATCATGTTTTTCCCCTAAATCATTCCTAAATTCATTCCAATAATAAGAGGGATTTTCTATTTTGAGGAAATAATATCCTCCAGATAAGGACCATGACTCAGAGAAACAATAAGCCACAAACAGCCGCCAAAAAAAAATCTCTGGCATCTTGACTACTTCCCAGATTGCAGTGTTATTAGAATACACATAACTGATGTGTAGCAGAGCCAGTAACATCACACAGCAAACAGCTTCTTATGCTCACTGAGAAGTCAACTACTTCTTCAAATGTTGTGACAATTAAGGGGTAATTCAGTTTAAAACACTCCAACTTAGGTGTCTAGATACTCATTTTTACACACTGGCTAGGTTTCAAAGAGACCACTTTATGCAGTGGAGGTAGGATTTAGTTTCTTCAACATGGGGTTCTGGAGTTCTTTGAAATATCCTGCAATATCCCAGCTGGCCTCCAGCTGCAGGTCTAGAAGATTATGACTCTCCACAGGTCAGTTTCTCATTGGGATACATGTCTTGCATACTCTAGTGCACCTCAGATGTCACTCAAATGCCACCTGTCTTTGGGAGACTGAATCAGAAGCCCTGGGGATCTAGTTAGTACAATCAACAGCACTCCCTCACACCCTGAAGCACAGACATAAGAAAGTCAATTGACCATCTAGAACATTTGAGACACTTAAAACTTCCTGAGATATCCACATGGAGATGGCATATACACCACAAAACCTAAGGAAACCTGCTGCCCACTGCATATGCTACTGGATACAAAGTGTCATCTCAGAACACACATAGAAACTATGCTGGACAAGAGAATAGCTCCGTGGGTGCTCTAGGCATCTCCTTCAAGGGATCTGAATGGCTCCATCAGCCTCACCCTCTGTAATGCCTAGCCCTCCAGGCCTCAAATCTGTTGCTAAACTTGTTTACCACCATTTAAGAAGCAGTTTATCCTGCCTGATCTGTCTCTTCCCAGATGAGAGTGGGTTTCCCATAAGACCCACGTCATGCTTCTCATACCCACGTGGGTGTCTCATAAATCTCCAACAGCACAGATGTTTATGTTTAGTCAATGGAGTGGACCTCTCATAGCTACTTAGTTGACTCACTGTCTAGGCTATACAAACTGTATAGACTAAACCTCTATCGCTCCGATTATCAGATTAAAGGGACAATTTAGACAATTGCATAAGAACATAGCTCCCCATAAGCACCTGGATTTAAGTGTCTTAACTTCAGACTGAATCTAATCACAACTTTCCCGATAACTATAGGATTACTCCATGCATAAACACAGTTATTATCACAAAGTTTTATCCCTTGGTGAAGACTCCACAGGTACACTTTTCCGTTCAGATTTTTCCCTCATTTTAAATCTAAGTGAAGACAAAAAAATACTTGAGGTCTAAGTATGTACATTCTTCTGAACTTCACATTCTGAATCTGAAGTGGCCATATGTGGGTGTCAGTGACACCAAATTGCCATATTCTTCAAAAGAATGGCATAGCAGTAAATGGCATGCAAGCACACATGGTTTGTGTGCACGCCTAGTGCAGGGTGTGTCTCATAACATTTTACAAATCCCTTCTGCATTCAGTGTAGGTACTGCAGCCATCAATAGCAGAAAGACAGAATATACTTTTTTTTTAAATCCTGTTCTTCAGTTACTTCATATTTATTAATGAGGCTTAATATTTAGTCAAGCACCAGAAGTCATTCTTAATTTATTTTTTTTTACCAATTTTTTAAGATAATATTTTGAAATATATAGGGTCACCAAGATGGCAAGCCCCATACGGGGGGGGGCACCAAACACAGCATAGTGCGTCAGGAGAGTCAATTATTCTGCTGCACTCAGTGCTGGTGCAGCCTCACCCAAAGAACAGTGTGCAGTTCTGGTCCCCACAGTTTAAGAAGGATATGAAGGTCCTCGAATATGTCCAAAGGAGGGCAACAAAGCTGGTGACAGGGATGGAAGGTATGTCCTAAAAGCAGCACCTGAGGACTTTGGGTTTGTCTAGTTTGGAGAAAGGGAGGCTGAAGAGTTACCTCACTGCTCTGCAGGGAACTGGAGAGGGAGGTGTTAAGATCTTTAAAGGAGCTTTTTCTTTAAAAGAGCTTTCTTTTATCTTTAAAAATGGAAGAAAAGACAACAACAAAGACAGGAACTATCAACCTGTCAGCCTCACCCCTGTGCCTGGGAAGATCATGGAACAGATCCCAGGGAAGTTGTTAGGATGCCCAATTCCTGGGAGTGTCCAAGGTCAGCTTGGATAGGGTTCTGTTCTGGTCTAGTTGAAGGTGTCCCTGACCCCAGCAGAGGGGTTGGAACGAGATAATTCTCAAGGCCCTCTTCCAACCCAAGCCATTCTATGATTCTCTTCTCCCTGGTATCTAGTCACATGGGAATACTTCAAAACTGTTCCAGGGAGGTTCAGACTGGACATCAGGATGTGTTTCTTTACTTGGAGAGTTGTCAGATATTACCTAGAGGGTGGTCAGATATTGCAACAGGCTTCCCAGACAGGTCGTCAATGCCCCAAGCCTGCCCTAAGCAACATGCTTGATCTTTCAGTCAGCCCTGAACTGGTCAGGCAATCACACTAGATAAGCATTGTAGTTCCCCTCCAACTGAAACAGCCAACTCTGACAGATTTACAAGATATGAATTGTACTTGCAGACATTTAGTTGGTAGTTATTTGGGTTAGGACATAGTGAAGTGTTTTGGCTACAATTTAAATGCTTCAACATATTTCATATGGAGCTGACTGCCTTACAGGGGAAAATCCTTGTCACACCAGTTCTCCTAAAGAACGTGATTTATATAAATTTGTTTTCCTGTTCATAATATTTTTACAAGTGTAACTGGTAGTACTAACTTTCATCACTTTTTATATGTACCCAATATTGTGCCAGATGTCCTGTGCTTCAGCTAATGAAAAAAACCAACAATTTTGTTCTGCAAAAGCCTAATGATCAGGTTCAGAAACATAAAATACACATCAAGTAAAGTTTTAACTTCCACTAACAGCTTCTATTAGTAAGTTGTCAATAATTTTTATTTCTTAAAATAGAGCAACATTCAATCACAGCCTAATTCTGTAAGTCATGCTTAAATATATTTAAACCCAGCGGTTTTTTCTCTATATAACCATGTGGAAGCAAAGACTGGCATGACAAGGGAAGCTGAGTGAACTCCAGGTCCTCGCTCGTGGTTTCTCCTTTATTTTATGTGCTGGTCCGGGCGAAGCTGTGCACCCTTCTTAAATCAGAGTCCCACTGGCCCCATTCATGACTTTGCTCCCCATCAGGATTTGCAGAAGGGCATATTAGATCCTAGCAGCCTCTCTGGGCTTTTTTAAGAATTTTTTTCACTCATAAATCCAGTGCGGAATACTCCTAAGTGAACCATGTTTCCTCTGTGTGATCTTGCAAATTTCTGATCATTTAAAATGCCTGCACAGCAGGGAGTTTATCGCTAACAATGCCGCAGTCACTAAATGGGAATTATCTGTCCTCTGAATTACATCATCTACAGCCAGGGCCATTATGCAAGCCTCCTTTTGAGGAGCTATTTAACACCACACACTGTAAGGCTGCATTATACTGTACACAATCCCACCAGTGTACAACAACCAGAGTGCCACCTAGTGTGACCCACGCTACCATCGCTGGGGCTAGAAACAAATGCTGACATGGGAAGAACTACCAGAAGAGGCTGAAAGAAGAGCTGCTGAAATACTCCTAGCAGCAGATCCTGAATTTAAAAAAAAACTTTAAAACTTTTCAATATATATTAATACTCATCAAAAGTCTGTAGAATAAAACAAGAAGGATATGTTCAAATGCTGGAAGGAAGACATCAACTACTGATTTAAAACTGAAGCTATTTTTCTCTCTCGCTCCACAGACAGGAAATTAGCAAACAAAATCTTGAGATTCAGTTACATCATGAAATAAGATACATCATCAAAACCTTCAGATACCCATTAGAGAAGAGAAAAAATGTATGGAGTCCTAAGTTGACATTCCTCTCAACTGTGCAAGAATCTAACAAAAAACATACTGTCAAGCAAAACAAGGCTTACCTGAAAGTGCAAAATTATGGTCCATATCAATCCCAAAGTCAATTTGGGATTTCCATCTGTTATATCATCATTTCTGATGTTAACCAGTTTCACCTGCCATCACAGAAAGAAAACACAAGGCAAAATTGAAATAAATATGCCACAAATACATACTGCATTACACAGGCATGATTGTAAAGGATGCACCACTCACTTCCTGAGCCTACTCTGCTGGGGTTTTTTAATTCTCAAAAGCAGACAGGAATTGCATTCTGCCTGTAAGCAGCCTGCCAGGAATTGCCGTCTCCCACTCACACAGAGATGAGGAAATTCCTCAGCTGTCCCCAGGCCGGCAGATCTGCTCCCCATGCCAAATACACTTTGCCTTGCTCATGTCAAACGGGGAAGGCACGACAGAGCAGGGAAGGATAACATGAACACAATGATCTGTAGCTTGTGTATCAGTCCCAGGGCAGTGCTGACACTGGGAAGTTATCGCTGCCCTTCTTCCACCCCACGCTTTCCTGTACTTAAGCAAGAATTCAGCAGCAGAACTGGCCTGCTAAAACACAGGTCTGGCTTGACAAAACTAGGAATTTAGTATCACATTTGAGTAACCAATGGCTTAATAAAAACAACAATTATTATGCTTTCTGATGCTGTACCCATTCATAGAGCTATAAACAAATGGTTAACAGGATTAAAACAAGAACCGCTGTTATTACACTCCCATAAACTCACAACCAGAGTGAGTTCAATAATTCTATTTTTTTTGTCTAATTTTATAAGTACATTTAATTTCTCTATATGTGTTCTGCATCCATACAGCCTAGCAGTCAAAGATGACCCAGCTAAAAGACATTTTATGCTTACATTAGTGAAGTTGCATGCACATGCTTTTCAGCATATACCCTGTTATCAACTGAACAAGCAAAGGCATGTCCTTCTCTTGATCTTCAGACATAATCTTAACTATTTGGAGGGGGAAAAAAAGCAAGAAAGTGTATTTCACGGTATGTTGTTTGTTTATTTCCCAAGTCAGGCTTCAAAATTATAAATACATAGCATCTCTCTGCCCTACAATCACAATAAAGCATTGTATTTGGAGGTTATACAGCCAATCTGAGCAAGTTACCTCCTAAATACAGTTTAGAAATGCCCACCAGAGGGCTGAAACTTTAATCGACTGCAAGTCCCACTGACAATTTGCCAAGACCAAAGCCCTACAAGCACTCTGTACACTAGAATACAGCCATCTTCATGAGGCTAAAGAGAGCACAAAAATCCTCAGATCACAATCAATGGCAGCACGTGCACGTTCATAAACACGAGGATGACACAGGCCTGCATCTTCTGCATTTTAATACTCATGGTCTGCCATGCATCAATAAGGCATAGTGCAGCACAAGTCCTGAGGTCCTGCTGCATAAAAATGCCATTGTGACTGTCAAGTAGCCATGGATTTACTTTGTAGTGTACTTGTTCAGTGGCTCACTTAGGTTAACAGGGAAAGTTTGCTTTGAAGTCAGCAAAGGGGGATTGAGTTCTCAGTGCACACACGCCATTGAGTGACTTGAAAGGCAACTTTGAAATTTCTCTCAAAATGCAAAAGGACATCTGGTTTCATAACAAAACCAAGTATCTGTTTATGGTTTGCTACCTCATATTCTTTCAAACCTTTGAAGAAACAAAAATAATTTCTTTTTTTTTTTTAATCAACCGGTCAAAAAGCACATTTTTAGTGTCAATTCATTGGGATGTTATGGATAGGGAGCAACAGCTTTTCCTTCCATGTTTTGGAATATTTTTAATTGACATTTTGTAAACAGAGAAAGCACTAATTCTGTAAGTGTTTAAAATATATTGAAAAGTGGAAAGAAATTCACAGGAGCAGAAAACGACGCAACAGTGTGGACTTCAAGTGTCTGGCTAAAAAGAGATATAAGTGAAATTAAGCCTGAATCTTCCACAGTGCCCAGGTGGCTCTGATGCCTTTCTAAGGGACCAGTTTTGCTTTCATCAGGATTAAAGTTTGAGAAAGTTTTTCCAAAACAAATACAATCAAAACTAGGAACTCCCATACAACATTTTAATTTGTTTGAATTGGCATTTTGCATTAAAAATTAGATTGCGAATAAAACTGCATACCAGCAAATGTCTGGGCAGCATGAAAGACAGAGTTCATTTACTGTAAGCAACTCCTAAGGATCCATAATTTTCTCCTCTTTAATAGCATATATCACATGGAATGTGTTGTTACTGCTCAGGCAAGGGTAAAACTACCTTTCCCACATCTCTCTTAACCATCTCAAGTATGACGTAGAGCCAAGCCTACACGAGCAGCTGTTACTCAAAATGCACAGAAAACAAAGCAGGACAAATTTTTTATTTATTAGCTACAGGTGACAAAAATTTCATTAATTCTCTTTTTTATAATTTTCACCATACCTGGCGCTTTTTCAAATAGTCAAGTGCAATTTGGACGTTCTGGAGTCTGTGAAAACGCATCCGACCTTTTTCCCGAGGCTACAATTGGAAAACAGTAGTTGTGAGATTTTCTCATCAGACAAAAGAACAAACAGTCTGATTTAAAAGATACCATGTGGAACATCTGAGGCACTACAGCTTTAATGAAGTCAACACCTTTGGTGGAAAAGTGTGCTTTAACTATTTATTTAAACTGTAGTTATTTTTTAGTACAGTGGATGGCAAGAAAGATCAGTAGTCCCCAGCTGCAACCTTGATCCATGCAGGCTGATAGCTGCTCTCTGTAAAGTGCTATTAAGGCCAAGAGGGCTACGACCTACAGAAACTAAACTGCAATACATGTTTATAAAATATTTACAGTGTATTAAGCAAAACAAAACATAAGTAATGTCATGGACCTTTACACTGTTCTGGTAAACTCCATGATGAAAAAGCTTACCTCCGTATGGAACTTCATGGCTTAATGGTATGACTGCATAATCACTATGAAATCTATACATATTTATTTAAAGCTTCTAATAAAGATAGTATCTTCCTCCAAATAGAATAATATAACATAACCAGTCCTAGAGTGTAAGTTTAACCTCTTGACTTGGGTAGAACATTATGAAGCATGAAAAAACTAACAGGTCACTCCCCTCAAAGCAAAGGCAAAACTATCAAGAAGAAACTGTAAAATAAAAATGAGCGGTGTGTTAATGGAAACATGGCAAAACTGCATGCAGTTAGTGTAAAATCACCAAGAAGAAGAATCACACAGAAAACGCATACTTAGCTGTCACAGATCAGCATGGGAAAGCAGTTAAATTTGTATTATCAACACCATATCCAAGTCCTTCTATTCTTCCTTATTTCACATTTTCCACAAATTTTCACAGCAATAAACTGAGGCAGACTTTAATTGCTAGGGATCAGCCATGAATATGAGCATTTCCTCAGACAATCAGTGTGAAACACACAGATAAGCCCAAGCCTTCCTCAACTGCCTTTTCTTTTACCCTATGGAGTATCAGATGCTTGCCAAAAAGAAACATAGGAAAATGAAGTTGAATAAGAAGCATAAACGGAAGCAAAAAGAATTTTCATTTCCATTACAGAATTTTTTATTTAGCCCCTTGTTTTTCACACCAATAGCTCAGGATCAAGCATTACAGCCCCTGCTATAAAGTAGCTTCCACAGATGGAATGAAGGACTGCAGACCTGGAACTTGGTTTTCCACAATAAGGAAGGTATAGTAAATCCCAAAATATATAGTTAGCATCTCAGAGGGGAAATATTTTTTAATTAAAAAATGCAGCATTTTGAGTTATGCTGCTCTCCAGAAAAAAAAGCACACAAATTCCAGTGAAATCGCAACTGCAGCACAACGCAAGGGAGCCAGGGAGACACTCAGGCCCTATGACAGGAAGTTGCTTTAGCAAATGCCAAAATGCAAGGTCTAAAAAGGCATGAAACAGATCACTCAGACTAACAAGCACCCAACGTTTCACACTTTGTAAGTAGATATTTCCCTTCTGGATGGGCAAAATATAGTGAATCGATAATTCAGCATTTGTTGCAAGAAAAATAAACGCTGCCAACTATCTGTATTTTTAGTAGCCACAACAAAAAGCTGTTGCTTAATGTCTAATCTACCTGCTTTGATAAAAATCACTACTATGTGTGGTAAATTCCAACAAACAGATCTGCACACTGAATTACCTTATTGCAAGATTTTGTCCACTATTATGGCACACACACCATGGGCACAGTACTCTGGTACTTCTAATTAAGACAAATCATTTTTTTGCCATTGATTTTGCTAAGAAGAACTTTCAAGTCTTTGTCTAAATTACTTGTATATGGACAATACTATTTGCAAGTTAAAAAAAAAGTCTTAGTTCAATAGAATTATGACATTTCCCTATCTATTTTTTTATTTAAAAAATATATTTTATAGCATCTTGATGGTGTTGTCCAGTTTACATTTGTGCCATGGTTTTGTACAGTTTATTGAAAGAAAACAAATAGAAATCTTGAGCATTTGCATTTTAGCTGTCACAAAAAGGCCAAATAAAACTTGTCTTTACCATACCTCCACCATAAACACACGTATCCTGGTTTACCAACAAAAGTTCTTTGGTCCTCTCTACAGCCCACTACTGCAGCACACCAAACTAAGAATGTACATTAGCAGACACCACACTTCAAACACTACATTAGTACAGTTATGGGGGTCGACACCTACCCCCTTATCCTCATCCTCCACATCCTCATGCTGTTCATTTGCGCATGCTTCTGTTGAACTCACCAACCGTAAGGTCTTCAAAAAATCTCGCTCTCTTGGCTAATGAATATAACAGACAGGAGACAGGACAGCAAAAACACAAGACAGACCACAAATGAAAAGAAGAGCATGAAAAGAAGAACATAATGAAGAGAACAAATACCAAGCAAGGGAAGTAATGCTCACAAAGAAAGGAAATGACACCTGAGGAGTGTGTTAGACAATTTCAGGGACATTTTATCCTTGTTATTTGTAAGTTACTCCCTTTAATGCAAAAAGATATTAAGCATCCAATACTTGTTAAAACAAAAATCAGAAAGAAAAGGAAGGAACAGAAAAAATAGTGCATTACCCTATTAAGAAAGGAAGTCTCACTAACCACAAGAAGAGAACAGATCGCACTCCCCCACAGAATTCACAACAGCATATTTTACCAACAGAAATACAACTTGTGTCTTTGGTATCAGGTCACAGAGTACTGAAAATATCAAAGAAATCTACAGCAGTCAATACACAAGGAGCTAACAAACAGAGAAAATGCATAATTAACAATCTGGAACCATTGCATTATGACCTAAAAGCTTACCAAGGTGTCTCCAGAAAGGACTTCTAAAAGTGAGATTAAGTTATGTCCATCTCTTAGGTCTTCATATAGGTCATTCACATGCTTTCGAACCTGCAAACATAAATGCAAAAATTAAATACAAGATCCGCTTTTATACCTGAGAAATCATGCTCATATTAATACCTATCTTTTAAAATACAGATAAACCTCAGCTACACCTCAGCACTGCTTTTTGAATTTCTTCACTTTCATAACAAATTTGCCCATGCAAATTAATTGTAATAGACAAAATTCACATCTGTGTTTGTGCTTGCACAGTTTCATCGCACTTTATATCCTTCTAATGAAAACAGAAACAGTATTAAGTTACAGGTTATGAATGCATGTAGCAATGAAAAAATCAGTGTCTGACAATTTAAATCACGTCAGATAGTCTCCTATTTGGAGCTAAATAACAACCACTACAACAACAGTAGATAGATTCAATGAATTGTAAAAAAATACACAACAGATATATATTATCAGCAGCATGCATGTTCACTGCAGTCAGGCCAAAAGTAATAAACTTTCTAATCAAAGAATACCATCCACCAATTAACAACATATATTGTCACCTCAGGTTTCCCAGTACTTAGTGAGTTTTCTCAACAACTCACACATCCACCTTACACACTGCACCAAGAACTATGACATTAGGTTGAACTAGTAGGGAGTGCAATGACCATAGAGACAGCTGGAAGCCCTACCTTTTCTGACAGGCACAACAAAGCTGGGAGATATCTGTCCACAGGCAACTTCTGGATTCTTACCATTAGCTTAAATACTTTATCTGAAAAGTCTTAAACAATTTCAGCCGGCTGCTCTTTGAATGTGACACAGAGGACATAATTTTTCAGAATCAGAGGTTTTTGACTTGCTGAGGCAGAGGTTGAGGGCTTTCCAGCTACAATTTAATGTCAGCTCCCTGTGCTCCCATTGAACCACCAGATCAGAAACTTCCTAAGCTTAGAGAGGATAAAATACATCAGAAATTTTCCTCTTCCTCACCTCTGCTAGAGATGAGTTGTAGTTCCAACATGAGATTTATGGGACACACTCTGACTGCCAATATATATGCATGATGAGGGCAGCGAGAATCAACCCAGATCTTCAACTTTATACAACAACTTGATTCACCACACTTTGGGGGGAACTTCTAGATTTATCCTATTGCATAAATAACTGTCTCCATACCTAAGATTAACTTCACAAATGCTTTTTAGTTCAAGATTTCATACTCCCATTTTTAAACATGAAATTACCCTGCAATCTGTTTTCACAAAGACCATCGTCTTAATTGAGAACAGTATCAGAGCGTATTTATGCTGTGCTGAAGACTAGCCAAAACAAGTAATCTAGAAGACTGTTCCATGAGGAATTACAACACATATTTTCCAAAATGTTTATGCGGACTCTGCATACATAGCGAAGTTACAATCCAAAACTCTAATACATATCATATTTTTACACCCTCACATGCATACAAAAAATAGTATCCCTTTAATTTTAGTTACTCTTTTTTTTTAAATCCTGCAAGCAATTAATGTAAAAAATTCCAAGACAAAAATTCTCTGATAATACTGAAGTACTGTTAAGCTGAACAAAGAAACAGAACAGGTGTTCTACTACTTCTCTGGTGAAAGGAAATAAAAGGGAAGCCGTATAAATCACTGATGTGCCTGATACAAGACTTAGTTATGATAAATGCTTGAAAGATGCAAAGCACAAGGATCTTTAATTCTTAACCCAAAACAACTGCGATTTGTTACTTTTATATTCAAAGAACTGTATCAAACCATGTGCTGTACTCTTTCTGTTAAAGTAGGCAAGTTTTCTTTAAGACAAAACCCTGTGAGAGGGCGGCCTGCCCCACCACCCAGGACATGTCACTTTCCACTTCCCTTTGGAGAGCAGAATCCCCAGCCAGAACAGATTCACAGTGCAGGCTGGGGGCCAGAGGCACAGGAGGATATAAGGTTAAGGACAGCAGAATAGGCTGTACATCTCAAAGACACTGCACCAGCACAGTTGAAGAACTGTCTGTGCAGCGCCAAGTCAATGCCCACACTCTTTTCAACATCAAACTCAAAGAACTTGCCCAATGTGCAGGTATCTGAATTACAGGGTGAGAAAATACCACTATTTCTGTTCTGTCTGCTTTTTTTTCTCTCCATTAGATGCAAGATAATTTTTTTATCCTGGTGGACTGTCTCTCACAGCACACATTTGTTGACCCTCTGTTTGTTTCTTATGCTCTGAGGTTTCCTATGTATTACAACCATCTTCCCCAGTTTATCTTTCTAGAAATCATGGACACTTTAGAGATTAACTCAGTCTGGGTATGAAAAAACTGGCACAGAGCTGTCAAAACAAGAAAACCACCAGTACACCTTACGCATCCATCTTAGTTCTGCCACTGGCTGACAATTGATGTGAGGATTAATTATTTAGGACATACTGTGCCAGTCGTCCTGGTTCAGGACAACATAGTAAGAAATTTCTTCCAATACTCTGAGCCACAGATGTGCATTAAAACACTGTATTTAGGCAACTGATGTGAGCAAGCATGTTCACTCAAAGCAACAGATCACTTCTGGAGCATCTTGTACTCCTCAAGAGATCCTACACTGACACTTCAGGAAAAGCTTGAAAAATCACCTCTCTCCATCATTTGGGCAACTCTTGTCGCTCAACACAATGAACTCTTTAACTTGCAAGAAACAAATTTAAATATTTCATTGCTCTTTACTGCCACATTCAGCCACCTTCAAAACACCTAGCACGACAAATACTGGCTGCAGATGGAGGTCCCTGGACAGATATGAGGGATGTGCTGAGCCCATGAAAAGCCCAGGCATTTTGTAACAGTTCTTGTGGCTTTTCAATAAAATCACAGAACTGTCAGCCCTACATTCTACAAGGTCCACGTGCAAAGTAGGTTACATGCTGCCTCAGGCAACTTTTTGCAATACACCCATGTGAGTGTGGCAGATTTGATAATTTGGGCATGAGAAGAGATTCTTTGAGGAAGACGTGGGAAACACTGAGTGGCTGAGGTGCATCTGACAAAACTTAAACAAGAAAAGCAAAACGGCTTCACCAGTAAAAAAGGAGACAGAGTGAACATAAGGCACTGCTTCAGAAGTGATTCATCTGATCTTCATCTTCTGGTATGTATACTGTGATGTTTGTGGTAAGGAAAGCTCCATTCTCCTTGATATGAGCATCAGATATTTTTATATCATCCTTTTCCAGCAAGCTTATGCTTTGCAGTCTAGTGCCTTGGGGAATCTCTGCACCACCACCAGTAAAAAACAGCTTTTAAAGCTGTAGCAGTGATACAGCTTGAATCTTGCCCCCAGACCCCAGCACGTTAGGCACTTGAGAGATGACTGCCAGCTCCAAAAGCTTCCACTCAGACACCCCACACAGCTCTGCTTCTGCAATAAAAGCCCCTGGCCTGCCAGGCTTGCCTTCCTCCTCTGTGAGCTGGCATCACAGCACATGTCACCACTGCCTTCAGTCTGCCTGGTTCTCATTCCCCCTGACAGAGAAAGAATAGCACGACCAGAGCTTCCTGGTCACACATCTAAAGGGCTGGTTTATGTTTAGGGGCTGCCCCACTTGGTCTACCTTCTTCTCCAGAAGGACTAAGGTTAGCATAGGTCCTGATGGTCAGTCCCTCATGGTCTGTACTGGAAACCCTTACACATCTCAAGCAGTCCTAGATGCCTGTGCTTAGTGAACCAAACTTGCACATAGTGATCTCTGGTTTGGCCATCAGTCACAGCAAAAAACAAGCCATCTTCCACAGAAAACCTATTTCCTACAATTTTTATGGAGATTAGTTGTCTTGATACTAGAACAAAATCTGAAGTTTTACACACTAATGGCTGCTTAGGGTTATATGGTAAAAGGCGAAGGACTGTAACTTCTGCTAGTGCAAAGCCAGCTTGGTCTTGATGGATGGGAGATGCACAGATCATTCTCTCTCAACACTGCCATACCTACTTCTTAGTAGGGCCTGTTGCAACAGGACAAGGTCTAAGGGTTTTAAATTAAAATAGGGTAGATTTAGACCAGATATAAGGAAGAAATTTTTTACAATGATGGTGGTAAAACATGGCAAAAGGTTTCCCAGAGAGGTGGATGTCCCATCCCTGGAAACATTCATGGTCAGGCTGGATGGGGCCCCACGCAGCCTGGTCAAGTTGAAGATGTCCCTGCTCATTGCAAGGGGGATTGGCCTAGATTGCCTGAAGTTGTGTCAAGGGAGGTTTAGGTTTGGTATTAGAAAAAGGTTCTTCACCCAAAGGGTGGTCAGACACTGCCTCCCCAGGGAAGTGATCAGAGCACCAACTTGACAGAGTTCAAGAAGTGTTTGGGCAATATTCTTGGGCACATGGTGTGACTCTTGGGGATGGTGCTGTGCAGGGCCATGAGCTGGACTGGGCAATACTTGTAGGTCCTTTCCAATTCAGCTTATTCTGTGATTCTGTGACTCTTAAAGGTCCCTTCCAACACAAACTATTCTATGATTCTATGACGATTCTACTAAAACAAAGAAGAATCACACCCTTTTTCTTAATTGGAAGTAAATATGGCAGGAAAATAGGGTTGTGCCCATTTCAGTGGGTGCACACCCAGCATACATGTAGGTCTCTCAGACTTCCATGTTAGGGTGTAGTGTGTTCCAGACCAATGCCTAAAATGTAGGGAGCATATTCTTGACTGAAAGAGTGTATGAAGAAGCAGAAACAAACATTAATGTGCTGCAGAATCTAGAATGGAGGCAAAAGAGGCAGGAGAGAGAATATAATCAGATCAGGCAGGAACAACTCTAAGTAACGCCCATGTACTGGAGGCCACCAGGAAATCCCTCAGGGAGGTGAGGCAACCACCAAGGCCCTGGCAAGCTGCATGACTTGGAAACGAGTTTTGTGCACACGTCCTTGCAAAATTATTCTTTTTTTTTACAGGGTGAGGAAAGCAAACTACAATAATCAAATATCTTTCTCTAAAAACATTAGAAGTCTTGCTTTCTATATTATAATTAAGCTGAACTGATCACTGTTAGAACATGCCAAAATAGACCTTTTATTATGGTTTCCAGAACCAGCAAAATTAGAACCAAATCTGAACCATACTTATTTTGAATAACTGAAGTTCAGTTGTCAAGTCTTCACAAAATCAGTGTGACTACACAGGAGTTATCAAGAATTATAATAGTACACGTCCAAGGGAGGCTGTTCAGACCACATTGCCTGTGAAAGTCTTTTCAAATACTGTTCTCCTTGCTTCTGGAAGCAAAGTTAATTGAATGCCCAGCCCAGACATAGAGCATTACTGATTTTCCAAAGAAAAATGGGAAAAGGCTCAAAAGTTAGAACTGTAAGGGGTGTGTTTAGGGAAAAAAAGGGTCAGGCCTTAATTACCACTGAGGTCACAGATAAATCCAAATGACAGCTGGCACAAGGCCACTGTGAGTTTCACAATAAACTTCGTATTTATTCTTTAAGAATCTGAGTCAATGCCTGTGGAAAAAGATCTCTTAGAACTCCTTTCAGTTACAGTAAAACAATTTTCACCAAGATAATAGACAAATAGTTAAGAGCTCCTATAGCTAGAATGTTCCACAGCAAATGCCATCAGCATTCAAAACTGAAAAACTTCTGTGGCCGCTGTTGAGATCCTGACACCCTGGTGAGTTTCCCTAATGTTTCAGCTTCCTAAAAACATACTTAAGGTTGTTTTTAAAGGAAAACTTTTATTAAAAATGCTAGTTATGAGGAAATAGTTTTCTGTAGGTTTTGAGAACATGCATGTTTTAATCCTTTCACCTTTGAAAATTAAGAAATCACAGTGGCAATTCTAACTGCATGATAACAAATAAACCTATGCCATGCATAAAGAATTAAAAAAAACCTCTAACACAAAAAGTTGTATTTGTGTACAAAAATAAAGGTTTACTAGCTTGACACATCCAGCATCATTTATGAGAAACACTCTTAAATTCTGAACAGGCTGTAACAAGATCCATGAAGCATGTAATTGCCAAAATATGAGATTTGTCAAAATATTCCCACGTGACTGATCCACCATGCAAGTTGCTTCTTCAAACATCTTCCAAAGTACTTGTTTTACTCTATAGACTTCTTACATTCCCCCATGTAAAGGATGAGTATGATGCCTGATGGTTTTTTGTCCTTTCTTTTTATACCCTTTTAATACATTTTTATACCCTTTCCTTCTACCTGTCACAAACACTCCTTGTACCTTAGCCCTACATATTTATAACTCTTGTAGTCTGATATTTAGCTTAGTTTGGGGGTTCTCCAGGAGTGAAGATGAAACATCCCTACTGTCTCAAAACTAGAGGCTCCAGCCTTGGACGGAGCCTCCTCTCTGGAATATGTTTTGTAAACTACACTGTAGCCTCATTTGGGGAGGGATAATTAGAATAGGGGGACAATTACTTCATTTGTTGAGTTTCTTACTGGGGGATTTTAAGTAGATATGCTAATTTGTGAGGTCCATAAAATTGTATACACGTTGTACACGAGGTGTGCCCCTTGGCGTGTTTCCACCTTTGATGAGTGTGCACCAAAGGATGCTATTAAAACCAAGGTAATACCCTTTTCCCTATACTGCTGTGTCTGCCTCATATTTTTACTAGCTTTTAAGGCACCAGTATTGCTCAACACACTGTAGAGCCACTCATGCTCAAGTGATTTTCCCTGCAGGGTGCTGGATGGGGCACTGAGCTGTGCTCACGGCCAGCTTGGTGTCACGCCAAGAGATCAGGGAGCCAAAGCTCCATGCAGACTGACACGCACACTGACAGCTCCCCGAGTCGCTCATGTCCTTTAATCCTCTTCTCTAAACCCAAAACTTAGCACTCCAGAAAAAACAAACTCCAAACACCCACCCTGGTCACAATCCTTATATTTATTATTTTATACTGAACCCCATACTAAATTTTACCCATTCTGGTAAAAAAAAACAACACACAAGTTTAATTAGGAGAGTTTAATCATGGCACTCCATTAGGAGGAGTGAGGCTGTGTGGCAGTCTCCTCAGCCGCAGGCAGCAGGAGCTGAGCTGCAGGTGGTGCTGTTCCTGCAGCTCCAGCGCTGACACCCCGCCCGGGACACCCCGAAATGCTCTGCCCAGCAGAGCAGCACAGCCACACAGCCAGGGCTGGCAGCGAGCTGGCATGCACACTTGTGCCAGGTCTGCTCTGTGCCTCTGCTCACTCGCAAGCAGAGTCTGGCAAATCCAGTTGAGGCCTGGTGGTTCCAAAACTCATTTTCACTCTTTTCTTTTGCTGGACAGTCTAATAATCCACTCTGCAGGAGACAATTCTTGTAGTTCACGGAAAAAAAATAGTTCTTTATTTCATACTCAGGAGTCATTTTTCTGTTTGAATATGTTTCTGGATATTCTCACAAATAGCAGACATAGCTAATGTTACTCAATTTCATTAAATTCCTTTATGATTTTACTAAGGTACATTTAACAAGTCTCCTTTACAGAGTAGGTTCAACACCCCTGATCTTTGTTTATAACAGATGTTTTCTAACTGAAGATTCATCCTTGATTGCATCCTTGGATTCATCCTTCATTTTCTCATCTGGCCAATACTTTACACTCTATTACCTTGATAAAACCCTAACACCCTTACTGTGTTCCACCCCTCTAACAGCCTGTCCTTGTATCTAAAAGCTCAAATCAGTCACTTTTTTTTTTTTCCTCATTAACCTTCACATTTCTCCCAGACAACTCAATCATGCATTGCTTTTGCATACGCTATTTTGCCTTGCCTTCAATAATTCCACATGTCTCCGGATAACTCTACTAATCACAAAACATTTGTATGGCTTTAAGGTACAAATGTACTGTTGCTCAATTAAAAAAAAAATAATAATCCAGCCATTGCTAAATCCTGCTAAATGTCCTTATATTTTTCTTAACTTCCCAGATTTTGTTTCATTAAATGCATTCCAGTAGTTTCCTAATCCCCAAATCAGCATGTATGCAAGCAGAGGCATAATCTTACACATATATCAAACAGTAGGACATAAACATGCACATCCAGGAGTCCTTTTGTGGATTTCAGTAGATGTGTGATATTTGAAACACCATCATTGTACAGAAGAACTTCAAACAAGTATCATAAGAGTCAAAAGTCCTTTCCACTTCCTACAGGAAAAAAAATGGCTCCATTAACACCATCACAGAATGGGCCAGGTTGGACAGGATCACAGTGGGTCATCTGGTCCAACCTCTCTACTCAGTGGGGTCACCCAAGAGCACATTGCACAGGACTGTGTCCAGATGGCTCTTGAATATCTCCAGTAAGGGAGACTACACAATCTGTTCCAGTGCTTGGTCACCCACACAGTAAAGAAGTTCTTCCTCGTATCCAGGTGGAACTTCCTGTGCATCAGTTTCTGCCCACTGTGTCTTGTTCTATTGCTTGGCAGCACCAAGTAGAGACTGATCCATCTTCTTGACACCCTCCCTTTAGATATTCATACACATTGATGATTTCCCCTCTCAATCATCTCTCAGAGAGCACAAGGGACAGGTGCCACATGTGGCATGTGTCATGTGAGGTCCCATGCCCCTCCACTCATACTCCTAGCCAACACTTCTCGCACCAGTTGTGATTTCAAGGCACAGCATGTCCATCTTTCTTCCCTCTTTTGCATCACTGTAATCCTTTGAGATTTTTCCTCAAAGCAGTACACTGTGTTCAGATGCTTTTGTGTATAAGACAAAAGATATTTATAAATATTTCAGAAAAAATTAAAATCAAGCAAAGGAAGTGTGACTTTCAACCTGCTAAAAGCCTCACATAGAGAACAGTGACATCTGTTCTATACCTTTAAAAATACTTTATTTACAAAGATATAAATGTGATGAAAGATTAACAAAGAATATAAAGCAAACATCACTAAACTTCACTTTACACGGCAGCCATCTGAAGGACGCCATTCTCACTGGAAATGTAGGATTAATACAGATTGAAATAACTAAACTAATAAAAATAAGCTTTAGTAAGGAACTTGGCAGTGATGAGCTTTAGGACTCAAAAATTGAATAATACTTCACCAGAGAAGGGCTGTGCCTTACAAGGCTGTCAGAGAATAACAAAACTGTAAGGCTGAAAATGACTGAACACATCACCTCACTCAGTCCTGTGCAGTTTGGCTACAAAACACCAGAGATGGTTCTCGAATTTATTCTTGAAAATTCAAATTAAGGAAATGTAAAACACACTACAAGTCATTCAGTGTTTGACTACACATACTTGTTTTATAGAGAGGGACATTTTTCCTCACTAATCTTCAAACTGAAACCTCTGTAAAATAAACTGATGTTTTTGTTGTCCCTTCCCTTAAAGTTTGACCTTAGAAAATATGTGTTCACCAGCCTCTGCATACTTTTTACATACTGAGGACATATTATCATGTCTCCCTTCATTCTTCTCAGTTTCAGACTAAACAAACTCAAATTATCACAAGCTACCCTTGATTTTCCAAGAAAACTTATCTTTTTCCTACTTCATTAGAGATGGCTACACACCTCTTGTCTACACAAACAAGAAAACATAACTTTCCTAAATACTCTTCAATCTGCTCTTTCCTTATCTGAATTTCAGCCTCATCTTATTTAAATTTATTTTGTCAAGTCAGTATTTTGTAAAACAAAAAGAGACCAGAGTATATCAGACATTTCTACATCAGTCAAAACTATTGATCTTTTTTTATTCCTTGGTAATGCACACATACTTCTTTTTTCTTCATACTGACATAATTACAGAGCCTTTCCTCTGTGATTTTCCAAGTCACACTAATTCATTCTGAACCTCATACATCTCTGATTTTATCCCACCTTGTTTTATTACCTCCTTTATACAAACCTTTAGTCCTGCTGCCCTTATTTCCACTTCTCATACAGCTGCTTCGTATTTCATGCACCTTGAAAGCAGCAGTGTTTTCTATACCATGTCTCCTATCTGTTCTGCCTGTCTGTAGCCTACCTTTGTGCCTCTGACACAAACATCTTCAATAACTGCTAGATCTCCTCCATTTCTGCCTCTCCTGTATTACTTCCCCAGGAGATCCTGCCTATTGCTTTCCCTAGTTCATTATCCTCCTTTTACTTCTCACTTCTCTCTCCGCGTTGAAAAGTGAGCCTGGGATTTTGCAACCACTTGCTTCCAAGTTATTTTCCCTTTTTAAATTTTGAAGCAGTGCCTCCCAGCCAGCCCAGACCTATCTAACTAGGCAGCTCTGATAGAAGCTTCCTGAACCCTGGCAGGCTGAAAGTCTCTCTGGCTGGCATTTCACTCACAAAACTTGTCCAGACCAGAGGCAGCCACTCCAACTCCTGCAACAGGCAGGGAGTAAAACAGCAAGTGTGGTTTGCACACCTGTTTGGGGATGAGCTGAGCTGTGCCACAGAAATGCCTTTCTTACATAGGCTACTGAGGGCTCCTTTGTAGGTGTTCAAATGCACAACTCCACATTGTTCCTCCTGTCAATTATGAGGATTGACAAAAAGTTTGAGCCAGAGGGATGAGATAAATTATTTTCCCCATCACTACACAGTCCTGTCCTTCCAACTCTAAGCTTGAGACCAAAAATCCACCACTGACTTCCTTGATCCAGCTCAATGACCCCAAAAAAGAGCAGCCACATTCACTTTCTGGGTTTTTTTTAATCTTTGGTCAGAGACATGCCACAGTGTTTCACCACACCCAGTTCTCATCATCCTGTGTGTTTCCAACTTGCCTTCACATTCCTGACCTCTATTATATGTTGTCAAATGTAACTTACTAGGGAGGAATTATTTAAAGGATGCAAATGTAATGCTAATAACATCAAATTCAGCCAATAAATCTGACTCAGTTTAAAACTAACCCTGACCAAAGGCAATACACTCCAAACATGCCTGAAGCAGGTAAAATACTAAGGTTGGCAGATGAAATGTTATTCCAATTAAAAACAAGGTATTCTAAGTAGAAGAGGATTTTGAACACCATGTGACTACCTTTAAATGTCCCTGTTCATAATCATAAATGCCTTTAACAGAGAACATGTTTCCTTATAGTAAAAACATGTTTATTCTGACACCTTCTTACGTCCTCACACATCTGCACTACCTCAGGGCATGCCTCGCTTTCCAGAGCACATGAAATATTACTATAGAACAAAATACTTCAGTAATGTTTATGATTAAATGTTTGAAGTTGCTCACTGTCTGGAGTCCACATAGTGGGGCAAATACTGCTCCCACTGGAGCCAATGGCACAGTTACATTAACCCAAAGGGAGCTAGATCAAGCCCTAGTACTTCTAAATTGATATATAAATTATTATTAGATACAGGTACATCAAAAGTATATAGATAAAAATAAGTCCATGCATAATTTAACAGTTAATTAAAAAGCTAACACTTAATTGCAAATGCTAGAATTTTATCTCTTGTGACCTCTAAGGAATAAATAATATTAAATAAAATCTATGCTGAGGGCTAATTGCAAACAATGAACTGAACAAAAAGAGAATGAATTAATACATTAATATATTAAGTCTGTAATAGGAAACATTGATTCTAGTGCTTCTAATTCATTGTGCAGTCATCACATGGCAGACTTAGTTCTCCTTCTACTCATTCTTTCATATAAGAGCACCTATATAAACCAATTTCGTAAAAAACCCAACACACATAAAAGCATGTGTTCAACCAGTTTGATAGGACTGCATGCCATAAAAATATTGATGTGCTCAAGCTCTCCTATATTTCATGCATATTTAATTTACTCATTTCAATTACTCTCTTTCCTGTTCCCAATTAGTCATGAAGTCTGAATGCATTAAAGAAGATCAAATAAAATTGAAATCTGTGGCACAGTTTTTATTGACTTGAATTTGTTTATTTATTTATTTGCTTACTGTCAGAGAGATTTTTGTGATGCAATTCACCATTAGCCTTTAAAACTCTATACAATTTCCTCCTCTTTTGCAGCTTTAACTTCTGGCATTTGCCACTACTTTTCCTCACTGTTTCCTGGTAACTTTACTCCCTCATCTAAACTTTGATTAACCACCAAAAAGGTCCCTAGTTTGCTTGCTGGGCTGCTTTGCAAACAGCTATAGATTATACTAAGCAGTGTGGTTTACCTCCAAGTGGAGAAGCTTTGAAAAAAATTTGTGCACAATGCAGCATATTTCCACGGAAAATAACAAAAAACTTCTTCACACCGTTAACTGATGATGTTCTTCAAGAGTTATTTTTATTTATTCTTTTAGAAGGAGCATATCTCAAAGAAAAAACACTTCAAAACCTTTTAGAACAGTCCTGAACATACAACAGCAAAAAGTTTTAGGAGAAAAACTGACATATTCTTCTGTCCACCATGAAGACAGTAGGCCATGTTGAACAATTGAACTCCTCAACAGAGGAGGAAATACTGACACTTTAGCTGCACCCAATGCCTAAAGCAAACTGGGGACCACATGGAAGTGTGATTTTACAGAAGTTGCACAAAACACAGTTTGCAGCAGCTGTCAGAATCAACTGAGAAGAATGCATACAAAGTTCATTTAGATGCACAAGCACAGCAAGGAATCAGTTTTATTTAATTTAACACAGAAGGGGAAAAGAGAAGCTTTTTCTGAGTATGTTTCAAAATCAAAAGGTGTTAAATTGAGAATTTTTTGAAAAGCTACTACCATTATACTAACATCAAGTGCCTCATCCTTTAAGTATCAATGTAGAGCTACAAAGTACTCCTTTCTAAAAGCAGAGGTGGGGAATTTTAAATGACATCTTAACTGCTTGGCTAAAAAGAAGATACTGAGAGTAGTGCTATCTAAAATGATAACCACTAGTGTCAGTGAAGTGCCAGCTTTCAGCAAGGAATGAGTGCATTTCGTCAGGAATGGTCGATCCTGCTGCCATTAAGGTCATACCTGAACATCTCACAAAGCAATCGACCTAAGAGGCCATTTGCAAACTGTGTGCTGCCTGAAGGATGCACAGGAATCAATAACTTCAGGTTTCTATTCTGAATTATTCATTCAGTCTTTGCTCAACAAAAAGCTGTTCTCTCTCTCTCTCACTAATGCACTATCACTACAACACAGTACATGATTTTGAACACTGGGCTTTAAAACTGGAGTTTTCAAAAGCATTTTGTCCTTCTACTTACAAAAGTCTTCTTTCTAATAACACCTTTAAAAGTGACTTTTGGGGCAACTAATGACTGTGAAGGGATACTGCCCATTGCTCCCATCAGCACCAAGGCATGGTCAGCCAAGAATCCCAAAACCCAACCCACCCTGCAGGTGGCACCAAGGTGGCAGGGCTCCCTGTCAGCGCCAGGGACAGGACAGCTGTCCCTCTCCAGGGAGCTGCTCAGGCACCCAGAGACCCACAGTGCTGCTACAAGGTCAGTTAAGAGGCTCTCTACAATCTTACCTTCCATGAAAAGGAAGAAACAATTTCCCTTGGAGGGAAGATACCTGGGTGTTGGCTGTATCACTACCCAGTCTCTGCTTCCCTTGCCTTTAGTCCTATTCTCTGTACATCATAATTTCTGATAAAGAAATTTAAAGTATTTCAAAATATCCCATTTAATCTGTCAGGACTAAGATCTGGCACTACAAAAATATTTTAAAATTTATTTGAAAGAGAAAATCAACAACAAAGAAGAATTTATCTGCTTTTATTCCATTTTCATCATCAGCTTCTTTCATTTTCTGACCTTTATCTCATCCTCCACCTGTATTTCCCACTTGCCTCACCATTTCATTAAGTTTTGGGGGTTTGAATTCAAAGGATGCCAGGAAGAATTTATGGGCTTTCATGGAAGCTTGATTTCTCTTTGGGTGCTTTAGGACCATGAGAACACTTTACTAGAATGAAACTTGCAGCCACAAGTTTCCCTGTTCTTGTCATATCAAGGGTTACTTACCGCTCTAGCAAGATTTAACACCTTATTTCTACAGCGGCATAGCAAAACCCTTGCTGGAAGCAAAGGCTGGTTTAGAGAAGAGAGGAGATCTCTCCTCCACCACCATGCTATGCTGGCATGAGAGTTCTCCCTGGAAGCTCATACCAAAGCAGCAGGCAAGTCTAAAGTCCAGTATCTCACCTCTCCAGTCTGTGTGTCAACAAGACATAAAAGATAACATTTAAACTGGAGCCACACCATCAGACAGCAAACAGTAGCCTTAGCAATTCTAATGCTCCAATCAGCCCTCAAAAAATCTGTTATCAATTAAAAAAAATTTGCAGCCTTTAAAAAATGTAGTGACAGTCCACTTGACCTTGAACTGTGGAACTCAAAGATAACTTAAACTTAACTTAAAGTTGAATTCTGGACATAACATATTATGTACCTGTCTAAAACTAGGTATCTCAAGAACATGATCAGGAAATATTTCTGCAACGGCTATGTTTCTATTTTAGCAAAGCATACAACCTGCTTTACTAGTCAACTAAACTGACAAGCGACTAACACTGAATTTTAAATACTGCTCACTTACACACTTTGAATCCAATGCAACTAGAGATGGGCAACAGACAGCAGAAAGGTAAATATTTATCAGTCATCTTGTTTTTGTGGTTACTCAGTGAATCCCATAAATCTAGAATTTAATTAGAAGAGTGAAAGTAGGCATCCATGCCATTCACCAACAAAAGATGGTAACTCGTAAAGCTATCATTGCTGCTGACCAGAATAAAACCCCTTGAATACAATGCTATAAAGGCATGAAAGTTCACGACTTTCTCAAGGACTGCAGGAGAATAAGAGATTAATTAGGATGAGTAAGGAGGGAAACAAGCAAGGACATGTGAAGAGAGATGAGAAAAGAAAAAGAGAGGGGAAAAAACAAAAGCAGGGGACAGAGAAAAGAAACAGGAGAAAGAAATAAAAGAACACAAATAGGATGGAAAAAATATGGAATTAAAATGTGATCCATCCCCATGCACAAAGTGGGGTCATGTCTACACACATGGTCTGGTCTTTCCCAAGATCTCTCATAGCTTTCATGATCATCTTCATCTTTTCCACTTCTAGTTGAACCCTACACATGACAGATAAAGCACACTGATTTCCTTCTACAGTAAGTGGAGCAAATGCATTTCTAGGATACAATTCATATTTCCCTTAGGCAGATACTTTGTGGGGGGCATTTAAAATGGACTGTTCTCTCAGCTATCTACTAGAGAAGCCTGGGTAACCAGCTCAAATAAAGCTATTGAGATGCCTGAAATGAGACAATTTCCACCTTGATTTGTCTGAAACAAGTTATTGTTTCAGTGAATAGGCAAATATGAGTTGCATATGATTTGCATTAAATATAAAGTAGCTGAAACTGAGGGCTCAAGTTCAAGTTAGTGCATTGACTAGGAGAGGTCCACTGTTTCTGCTAGAAATGCACTCATTTTTTGTGCTATTTTTTCTACATTTCCTCCATGACATAGAGTTTTCTAAATATGCCCTAATGTCTTAAGACAGAGAATATTTGAAAGATTGATTTTTGTTTCCATACAAGTCACTGTTCTAGAAACAATGGTCTAAGAACAGAAATCTGAGAACTGTATCACTGCCTGCTTTCAAACTATTTCCAAAAAATAAAGTTGAGTTGCTCTATAAATTCCAAGTTAATGGAAGAGCTATATTCAAACTATATTTGCGTGAGTTGGCAATACTTAACTTGGATTCTAAAGTGAGCAATCCGAGATGAAAATCAAGGCCAGCAATACACACAGTCAACACACACCATCTGTCTTATCTATCTGTATCTATACTTCTGCAATCACCCAACCCAGAACTATTTGAAAATGAAGGCCTAAGGCATTGACCTTGGCAAGCAAGGCAAAAGGATTTAGCGTGAACTCTTTACCCTCATTTCCTTACGGGTTTAGAGTCTAAATCTTTTTTAAGCTACTCCCAAGAGGTTGTCAGCATGGCAATGATGACTGTGCATGTTTTAGAAATGTGTAAAATGATGCTGTATAGAAATATTATTTTCAGTACGCTGCTCTTCTGTAAAAAAAGGCACTGTTTTTAATTTATATTAAAGGATTGCTCTTACAAAAAGCTTCAGACAGGCTTCTCCACATCCCACAGAAAACTAAAGCTGCATTTTTAAAATGCATCTTTAATACACAAAAAGATGAGTAGCCCCTATAAACATGACAGCAATTACCCTCAATTAGATGAAGAAATGCCTGATGGTTAATTTGGACATTGCATTTTACTGCCAGAGTACTGGCAACCTTCCTGGATGGTTTTTTTTTTCTTATAATCTAATTTGTCTGATGTATTCTACAACAGATATGCTTCTTATATTATAAACACGAGGTAAAATTCAGAAAAGGAAGGCTGCAGACCTGCCTTTTGTCTTTTCTCATTAGCAAGTAAAAGACTTCTGCAGGGACATGGGGCCACTTTGATATTTCAGGAATACAAGGAGAAGGTTTCTGCATAGAAGGGATCCTTGGAGCAGCTGTTTCTAGATACAGCATGTTTCCCTTGGGTCTAACAAATTGACAAAGGAAAACCTACTGGTAGGAGCTGTTCTGTGACTCCAGACTCACCCTGCCCACAGAAAGGCTGTATGCTGCACAGAGGGTGATGGCAGAACCACTCCTGATGGCTCAGTCATGGTGAGAAAGACCAAAAGACCCCTCTGCAAGAGAGGTCTCTTGCTAAAGGCAAAATTGAGCCCAACGTCAGTTCCAAGTGTGATTAGTTTCCTGTGTCACACCATTTCCAAAAGCTACATAAATTTCAAAATTTAAAAAATGTGAAACAAAAATGTCAATTTTAAACATCCACATCCCTTTAGAAATTGTCTTCTGTTTCAGTGTCCAATATTGCTCAAATACCCACAAGAGCAGTCACAAGAGAGAAATAACGAAGTTGCTCCCTAAAAAGCTCTGTTTTTCTCTAAATATGTATACAAGGAGATCTTTCCAACAGTATCTGAATATTGCACTCAATTAAATCTCAACTCTGACAGTTTGCACATGAATTTTTATTTAATGTGACTCTTATATGAATTCAACCTCAGAGTAGTGGGGGGGATATCAAAGCAAGCTATGTCAAGTAATTATGCAATCTGTTTCTCCAGAGAAATGTCTAGGCTAGACAGCTGGCACTGAAATAGCAGATTAAATTTAGAACTGAAGGGCCATGCAGTGAAGGTGAACTCACAGCTTTTAGTTCTCTGTCAACTGAAATCTGTACTTGTTGTTAAAATAATATATTCTGTCCCTGAAGCAAAGTTCACTGCTATTCAAAAGAAAGATATTGAAAAGTGACTTTTGCCCCTAGAAAGACTCTGTTTCTAATCCATGAAAAGCATATTGATGCCACAGGATGATCTAGAGATCTCTTTCCCAAGGTCATTCCCCTGTCCTCAACATGGTACTTAAAATATTTTTTTCTTCATTTGCCTTAGGTGTGGTACTACAGCCATGACACACTAATTCCAGAAATGAGCCAAGCCTTACAGAAACAAATCGTGTCTCTTAAACTTTGACTCATTCTAATTTCAAACTCAAATACTCAATTAGATCACCTTGGGCAGCATTTCAACTCCCCCATGACTCCTCAAAGGCAAAGCACATGCATAAACCCCACAATTTAAGATCTTCTTTATATGTAACAGAGCTGCATCCTGAAATCAAACACAGAGTAAAAGACACAATCACTGCTGTAATATTCAGTCATACAGACGTGACAGAAGTAACAACTGACCTTCATGAGATGCTGATTTATCCATTTTGTGAATGTCTTCTTCTGTACTTTGTCACGCTCATCTACAGGTAAAAAGGAAAAACAAAAGTTTTAACACCTCTACAAATGATGCAGAAGATTTTTTTATTAAGAGCTTTATAAAAATAATTTTCTAATAAATTTTAAAAATTTAATAGCCTGCAAAAGCTTCAAAATGTCTAATCAAAACAATAGCAGAGAAATTTATTTTTTCAGTACATCACAGCATGACATGAAAAGCTTTCTAGAAGCTCCAGCTGAGTTCCTTCAGGGAAACAGCCTTTCCAGTATGACAGAAGCCTCCTAACAAAAATCTAACTGCCTAGGAAAAGTCAACTGGCACTGGAAATGTACTGAAAAGGTCATGGCAAACTTTTAAGTGCTAAAAATGCTACTCAATATAATCAAATTATATAGAGTCAATAAATAAAATAGTCTAAATCAAAATAGTCTATATAATCAAATTATTACTAAAATGTTAGGCAATAGAAAATCTGTTACGATATGAAAGCTGACTTTTTCAATCATTATGCTTTTCAGCTGGAATAGCACCCTTGTTCATACATACAAGAATGAATTACAGCTTCAGTCAGGGAAAGGACTCTCTTTTAATCCTCTATAAAATAAACAGGGATGTCCACTAACCCAGATATGGGACCCAGACATTGCCATCAGTTTGCTCCCTGGCATGGCAGTTAGCATCAATGATTGCCCACAAAACACTGTGGAGAAATAATAAAAGCAATACACTCAGGGTAAGAAAGCATCCCACTTATGGGTAGGGAGCATAACATGTGTTCTACCAAGCCACACCGGTGAAAATCTAACCACCACTCTAGCACAAGAGTTATCTCCAGTTACCTGTGCAGGGCCACAGGCAGCACAACTGCTACAGAGCTCAGCCACTGTCCCAGAGCTCCCCAGAGCAGGAGTCACAGGGCATTAGGGCTGGGGTCACTTGTGCAAGCCTAAAATAGCAAGAGCCCTTCAGCCCTGTACAACACAACTGCAGCTGCTTCACTGACTGAGGCTATTTGCAGTGTGGCTGAGAAGGAGCAATGAGCTCAGGTAGCAAAACAAGATCCCTCTGTACCTACAGCCATCCCTGAAAGACTGAACCAGATCCTGTATGTTGTATTAAAAAACACTGTTTTCAGGTTAGTGAAACATACCAATAAATTAAAATAAATTCACAGGTCTCTCAAGGACTTTCAAGTCTCTGGTGTGATACTGAGGTTTTTCAAAAAAGCATGACATTATACAAGAGTCCATCCTGGGCCAAACTGAGCACCACATGCAGTTCCTAACAGTAGTGAGAAATTAGTATTGGGGGAACAAAAGCAAAAACAGAACAAGTAAAAGCCTGTGAAGCCTTTGCACAGTCCTCTCTTATGTGACTCACAGACTTCCTACATGCTCATACATATCTTTGCATTTAATAGTCATAGATATATTTTTTCTGTTATTTTTTCCAAACCTTTTTAACACACCTATAACTTTTATAGCCACAGCTCACTGTGGCAATGAAATCTTCAGGCAGTATGTGTAGAGTACTTGTACATTCAGCTCTGTACAGAATAGTTGCTGTTTTCTAAATGCCTTTTCCACACTGCTCAAAATCTTCTAAGCTTTTGGAATATGCTTCTTTCCCTACTTCACAGCTCTACAGTCTCTTATTCTACTAGCAGACCCCAAAAAAAAAAAAAAAAAAAAAAAAAAGGGAAAGAGAAACTAAAGAGCAAAGCTGTACTATTGAAAAAAATCTGGCAGATTAAACCTTTTGCTATATATATATTTCCCTATAGCCTTCATCTAGCAAGACACCATTTCTGACATAAGTTATTCATCCTAATAAGGTGGAAGCTCTGATTTAGTAGATTTAGAGAACAGAAAATCCCAGAAATGAAAGAATTCCAGAAACACTTTCATTTTTAACTATTCCAATATGGGCAGCTGTTTTAAAAAGAACAGAAAGTTTCTCAACTGCAGAATTTCACAATGTGTACAATGTGTCTTTTTTCCTAAGGTAACCTCATCTCATTTTGACTAAGTACACAGAAGCTTACATTTTCGGAAATGTTACTGTGACAACAGTTAAAAAACATTAGAAGTTGGAAAATCCACTTCCTTGTATCTTGTTAGAATACTAAGTCACTATTCATTTCAACTCTATCTTCAACTAAAATGCTAACATACATATTACACAAACACTCAGAGAAAAATTCTGTAACTGACAGACCCAAAAACATAAAGAAGAGGAAACCTGACACGCGTTGTGTTGTGAAGAACACCAGGATTAAAGGGGAAAGAAGTCACCAAAATACCATAACTGTGATTTTAAATCAAAAAAACAAATGCTCCCAGAAAAGCAAATGCACACTATGAGAAAAAATACAGCACCACAGTGTTCAGCGTGGTCGAGCTCAGAGCAGAACACACCAAAATAAACTCCCCAGAAAAAGCAGGAAACAGGTAAATGACTACGAAAGAAACACCAGCTAAAGTAGGAATCCCACAGAAAGCCCCTTGGGAGAAGCTTCCCCCCAGAGAGCTGTCCCTGTCCCGCAGGCAGCCCTGCCAGCCCAGCTCCAGACTGCATTACTGACCCATGCAGCACATGATTGCCACCAGCTCGGCACTCTGCTCCTTTTCATCTTTAGCACACTGGCTCATTCTGCCCTTCAAAACTTCGGAGCTTCTTTTCTTTTCAGGGAAAGGAGAGCCAAGGAGTGAGTGACCAGGGCTTCTCCCAGCTGACATAAAGGAGTAACACCCCTTTTTTAAAAAAACGGGAGCAAACAGCCCATGTGCTGTCAGAGAAAGCAAAACTGTGAGCCCCGTGGCTTTAACTCACAATGAGAGATAAATTAAGTATCTGTGGTTTTTTTAACTTTTAAGTGCACAAATACACATTTGAGTATAAATGTTGAGCTTTCCAAAACAGGCAGTCTGGTTCTTCCCTCTACCAGCAGTGAGCAGCAAGGAAAGAAAAGTCACCCTGAACCCCGCAGCCAGACTACTCATTAAGCCAAGGTAATTTAAGAATGCAGGTGAAGCAGGAGTTGCAGAAAGAAAACACATAGTCCTAAATAATCTGATCTGTAGATCATCACAATAAACCCTCCATGGTTAATTAATCAGCTTGTCTGCTTTTACCTGCAGACATTATTCTGATATAACAGACAAACTCAAAGTCTCTTATGCTTTATGTGCCGGGAAAGTACCTCAGCAAAATATTTCCAGTCCTAATAGACTGACAACCTACTTTATGAGCCTACACGATAACACAGAGGCATCTAAAGAGGTTTCAGATTAGAACATTTGGACTTAACAACAGTTGCTGCAACTAAGGTCGCCTTCTGTGAGTTTTTGTCATTCTTCAATTCCAAGTACAATTTCAGGAGCCAGGTCCTTTTAATACCAATACTCCCTTCCACAAACCCCTAAAAATTACATGGCTCACAGCGTCTGGAAATCAGGACAGTTTCTCTGGAAGTCCAGTTCACCAAGAGGATTACACCAAAGGTGACACATGGTATTGATGCCTTTTCAGTGCTCCGCTGGGGAGAATCACAGAGCTATTAGGTTGGAAGACTTTTATCATCATAGAGTGCAACAGTTAACAAACAACTGCCAAGTCGACCACTAAACTATGCCCTTATGTCCCTATTGATATGTCTTTTAAATACCTCCACGGATGATGATTCAATTACTTTCCTGGGCAGCCTGGCCCAATGTGTGACAACATTTCCGTGAAGAAATTCCTCCTATGTCCAACCTGAACCTCCCCGGTACAGCTTGAGGCCATTTCCTCTTAGCCTGTCACTTGTTGCTTGGAAGAAGGGTCCAATCCCACATTGCTACAGCCTCTTTTCAGGCAGTTGTAGAGCAATAAGATCTCCTCCGAGCCTCCTTTTCTCCAGGCTAAACACACGCAGCTCCTCACAGGGCTTTTGCTCCAAACCCTTCACCAGCCTTGTTACTCTTCTCTGGACTCACTCCAATTGCTCTGTGTCTTTCTTGCCGTGATGAGCCCAGAAATGAACACAGGATTTGAGGCGTGGCCTCACCAGTGCCAAGAAAAGGGGACAATCACTGCCCTGGTCCTGCTGGCCACATTGCTGGTGATTCAGGCCAGGATGCCACTGGCCTTCTTGGCCACCTGGGCACACACTGCCTCATAATCAGCTGGCTGAGGACCAGCACTCCCAGGTCCTTTTCCACTGGGCAACTTTCCAGCCACTCTGCCCCCAGCCTGCAGCTCTGCATGGGGCTGTTGTGACTCACACGAAGAAGCCACTGAGTGTTCCCCTCTACCTGAAGGCAAACCTGGAATCTCTGAGCAACCACACCAGATGCCACTAGCTTGAAAGAGCAGAACAATGCGCTCATCTGCACACTGACGTAAGGAAATGCAAAATGAGCACAGGAATACTAACTCCTCATTTTCCAGATGAGCTACAGATTTGTATACTGCTTTCTTCATCCTAATGGTGACAGTATCAAAGTCTGGAGTTCCTACACCTAGTGACAGACTTAGAAAAAGAAATCTCATTTTCTTAGGCAGCTTTTGGCATTGCTAACTTATGTTTGCTTCTCTGCTGATATGTGTTTGCCTGCATGAATGGCCAGATAGTCAACAGGTTTTTCTACATTTGCCCAGCTATTTACAAAAGCCCTGATAGGTGGTTTTCCTATATTTATATAAGAAAATTCATTTAATACTCATATAACTCACTTATATTTAAGCTCATATACAAATGCACTGGTTTTTCTACACATATTGCAGCTATTTATATTACATATATTGTTCAGTACATTTTTAGGAGACTAATTTCTATAGCCTAGAAGAAATGCTACTAATTTAACGAACAGTTATTCAAAATTGCGTTTCATGTTGTTGTAGAATATGAAGCACCAATTCATTCATCTTTTTTAAGCTCTGAACACAAAATTAATTTCATTATAGGTTTTCCTCTGGTATTGTTAACATTCCTTCTGTAAGCTAGACACTGTTGTCTCCAACATCACACTCAGAAAATGGAGCATAATTAATGTATGGTCTCTTGGGAAAACATTTATTTTAGGGCATTACCCAGAATCACAAAATATGTAAGAAATAGGAAACATCCAATTCTCCAGTCTGTGCTAAAATGTCCTATCTTGGAGGCTCCTGCTCAACCAAACTTCATCTTAACTTCCCATAGGCCTTCTATATCTATACCAAATATTCATTATTGCTCATTAATTAGGAACTGGGGGACATTCCTCAAACTCATCACCATCTGAAACAATCTCCAGGAAGGTAAAATCTCAGCTCAAACAAGTCTAGTTTGAAAAGTTGAAACTTCAGTTTTTTCCACAGGGAAGGGTTGAATAACCTCACTAACAGGTAATCACCTTTCACATAATTAGTGAGTATTCTTAATTAAGCTGCACTTAAACTACTATTACCTAGATGAATTTAGGAGCAAATAAAATAGAAGTCCTTTATGAAAGTGTATGAGTACTGACCAATGCCATGAACTGTGTGCTATTGCGTCAAACTTCCATTAAGACACACAGCATTTAAAATCTTACATAATTTAGCGATGTCCTTCCCAAAACAAAAAATATAAGTATCTTTCCTAGTGTAAAAATATCAAGGCCAAATTACCATCTGTGACACCTCTGGTAAGGTCCTGTAGAAATGCTAAGAAATTCTGAAAAAATAATCTTAGGAGCTAGGTGTTTGCGTATATCCAACCCCAATACAGTAGTCAAGATAAATAAGTCTACAAGTGTGATAGTTCCAGCACCAAACCCAAACCTCTATAAAATACTTAACCACTTAAAGTGACAGAGAACTAGAATTGCAATGTACATTTGGTATTTGCCATGAAAAATTAAGTTGTTGGCCAAAGGATCTCTAATTTCTTGTTACCTTTACCTTCAAGAGTGCTGGGTAAACATGACAGTTTTCTCACACTAAGCTGATGTCAGAATTCAGCTTCTTTGTAGGTATTTGTTTCCTCTAACAGAGAATATTTTGCTACAGACAGTGCTTTATGTTTTATATATCAAAATAATACTTCATGCATTTTAATGTATAATGGTGCTATTTTTAAATCAGCTGTTCTTGAAGAGTAGGAGACATCTGTCAAGCTTAAAAGCAACATTTTATATTTTACTCCCTCTGCAATTTTTTTCAATTTGATCAGCTTCCCCTTGGATTTATTAAATCAGAACTTGTAATATTTAATTTATGTCTCTGTTGGTATTCATGTGTCAGAACAGCTTAGGGAATAATGTTAACAGTTTGTAGGAACTTGTCTTGGAGTCAACATCACATTACTTTTTCGTTTTTCAGAAGGACTGAATGGAGGTCTTGTCAGCCAAATACAAAAGAAGTGGATAACTAGAGACAGACTGGTAAGGTACACAGTTTAAATATAGAAGAAGAAAGACAGTATGGGCATGGAGCATGGGAAAGACATGGTCCATACGTGAGAAGGAAGAACTCCAACTATATATATATGTATACATATAATTATACATACTAGATATCTGAAATCTCTTATCCAGATTTCTCTTAGACATAAGATTTCTCTTAGACATAATGATGTGGTTTCACCCTGTTGAAAGAACTGTTAAAAAAAATCCCAAGAAGCAGCGGGACAGACAAGCATTACACAAAGCATCATTACACATAGGATATATCCTACTATTTAAGAACTGCAAGCAAAAATGAATGCTGTTAGGCATTCACCAGGCACAAACTCTTGAAATGTGTTGTTTAATTGAGGTTCACTTAAAAATGATGAAAACCTAAACCCCACTTTTAAAGTCTTATTAATTCAGGTGAAATCATTTAATTTCTCTTTCCCACTTTCTGCTTATTCCAGCCCTTCTTTCTTTATGACAAGCTTCAAGTCATCTGGCTCAGGGATGGGAGGTTTCAACAACCACTTACATGGTCCACATATACACAAAGAGGCATGGAAGATGCTGTGACTGCATATATACAAATGCAGCTTTTCAAAGAAAAAGATGAGGCAAAAGGAGCTACTTTCTCACTATGCTACTCCCACATATCTGAAATTTGCAATTGATGCAGTGCCAGAGGGGAAAGTTGGGTTATGCAAGAAAAGTTTCCAACAGCAACCATAATAACCTAAGGGACAGTGTTCACATCCAAAACATTTTTTATTTATGTTCAAACTCCTGAAGAAAAGCTTGCATTATGTGCTGGTGTTTCCATCACTGCTTGCAATATTTTTAACCCCCCACCACCCAAGGATAGGAAAAGTCCCACTGGATCATTCTCATATTGATACCAAGGCATTCACTACCAGCTGCCATCAGAGGATGACACTGGTGAGGTGAAACTGAGCTTCCCAATGCTTCTCACAGTCAACTGCTACCCTCACACACAGAAAATTGACAAGTGGCATAATCTACCCTGTGTTTCTCCAGAAAATGTATCCCACTCAACTGCTGCCCTCTGATGAGGCCTGCACTGATTTGGCAAGGTTCTTTCAAAAGAGTGGCTCCTCTTCTGCATTCTCCAAGCAGGAACATCACTGACTCCTATAAACCTTCCCTTTATTTGTCATGTCGCATCAGATATGCACCAAGTTATGGAAGAATTTCAAATTTACACCTATCCTGAGCTTTGCATTGTTAATTTAAATAGCAGTGAAATGCAAACTTCAGTTTAGGTCTTCTCCTCATTTGTCTGGTTGCTCCAGTTAGTCTGTGGAGAATTTAAGTCTCTCTCCAGTTTCATTTACTCTGAAAACCAATCAAATCTCTTACACATTGGGATGAAAGGTCATATCACAGCTGGTCTGATTACAAAGATCAATCAGAATAAAAAGTTTTGCCCATTTATCCTAAAATCTGATTCCCCTTCATGCTCTATTTTTATTACACCGTGAACTGTATGCACTAAGAGCTGAGGATGAACTAGAAATGACATGGTTTTCCTTGAATTTCAGTAAAATAAGACCAAACTCAGACATCATTGCAAAGTTAACAGCTATATTTTACTAAGCCCCCATTATCTTTTATGTCATTAAGGTTCAGCCTTCATTAAATAAAAAACAATGTTTAAAAATCACTGATATTTTTTAGAGTATTTTTATTTTCCTTTCACAAAACAGTATTGGAAATTTTACTTGCCACATCATTTATGTGAGTGTGCATTCAGCTATAAAAATGCAAATGTTTCCAGAAAAAATGTTCTTCAAAGAAATGAGCAATGTAAATTGTAGGCTGAATGTGAACTAAATTTGACAACAGACATAAATGCATCAAAACTGGCAAGTCTTATAAAAGATAGAGGAAAACACATAATAAAAATTACAAGAACTGAAAATAAACTGGGAAAATTCAGCATTTTTTTTGTATTACATTCAGTCATCACTTAAGTGGGCTTCCCAGTGAAGTTGTCTTGAATGCAACAGCTGCAAACAGAATCCAAAGACATTGCCTTTTCATCTGTGCTTTACTTGATGCATGTTTGTTCACCCAACTCCAGTGACCCATTTCAGCAGCTTCCCAGCCTTGCAAGCGAAGCAATGAAACAAAAGTGCAGATTGATTCATGCAGAGAAGACTCAAAATATTATAGAAGTTTAAATGTTGTGATCTGGAACAATACTTATCTTTGAAATTCTGCAGTTCTTTGTAATTAGGTACCAGGATATTCTGTTTGATTATTATGTCTATCCATTAAAATCTGAAATTAATTGTTTCATTAGCAGTATACTTGCAGTGAAATCAAAAGACTTATGAAATAAAAAAAAGTCCTGTAATCTGTTCTATTTGCTCTTGTAAAAGCAAAAGACAGTGTTGTGTCTGAATGATATGTTGCTGCCTTGCTGTAAAAACAAATCCAACATTTAGACTCTCATGCCCACAACAATCTGTTAAGTCATTAGACTGGCTTATCAGGTTATCATACACAGACTCAACAATAAAATCATACCATTAGCTGCAACATCCCCTCCAACTGCACACGCACCAGTTCATGCTTTGTTTCTTACACAAAAGACACAATTCTATAAACAAACAAGTAAGTGGAGTTCCCTGAGTCTGTGTAAGGTACAGATCCAGCAGAAAGAACTCCAAGAATCAGCCAGGAGGAGATTTCTCTGGAGTCCAGGGAGCTCAAGCTGCCCACATGGCTTGGGCACACTTGCCTCCTGGACACATGGAAGACCTCAGACTCCTGCTGATGGACTCTGGACATCCTTTAACAACCAACTTTTGAGTAACTGTAGTAATCCAGTTGTACCTTGGACCACCAATGCACACTCCAGGCCACAGACTTTTCAGCTTATGAACAACTGCTGTGGCTAAACACTTTCTGGTTTCCACAGCAGCTGCTTCCCAAGTGTATCAGCTCATACATGACAGCATGAATGTCATACATGTTTGATTAACATCAACATAATCCAGACTAACACAACTGATATTAAGAGATATTTACTAAAACAAAAAGACTGAAGGCATGACACAGAATAGTGTTTTATAGTTTGCTAAAAACAAAATAAAACTTTTTGATATTTTGGAGGTCAGAGCTTAATCTTAGGTGCAGATGAATGAGCCATCATAGAACTTCCGTTGACTCTGACAGAGCTATGACTACCTCCAAAATCAAAATCAAGACCATGTGCAGACAAAATCATACAAAAAATCTGAACTATATGACTGACTCATTTGGCATTTAAGCTTGTGATATTCTGCAATGCACCACACCTCAACCCTACAAATGCAGAGGAACATGAAACCACAATAGGCAGCAAAAAATGCTTATGGTCCTAAAAACATTCAACAATTTGCTAACTGCACACCCATCTGGCTGAATGAGAAACTGCACTCAAATTTTCACTCAGAGCATTTTCTGCCACTACTCTGCATCTATGCTAGAAGCAGGATGAAGAATTCAGCTGTGTTACACCTGAAACACTGCATTACAACTGCAGGCTTGCCTGGCTTTACCATCCTATCCAGAAAATGATATATAAAAGTTAAGCTACTAGAACAAGAGTGATACTTCTAGCATGATTTGCAGGAATGTAAATTAAAGACTTCCACAATTGTATGGAAGAAATATTGCTATATCTCTATGTGTGCACATAGATCAAAACCAAGAGGAATCCCAAGGAATGACTTCAAAATTCATACAATCTCATTCAGCCCTTTGGCATAGTTAAGTAGCTACTTCAAAACTAATCAGAAGGCAGACATGAAATTAAACTCAAAAAGCATTTCCTCTAGTGTCTTCCAGTCCCAGTAATGAGTGTTCCAAAAGATTTAGAATCTTAAATGAAACAAGGGTCCCAGCTCCTCAAAGCTGATAGCTGAAGAGTTAAACAAGAAATCAACAACAGATACAAGCAGACCACAGGAAATGCACCAGGAGATAATGAAACGATAGTGGTTACCTAGAAGCCTATTCCACTTACGAGGGAAAAAAAGAAGTCAATAGAGCACTCAACTTTCTTATTTAGGCATTTAAAAAACATCATTAATCAATTCAGATTAACTGAAGTCACATAAGAAAACATTCTTGCCCTCTGAAGCGCTACAGAGCTCCATGTCTAGTTCTTTTGTGCCCAGAGAGTCACAAAAGTCCTGGGTAAGTACTGCACTAGCACAATATCCTGTGAATAAAACTCCCAAAGATCAGTGATCTTCCGAAGTATTTCCTTTTGTGCAGACCTCTCCCTCAAGCCCTATAGCAGGACACATGTTTAACAAAGAGCCCAACGAAGCAGAACTGCACAGATGGTAACTAGCAGTACTGGAAAACAATCACGAAAATAACTGATTTCCAATGTGATTCAATATTCAGTACTATTCTACTTCTTCCTTCTGAATGAGAGAGAAGGCCCATGTGAAAATGTCACATCCACCTACCAAGACACATGCAGCCTGCAAATAGTGCAACAAAAAACTCAGTAGACAATACCTTGTCCTGCAAAGTCTGTCATAGCAGGACAGACTTTGACCTTGACCTGTGGCTGTATCACCCCATGTTAAATTATCCCTCCAACCAGAATTTACACTAATGAACAAAAAAGTCTGTGTGTTTGATGTAAGGACTTTAACATCACAATTGCCTGCTTCCAACATTGTTTAGGCCACACAAGAACTTTGCCATGAGATAAGCAAAGAATAGACTGACAACTCCACGCCTGGTGGAACCAGGTGTGACTAGCACATCCTGGGCAATGCATCCAGAAAAAAACCCCACTGTGGCGAACTCTGTGAAGAAGCAACTGCTCACATGCCTGTCACCAGTCAAATGAAGATCACCACAAAGCATAGGACAGATGGCAGCTGTGATCACCAACAACCACTGAAGTCCCCCTACAATATGCTTCTGTAGACACCTGAAACTTGGACTGTAAATTAAGCCACTGCGACAGGAACTTGAGATAAGAAAGGTGGTATTATTGTCCAAGTGTTATCTCAAGCCTAGGGGGAGGTAAACAAAGCGGAGGCAGAAGAATGTCTCACTGATAATGGCAGAATTTATGGGCCACAAGGAAAGCCAACTCAGCAACTGTGCTGAAGGCAGCTGTGACTGGGTAAAGGTAATTCCAGAAGTGGGAAATCACAACCACTGACTCACAATCCACTAACTCAAAAGATGAGAAAGACTGAGCATGGGATTAATTAACATTAGCCAATAGAATAAGAGAAATGTGTAGCTAATGAGCATTAACTCCTTTGTTTGCTAAAATGTATAAATAACGAAAAGTTTTGAACTACCATGGGACTCCCACCAACAGCAAGCCCGGGTGAAGGAGGGCCAATGGGATGGCACTGGATCCATGAGTGGTAGCTATCTTCTGCTTAATCTGTCTTGCTCTCATTCTCTCTCTTTCCCCTCCTCCGTATTTTCTATTTCCATCTCTCTATCTAATATTTACTGTTAAATAAAATCAGTATTATTGACTTCAGCATGTGGTTTCATTCGCATCTTAATTTGGGCACAAGCAGCTCTCACTTATCCGATCACAACATTTGGTGGCTGTTTTGGTGGTTAGGGTTTTTTTTTTTAAGTGATCAGTGAAGTTCTGACACAAATTAAAAATGGGTTTCCACACCATCACATGACAAGACAAGCTTATATATTTTGAAATGGTGATCCAAATTTAACAGAAATCCCACACTGGAAAGACATGTCTAACCAAACAAAAAAGGCTTATGAGACTAAAGCCTATTTCATGAATCCAGTGCAAACTCAGGTCACAGCAGTAAGCATCACTGCACTAAGAAAACTGCAGGCATTTTCCTCAAACCCCCGGAAGCCAGTGGAGATCTATGCTGACTTTGTGTATTTCTACCCTTTGATCAAGTCATTCTGCTTTGCTTTTTATACCCTCCCTTGGAGAAAAAGCAGTGGGATATGTCCCAAGAAATCCATGTAAAGGTCCTGAGAGAAGAAAAGACCCAGAGCAACATTTCCTTTGCAAACTGTTCAGACAGCCTTTCAAACCCTGTGCTTGCATGACTGTAGTGACTCCAGAGTGCTGCAGAGCAGAGGAACCAGAGAGAGAGCAGCAGTGTTTCCATGTGACACACAGAGCCGCTGAACAGCAGAGTCCACAGGCCCATTTCCTCAGTATCAGCTAAGACTATGAAACTTTAATGTAGCATACAAAGTGCATGAATATACTCACTAACAGAATCAAGAGAGCTTGAAAAGAGAGAATACAAGCAGAGATCTGTGCTGCTACATTTGGCTAAATCAGTAGGTCATTCTCCCCACTCTGATCTTCAAACTTTGATGCACTTCTATTAAAGGAGAGTAATTTGGTTGCAATGTGATGTCAAAATAACGGGAAGAATCAAAATAATGGGGCATTAAAAAAATATTAAAAAAAAAAATCTCACCAGCTGATGTTTACCCCATGGATGTATATGATACTGCTCCTCATTCATCTCCACCAGCACACTCACTCGTTGTTCTCCCTTCAATTTCATGAACAATAGAAGATTCTCTTCCAAAACAAAGAAATGTAAAAATAACTACTAGGATGTTTTCTGTGTTGTAAGAAGACAAAGAACACACACACGGTCTGAAACCACTACCAGATTTCCAGAAATGTATTGTCAACTCACATAAAAAAAGAATAATGTATTAAAATAAAAAGTATGCAAGCCAATTTAAAGACTTGACATAAAGAACATATTTTATTTTTAGCACAAGTGCACAATAATTTGAAAATTTCATTGACTGCTTTTCTCAATTACCACACAAACATGAAGTAAATACTTTCATTGAGTTGAACTGGTTTGTGCATATTGTTTCACTGGGAATACCTACAGCCTTAATCCACCTCATAAAAACTTATCAGCAAAGCATTTTTTCATTCATGTAAAGAGAAGCCAGTTGACTGTGCTGTCATGCTGATATGTGCAAAATGATCTTTAGTAGAAAAACAGGAAAATTATTAAGGACTGACATGTGACTGCTTTTCACATACAGGGTTGCCATATTGAATATAGAGCAGCTATACAGGATATACAGCTGTACAACCATCTGGAAAAGCAATGGAAAGCAACTGCAAACAGAATGCTAGCAGTGCAGGGGAGAGAAGTCTAGCTGGGCAGGCAAGTGGCTCTTTTCATCAAATTATCTTTCCCATCTTAAATTCTTATTCTAGATTTCAGAGAGCATGCTAATTTGCTGAGCATTTATCCAATTTCTGCATCTCTCCATTTAATGCAGACTTACCATATATATTCCCAGTCTGTATCAAAATGTATTCCTGCCTTTAACTTTACAAAAAGCTGTGAAAGTTCTACATTATCACAAATTTTCTGTTCTTAATGAGACAAGCAACCCACCTATGCTAGTAAAAGAGGCAAACCACATAATTTCTCTGTGTGGCTATTCTGGTAAAATTAAGTTAAATGTAAGAGCTGTGAACGCAGGATAGCAAAAGGAATAATAGTGCTAATTAATTAGATATGAATTATACAGAAATAATTACCACTCTGAAAGTGAATTTCCACACACAAACAGCCAATTAAAATGGCATATTTTATTCAATTAACCATTTCCTTCTCATACTCATGGCTGCATGTATTGATTTAGAAAATATATCTGAACCATCCATTATGATGATAAATTTTGCATCAAGTCCTGAGATAGTACTAAAGGTTATTGAACAAGGGGTTAGTGGGGCTTCAGGATGGTATGAGGGCAGTTAGTCCTGTTTCTTCATTAAACTTAGTATAACCACCCACATGCACCTTCCCATCCAAATGCACCACCACAGCCAGACTATCAGGGATTTTACTCTGCAGTGCAAGGCACCAAGGCAGCACTCAAGGAGCTGAGACACCTTTGCTCTTCTGATTCCCTGGCGCTTGGGACGCCTAAGCTCCCTCATGGAGCTCTGATAACTTCCTGTGAAGAGCAGCTCCATGCTAATAGGTAAGAGAAATGTCACCACAGATGGAGATTTTAAGGTTTCAAAGGAGATGAAAAGGTCAGTTCTGAGAATTCACTGCCATGCATAAACAGCTACTGATAAAGAACAAACACAAGAACTATGGGTAAAGGGAGTTTTGAAAATGGTACTGTCTGAAGAACATGAAAATTTGAGGAATGAGAAATGATATGGCAGAGAGAGCTGTGAATGGTACTGGAGATAAAAACAAGAAGCTAGTACATTAAAAAGTGGAAGAAGAGGATTCCAGGGCAGCAATACCCAAAGATAATGATTTCAGTAAAAATGTATGTTGAAATGACTGGTTAAGGTTAGCACCTGGAGAGTATAAAGATCTCTGTGGCAGTCAGTACAGCACTCACACCTCTCCACAGGAAAGCTTATGCTGCATGCACAGAAAGAAAAGCAAGTTCACAGAACCACTCTGTAGTCTGAGAATAAGAGCTCGAGAGAAGAGTCACATGTTTCAGCCTTAGAGACTGGAAAGTGCTCTCAACAGCAACACACACACACCCCACAAAAAACAAAAAGGTGATTGAACATGCAGAGTTTTGTGGATCAATACAACATGCAGATCTGAATCATTTTCACTACAGCAACAGATGTCAGTAGGATGGATCAGACGGCCCAGAGATACTTAATGGGAAGTAAGACCACCAAGGAGCCATCACAATCTCAAAGGAGTAAGGAAAATAAGGACAAGGAGAACTCCATTCAAGGAAAAGCCACTGGAACAATCAGAGAGCAACAAAAGCAAGGGAGGAAGGGGTGTGCAGTTAGTTATTTCAGCGCAGTCACTGAAGTCAAGCAAGGTGAAGAAGAATTTAAAAAAGCAAAGTCAATACAAAGCTCTGAACATGCCAAAACACTCCCTGGAAATAAACAGAATAGTCATATGGTGAAATCACAAATAAATGATGGATTTTACACATCTGTTATTTTAATATAACATTTGCAATATTTAATTATTTACAGAATAAGCAAAGGAGTAGGAACACAGTGCAATTATTATTTTCTTTCAATTACAGACAAAAGGATTACAAAATCTAAAAATTATAACCAAACTTCAGAAATCATGAAATATAACCTTAAGAAGTCTAATGTACTCCAAGACTGGGAACACAAGCCAACAGAAAAAGGATGACAGTAAAGGAGCTGGGCTGAGTGACATGCCACCTGCCTGTCCTAGGCAGAGGGATTGATTACCACCACTGGGGTTGCCAGAACAAAATTTCACTCTCCATCCAAGTTAGGATATATTTTTAGTCTTTGAAAATATTACTGGACTATAAATGGATGTTGTTCTAATAGCTTTTTATTATTATTACAATATAGAATTAACAGTGCTTTTATGCACAGGGATTTAATATCCTAAAAGCAGAAATCATATGCTAAGAAAGAACAATCAGGAACCCCAGGAACCTTGGTTAGCTCCCCCTGACAGGCGCCAGCCAAGCACCAGGTCAAGGAGTGCTCCTGGCACACCATGTTGTGTCACAGAACTGGTGAAAGGAGACCAGGTGACAGCAATGACCGTGGAGAATGAAAGGAGCTCCCAGAAGAGCCCACAGCAGCCATCATGCAAAAGGAAACTGAATTGTGTTCAGCCACAGGGGAGATTTGCCTTCTCACTTATGCTGCTCTTATTCAAATAGGATAGAAACACATCCCTACAACAGATGGATGGACAAAGTTGCCCACTGTGGTAGACCCATAACCACCTTCCTGAAACCAAGAGCAAACCTCCGTGAAGGCTAACAGCACAGGGATTGGGTAAAGCAGGCCTGGTCTATCTCTGTTCTCTTGTACGTCACCACAGTGTTAAGGACAAATCAAAGTCTTGTCCTACATGTGCAATGACACATACAAAAAACACCCCAAACAGAGTTTGTCAGCCCAAAATAGTTGTTTTGCAGCTTTCTGGCAAGGCCATAGCCAGTCCAGCCAGAGGGAACATGGAAGGGTGTAAAGGAAGTCACTTTATGGCACCTAGTCACATAGGTCAACCACAGAGCCACGAGGTCCCTATCTGAACTGCTGTGTTACCCACACTACCTTACTAACAGCAAGGTCAGATGCCACTTAAGAATCTCTATAAGTGTCCCAGTCCTTTAAATGGAGGAGCTTTTATTTCTCCAAAAGCTAAGAGTCCAAAGTTTGGCTTGTAAGCCTCAAATAGTTACTGCCTGAAATAAAAGGATCAAATTAATTACAGTCTGACATTACTGTAACGAAATAAGATACAAGTCTGCCTAGTCACAAGACCCTGACAAGATATGACATACTTGATTTTACAGTAGTGTAGTAGCAATGCCATTACAATTTGGGGTGAAGAGAAATTTATTTACAATTGCATAGGATTTTGTCGACAACCAGGCTGTCCTACACATCAGGACTGTTTCACACTTGCTGCAGCAAATTCAACCTCATGAAAATTGTGTTCTTTCATGTAAGGTACAGCTACAAAAAAAAAACAGTAGACCTGATTAAATGATCCACTTGAAAATAGGCAATATTTTCTGCTAGTAACAATGAAGAAGGTATGAATGAAACTCATCTTTGACAGATGCTCCAAGAACCACATACAGACATGATCCAGCAAAGTCCCAACACAGAACTTCTGAAACTGTCCCCATACCAGAAGGGGACTGTATATTTCTTAGCTATAAATTAGTATGAGGAATATCATGTTTTGTGAGTCTCATGAGAAGAAATGCCAAATCCAGAGCTGTGCAGACCATAAACCTGAAACACGGAGTAATTGGGGCAGATGCTGCTGCAGCAGTCCATGACTTAAAAACCAGTCAGCAGGAAAAGATCTTCTGAGCAAAAGTGCAGAACACTTGTGCTAGAAGGTATATTGTAAGTACTGTATTTTTATGAGAAGTAAAGACTACTAAATATTAACAATCAAAAGGTAAAGAATGCAAAAAGCTGTCTAACAGGCAGGCCTGGCACCACTGTCTTTGCAGAGGCAAACATTTTGTAGACTAATGGCTTATGAAGTTGCAGACTACCACAAGAAAAGGTAAAAAATACAGTATTTATTAACATTACAAAGCTTAAAGCTGGATCCCAGGCAGATCAGTATTTCCTTGAACTTGTCACGCAGTGCTGAGGATTGCCTCCAAAATCTCTGAGGGATACATGCATGACGTTGCTATGGAGGGAGAAGAAGCTTTTTAAGAAAACCATGATTTCGCAAAGCATTACTTAGAATGGTAGGCACAGCAGAAGTTCTGGCTTCTGTGCAAATACAATTATTTATGAGGGAAAAATTTCTTAAGATTGGCTCTGACAATGTTCCTAAGGAGGTTAAAAAAAAAAAAACCCAACAAAACCCTAAGTGTGTATTTAAGTCTTTTCTTTAGGTCTTCCCTGGACTGACTGAACCAAATCAGCAGAAGTCCGGATGTGTTTTCAAGCATAATTATGTCCATGATTTCCAAGGATACTTTTCTTTTTTTGTAAAATCATACAGCCTACAGCAGAGACATTCCTCATTTTCAAGGACTCTACAGGCACTGTAGGTGTGATGGATCTTGTCTCCCCAAATGCCATCCAGAACAGCTGCACAAAGCCTATTGACTAAGAAGGGGCAAGAATGTCACCCTACATTAACAGCTCCAGTTACAACACAACAGAGATTGTTAAAATATTCACTTCTAGGTAGCTTGTTGTGTTACAATTATATAACCTGGGTTTCCAGATTGATTCATGGTACATAAAGTGAAAAACTCAACTGTAGGAAAAAAAGGATCACAATCACTTAAGAAAAAATAAATTCATGCTTACAATGTTAAAAATAACACAGATGAGTCATGGTTACCAACAGCAAATGGAAGCTCATGCTCTGTTCAAATTGGCTGGCTTAGACATCTTCAGAAAAACTTGATAAATATACAAACACACCCACTTTCAAAATAAATCCCTTGAAAAAAACAAATATCTGAAACTTAAATTAGAAATAAAGTGATGATACATGAAAAGCAGTAACATGTCCATCAGTCCTCAGCTCTACATATTTAGGAAACTGCCAGTACAATGGAGAAGTGGGCACATTAAATATTCTCACAGTATTTTGTGAGTCCAGTGGAAAACCTCTAACTTGCACTGAACACACCTAAATAAACAGGTGGCTAAAACTGAGTGTTTTAATATGAGACAGACTAACAGTAAAGGCTCCAAAGCTATTCATGTCACTTCCCTACAGCCATCGAGCACTCTGTTCATGCCTGCAGGCATCACATAAGCAGAGTGCCAGTGTGCCCTGAACTTGGCTGTATCTGCCTCCCACTACTGCACTGGGCCCTGTCTGCAGTACAGCATGAACTGTATTTCACTCCTCTGTCCTCACAGAGTTAAGTGAGGTGATAAAAAGTCAGAAGACAAAAGACAGGAAAAAAATAATATATTTTATTTTATTTCTTTGTTAGTTTGTTGGTGCCATGGTAGTGACTGTCTTCCATTGTGCAAAGCACTCAGAAATACAGGAACAGGAACCTATTGCTGACTTTTTCCATCTTTAGGCCACACTTCTACAAAAAATGTTTTAAACTAACCCCCCACCCCCAAAAGTTTAAAGGAAGTAAGTGAAAATAATCCTACAGCTCAATCTGTACTTCTCTTTGTGCCATCCAGTCCATCAACAACGAATACAGAAAGCAAAGCAAGATGAAGCAACACAACACCTGCCCAAGGGCATATATATATTTGTAAAACTTTTGGTCAGACCTAATTGTAAAGATTTGCTGAAATTTTTATCTTGGATTTGCAACTTCCATGCTACCAATTCCTATTCCAAGGCAGGGCTCTTGATTTGTAACTATACAGTCTTTTAACTTAAAAATGAGGGAAAAAAATAAACCAGTCCAGTAAGAGACTAGAGCCTGCTCTATTGAAGTCAAAACCTCTCTCCAGAGTCAGCTCTTTTCCTTTCAAAACTCTTGAAATTGATAATACCTCCTCCCCCCACCTTTTTCAGCAGCTTTTGTTCTGCAAATGCATTTGTAAACAGAAGTCATAGTTCTCTTGCACTTCCCCAGCAATTAAAACAACCTTCATTAAGGGAAGGCTTTGGCCATTGCTCCCTCTGGTTCTCACCATCAGAGAATTAATTAGCACTGTGCTGATACACCGTGTCTGCAGCACAGCTCATCCAGGAGCCTGGCATGTCCCATCTCCAGCCCAAGGCAGATGAGAGGAAAAGGCACCAGCCCTGCCTGGGCTCCAGGAGTGATGGGGTGAACAAACCAGGCAAGACAGAGTAAAAGGTTAAAGTTATTTTGTCTCACAGAAGCTATAAAGCAGATCACACCTGGCAGAAGAAATTAAAACAAATGGAAACACGTTCCGGTTGAAGGAGTCCAAGAAGGAGAAATTACTTTGTCTTGGTGCCAGGAAGGGCCATGAGAAAGGACAAGGACCAGCTGAACAATCAAACCCATCTTGAGCAAAATGAAGAGAAATCTAGGTGACTACTGCAGCACTTCTGTGTATGTCTTTGGCTGTCAGACAATGCTGCAGCTGAACTGGCTGCCAAAGAAAAGAAATCCGGGGGAGAGGTTCTTGTTTGCACTCTTTTTAACTTTTTTCATGTCAGGGCATCGCTGGAGCCAGCAGCACCAGGGTGCAGGGGACAGGGAGCTGCAGACTGACCTGTTGTGCAGGACCTGCCATGGGTCCTGGCTGGACCATGGGCACATGGGGGAGCCCAGCAGGGACACTCTGAGCTGGCATGCCCCTGTGCCCAGGTCTTTGTCAGGTCCTGGCTGGATGCACCCCAGTGACCTGCAGGTGAAAGGCTGAACAACTACCATATCATCTAAACAGCTTTAGCATGTCATACAGCCCCTTGTAAGAGAGATTTTAAAGTTGCAAATGAAACCTGTAATGTCATTCCACATGGTGTGTGCATAAATTTGTGTATACATGCAAGCTGTTGATCTTCTGCAATGATTAGTCCCTGTGATTAAAAAGTATTTATCAACAGAGCTTATAAAAAAGAGACTATCTGGTGTCAGAATATACAGAAATTTAGGTTACAGAATTAAAATTATATGAAGTATCTACTTTTCTTTCCATTCAAGAAAGATGTCTTGGTCCAAAAACTGGATTTCCATAAGAGTGATTTACATCAACAGTCTGCCAAATCATCCTAGTTCTCTTCTTAAATTATCTTTTTATCCATCTGTCCACACACTCCCATGCACTTGGTTTCCTTCATGGAGAAAACAGATGTATCCTCACCTCCCACCTACCAAAATGGCACTGTAATAGAAACATTTAAATAATAACAATGGGTGTGCCTTGCATCCACATAATTCCTTTGCCAAAGTTAAATCACCACTGAAACTGAGAGATTTGCATCACTATTCAACAAAAGTAAAACAACCCAGGCCAAGAATGATGAAAATAAATGGATGATCATGTTCCAGGCACAATTAAGTTTTTCCCCATGCTCTCCCATAAAAAGCATTAGAAAGATTCATATATTTTTAAAACTATTTTCCCCTTTGATAAGGTCAGCTCCTGCATCAGCAAAGGCTCTTACACTCCATGTGATACATTCAGCACTAAGGAACACACAGAACATAGCTGTGTTCTTCCTCCTCTGCAGCAGCTCCCAGCAATAACTTCACATAACACATACAATACATTTGTCATACAGATGAAGCCATGCTGTTGCCATTGCTTTTGAATTGTTCTCCTTGACTTGTTTAGCACTAAATTACTTGCCCAACGCTAAGAAAATATCTTTATGGGTCAACACACTTGGGAAATGGTCTGAAATGCAAAGAAGACTTCAATGTACAAATCCTTGTATAACACTGCAGATTTAAAAACACAACAAAAAGTGGTAGCTGTCAATTCAACTATCTGAGCTTTAAGAACTGAATGTTACTTCAGGGCAGGTTTAGTGCTGATTTCAGCCACAGCCTGTGAGCTGGTCAGAAAGAATGTAGAAGTCTTACAGCATCCTCAGCTATTCTAGCAAGTAAACCAAGTAACTCCTTTTCAAGTGAAAAAACAAACCCACGATTTTTAACTCCCTCTCACTTGAGAGTTTCATCTCTTATCTTTTTCCTGGAGGAGGTCCTTTTCATACTTTTAATTTAATCTTCTTTTACATCAAATGCATAAAAAGGCACTGAGCCTATCCTACAGTGCAGATCATAAAACCTCACACATCCTCTTTTATTCAAAGGGTCTGCATAATAAAAGCCATCATTTCCTCATATAATTAAATAATCATCACCATCTTTTCCAGCACTGCCAGTTCTAGTTATTTTTTACAGAAGGTAAATACAATCATTTTGGTCAATCATTAAAACAATACCTGGCACTGCAAGTACCTTTGGTCTTACTTGTCACCAGCAATAAACATGCAGTCTGTCAAGCCCTCCCTGTTCACCTAACCTCAACTGTAAATTGTGCTATTATACAAATACCCCACAGATACCTGGGCAATCCCTTTTTTTGCTATTTAACCTGACGCTAACTGCAGTAGCTATACATGGAGATTTTTTTTGTCCCAGTAACTCTTTCTAAGCCATCCCAAATATCTGTGATATGGAGAAAATATAGATTTTGTATTTCAATGTCTGATATCAGTGAATAGTTCTGACTATTCACAACACTAAAAAAAGAAACCCAAGTTTGGCTTAAACAAAAATGGCTTCCAGTTCATAATGGCAGGGATTTTTCTGGGCATTTGTTGGTTTTTTGTGGGTTTTTGTTTGTGTATTTGTTTTGGTTTCAATAGCCCCCCTTCCATTGCTTTCAGCTTTTGAATGTTTAGGATTCATATTACCAAAATTTTCACTTTTACCATCCAAGCCAAAAATCTTACCATTTGTAATATAAACTCAGATTCTTCTAAAATAATAGAAAACCAGAAATGCAAGTTTCAATAACAACAGTCAGTGTCATAAGGCACAAAAACAACAGGACCAGTGATAACACTTTATAATACTTTAGAGAAAGACATATTAAGGAAAACGTGGAGAATTCTGATCCCAAATGATGAAAAAAGGAAGTGTCACATATAATATCTGTTTGACAAAGGCACTAGAAAGGTAAGACATTCATGCCTCAATTCTATATCACTTAACTCCTTCAAGTTCAGTGGCATGATGGTTTCTCAAACATGCTGCACCATTGTGAATCATTAGCATTTCTTTAGTGACTTAACTAAATACTGAAAACCCCATGTAATCTCAATTATTCCTAATATGAACAATTAAATCCCTGCACACTTCTATCTTCTAAAAAGCCTACAGTCTGAACAAAAGATGTTACAATCAAAGAGAAACACCTCTGTTAACCTCAGTGAGATCAAAATGGAGACTTTATTTACATAAATGTGACATAGCTGACTGTGATTCCAAAGAGGAAAGTACCACCATCCTTCTAACAGCTGTGCAGCCACAAAGACCGAACTACCCAGAGGCAAACCCCCACTCCCATGGCCATGGCATGACAAGCATCCTAAAATGCTCTGGCATTTTCAAAAGGGCCACCAAACCCAAAGACACAGGCATGATGACATAGCGGGAGCAACCAAGGCGGGTAACATGAGAATCCAAATTCCCAGCATGTGACTTCAGTTGCATAAAACTTCTGGGAAAACAAAGGTTTAGCTTTAGCTTTCAGTTACAGCCACTGAAAATGGGATATTGTGACAAGCAGTGATGCTTCAGAACAAAAGTCATATATAAGTGAAAAATAATAGCATCCATTTTCAATGGCACTCTTTTGAAGTATCTAAGAAACAGATTGATGACTAAGACAATAAAAAGCAGTAACAAGTATAAACCCACCATGGACTTCAATACTATACTTAAATCATATTTTTATGTCAATGGAATACTACAGATGAAAATTAAAACTTTTTATATTGACAGCTGTAGAGCAAGATGAGTTATATCTCCCTGAGAGTAAAAGAGATTGAAGTTAGAAACTTGAGAGTTTCAAGTCCTTCAGCTCCCACTTCTGTTACATACACATTTGATAGCGCAGGAGACAAACAGCAAGGAGATAACCAAATATCATTCTGACAGTTTTCCCAGCACAGGTATGCATCTTCAGTGGCACCCACTGGAGCTTTGCATTTCCAAAACAGAGACCTAGCAGAAAGATACCTTCCATCACAGGTATTTTTCAGGAGTTCCTCTCCTTCTTTCTATTACAATTTTGTGAATTCTTTTTCACACTATGTGATTCCAAAGGTGCGTTTTTTCCATAAAAGCCAACCACTATCTTTGTGTACCATTTGTATTTGTCTGAATAATCAGCTACACAGTTTTCATAAACATTCACATTTATCACGGTGAAACAGCAACAGTGAAAATGCGAACATTTACCTTAGCACTGCTCTTTTGGGGAGCAAATTCTCAATTCTGTTACAGGAAAAGAGGACTCAGAACTATGTAGGGAATCACCATGATCCCTTGATAACAAGTTTGCTTGCTTTATCATACATCCACACTTAAACACAAATTAGTATAATAAAGATGGGGAGAAGAGGCTTGGGAATGCACTCCTTACTTGTTACTAAAATAATATCCTGTTAGGCAAAATGGAGGTGTACCAACTCAGCACAAAGAACAGCAAACATCAGGAAGAGGATTTAAGAGACAGAGCTGCCCAGTCTCTTAAGTGAAGCTTGCAGACTTTCTATAACAAGTGAAACAACATAAGCAACATAATTACACAGTCACCTACTTCAGACTAACTGCTAGTTCACATATGCCTACCTTTTTGGATTAGCAGACAGGGAGCACGTAACACCTGAGGTGACTAATACTGACTGATGCCACATTACCACAAAATTTGTACTTGTACATTTTTGCACATAAACAGTTAATAGATCTACAGAGTTAACAAATGTAGAGAAGTCATGTTTGGAATATGCTTTATCAACCATGGAGGAAACAGGATTTTAAAGCAATATTTGAAAATTTAATCTTCAATATCTTTAAGCCTCTCACTAGGATATCTGAAGCTTGGGTCCCAAAGCAGGTGAGATTGATTCAACAGTCTGTTAAAAAAAAGCCAAGTAGCCACACTTCAGTGTATCAATTATGTATCAATACAATGTTTAAATGTCACAATAAGAGTGTCAAAATTCTTCAGCAGAAAAATTCATTTCAACTGAATAAATTCACTTTCTCTTTTACCAATCTTAACAATGTTCACCTATTAAATATGTCAAACAACAAAATAGTGATTAAAAAAAGTCCTTCCTAAAGGTTTACTCCAAGGGCAATTGGCAGCACACAGTGTTATTTCACTAGGGACTGACTTGGTGAAGAAAATAAGTTACCATGATTTTAAATAAACTCCTAAATCCCCTTGTAACCATTAAGTATTACCATCTAATAATATGTTATTACACTCCCTGTCTCTCATTTTCTAGAAACGAGATACAAAGCACTGCTCAACATCCTTAATGTAGAAAGCTGGGAGGTAGGGTTAATATTATTAGACTCTAAGTTTTAGTACAGTGGAAACCTGGCATTGGTCTGATACAGTCCAGGATGATGGAAGGGATGCTGAAATAGCCAGAGAATGGGATTAATTCCATGTTCAGAAACCTGATCTGAGCCTCTTGAGCCATATGTGAGGTAGCAATGCCAGAACGCAGTATGTGTTCCCACCAAGAAAATGGATTCAGCACATAAATAAATCAGAGTGAATTTAAAATAACTAACTTCAACTTTTCCCTTCCAGGGATGAGAAACTGGAAAGTGCTGAGGGATTCTGTCTCGTTACCTAACCACTTTTAAGAGGCATCTCATTACAGAGCTTCCAGAACCAGAACTGGCATTGGGAAGCACAGTTTTTTTTATAGGAGTCACATTTCTAGCCAAAAAAAATCTTACAGCTATGCAGTATGAACAACAGGGTATGCTCTCCCAGGCAGGGCAGCTTCCTGATTCATACCCCTCATCTTAAACACCCAGACCTTGAGGAGCACTCCTACAAAAAGCAAGATGGATGAAAGTAGGGACCACATCTGAAAGTTCAAGCTTCTTCTCTTTTGGCTTTATTAGTATGCTAATTCAACAGCCTAAATTACCATCTTAGGTAAAGGATGCAATTGGTAGCAATTGAATATTGGTACTTCTCACTAAGCAGCAGGGTATCACAGAGAACCTGCAACAGCTTCAAGCAGCTTTCAACAGACCTATGTTTCTAAGGCTAAAATAAAAACACCAAGAGGAAACAAATGCAAGCCTCAATGATCACCACAGATGAAGACTTAAGCTATGAAATGAATGACTTCAAGAAAAACTACAGAAAATCAAAGCTTCAATACTTAGTCCATTCTTTCACTTCACTGCTGTCTGGAGGAGTCAGGTTGTGTTGCAGATAGTGTAAAGATGTGATTTTAATTCTACACTTATCTCTGGAAGATCAACTGATTCCCCATCTGTCAAAAGAGGGAAGAAGCCAGCTCCACCATCTGACAACATGAAGGCCCCCCCAGCAGACCCCAGACAGTCAAGAACAATTATCACAACTTGACAAGCTGAACTCAACTGTTGGGAGGCATCATGCAGAAAAGGCAGCTACCCAAGTCTATATAATCTAAATCACTTTAAGCTTTAATTTCTGCACTGTAAAACATACCTGAAAGAGAGCATTAAGTCTATCCAATCTTTGTAGAATTCGGACAATGTTCTTTCCAAATAGCCAAGTTGATGGCGTAACCATCCTAAGTAGAGAATTAAAAATTTCTCAAGCTGGAAAGAGATAGAAAGGATGGCAAAAGACCATTTCTTTCCCACACTCAAACCACAAGCTAGAAATACAATACCTTATATCCATAAATCTGTTCCCCTCTGAGGAGCTACATGGGCTGTTAGTTTGTTAATCCACTCCATTTGTATGGTCAGGAAAACAATTACATCACCTGGTAAAAATTATTGCCAACATAAAAAAGAACCTCTGATGACAACTAATAATCATGCTTAGTACTACCTTTAGCAGATAGCTGGTACTGTTTATTCAGAACTGTGTGAGCATATTTATTATGTGGCATTAGTAAGTGTAGTCAATACACAGGTCAAACTATAAGCATGTAGAAGTGCCACAACACATTTTTCCTATTTAGTGCACTTCAACACTGGCCCACAGTGCATTACCGGTTTTGCAGCAGGGTGCTTTTTCCTCAATTTCCTGTTTAGAATGACTTATAAGAGTAACTTACCTCCTCCAGCCAAGTTGGTCTCCCTGATTCTTTCAAATAAACTGAAAAAATCTGAAATAATAGTTACTTCACCAGTCATAATATCACACTGCTCTTATACCACCAGACCCTGCAAAAAAGCTTTTAAAATGTAAAGCTTTTAAAATTGTAAGATTAATGAGAGTAATTTATAATACTAAAATGAAAAAAAAAAAATCAGAGCAAGTTTGTTTTGAACTTTTTGAAAATATCAATCTTCAATGCAGTTTGTGTGGTTGCCACAAAGCTCTTTGCAAGGTCTTCATCCACAGTCCAACAGAACATGAGAAGCCAAGGTTCATCTGGGACACATAGGTACCACAGAAATGGAAAACAGTAATTAAAAAAAATTGAACTATAAAAAGACAAAATCCACTGTAATCCTACGTAATCACCAGACTTGGAACAAAAAAGGATGACACAGAAATCCATCAGTGATAGTCAATCTTAGTTATTGTGCCTCAGCCCAGGATGCAAATCAGTTGCAGAGACATGAACATTCCAGTCTCTGGTCTGATGGCAACAGACTGCAAACGATTTCCCAGATGCAGTGAGAGAGATTTTTGTATCACATCTAGTCATACAGAGTGTTTTTTCCAAAGGTATGAGGTAGGGCAGTTCTTTTTGCCAGAAAGCTCTGTCTGGCAGGCTCTGACTTTTCCAGCTCTCCTTTATCCAACACTAAGGCCAAAATAAATTCATCACATTTACCTGCCAGTTTCTGCCTTCCAATTTTCCGAGACCTTTCAGTAGCATACTGAAAATTCATTACTGCTGACAGCAGAATTGGAAATTAGAACATCAGTGTCCTCTTTACCCAAAAATGCATAGTCTCAATGTGCACCAAGAGGCAGTGCCATTCTGCACTGGCATGGCATCTAATATTAAACTGGTCAACTTCAAAAGGTACTATCTTGACTCAAAATTATAGAAAATGTAAGTATATCTACATTTTTTTTTCCTTCAAGCAGCCTGGTAAGCGTGAGGAACTGTTTAGCAAACCTTACAAATAATTTCCGTCATGGGCATGAATGAAAACTTAATTAAAGTATGTTTCTATGAACAAAACCATGAGTCTTTTCCTCACTGAGAAGGAAAATGGAAACAGTCATGGATAGGAAACAAACATCTCACACAGCAAAAGCTGTTTTACCCCAGTGCTGTCAAAGCAGCTACAAGGAGGGGAGAACTGTGATCTTACCCTCAAATCTAGTGCAAACAAACCTTTCAATCACTCATGTCACTCAAGGGGGCTACCGTGGTTACAAGAAGTGCTTATTCCAGGACAAGAAGAGAGCACTGGGGGAGGCCTGCAAGCCCTGTCGCCTCCATCTGAACAATTTTCACAGTATCTTCAATTCTCTGGAATATTTTACTTTGAAAACATCTTAATTTTTTCCAATTTTGAAAAGTCGATTCTTTTGTCAATTATTACTGTTCTCCAAGCATGAGTACTTTTCAAACTATGGACTATCCACCACTGTTAAAATATTTTTATTATTTTCAAACCATTTTAGAAAAGTGAAAAAAAGTCACAGTTTCCTGTAAATGGTGTTAGCAAAATTACTGAGTATAATCCAGGATTATCACAGTGAGATGAAATAGACTAAATAGGTCAGCATGGTGCACTTCACTATATTCTTTATTTTTCACTATGTTTACCATATTCTTTATCTTTCAGAAAACAGCCAACAGAAATATTTTTCAAAGTTTTCCCATTTCTTTTTCATGCAAAAATAATAAAACCAAATTTTACTCCTTGGTGCCAGATATCTGGCAAGTCACTAGGAAAAAAAAAAACAAAACCCAAAACTAAAAAAGTGTTGAACAATTCTCCTTTTGAAATAAAATCCAGTTATTTACATGGTCAAGTTTCAACTTCAAATAAGGAAAATCATAATAGATCATTTTTAGCAGGGATTTTGGCCCAGTAATTTCTTTTTTCCCCAGTATAAAGAAATTCCATGGTAACACTATTACTACAAAAACATGCAGAAGGTGCATGACCTAGCAGCCTCAGAGAACTCACTACTAGAAAATAACACTCTATAGTTTGAACTTGAGATGATGTGCACTTTTTTCACTAAGGTTCCTCACCTCTTATTATTTATATCTGCTTTCTACTCTGCTTATGGCATTTAAAGATTTTGGTTTTTAAATATATTTTGTTTCAGGAAAATCATTTACAACTGTGAAATGATATGATTAAGCTATTGGTCACCCATGAAATAAGAGAGAAAATATTTAAGTAAATGATAATGAGCACACATTTTCCAGAGTCTTGTGTTATAGACTGAAGAGGATTTTAGACACTAATTTATGCACCTAAAACATGCTGCCGTGGGACCTCATCAAACAAAATTTTGTTAGCAAAGAATGTTAAAAGTCCTGGCAGTTTTTTGTTCTGACAGCAAATGGATGTTTATTGTAAGTAGTGAATTTAGCAGGCCTCTTAACTTGCTGAATCATACATCTGTGGAAGGTCAAGTCTTGTTCCTGGACCCATCAGTCTCCAACCAGACCTTCCCTGGGCTCCTTCATGAAATTAATCTGCAACATCACCTAACCTTTACCAAATTCTCACTTTTTATTTGTGACTATTAGATTTTCCCAAACTGATTTTACAGCTCAGATAAGTACAAATGGAAACAACCCATACTATGAAAGTGGGTTAAAAAAATAATATGTAAATATTTGACTGCCAACATTGGAAATTCTGTTACAATAGAAGTGTCAAAAATAAGAAATCACAGCTCTAAATTGTAATTAGCAGGAAGCAACTATGACTGTTAGAGAGAAGTTTGAACCTCCCTCAGCACTGGGCCATAGACTTGAGGAAGTGGGGAAATAATTCTTGTCTGCTTGCCCTGTCCAATGCCAAGCCTCAACTCAAACTATATAAACATTTTGATACTTGGATGATAAAACGCCCAACCTTTTAATTCAAAAGTATGTATAAAGTAAGAACACCAGATAAAAGTAAAAAAATTTGTTGAGGTTTGGATTTTATTTTTTACACCAATTGCCTTACAGCATTTAGATCAGCCACCAGCAGTAACTCTGTGCAATTGTCATGACTTCCGAGTGGTTGTACTGAAGGCAAAAATGCAAACTCACCAGCTTGCAGAAATTAATCTTTAGCCACAGTTTTATTCTGAGGGAATTGATCAAAAACATGGGCCAGATAATGATGGATTTCCAAATGTTTGTTAGCACTCTGAAAGAATATTTGGCAATAAGGTAAGCTGTAACAGTCAGAATTGCCACTGTGACTTAAAATATAAAGCCTTTTAACCACATCAAATGCAAGCCTAAAGTTAATACCTTCTCATGTAAAAGGAAATGTGAGCAAATGTGCAAGTAGAAATGTTTGTCAGCCTATAGGGAAATGTCACTCAAAGATTAGGGGCGTAATTAACAATTCAAGGTGTTTTACCGCTTTTCTGCTACATATGTAAGCCACAATTATTAAAACTATAACAACAGTTTTTAAAGGGTCAGTATTCACAATCATAGGTAGATTTGTTTTTCAGGAAAGAAGCAAAAGCAAATCTGCCTAGGTCAGCAGAGAAATATCATAAGGTTTTCATGGCTGGAGTTTTAAGTGTTGGAGACTTGTTTATTTGCATTATGTGTCTATAACAAATATCCTGATGCTCTTTGAACATCATCTGCTTCCTTTGGTTAAAATTCACCATCACCACCTACTTCTACAATCCTGCCCTAAGTTCACCTCCTAATGAAATAAATTTTGTAGACATCTGGCCTCGAGCATCCTAACTGAAGCACAACCATGCTCTCATGTTAACTCAAAAACAGTGTGTGAGATCACTTCTTCAAAATAAGGTTTTGCTCTCCCATACCATTACCAGCAGACTGATATCGAGTGTTGTTCAACAGCCATCTCAAGGCTGAATCCATTGGTTCTAAATAGGAGATAAATCCTAAAATTCAGGCACCAAATTGTCTGTGAGTGTATGGCTTTGCAAAAACACAAAAGTTTCTTGGTTTTCCTCTCTGGCAAAGTCATTGTATTTGTCTCCACTGGGTTACACTACATTAGTCAGCACCATTCTTCAGTTTCCAGTGGAGAAGTTCTTGGCTCATCTGCTGATGGCCCATCAGATGATTTTACTGCTCCTTAGGTTACACCTATAGCAAATATCGATGTTCTACAACAGACCAAGATTATTCAGACTGAGGACCTGATCCAAGTACACTAGAGATTTCTTATATCCTCATGCCCATGTTTTCTTTTCTTGGAAACCAGGATCCAGACTGAATGAAGAAGCAAAAGAAAAAGAAAAATGAGTAGTAACTGCTTGGGCCTCACCCCAATATTAAATCAGGACACGGACAAGTAGTGAGGTAGGACCTGGAAAGTATGCTGTAGTCAACAGAATGTCCAAAAAAAGTGGTTCTAAGTTTAGGTCCCACACTCCTAATTTTGAGAATTCAGTGAGGTGGGATTACTCTTGACTTTGACATTTCTGTCTTAGCCCTGTGCAAGTCACTCAATATATCATCACTGGCAAGAGGGGTAAGTTGTTTGGCTTTTTTGCTTGAGTTTTTTTTGTGGGTGGTTTGTTTGGGTTTTCTTTTTTAATACAACAGTGAATACAAGAGCAAGAAGTTCAAATGCATCATCCATTTACACAAGACAAAGCTAGGAACTGAGTGGAGTTTTTTCAACAAAATGTTACAGAACTCGCAGCCTTGATCACAAAAATGACAACACATATAACGGGGTATTTTATGACAGCTAGTCTCACTGTTTAAAGTGATACTCCTTAGCATTCTGACAACAACATGTAGAAGCAGTAGTGCAATTCTACATATGTGCCTTAAATGCATTGATATAGTAACTACAATAAGGAAAAACAAAGCTGCAATGGAACAATTTACTATTAACTGTTCTATAACAAGTATGACACAGTATTTTTAAAGCCCATGTCTGAAATAAGGCTTATGTAATTTATTATTATTATTTAATGAGTAAGGGCCTTTAAAAATGCCTCTCATCAGCATTACTTAACATACCTTCCTCTGAAAATTATTCATGCAATGAGGTTAGTTAAATTTTTTTACCAAAATACCCTGTACATTGCAGACTACTCTTACCACTAACAGATATTGCTCTAAAAAATCATTTGTTATTTGATAGAGCAAGATCAGTTTAGGGCACCCCAATCTTAAGCTATGCATCACAGTAACTCATCATCAAAATAAATTTAAAGTCAAACATCAGTTTAAACTCAAGTCTAAATACCATCTTATGCACCCTAACTTCAAAATACTTCTTCACAACAAATTCTACACACAGGAGATCAACCAACAGGCAAGGGGAGTGAAGTTGTGTTATTTAAAGTCTTGAAATGCTCCTGAGATTTTCTCATCCATTATATAATCATAAAGCTCTTTTAACATCTTGCAAAAATATATCAACTTTTAGAAGTATAAATCTCTGTTATCACAGTCTGTGCAGGGGAGAAGAGAGCAGCTACTGCTCTCTCTCCTCCCTTTCTGTAACAGCAGTCCATGGGCAGTCTCTAGGTTTGCAGCCCTTTGAAGGAGATGTGACACAGACCAGATTCACAAACCCAGACCCACTCAGTTTTACAGAAATGCTTATTTTCCATACCTAGGAGAATGAAGGAATGAAACACCTCCCTTCCCTCAAAGGAATAAAAGCAAAGCAAAGTCAGTAATTGGGCCAACCTTTCACAATCTCCTCCCTCATCTGTACAGCTGAGCAGGGATGTTCTACCTTTGCTTTATCAAGCAATTTTGACAATCAGGGCAATACAAGCCCATACACATAATGCAGACTGAGACACACACACTTATCCTCTCCATTTTTTAATTCTTTGTTAGCTGTAAACTCTTTATGCAAACATTACTTTTTCTTTTATCTTTACAAAACTTGCAGTAACAGTGCTCTGCCGTTTATCAAAATCTTCAAATGGTGACTGAATTTAGATACTTTATTACAGCAGTGATCTATTCAGCTTCCAGCATGGGAGGGTGCCTTTCTATTTGAGGAATTTCTGCATTCCTTTCACAGTTTTATTTCTCACATGAAGAGACTCCCACGTTGCATAGCTATTTACTTTCTCATTTAAAAAAATAAATCTGGATACATAAAAAGAGTTAGGGTCAACTAACTTTTTCCTACAAACTTCTCTTAACCCTATGCCACGGCATTTCAATTATGCAATGTAATTGTAACTCCAATATGGGAGAGAAGTCACAAAGACAAGAACATTATCACAGGAGTTGCCTCCTTTCCACTAACGACATCAGTTCTTCTAGAAGTGTCTAAATCTCTTTACTATGAGTATCATACCAGCAACCAACACTGGCTTAAATGAAGTCTTGTCTTCTGAGACTGTGTGGTCACACAAACTCACATGCTTTCAGAGTATTTTGCTTCAGAAAGATATTTAATTGATCGATGAACACATTCCTCATACTTCAAAAGGTTAACCTAAGCCACAAAATGCAGTGGCAGTACAAAAGAAACTATTGACTTTTGTAAAGTAAGCATTGCCTTTGATCTTATCTGCTACAAATTCATCTACACCACATCACTTCTGGAGAGCCTGTTTTGTGCTGCTGGGAACAGGAACAAGGTATCTATGTCAGCATTTCATGTAGGAGGTGATCTCTGGACTTGGTTCCCACAAGCATTTGATGCTATTTCAGATTACAGAAATGTATTAAGGAAAAGAAAAAAGTAAAGGCTGATTAAAAAAAAGCACAGAAAAAAGTATGTACAAGCCTAATGTATGTTACCTAAGATTAGCTCTTCCTAGTTTGCCCTATTTCCAGTACAGTTTTCTAAATAGTTCTATTATTTTACTGCTACTGCTACATACACCTCCACAAGCATAATGAATACACCACAGTAAAAATACAGCTTTGCAGCACAGCATGATATTCTGAGCTCAGATTTATGTATTAACCACAGCTTTTAGATATTTTTCTGCTCTTTTAGTCTTTTAAATGCATTCTAGTTTGCTGAAAAAGCAATACTTTTTATCTACTATTTGCATTTTCATTTTCTGTTCATTTTGCTACATCTTTATATCAGTCAAACAGTGCTGACAATTCCATCTAACTATGTGGTTCAGTTGCCTTGAAGAGGAGGAGTATAAAAATTTTCCCCAAGTCAGTAAATCAGCCAACAGCATTCAGAGCTGGAGAATCAGATGTTTCTGAAGCTGTTCTGAAGTCAAATTCTTCAGTCCAAAACCTGGGTGCAATCATAGTATACATTTTTTGGTGTACTGACATAAAATATGCTCTTTGGTCATCTTTCTTTTTTTCCTTTCCTCTACCAGAGTTATCTGAGGCTGAAATTAGCATTAACTCTAATTATCACCCTATGCATTAAAATCTTTTCTTCCAGGCAGCTGATGCTTACTATTCTACTTGTCTAATCTGTCAGAGGGTACAATGCAAATGAGTGCAACTCTTTAGCTGCCAACCCTTCATCTTCATATCACAATGAAAACAATGACTGGGGAGTAATCCAATTTCACTCTGCATCTCACGTATTCAGGGGCTGTACTCCCCTGAGCTAGGCTAACTTGCCAAAAGGTAATGAGAGCAATTTAAGTTTTCAGGAAAGACAGAACTGGGGAACAATGTAAAACCTGCGTTAAAACAAATTAAATGTGGCCAAATGATGAACACAGCTAGGTGTCCAGGGCAGAGTTAATGTCAAGAAAATCAGTGTATCCTACAGCTTAACTACTCACACATGTTACAAAGTACTAAACCATATGCCTCCTGCAAAGCAAGGGCACCAAACAAAAGCAAAATTGTTTGCGAAGGGAAACAAGGGAAACAAGGGAAACATGCACACATTATTATGCACATCTAAAATAAGAAAAAAATCAGCAATCAGGCCAAATGTATACACCTCACAATTCAAGCTACGCTAAACCCACACTAAACCATTGGTACAGGGAGAAACACTTGTATCAACATATAAACTGCATATAAATAAATAAATAAATAAATCCAACCTGAGAAGATCCCTTCTAGATCTTTTTTCAGCTCTGACTAGTGACAACACATACTCCTCTCCATGCAGTTCAAAACTATTTATGTGGCACTTGGCCACCATAAAACCACATCAAAACCTGGAGCATCCCCCCAGGAAAGTTCTGATCATGGCCCTGCAGAGAGCAAGACCAACATTTCAGGGGTACCAATGCTTCCTAGCATTCACTGGAATCCAAGGCACATTCCCATGTCACTTTGGAAAGGTCACAGTCCCTCTGGCTAGGTGGCTGAAAACATTTATGGGCTACCATGGCTTTCCAACAGCCTGTCAAAATTTTGTTGATGATTGGCAGTCAATTGCATGTCACATCACGTCTCTGCATATCTGGAATATATGTGGCCACTACATTTTAAAAGGTGACCATTTAATGCTGCACAGCCATAGCACAGGGCTGTGTATACACAAGCCAACAATTAGGTGCTCTCTGAAGGACTTCTGAAGAAGCTTTAAGTCAGCTATTCTGCTATAAGGAGTTAAGCTATTTTTAGGGGAAAAAAAGTCTTACTCTCAACTTTGAAAAAACAAAATTAATTTCTTCAATATGAAAAAGGATTTAAAAATCCTCATCCATACAAATTGATTATATTTTCAGAAGTAGTAAGTCTTGCCTAAGAGAACTATCTATCTTTCACATTATACTAACTCCTATTTGGAACAAACACATGAGGAATAACCCACTCCATCAACATAACCAAGAAAATTACTTTTGCATTTTTCATAGTCAATTCTGCCAAAGGCTACAGGATAGAACATAACAGCAGCATACAATTCGTAACCATTTCATAATCTCCAAAATTTTTACTACAACACAATGCTGCAAATTCTGATCATATGTAAGGCTTCAATGGTTAACTCTGTTGTAGATTGTTCATTATTCCCTTTTCTCCTCTAAACCAGCAGCCACATTTCCACTGTAGTTAAGCTAACTCCAGCGTGGACTTGACATATTTCAATGTAACTTTTATATTACCACCAATATGAAAATCTTATTTAAAAGATATACAAGTATTAGTGCATACTCTTGCCCATTGGGCCTAAGAAGAAAGCAAATATATTTGGTTAACGTACACATCGTAAGCTTCGCCAGTTTCTCAGGAAACTACCCAGCTTCTCAATGCTCAAATACAACTTTCTTGACCACTTAAGCATTGCTTGGAACATGCAGTAATACCACCAAACCTTAAATTCACACTTTTTTTTGTTTCAATCTTTCCTGAAATGTCTTTGGTATAAGATTGCTTATCCTATGCAATTAAATACTCCCTTGTAAAGCATTCTTTTTGAACACAAACTGAACTCATACCCGCAAAGCAACAATTTATAAACAGGTCAGCAAAAGCACTGAAGCCTCTTATTCAAGCAGATGGCATATTTTCTCAGACAAATAAAAATCATAACAAATAATAACGCTTATTAATAACTTGGAAATTTTCCCCATAGCTTCATATCCAGAATAAAAAGTCTTTGCTCTAAATTTGCACATACAATTTTTCCAATCTTACCACCATGAATACACCTTAAAATAGGACATCAGAATTTAGATTGCTTAATTAACATGACTAGAAGCCAACTGTGACACTTCTTATAGCCTAGTAATTATAAAAAACTAAAGTTGTAAAATTTTTAGGACACTTCTCAGACTACATCCCTACTAGCAAACACCAGCCAGGTGTTCATGGAAAGCAGAAGTAAATCCTTCCATTCTAGTAAGTTTCTGATGGAGATATTTCTAGCTTGCTTTCAGCCCATGCCAGCTGTCCAGCTCCCAGACAATTCTTAGGCACAGTTCAGAGTGAGCATGGGTCATCCACTATTCCCAACAGAGCTTGGCTGTAGCCCAACATGGAGAAAAAGAATTTCAGAGCATGAATGAAGGCTCCTTCATGGCAGTGAGCATCAATGTGTCAGAATCGTCCTGATCACGCTAATTTACTAGCATTGATGTAACCATAAAACCAGTTTTGCCTCAACTTTTTAATCCAGGTTTCAAAGTATTGCAATGACTGTCCTGAACTCCTTACCTTTAATCCTCACAAACCACAATCATGCTGACTGCAGCATTCTGGAAAAGGAAATACCTTCCCAAGACAATTGGGGTACTGTGAGGCCAGGCAACAAAGGGACACAGCATATCAGATATATCACAGTTACTCTGAGGCAAATGTCAGATGTGCCTAGAAGCACAGTGCTTGTTGAAAGAAGAGTTAGTTACATCCCATTTCACCACTGAGCATGAGCAGGCACACAAGGCAGCTAATACAGATTGGCTCACACACTGTAATCTCTCATTTTATCTTCGTCTAGAGCAACTTGTCCTTTTGCAATACCACACAGCAATTACAGTCCTTTCAGATGTAGACAGGCAGTGCTTAAACCCGTGATGCTTGTGAGGCCAGGGATTTCTGAACTGCAGAAGAGATCATGTGCCCTGGGTCTCACTGCATTACAGCGCACAAAACTCTCACACTCTGTCGCAAGTGAGTCAGTGTAACTCCCTCCACACATGCATGGCCAACACCATCCTCTCCACGACAGACATGAAGAGTCATTTCAGCTGCCTTGCACAAGCAGCAGCTGAAACACTGCTCTCCTGAACTGAACATCTGATCCAGCAGTTCAGCCCAAAGTGTACTGCTTGTATTGCTTGGCTGTGCAGAGTTAACACTACTTAGCTGCAGTACTTGCTCCACAGCTATCCCTGAAGGGGATAGAAGATGCAGCAACTGATCTCCTGGAGCGAGCCCTGATGTTCAGCTGGAGGAAAAGGTTACCAGACAGCTGGCATCTTGGCAAGAGTAACTAGGTTATGCACTTTAAGATTATCTACGAAGGCACAGCTCTGCCCTCTTAGCTTCCACATACCAAAACAAACAGAGAAGGCAATAGTCAGTAAAAGAAATTAGAAACTTGTGAACGTTAAACCTGTATTTATTTCTTCTGTACTAGATGTGGTTCTAAGAAGATGGGAGGTTTTAGATGAAAATTCATGATTCAGAAATGAACCACAGGAATTTTATCGTCCTGGTGAAATGCTGTTGCTTGGAGACTCAGGTAGAAATTTGTCAGATGAACTAGCAAAAATAGCTCAAGCGATATTTCATTTGGCATAAGGTCATGAAGACAACATTCATAGATTTCAAAATCACTGGATCCCAAGCTGACCTTGCAGCAAAGGGTTTTTTGACAAGCAAGGAGAAGCTTAAGTATCATGACATAAGGACAAGATGCAGAAAAGCTATCACTGGGTGGCAAGCTGAAGTGTGAAAAAAGAGTTGCTTTTAATGAAACAAATAGTCAAGGACTGTCAGTAATGAAGTCTACATGAGACTGTACAAGACTGTGCAAGAATCTCTTCCATACTTCAACACATACTTCAGTGTCATCTATCAGATAATCCCCTCCTCTAAACTAAAACATCCTGGGCTGTACACAGCAGTTCCTATCCAGACCATGCCAAGGAAGTATACTGGTAGCCATAGGGACAGAATAAATACATCTTCTGTTCACCTGAACAACTCAAACTTTCCTTCCTGAGCAACAGGATACTGCAAAGAAGTCTCTGCAAAGACATCTCATTTAAGGAATGTGTCACAATATTAAAAATAACCACTCTACAGAGAGGGAAGTAAAACACTATTGGGCAGGGAGGGAAGGAGTGATGTAGCATGTGCAAACAGATTCAGCAGCAATGTATTTATTATTCCTGCTAATGGAAACCCAGTGACAGCACTACTCCAGGCTTATTACCCCTCAGAGCCGTTTGAAGTCTCCTGGGCACAGCCCAAAACACCTGGGGGTCCAAATCAGCTCCTGCCCCCAAGCTGGCCCTGCTCAGAGGTCATGGGTCTGGGCCCTGGGAGCAGCAAGTCCAACAGCCTTCTTATCACATTGGGCTCCCATCCCTTGGAGAGCATTTGCTGCTCTCCAAGTTCCTCAGAGTTTCCATTTTCTTAGCCACACAACCGCATAGAAGGCGTTATGGAGAAGGGAAATCTCAGTTATCATCCAAATCTTCACTGCTGTTTTCATAAATACTGCTTGGACTGCCTGCCACAGTCTGATTCTGCTGGAATTTTTATGGAGTTTCCTATCACAGGTCGCTGTGTGGATCCTATCTTCTCAGAGTGGAGGACATTATCAGTGCTTTCAATAAAGACAGTTACATACTCAAATGGCAGCATCATAACCTCTCTTGGTATTCTTCTTGTTGACAGCTCTAAATTGTATATGGGTTGTCACTGTGGAATACACTAGAAGAATTTTTTTGCTCTAGTTCTTTGTCAAAGTGTTACCATACTGTAGAGTACAGCTCAGTGTTTCATCCTATCCTTTGAATTTTTTATGGATACAATCAATGAACAAAAAGCAATGACAACCTTAGAGGCAAAGATCAGAACCTACACTTTTCTTTCCTGCATGCAAATCTATAACTTGCTTTCCTTTCAGCCTTTTTACTCCTACATGTTCACCCAGTAACTCAATTTTAAAAGAAAAACATTATATTCCTACCCAAATAGCAAAAAACTCCTGTCATTCTGGTAGCATAAAATCAAAACTCTTCCTGCTCAGAGAGGCCTAAAATTACACCTAGCTCTCAAACACTCAAATCACTGTTATTCTTATGCAAATTCATACAGAAGCAGCATTCAGTTTTGGATTAGGTTTCCCTGGTGACTAAACCACAGAAAACATTCAGGCAGTTTGCTGTCTGACCTCTGGCATATGGTGAACCCTAGGCAGAGGATAAGAGCATCACCTCTGGGAACACAGTATTTCTAAGAAGACACAGATACACTAATACTCCTCATAAATTCAGATACCTAAAGAAGCTGGCAGTGGTGGAAAGCAGCTAACCTGGACCACTGTATGAAACATCCCAACTTAGGCAGGATTTAGGACTGGATTTTGTCCTTTGTCTTGTATATGGTTTTGTTACACATGCCCATACTGCTAAACCTCACTGAGTTTGCATTAAAGCTTTAGTACCTCTCAGACTTCATTTCTTGGTTGCACCAGACAAAGGAGTTTTCTGGACACTGGGTGGCCTGAGAGGTGGGCATTAAATCAGCGTAACAACACACTGCAGAGCATTTCTTACAAGAATCACAGTGTTTTCCAAACATTCATTAATTATGTTGCCAACTAGCAATCCTTATGCATGAAGTGTGAGCCTCTCTTAGCTACTAAGGGAGCTCTTCCCACCTCAGTGTCTTATTGAAGTCTCTTTTCAGAACCTTTTAAGTTGTGTGAAGAACTTGTTCTGTGGCTAGTCCTTTTCCATTACTGGGCTGTTAGCTTAAAGTAATTAAGCACTGCTAACGATAATAATAAAAGCCATTATGGTCAAGCACACATTTGATCTTCCTGTCAAGTCATCATATAAAGGCAGTATATTAAACAGGATGTGACAGTCATTCCCAGGGAGCTAACGTAGGGTCCCAGACTGTGGGATGCTTCGGGAGCCCAGCAGGGTGGGCTGGGGCATTCAAGCCCATTACCAAAACCAACACTAACAGCAACTGTGATACCAACTGAAACATAAAAATAGCTTTACCCTGATGTCAAAAGCCCAATGTGTGAGATAAAATGCTCCACTTGCAGATAAAACTGTTGTCATACTAAAAATATCAGCAGCAACTGACACATGAAAATTCCTGTTTACAAACTCACAGGAAGAGCCAGCTCATGAAGGATGCCACCCTTCACAAAGCAGCCGACAGCGATCATCAGGAAACATTCAGCATGGGCAAGACAACTGGGAGAAGAGGCCAACATAAATATGTCATTACCAAAGTTAATAAAAATGCCATTAGTGCCTTCCAAATCAGAAAAAAAAAATACAGCTAATTTTAAAAGGTTAAATCTTGAAATCATAATTCAGTCTTTATTTTGATCAGTTGCCTCAAGATATGATTTAACAAGACACTTATCTGCATGATTACAGAATGTACTGTCAGTATTTTGGATGAGACTTGGGATGACTAGCATTTAACAATGATGATTTCACTCCATATGTCTTCCTGTTCATGTTTTAGAGAAATTTTAGAAGATCAATATGTGGCTACCAAACAGTGAAAAATCTTAATGTAGTTAAGATTTCAAATGTCAAAAATTATGTTGGAGTTCAAAAAGGATAATAATAGAAATTTAGAGATACTAATATTTAAAGCTACATTGCCCACATATATATCTTAACAGGATAAAATGAGAAAACATTAAATACTAAAGGAAATTTTCACTTCACAATATACACACGCCCCTATTTTTCTAAAACTTTTCCATCCATTACACGTACCACAGATATTGTCAGATGATGGAGGGAAGTTATAAAATAATTTTTTAAAAAAGAAGGAGATTGCAATGTTAATCCCTTTTCACATGAACATTAAGGAGTATAATTTACTCTGGTACCAGAAGGCTAGTAGCCTAAATGTCCAATGCCAGCAAGATATATGCTACAGGAAAAGTTTCTGGCATAGCAAAATTCTTTGTCAGATAGAAGCCCTAACCAAACAAGGGTGAGAAAAATAAGAATGACAAATGAAGCAGAAGATTTAGTAACCACTAAAAGGAAAGAAGAATTTTGTTACAAAATCAGACAACAAGCACATGTTCATGGATGACCAGAATCAGGGAAGCAGTGAGACTAGACAAGCCTCTGTAAAGGCTAAGTATCTGAATTAATTCTTTACCAAGAAAAGACCTAGGCTTTAATACAACAATTTATTTTTCCTTTCCCCACAGCCTCCTTTACAGAAAAATTACCAAGTTCCATCACAGGAAAAAGTCTCAAAGAATAAATTCTGTAGCCCTACAGGAAACCTAAACACTTCCACCTACAAGCAGCTTACATAGCCATCTACTATCAACTAACTACAAATTCAGAACAGACCTAAGGTATCAGAGAGAAAAATAAAAAGTTTACAAGAACCTACACTAAGATACATCATTGTTATCCAAATAATTTGTAAGAAATAAATGAAAAAGCTGAAGAAATTACTGGTGTAGCTCTGAGCAGTTCCACCAACAGTAACTGGAAAGCACAAATTAAAACAAACAGAGAAACCGAACCTAAAATACTGGGAACAATACTCATAATGTAATGGAAAATTGTAATGTAATGCAATGTAATGTAACCGTAATGTAATGGAAAAGACCTCCAAAATCACTCAAAGTGCCACATCTACACATCTTTTAGATCCCTTGAGGGATAGTGACTCCATCACTTCCCTGGCAGCCTGTTCCCATCATTTCTGCCATGATAAACCAAATCCCTCCATAATGATTTGATCTCCTCTGAGTTAAAAACAAAAACAGGTAAGTGTCTGGCTGCGTGTATATATATATATGTGTGTGTGTACACATAAAAATACAAGGAAATTTGACACATATTTACAAAAACTAATTAAAACCAACTAGGATATAGTGCTCAATCCTTTGGTAGCCTGAAAAATTGCTTACAGAATAATAAAGTCTTGAATTTTGGCTCTCTTCCAATGTGAGAAGAATGGTGTGGTTTTCCAGAAGTCAACAATGCATTCTACATTTATTAAAGAGCTTGAGAAGGCAGCAAATAAAATTCAGTCTTGTCTGATGGTATCAATGCATTCAGACTGGAAAAACTTCAAAATGTTACGACTCAAACTAACTTACAGAAACCAGAAAGATTATTAGACAATGGTAAGATAGGAAATATAATTTAAACAAAAAGTAAAAAAAAGCCAACTTGGAAGTGAAAAAGATAAGCATCTCTGAACAACCAAGGCCATCAGTGGAAAACTATCTGTTAACTGCATAAAGATCAATAAATCTCATACTTGATATTTGAGAACTACCTAAAAGAAAAAAAGAAAATCAAAGAGAATTCTTAAATTCATCTCAAAGACACACTACATAAAACAGTAATGCAACAAAAGTACTACATTCAATCACACTCACATCACTAAGTACATCAATAGTAGGAACACTGAAGCATACGCACAGCCATTAAATGCTTTAGTACCATGGCACAGAAAGAACTTGTAGAAGATGAGATTTTTAAACTTGAAATATGGAACTAAAAACATTTAAACTGAAAAAAAAAGAAAATACAAAAAATGTTAATTAAACTACCTTTTGCTTATTGCTAGACTGACAAAATCAAATTGCAAGCAGACTCCATTCCTTCATATAGCATCTAAGCCATCTGTCAACACTAACTGCTAGTCATTGAGATAAAGTGATAATACGTTTATCTACTCAGAAGAAAAAAGCAAATAAATAAAATTATTTATCAGCCATGTCATTAAGACAATGGAAAAGAAATCTTGAGAGTTTCAAACGCAGTTAAGATATAGAAAACATCTTGGTGCATTTCATAATTAACTTGGCTGCACACAGCAGGGAGCATTTGCTTCCACTGGCAGTATAAAACCAGACTGACTCTCACCCTGAATAGCAATGCTCACACATTCAGGTGTAAGTCAGAGTGCTGAAACCAACAGCAAAAGAAACAGTCATTTCAGAAGTGATCATGCTATTTTCTGCCCCCTTGGTGGTGTTGCCTATCTCTGCACTTTCCCTGACGGGGATTAAAAGAGGCTTGAATTTCTATCTCAGTAGGACACGAGCTCATGAGTACAAAACCTGATACTCAAGTCCCAGTTGGGCTTGATCCTAACTTAAGGAACTCAGGTTCACAGCAGGAATTAGCACATGGCCACATAGCCTGAGAAATCTCATTCAACACACACAGTTTTTACATTTCATTTAATAAGGAAAAGCTCAAAGATGTCTCTACAGCTTCAACTGCAGTGTAGGGAGTAAAGCCCACACTGCGTCCTAGGACAAGAGCCAGTGCTCCAGAGTGCTCTCTGTGACAGTGGCAGGCAGAAGGAGAATGGAGTAGAGGTCTTCTTCTTTTTCCACCATGAGAGGGAAGGGATCACCCTGATGAAGAAGTACAATTCACTCCTCTGCAAAGTTGGTACCAGAGGGTCAAGAAGCCCCTCAAAGGAAACACATCTTCTGCCTGCGCTTTGAAGGAACAGGCCCACAAGGGATACAACCTACAGCTAAAAATCTAACTTAAAAGTGATGAGAAGGAAGGAAGAAAGGGGAACCAAGGGTTGAGTAACAGAATCATACTGGGTCTTCCAGATCCTAGGAACAAAGACTTTTCAAAAAAACAAAAGCTACCCCCAACCTCCAGTGAAGAAGCATTCCAAAAAAAAGCCAAATGATCAAAGATCAGAAGTGAGTAGACTCAAAGTGTATGGGTTGAGGAAATGCAAAGAGAAGAATCCAATATCCAGCACAAGCTACACAAATATCCATCAACAATTCAGTCATACACCCAGACCACCAACAGACCATCCACAGTGCTGCTGCTGAAATGGCTACAAAAATCTAGGCACCAAATTCAAAGTACATTTCAAGTTTAAAATAAAGGTGATCCCACTCACTATTGTTAATCAAATCCTTACATTTGGTATTAAATTGCCAATTGTTGCAGAGAAATACAAGCTCTCAAAGTGTAAACTTAATTCTTTAAATTCTCTTGAGTATTTTGCGGTTCCCAAAGCAAAGAAATGCCTCAGTATGACAGTCAAAATATCAAGGCATAAACACATATTGTTTCTAGGACACTAAAATAATCTTTATAAATTAGATTACAACTGTTTGATGCTGCTCGGTCCTACCATACACCCATTTTAAACAGCAATGTTGGATGGCTGGACTCAGTGTAATCCAAGATCTGAAGGAAATGTATATTCATGAGAAAGCAAAAATAAATGAACAATTTAAATAGAAACATACTAAGCCTATGAGAATCAATCTGATTTCATTTAATACAATTTGAAACAACAGAAAATGAGAATTTGGGTTGATACTCTCAGAGGTAGGCTGGATCTGGCCTCACAAGAAGTATATGGACTTCATTAACAAGAGCTCTATTTTAAAATATTGAAAGAGGACAATGCAAAAGTATCCTGTTGAGCACGGTAAAATTATAAGGTAATTTCATCAAGGGACCTAATCAACTTTGGCTTTCTTCCTGTAGCTCATCTGTGTCTGTTCTTCTCTACTTTAAAGAGAGACTGAGCCAAATGCTGCTTTAACACCAGTGTAAACTGGAGGTAGACAAAAAATTCCTGCAAAGAAGGAAAACTAAAGCAAACCTAAAACTACAACAAATGTTTCTCAGCGATTGTTTTGTTAAAAAATGAATGAAGAGGCTAGAAGGCATAAAGCCTGAGTAACAAGTCTACTCTACAAAGAAAATTTCAGTATATTTGAAATGTATATTCTTTTCAATGCAGAAATCAACACTTTCTAAAAATTATGGTTAATTTCTCTTGCCAGAAGAGTTCATACCTAAAACCTTTCAAAAACTGAGTTTTAAATGCAGAACTAATCTGTAATACATGATATTATGAAATGGTTCCCAAGGTCAGGACTTGATCTCAATAATAAACGTATAGTCACTGGAGGAGAATTTCCAAGACACAAACAGCAGTGAAGACCCTAATTGCTATTAAAGGTCTTTGCAACAGTAATCACATTGCTATGTGTCCTTTTGAAAATATCCTACTCTGAAACCACAACTACCTTAGCAATAATACCTTATTCCGAGAAGTTATATACAACTACATAGCAGTGTTTTCTCCAGACAAGGACTCTAGTCATTTCCTAATTCCTAGGATGCAATGTAAACCCTTTATCTCTAAATTAAAAATTTATCTAAAGGCAAAGTAATTTAAAGCATTAAATATTTATAAACATCAATAGCTAAGTTCCTGACTCCCACCAAAATTAACAAAAGTTTTGCTTGAATAAAAACCACAGCATTGCAAGTGCCATTTCTCTTTCAAAAAAGCTCTTTTGCCTGAACAGTTCAGGATGCTTTATTGTTATTATTACTGCAAAATGTCTGTCCAAATGTTTACACTCATTTTCTAATGCTGCTTCTACTGTGCCTAGGAGACTTGTCACATGAGGAGCATGCAGAGGGTAATCTGATCAGGCAGGAGCAAAGTCTGTGAAAGACTTTGACAGGATATCCATTTCAGTACCTAGCGAGAGACTTTCTGGAACTTCTCTGTTCACCTATAGTCTCATCTGCAAAATGCCTAAAACATAACTCTGAAAACTGTATAACGAGTCAGATTTTTATCCATTTTGTGAACTAAAACAAACACACATCTCTAATCCCAGTACAGAAGAGCTCTACTAATTTTAGATCCACGTGGTGCCAAGTGTCATAGCTGTCAGATAGCTGGATACCTGAACCTCAGGCCAAACTAATTTAGTTTTCCAACACAGTTAGGTTATGAACCCCATTTAACTGCCGATCTGTATTTATAGCGTAGCAGAACACATCATTAAATACTGTAATTTCACATGTTAACTATGAAACTGAACAATGAAGATATGTTTCAAAGCAAACCAAGTTCAAAAGGGCCATGTGGCTATAATCAAGAGCAGATTTTGGCCTATGCCACTGGAAAGCCCATCAGAGGCCTAATCCTCCTTGTCCTACAGAAATAGTTACACTAATTGTGTGACTGTGAGGTGCAGAGTTTAACCCTCAATACATTCGCCTACAATCTTCATCCTTTCACGGATTTATTGGCAACTATTGTCATCTTGTAGAAAATCCAAAGAACTGATAGATTAACACTCCGTAGCAAAATTATGTACTCACCAGGTAAAACACAATTAAATCTGGAAACATGCTGACTTCCTTCTAATGCAGCTACAGCCAAACTGGAATACCCTACAGGAAGCCTGATTTTAGCAGGAATATGCCTTATCAAAGGATGAACTATCACTCGGGCCCCAGTCTTGAGAAGAGTCTTGCATGGCTTGGTTTCCAAAGCCAGTCTTTCCCCACAAAAGCACCGAGTCTGCCTACACAGATGAACTTGTAGGATCTGGCTATTAACATGCCCTTCAGGATTTGACCAGCAGACTGAAGCGTCTTTGTAAGCATTGTTTCACCTGTTTAAAAGCTGGGTTGACTGGAAGCATTCAGTACATGAATATTTTCACCCACTACAGAAAAACAAGGCTTTGTTAAATTAAACGGCTTTAATGATGTTTTACAGGAAACATTTCAGGCACGCAGCAATAAGCTGCATTCATATTTGACATTTACAAAATGTTATTATTTTAAGCCTGAACTTATAAAATACTTGCACTTAAATTCAAGCATGTGAATAAGCCCATTTTTATTTTATAAAGCAGTTAATTCCAGTACATGTTGAAATGGCAGAATAAACTCCTCAAATCAGGCATGTTTTAAAAAGTGTAGAGAAAAAAAAAAAGAGCATAATCTGGCTTTCAAGCAAAATACCACTAGAAATTAGCCAAGTAGATCACAAAAAACAAGTACTAACACCTCAACCAAAAATACAGACTGAGACGAAACAAGCCTTTTAACACAACAGTGACTGAAGTGCATTTTCTTTTTTTTTCCTCCCCTCATACTTTACTACCTCTCAGTTTTCATTCTAAAAAAAGAATTATGGAATATTCCTATGAGCTCTATTTAAAAGATGCTGCTGACTCAATGGGAATTGGGAAGTACCAGAAAAGCAACGAAGCAGACCTTTCATCTCTGCTCCAATTCACATACCAAAGGTATTTGAATCAATGGCCAAATTCCGTCTGCCTTAGTCAACCAAACAGGTATTTATTAAAATCATGGAGAAGCAGCCACAGTTCATGCATCCCATTAAACTCAGCTTCAGGAACTGCTGCCTAAATCTCAAGGCCTTTACAAAAACAAACATCACTGAACTGCCCAACATTCACGTTCCTGTTATTTTACTCCAAGACCTCTTCAACGAAGCTCAAGTGAAGAGCTCGTACAAGTCAAGTCAGCAAGACCTGGTTCATATTTGAGATGAATGCACTCAGGAAACTATCCCATCTCCAAGCTCTTTAAAAGTCAGACCTTCCGCTTTAAATAAGGAGGAATGCTGAAATAGATTAAAACTGCAGCTTTGGCATTTTTAGGTGGCCCAAGTTGTCCATAATTTTGTCCAAATACAGGCAGCATGCAAGCTATTATGTTTCCATCCCTAACTGAAGACATTTTCTGTTGGCTACAATCCTGCCTTCCCAAGAGGCTAGCCTGCTGTAGAAAATGTGCTAGGAATATGGGAAACAACAGTGTTGTCTTGCTGAAGATTTGCACAGTGGCAAAGAAAGGATTAGGTGACATGCATATGGATAATCCACTTGTGCCCGCTAGTCAGCCAAAATAACTTACTCATCTGAACAAAAAAAAAAAGCAATCAAACCCAAGGCAAGATACTACCAACACCTGAAAAGAGGTCAAAGAAAACCATCCATAGTGGAAACTACCTAATCAATTACTCACTTCAGGATTTCCTTCTGCATTCAAAATTAGATCCCTGAAGCAGAAGATCCAATTAGTTCACAGCCAAGAGCCCAGAAGGACAAGATTTCTGATGACTGAAAATTCAGGTCCCCAACTTCAAAGCATTAATAAGGAAGTTCAGAAATTCACATATTCCAGAGCCCGGAGCATCTGTCATGGCCCCTCCTGTCTTTGCTCTATGAAGTCATCTCTAAAGAAGAATATCCCTGGACTAAGTCTGATACCAAACATGTTTAGAAGCCTCCAAATTCCTCAAACGCAGCAGCAATTCACTTTCAGATGAACAAAAACCATTCTGTGCAAATGCTGCCTCCTCAAAGCAGCTGGACAACAGGCATCTATTGTTTTTATCTTAATTCAAAACCTGTACCAAATGTCAGAACAGCTTTACTTGACACTACCCTCAATCAATCATTAGAACAAATTACATTGTCTCTGAAGCCAACAAAATGCATCAGATGACCTGCTAGCTCTCGACCATCTCCAGTGTCTTTGTTCTCAGAATACAGAACCAGAGCTGTTTGCTGTGCTTCAGCTGAATGTGTAGTATTACAGATCGTTTTAAAGCAAGAGAGCAATGCCAACAGTGAAACAGAACATCCCTAAGTTTAACAACCCTCCCTGAGTTTTGCTGTCCCCAGGCCCAGACCTACCCCTCCTTCCTACAGACAGGGGCTATGCAACAAGACCAAAGTACCCAAAGGAAGCACTAATCAGACACCCATTCCAAACAAAACATTCATGTGACACCTTTCCTAGCAGCAGCAACAACTTCATGAAATCCCTGAACCACAAGGTTGTATTTTTCATGGGCAGTCAAGCTGAATGTCTAATAGATATTTCCTATAGATGTAGATGTATAAACCTACAGCATTAAAAGCTCTGCACAGCCCAGATAACCCTATGTATTTCAAACTTTAAGGGCTTACATAGTTAAAAGAACATTGTTGAATAACTACAATTTATTCAGCACTTAACTCCATGCATCAGCTCTTTCCCAGATACTGTAATCACACTGTCATTAACAGATGTGCCCATATAAAAAATTATGTCAAAAGGGAGGCAACTTAGTTACGTAATTTGTTCGAAATCTTTCAGAAAAAGATTGTTACAACTGCTATTCAAATAACCTGAACTGAAAAATACATTAAAGAGTGACCATTTCAGAGGGATGATATATCCACATCTTGATTCTCAGTTTATTACTTGCAATTTATAGCAGAGGAAATCTAATGAATGTACTGTATTTATAGTTTAAAAGCATAATTTTCAGACATTTAATACTCAAATAATGATGGCACGGAACAATGTATTCCTATGCCGTCTGACAGAGATGGCATTTAATTTCATATTTAGATTTATATATGTATATATCAAATACTATTGGACATTGTCTTATTTATCAAGAAGTCCGCAGCTAACAATTTTATTACATTTTGTTCCCAGGCAATGGTCAGAGGTAACTCACAGAGTAGCAAGAATAATTTTTAAGGTCTTTACAAGCTCCTAGAGAACTCAAATACAGTTTTTGAGATAAAGCTGAACCTTTAGTTATATTAACAAATATTTGTATGATTTCTCATCTTCCCATTCAGTCAGAAACAAGATGGGAAATATGTAAAATGCTTCAGACAAACTATACTAGATGTTTTATTGCCACTCTCACAATAAAGGGTTTGCCTTTGACTTCTTAGAGGTGCTACCAACAAAGAAGGAGGGTTTTTTTCCCTGAAAAAGTATCTAGATTCAACCTGATTTCTAAAACATCTGAGATAATGTGACTTTTTCCTCTATCAAAATGCTTTAGAAGAACTGCCAAATAATTACTAATCAAGGGAAAAAACTGACAGCCAGCAACTAAGATGACCAGGGATCAGAAAACAACACTCTCTTCTCCCATAGCAAACAGCACTTCTGTGGTATGTCAGATTTAGCAAACAGTTGCCTAATTATTTACTGTCACAACCAGAGACATGATCAGCAGACAGAATTTGGAGACACACAAATGTTCTGCTTTCAACTGTTAAAGCAACAAGGTACTTCATATTGCATGGTCTTCAAGATCCGCAGTCTACTTTGGCTACAGAAATAGAGGAAGAGCAAAATTTCACTTTTCTACATTTAAAAAGGGCAGCTTTTATCTTCCTAAATCAAACTGCCTGAACATCTTAATGATGTGGCATCATACAATCCCAAGCCTTCCAAGACAGGCAATGAATTTTGTACAGCTGACTCTGCTAGTTACAGTACTCAACAGCTGGGACGTAGATAATTTGGCACCCTGATAATGGCCTAGATGAGTATGAGAGCATTCTGCAGACTGTAAAAAGGAAAAGAAGAAGAACAATCAGCATTAAAATTATAGATTGAAGCTCATCTTCTAATGTCAACGTAGTTCACATTTGATTAAGAAATTTACTAAAGGAGATGTTTACAAACTGAGAAATTCAGAGAAATGGCACTCCCTTCAAAGCCTATATTGTAGCAATTCTTTTCTGATTAGATCAGCTCCCATAGCAAGTCATCAGAACAACAATTGCTGTAGTGAAGTCATACTACTGGGATTCGAATGGGAAATCATGACTGGCTTGAAAACACATTTTAAAAAGTAATGTGTTTTCCAGGTTTCCAATAGATCTTAATTAAAACAAGTCCAAATCTTTACCTTTGCTCCAGATGGCTGAATATAGTATACCTCAAGCAATAAATCACAGCATACTAATATACCGAATATGACACTAAAAACTAAGACAACAGACATTGGATCCTTCTGAATAATTTCAGGATTTGGCTGTCACTGAATGTGAATGGACTCTGGACTCATCCCCCACAACATGATATACTCAGATACTTTGAGAATATGCTTTATTTCTTTCAGATATGTAAATTAGTTTTCAGAGTTTAATTAAAATCCTATTGTTCCCCATCACGTGAAAACCAAACCTTTCAATCCTTTACCTAATAAAACCCCCATTGAAATAGGGGAAATTAGGCCTAATCTCTTTCCCAGGTTTTTAAGCAAGTAATTGGTATGAGAAGGAACCTTACTAAATCTAATTCCAGCGAGAAATAAAAGGTAATCCAAAGCAGAAAAACAAGTTTTCTCAGTGTTTATTTACAAAGTAAACAGCCTACTAGCTCCAAAATTTTGCAAAAATCAAATCAGCTGCATATAAATTGATGACTTAAAAATAGGAGAGAATGGAATAAAGATGCGCTTCCGAAGATGATGGCAATCATCAAATGGTAATTATTTCTCAGCTAAAATGCACTAATGCGTTTCAGTACAGAAACGGTGCACATGCTCCATAGCTGCATTGACACAATGGGCAACAGACACAAAGGAGTCATTAGTCAATACTGCTAATGACACATGAAATTGCAAGTGACACCGGTAAAAAGTACACTCAGACCTAAGAGAACTACAACAAGTTCTCACAGTCAAAATAGCCATCTGTTGAGGGTATATTTTTCCAAATACTACCATTAACAACACAGAATAAATAAAATCAATTATCAGTATCTTCAAATCAAGCTGTCTTAAAATATGCCACTCCCATCAGTGGAAACCATTTAACAAAAATTTTCAGAACTGACTGAACAAACAGCTGAAAATATTCAGATATGAAATCTAACATCTTATTCCTTTATTATATTACAAAAGGACTCAGCACTGCAAATGTCAGCATATGCTGTGACATGCTGCAAAAACTATTTCAGGGATGAAGGCTCAGAGTGAACAGTTAACTCCATCCCTTTCACACTTTAATTAAAATCAGAGCTGTAACACTTTTGATAAGCTTCTTCAGATTTAGTAATAGCAAATATACTGAAAATCAGCAATGAATCATCCAAACCATCCCCTCCATCCCGATGTGCTTAAGAAATCAATGTAATTTACATTTCTAGCAAGATGAATTTAGCTGCGAGCATCTTCGTCACGACAAACGCCCTTCTCCTCATTTTTCTGTATTCGATGAAAAAACTCAGATGCTACGTGAACTAACCTAATTCTTTGCCCTAGCATAATTAAATAAATAGGTGAAAATAAACCGAAGCTTTAAATATGAATGCACATCGAGACGTAAATCACTGTGTCCGCACTGCACTCGAAAAAGCGACTTTTAAACACACGAGAGCGCCCGTCACACGCTGCTGAGGTGACACGGTATTTATATTTATCGCACAAGCCGCCCACGTCCGTTCCCCCCAGACCGATCCACGCAGGGACGCGGGGCCACCAATGTCCCCACCTGGCCGCCAGCGCCTCCCGGTCCGCAGTCGCCACACCCGGCGGGGCGAGCGGCTGCCCGAGAGGGTGCGGCGGCACGGCACGGGGGGCACTGCCCTACCTTTATATCTCTCTAGGACATCTTCGTAGGCTTGCAGGTACTCCTGCTCCTCCGCGTAGAAATACGCGGCGGGGGAGAGGTAGCCAGCCATGGCCGGGAGCTAGGCTAGCCTAGCCTAGCCTAGCCCAGCCCAGCCCAGCCCTGCCCTGCCCTGCCCGCCTGTGCGGCTCCGGGCGGCCGGCAGCCTCGGGGGCGGCACAAGAAAAGCCCCGGCAGCAGCCGGCGGGGGGCGGGCGGAGGGAGGCGCTGCCAGCCCGGCCAGGAAACGCCTCCGCGGCCGCTCGGGTTTCAGTAGCCGCCCCTCGGAGCGCGGAGGGGCGGCACCAGCCCGGCGGCGGCCACCGCCTCCCCGCCGCAGACCCCGGCTCCAGCCCCATCGCCGAGGCACCGCCCGCAGGGCCGGCGAGCTCTGCCGCCGCCTCCCGCCCGCCCCTGCCTCCCCCGGACGAGGAGGGTGGCGGCTGCCGGGGCGGGGACGCGACGCCCGCGGCGCTGACGGGGCCGGCGGGGACGCTGCACTGGCGGGCAGGGACCGAGCAGGGAGGGACCCCAAACGGAGCAGGGAGTCCCCGCTATGCGGGCGGAGGGGCGGGGCGGGCGCGACCCCGCCGCAGGTGTCACAGCCGCGCCCGCGTCCCCCCGCTGCCCCCGGCCCTGCCCCCGCCGCCCGGCCCGCTCCGGAGCGGTCACTGCCGCCCTGCCCCCGGCCCGCCGGTGCCCCGTCCTGCGCACCCTGCCCGCGGGGGGCGGCGGTGAGATCCGCAGGCGGCCGGGCCGGCTCCGCAACCCCCCCACTGGCGGCTGCATCCTGCGGCTGGTGCAGCCCGGCTCCGCAGCGCTGCCCCCGCTAACTGCGCCGCTAGGATGGGTTACCCTGGGAAACGGTGTCCCGGGAGGGGACCACGGAGGCGCATATATAATCAGGGCGGTTGGGGAGAACAACAGCGGTGTCCCTGGGGAGCACTGAGGACCGCCGCATCTTTCTGGGATTCGTTTACAGGCGGTTTCCAGCTTTCGCCAGGGAGATGCGGACCTCCGCCCTGTTTTCGACATCGGTTGTCCCCGGGCCGCGGAGCAGAGCCCGCCGACACCTCCGGCACACCGGGTTGGCTCCGTTCCGGTCCCCGTCCACCCCGAGCGCAGCCCCGGCCCCGAGCGGACAAAGACCGGCGCCTGGTCCCCCGCCCCTCGCGGAGCATCATCGGCCGCCGCGGCCTCTCCCCGCGCTGCGGGCGATCCCGCGTCGCTTCCACCCGGAGCGCCCGGGGGCTCCCTCGGCCTTGCGGGCCGAAACGAGCGCCGGCCCCGCTGAACCAGCCCCCGCTGAACCGGCCCCCGCCGCGGCTGCAGCCCCCGGCCGCTGATGCGTTGTCGCATCAAAGTTTAATGGGCGCACCTGCGCGCGTTTCAGCTCGCCTTCCACACGCATCAGTTCACCCAGCCGGAAAAGGCGGCCAAAGAGCTTAGTCACCGCCCGGCGGGGCCGCGCTCTGAAAGACAAGGGACGAGGGTCCCTCTGCCCCCCGGCCGCCCCCTGCCCGGCCGCCCCCGACCGCGCCTTACCGGCGATGCGCAGCACGGCCCGCTCGGCGGGGTCCAGCACCGAGCCGCCCTGGATCTTCCGCTTGGACCGCTCGTGTTTGGGCAGGTTCCAGGGCAGCGTGTCCCCCGGCGCCGGCGACACCGTCCCCGACCTCTGGCTGAAGTCCTCCTCGTCGGAGAAATCGGCGGAGGACGACATGGAGCATCGGTAGGACGCGTTGCCGGAGCTCTGCACAGGGAGACAGACAGACAGACAGGGTGCGTGGGGAGCAGCTCGGGACGAGGGGCCTCAGGTGGCGCCGGCGAATACCCGCCCCGCGTGGCGTGGAAAAGCATCTCACGGGAAAAGGAGGATGGGGGAGAGGGCCGCCGCTCACCATTGCCGTGAATTGAGAGGGGAAAGGGGTGCCGAGGGTGATCCTCCAAAAAACAGCCGGTCTTTAGCGGGAGTGCATTTGGAGGGATGACGGGGTAGAGCCGTGGCCTGCGGCTGGGCAACCAGCTAGGAAATGAGCCTCCCACTTCCCCAACAATAAACCCAGCAGCAACAACAGCCGAAAAAAAAAAAAGGCACCACGAACCTTCCCGGCTACAGATCGATGGCGTTTGGCTCCCCCGCCAGGACAAGGGGAAGATTTGCCATCACCGAGCTAGTGGTGAATCCGCCCCTGGGACAGACCCGGGACCGCCGGGAGCCAAGGCTGGGCTCTTCATTACCGCCCCGGGTCCCCTCCTGCCCCGCGCTCCCGGGGACACCCGGTGCGGCTGGCTAACGGGGACGGAGGGCAGGAGGGAAGGAAGGAACACGATTTCTCAGAGCAACCCCTTTGAGTAACAGGGCACGATGGGCAGCCTTCGGTCACACTTTGCCAGACAGCTTCGGCAAACAAACGATTCATCTCGGCATATAGACTGCATCCACTTTTAGGTTTCTCAGCTACTCAAAAGACAGCTCTTCCAGAAACTAAAATAAACCCTCATGCAGTGCAGGAAGAGGACTGCTGCCATTTCTGGCTTCCCTGTGTATGGTAAAGTGGGAAACGTAGATGTGTGAACAGTAACAGTTCGGCACCATGTTGAAATTTAAGGTACATCATTATACACGATGGAGAGCAAAGTGCTATTTCTTTCACTGTGTATTTTCTGATTGAAGAGATCTCTAGTTTCTCCAGGGCACCTGACAAGAAAACGATGGATTTGATTTGTCATTTCATTTGGGAGCAACTGTCACAGCCTTTCAAAAGTGCAACCTGATGCTTGTCCAATTATTATGTTAATTTTTAGATGTGTGCTGCTGTCAACTTGTAGAGGTGTAGTAGAATCATAGAATCAGAGAATTGTTTGAGTTGGAAGGGACCTTTAGAGACCACCTAGTTCCAACCCCCTTGCCGGGGGCAGGGACACCTTCCTCTAGACCAGGTTGCTCAAAGCCCTATCCAGCCTGGCGTTGAGCACTTCCACAGCTTCTCTGGGCAACCTGTTCCAGTGCCTCACCGACTTCATAGTGAAGGATTACTTCCTTATATCTAATCTAAATCAACCCTCTTCTAGTTTAAAGCCAGCATATTTTGTTATGCAGCAACAGCCCCACTCAGCCATTCTAGAGTCCAGACTTTTTGATACTAGACCAGATAGTATTTTAGCCTTGTATTGTAGCCCTTTTCTTAATTTTCAGGTTTTTTTTCTATTAAGGGGCTTAAAGGATACCTTTACTTACAGAAGAAACTTGTACAGTAATCAAATTTTTTTACTGTCAGTTGTCATGGGGGCTTTTTTACCCATTTTAAACCTCAGAATCTGCATAATCCAGAGAAACGACATGATGCACTCATTGCTTTGCATAGAAGTACCAATAATATACAGTTAAATAATCTTCTGTAGTAAGAGGGGATCACTTATTAGTGGTTTTTCCTTCTGACCCCCTTCATTTCTATCCCAATTCTCTTTTCTTCTACAGTACTCCATGGTGCAGTCCAAGAGAGACTGAGAGCAAGGGAATGAATACATAAAACCAATTAACTGAATTTTTGTTCATTGTAATGTGATGTGGAGAGAGCAAAAGGTAAGTGCGGAAAAACAGAAACATGAGATGTCTGATACCAGCTCTGATTGCCTTCATAATTAGTTTTAGTGCAGAGAGGATTTTGCTGTCAGTTTGTATAAAAACTAAAAGTGGATCTCATGAAGCAAGACAGTCACATATAGGTCTCTTCCTGATAGGACCTGGAAGTACTGAGCTTGCTGCAGGGCACTTTGCTGTACCAGTTGCCACTACCAGTGCCCCTGATGTGCTTAGCTGGGGATTAGGTTCCACAGAGCCAGCCCTTAGCTCCAGATTTTGCCACAGAAGAGAAAGTGCTGCCTTTAATCCCAGCTCTGCACATCCTGCTTCAGGCCTGTACCTTCTTTTGGCTGATCAGCAATCCTCGATATCTTTGGATCACACAGATCTACAGAGACAGATTTTGACTTTCAATTTCTTCACCTTCTTCATTTCTAACTTATAATATGCAAATTAGAAAGAGCCCAGACAGTGTTGTGAGGTGCTATAGCACTACTGTGTTAGTATTTATGTAGCAGCTTGAAATATGCAAGAACAAAGTACAATAACAATTGCTATTGAAGTTTTGGGGAAAGATCTCTCAACTCTCAGATTTATATTTGAAAGTAAGCTAAAAATTTTATCCAGTAGGACTTCCTTGTCTCAAAAGAGGCCTTCATAGCCCATTATTATTTTTGATAACATCTCCTCCTCCTACCCTTAGAAGCCAAAGGCACTGTTGAGTGGTTGTTCCTTATGCACCATCAGTCTATCGAGATGTCAGTTTTAGGGAAGTCTGTCTTCTAGTCAGCTCTGCTACAATGCTGGAAGATAAGCTATGTGAGAAGGCTCCACTCACATATTTTATGAGAACTCAAACTGAATAGGCAATGGTAGAGCAGTCTTTGGCATCTATGTGTATTACAACTAGTTAGCTGCTTTTAATAACCTACCTTACTTAATGCACTAACCAAATTAATGACCAAAACCAACCTTCGCTTTTAACTCTTCAACAATCATGTTATTTCATTTTCAGAACAATTTAGAAAGCTCAGAAAGGAATTTTTCATAACAGCAAAATCTAGAAAACATGTCTTAAGAAAAGTCAACTCTTAATTACAGTCTACTTAGTCATTCAGAGTGGAGATACTTCTGAGTAATGTGTACATAGAGGTATTGAGCACATAAGTATTTTTAACTTTGCTTTTCCAAAGACGTTTATAATGAACTGAACAACTTTGAGTAAATTATCAGCTTTGATAAGAAGTTTGTGATTGTTCCCCTTTTGTACAGGCACTCTTGACAACATGTGTACCACTCATCCCACTGGACTGTTTGTTTCTAGCATACACATTTTCCATGATAGAGTTGTAAGTCCCCAAAAACATTCCATTACTAGAGCAACACATTAAGCAGGAAAAAAAAAAATAAATGCAGAACATCTGTATTATTCTGAAAAGGGCTTCTGGCCAACTAGGACAACACATGGAAAAGAAAAAGGTTGTTATAGTCTGTTAAAATCAAAATATGTAAGGCCCTTCTGTTATTTCTCTGTGAAGCACATTGCTGTGTGCAAATGACAAACATAATTGTTAACAATACACACTTTTTGGGGGGCTGTGTGAGTGAAGTGTCTTTTACATCCACTAAAATATTGATGATCCTTACTTAGCCTACTCTTAGGGACTTAGCAAGGGTGTCAGGGCTTGACTGCTCTTATCTCGAAGGCCTGTAAGGTCACAGCCCAGTTGCTATAGCTGCTTATTCTCTGCCTCCGATTACCCATCGCTGCTGCTCAGCAGCCCGAAGACACCTCGGCAGCCTCTCCTGCACCTGCGGCGCGGCTGTGCTCTGGCCAGCCCGGGCACCGCCGCCCCTCGCTCTGCCGGGAGCTCACCCGGGCGGAGCTGGCAGCGTCCCGAGGCGGCATTCCCGCGGCATTCCCGCGGCACGGTGCGCTGCCGGAGCCGCACGGGGGTGCACAGCGCACACGAGTCCCGGGAGGGAGGGAGGGAAGGAGGGGAGCGGCACAGCGGAGAGCCGAGCTCCCTTTGCCGCTGCTTCGGAATCAGGTGGTTTGCAGCAGCCGCCCGAGCCAGGCTTGCTTGCTACCGTGCTATAAAAGCGAGCTGGTTTCCAGTAATGAAATTTCTGGGGATGATTTCAAAGAAGCATTTAGTACACTTCTTGTAAGAGGGATTGGGCCAAGTTCCAAGGCATGATTTCCCTCGAGGAGGGAAAGCAGAGCTGTTTGTGATAGGAGAGGCACTGCAGAAGATCAGGTGGAAGCCGAGTGGCAAATGGCTCAGAGTAATGCACCACAGCAGAGATCAGGTAAGCCACCTGTAAATAGGAGCTGGGAGGCTCAAGAACAGCGCTGGGCTGTACGCTGTCATTCCTGGGGGAGGAAGCATTAGCCGAGGTCAGGTTTTAAATTCGGTCAGGCAAACCCGCTGGGAAAAGCTGCTGCAAGGCTGACACCAAATTATCTTCGTATTGCAAAAATTCCCCAACCCCATGACACATCAGAGATTGTGCTGGCCAGCTGAATTCTAATCAAATTGCTTGTACTTTCACATTTTATCTTTAAGAAGATTGTCCACTGCAGTGAGTCCTTTCATGCTGGTTTTTGGAAGCTATAGGAACTACAGGTCAACGCTGACTGACATTTAATTTTCAGTTTAGTTATGAGTTTTTTGTATTTCACTTATACTAAACTATCTCAGGATTCTTGGAATATATTTTTTCTTTTATTATATTCATTGTAGGAAATGGATAAATATCAACAGAAATGAAGCATTTGAATAATGGTTTTACTCAGTGCATTTCAGCAAAATTCCTTCTAATTTAAAATAATTTAAAATATCAATTGCAAGTAACAGGCTATTTTTGTCCTTTAACTTCCCAGACTGAATGATATTAAAGTGGATCAACTTTTAAAGTAAAATAACTTAACAAATTAAGACCAAATCTAGGGCAACTGAATGTTCCTATTAGTAAATCTTTACCACTTAAACCTGATTTAGATGATAATGCAATGCAGAATACAAAACATCCAATGTATGTAATCAGGCTATGTGAGTCCCTTGGGACTGCATGTTGTCAGAAAATATCAAAATTCAAAACAGACACACAAATGAAAGTACAAACAAGGATAATGTAAAAGCAATGATGATGAACTTAAAATCACCTGTGGAGATGCAGACGTAGGAAATTAATATTTTTCTCTGGTTCTGTGCCACTCACTTAAGAGGACATCCATACTTCCAAGTGCCTATGTTATCAGGAAATACAAATTACTACAGAGTCTCTGAGTTTATATTTAATGTTATAAAACAATAGGCAGAAAGCTGGAAGGCAAATACACTAAATCTGAAACTCCTGATCATCCAGGGTCTGGCTCTATGTTAAACTGTCTTTGCAAACAGGTAGGCTTTTCAAACATCAAGAATATCTACGTGCTTTGTAGAGAGAATTTACATTCTTTCTAAAGGTAGGAGAAGATGGAAATAAGCACTCTGTTTATTCTATCACATGCATTTTTGAGTCTGTGATTGTATTTATGCAAGGAAATTCTGATGCTTTCTTAGGGTTTCAAAAGAAGATGGGGTATTTTCTGGATGCTAGTAGGTTAATCTCTATCATTCCCCCACTTTGAAAATAACATTATGCATGTAACTTTAATGGAAGAAATAGGTTATTTGAGGACATGAAATCCCAAATGGATAAAGGGCTTAGATCCACTTATGCATTCGGGTGTTGCAGTTTTGTAACATCAAACTATGTTTACTGGATAGCCACCTACTTACATATCTAAAAGTGACATGAGGCAAAACAGAGCTTTTGGTAGAACCACATAGTCAGAAAAACTGGTCTCTCAGCATGATGAAGCATCTCATTCTTCAGGGACATAAGGCATACCCAAACCTTCTTCTGAAATTGTTCCTCAATCATCCTTTCATAACAGCAGAGAGCACTAGTTTATTTTGAACTCTAAGGGAAGTGGCTGTTTGTCTTTTCCTTATTATCAAAACAAGTTTGAGACCTAGGCTCAGACCCTCATTCTCAGCAGCCAGTCTGGAGACTACTCCTCAACAACCTCCTGGTTGAGGAAAAATGTTTTAAAAAAATAAAGTTTAAGATTTCTAGATGTAGAATGGGAAAAGAGGAAGAGGCAGCATAGCCACTCCACATCGGAGCACGCAGTGCTCTCTGGGGAGATGGAAGTGCTGGGCTCTGATCCCTGCCCTGACAACTGCTTCTACATTCTATTTTTAGTAGTACTTGGGTAAAATATTGAAGTAGTCCCTGAATGGGACATGTGCAGTGGAAGCAACAGGAACCACTGTGCAGCTCTGGATGAATTCTGCAGAAATACACAAATTTCAATTACTATTGGTCTGAAATGATACCATCTTCTAGTAGCTAAAAAAAAATTAGTGAATGTTACACTACAACAAGTAAAGGTTCTGCTTTCAGGAGTAGAAAGTTGGTAGATGCTCCACATTTATAACTCCCTGTTAACTGTGAGATTGAGCTGAGGGATCAGATACTGTCAAAGTAATCTTCACAGATCTCAGCAACATCCACCAAGGAAGATAGCCCTCATCAGAGAAAAGCAAGTAGGTTGCTACGCAAGGAAAACCTGCTTGTTATTTTTTCTTTTTCATATGAATATATTGAAAAGCAAGGCATATATGCTTGCAAGGCATACAAGGCATGCAGTGTAACCAAGACCTGCATGCAAATGGGGCCAAATAATATTCTGTTTAATAACTGTGCCAAAGCCATTAGTTCTTTTGAAAAGCTTCTTAATACAACTGTTAATAAAAATATGGATTCTTTCTGAATGTCACTTAAAAATTAATAATACCTTCAACATGACAGCCATAGGATGTTATGTTTTTAATCCATTCCTTTATTCCTCATCTATTTCCTCTACTTAGTTTTTCAATATGCATTGCAGGATTTAATCTTAAAATAGTTTACCTACATTACAGGAGCCATCAGAAAGGTACTGAAGGTTTTGCAGATGGGGAAATAATATTTTGAGCTCTGACTATCTGAGAAGTTACAGTATGGGGAATAGGTATTTTAGTTGAGTTTTATGCTAAAACTATTCACTAAAATGTAAGTGCTCTTCTGTTATTATCTTGATTCATGTTTCATATATGAATACCTAAAATGTCATGATTTCATGGTCTCTAAATGGTGAATTATTTCTGTATAAGAAATGTATATACCTTAGATGATTGTTGAATATAACTGTTGCAAAAAACCTTCCCATTACATAAAAATAAACTTTGTATTAATTTTTAATTGCAGCTATTTTGTATTCATTCAGATCCCCTGGTCTGCCAGACACAAAAGAGCATAACATGACAAAATAACTAAGATTTGAGGAAGGCACACAGAGTTTCATCTGCCTATTACACCTACAAGGCCAACCAAGTAACAGAGGAAGAGTATGGAATAAGAAATCATCTAGCTTCAAATGATTTTCTCTGTCTCCTAAACTTTTCATGGTAGACTGTACTATATTATATATTTATGTTTTAATAGCAAACTAAATTACTCTTGCTATAAAAGTTCTATCAGGGTACAGAAACACTCTGGAACGCAAAGAGCAAACTAAAGTTCTAGGCAGCTTTTGAACCTCTGATGGGCATAGGTTGTTTTCAAGAAAAAATATAAAAAGAAGACATAGAAAAAAAATTTTAATGTCATTAAAAAAATCTAAAACAGTAGTACTGATATTCTGCTTTTAGTAATAACAGCTAACACTCCTGACTTGTCAGTTTCCCTTCTTATAGAAATAAACAAGTTTTCAAACTGTTTCAATTCCATGTTTTAGAACTAAATTTGAAGACTCAATCCAGCAATCAATCAACATTTAACTATTTGAAAATACATATTCTTATAATTACACACACACTAATATTAATAATTGAATTATCAGATTTTCTCTTATTCCCTTCCCAAGGTTTAATTTTCTTGAAAATTTTTAGTCAAAGGCTGACTAAGAAGCCTGAGAGCAAGATTATGAAAACATTCAGCAGTTATTTGTAAACAGTAAAAATATCCCAGTGATCTTTTTTGAGAAGACTGTAGGCTTTGGGATGGATACTCCAAATATGAATATGCTTTAAGCTAGACATAAGTCTTTTGCCACCTTTGTTAAAAATCTGTCTACATTTGTCAGAGTGATAAGTCTTTGAGGTATAAATATCATTTGCTATCCCTGGCATCAGGGAGTATAAAGTAAAGCTTCTAAAGTTTGGGTTTGATCTCACAACTCTGACAGGGAAACTGCTCCAGAACCTCCAGCTGTCTTAATTACAAGTTATCTTCTAGTTGCCACCTCAACCTTATTCGTGGTCTTTTGGGTGCTTTTTTTTGGTTTTTTTTTTTTTTTTTGCAACAACAATGTTCATTTCCTAAACTACCTTTTTTGCTTCCACCGTGTATTCATAGCCTGCATTGTATCTCCTCTCAGTTTTTTTGGTTTTGCTGAGCAAGTTAACTTATTTTAATCTCTCCTCACCTACCAGTAGTTCTTTGCAAAGTTAAGTAGTTTGATCTAACTATTCCTAGTGTTCAGGTAGCTACCAATATTATTTTACCAGATTTTTATTTTTTTTAACAAGGCCATGTTCAAATTTCCCAACTAAAATGTCTTCAATATATCATCTAAAATCCCTTCAGATTGGCACCCCCTAAACGAAGACTTTCTCAGGGGTTTTAGAGCTACCAGAACAATACCCCACCTCACAGAATGACCAAGTAAATTTCCCCCTCACAGCTCTTACCTCCACACTCCGGACACCTACCATCCCCACCAAGGAGCTGACCACGATCCTTCCAGCTTGGAGATCCAGAAGAAAAGCTAATCTTTGCATTTAGTAGCTGCCTGCCATGGTTTCAGATTGATGGCAGTGCAGACGAGAGGCATGGAGAGCAGGGGAAGGCAGGCACCAGAGCTGACAGGCAGGACACTGTTTCTTTCCTGCTCTCCGTGACTCGCTCAGCCGTGCTCAGCCAGCAGGAGGAGGAAGCTGTATGATGTGAATGCAGAGAGGACAAACACCGGAACCAGCACGCTGGAGGAAAGGGCTGGAGAAACACACTGGGACTGACAGCCTGAGGGACAAACACACAGACTGTCACTGTCTGGGAGCTGCAGCTGAAAAGCATTCAAGGGAGCAGCAGGCTCTGTGGATGAAGACTACAGGAGAAATGGACCTGCAAGGTAACTGTTGGGATTAGTAACCAGTGCTGGAGGAAGCAGACTGGGGGAGACCTAAGGACCTGACATGCTGGCATGGAACTGGAACTGCCTCAGCAAAAGGCTTTGAACAGGTATTTTTATGAACAAGGAGGGTATGAACTGTGTGTGAGAAGGTTTCTGAGAAGACACACAAGAATCAAGGAAGGGAGTATGCAACCAGAGGCCACAGGGAGGCACAGAAATCAAAGAGACTGCTTGAATAAATGCCTCAGAGCAATGAGAAGACTGACCAGGTGAACCTGGGAAGGGCTGTGACATGAAGGAATGAAACAAGAACTGACAGAGCAAGAGCAGAAGGACCAAGGTCAGCAGAGGAGTGAGGGCTGGACAGCAAGGAAGGAGTTAGCGGTGGGGCAGAGGCAGGTCACGAGCAGACGTGGCAGAAAGAGCCACAGTCAGGAAGAATGAGTACAGGAAAGCACATTCCCCTAAGGAGCCCGGAAGGAAAGAGAAATTTCACCCCAACTTCAGCCATTAGCAAATATTTGACAGCTCCTCTAGGAAAAAAATACCTCTTCCCCTGTGTTATTGATTCATATGGAGCAATACAAATGCCATCAGTCTCCCTGAAATCCAACAGAATTTTCCAAATTGTAGCTGAAGTGTCAAAACCTGCCAATGAGCTACACAGCAAAGCTTTTCCAGTTTGATTTTAACAACAGTAGGAAATTAAACACGAAGTTTCTGTTAAAATACTTTTTTTGAGGCTGAAAAGTTAAGTACTAAAACGTTACCAAATCCCAGACTTAACGTTCACCGTGCAGCCTTGGTTCTGCCTGTTTACTTGTGCATCATGGTGCAGTCATAATGATGTGATTACATACTACTACATCCTCAGGAGTAGTCTTAATAAAAGTCTTGCTCTTATTTAGTGCAAATGGCAGGTGATACTCACTCCATAAACAGTTATTCAGTATTTTGTTTGTTAGTCTCAGTTCAGTGGGCAGCTTCAGAACTTAACTTACTTCATGCTATTCAAATACTGGTGTGAAAAAGGCACTGTTATTTAGTAGACTGTTTTGTGGTGCTCATCAGTAGTATCTGACTGCTTCACTCCCATTACACAGGATGCTAACTAAACCAGGAGGTCAATTTTTTTACCCAGGTCAAATTCAGATGCAAAGGATCTGACTTTTAAGAGCTATTAAAATTACATATCAATAATACTCAGCCTATAGCACACATGGAGTTCAGTGGTGAATGGCAGCTTGAGAATGTCTATAAACCAAACTACATGCTTTGATTCAGGCACTTAGAAAATGGAAAATAAAAACATGTTTTAAACCAGTTGTTCAGTTCATGCACAGTGACCCTGTGCCCACCCTTCAATCTCCAAGGCAGCACTCGCTGCTTTTTAAAGAAATAAGAGATCCTCTGTCTTCCTGCAATCTCCTGTTTTATTCATTTCTACACTTTACAACTTTTGCAGCAGAACTCCTACACATAAGAGTCATCCTAAGAGCACTACCACCCTGTGATGAATACAGAGTACATCCTGTGGAAAAGCAGCACCCCATCATACAATAAAGTCTGTATGACAATGCAGATGCATAATCCACTGAATTAAAACTGCACGTGTAACCTTAATTCCAGTGCTTCATAATGTCTGAACACTTGCCTCTGCCAAGCTATTCTTTTAACATCATACCCATGTGTAGTGTTATATATAAATACAAAGGGATAGGGGAGTCCCTTGCTATATAAAGATGTACTTTTATGTGCCACAGTAGGATGTTACACAATACAACTCTGAAGAGTGACTCCTGTGGCAGTGAAGGAAAAGGAAACATCTGCATTTAGACTATAATTACTATGCATCTGTGAGACAATTACTGGTCATTTTAAGTTGTGCCAACAACACTATCAACAAGATCAGAGATGATTAATTTTTTTTTAACATGCTTTCAGCTACTGTACAGAATTTACCATTCATAATCACATACATAAAACATTTTTTCTTACAGTTAAGACCGCTAGCACATTTTAGCAGCTTGGGTTTCTATTACTATCTCTCACAGAAGGACACTGGGATTTAAAAAAGAAAAATTCTGAACAGCTAAAAATTTAATTTCTCAGTGAGACTATACTGCATGCATGTAGTAAAATTTTATCAATGAACACAAAATCCCAGTTAATAGAAATCATGGCAAAATGATGGTGGCAAAAAAAAAAAATCATTAAACACTTTTCAAGCTAGAGTTTTACAACTCTATTTCTTTGATACAACAGTTGAAGAATATTTTCCCCCATTCACTTTTAATTTAGTAGCAAGTTAGCTTCAGCACCAAGGACCAAGGGTGCACTTTGACCCTCTTTGAACACTTTAGATCAGAGAGAGTTAGACTGGTTTAAGGTCTCATCCCATATTCAATAAATAAGCATTTGCCCTGAGAATGAAAATTGACTCAGACAAAACAAAAATTGTATGGAATCAGCTCACCTCTCAAGACAAATCCTGCTATATTACAGGGCTTTGCCCACAGGTATAGGATGATTGGAATGGTGTATAGAAAAATAACATTGATTTGATGCAAGTTTCAACCTTGTAACTTTAAGTAAATACACTCAAAACAAGCATGATCTGCCACCACAGGGGACAATCAATTCAAATGACCTCAACACTCCAAATAAGAGCTAACAGTAAAGTCAGTTAAGGAGCTCTAAATACAGATTTGTACTGTTACTGCTATGCTTATTTCTATGTCTTTTTCCATACATCTACATCTTTTCCCATCAATTATTAGCACTATTGCAATTAACTTGTTTCTTTTGTACTATGCTTAATAGCTGTAGTAACTCATCTGTAAAAAAAAATCCCTAGAAAGACAACAATAATTTTAAATCCCAGATCTAATTCTTAACATATCACTGACGTGTTTTAGGAAAAAGTAGTTTTAAAACAGTAAAGCAATCACCTCCCTGGCCTAGTGAAACTCATGGTAATACACCTTTAAGAAATCCCTTCAAAAACCTAAACTGCCTAGGAGCTGGGCTAAAGGAGTGGAAGAAACAGGCAATTGCAATAACGCAATGGATGAGCTGCAGGGTGGAGAGGGAGAAGCAGCCAAGAGGAAATCAGGAGCAGGCAGCAAGGGAGGAGGTCACAGAATCTGGAAGAACAGCGGGAAAATAAACTCTTTGGGCAAAACTGTTTATGAAGAATTGATCAGTGAGGAGTTATTTGCCATAAAAAAAAGCAATAAAACATAGCAGTCCAAACATAAAAGAGAAGTAAACAGTCTCTTGGTAGGCATGTGTATGTCTGGAAAAAGAACTAACTTCGAACTCAATCTAATGGCCACTCAAAGCTTTCTCTTAATTTCAAACATGACTGGAATTAGCATTAATAGTCATATTTGCAGAGATCCTAGACACCTAAAATAGGTTCTTTCAGGTATTTTAGCAATGTTTAGATGGTCAGATGCTTAAACCTTGTTAAAAACTTTATGAAACCATCACCTAATAAACTCTCTCAGGAACTTCTCAAAATCCCCACCAATATCTTTTACATCTTTGTCCTGATTTCAGCTGTGATAGTTCTATGGATTCCTAGTAGCTGGTACAGTGTCGTGGTTTGGATTTAGGGTAAGAATAATGTTGATAGAACACTGATGATTTAGTCATTGCTGAGCAGGGCTGACATTACATCAAGGACTCTTCACCTTCTCATGCTGCCCTGCCAGGAAAGAAGCTGGGAAGGTGGCACAGCTGGGATAGCTAACCCCAGCTGATCAAGGGGATGCTCCATACCATGTGGCATTGTGCTGAGCAATAAAACTGGAGGGAGCTGGCTGGGGTGGGTTCAGGGACTGTTCAGGGCATTGGTCAGTGGGTGCTGTGCAACTGCATTGTGCATCACTTGTACATTGTTTTATAATTATTATTATTTTTCTTTCCTTTCCTGTTTGATTAAACTGTCTTTGTCTTAACCCACAAGTTTTACCTTTTTCTCATTCTCTCCCCCATCCTACTGGGGGGAGTGAGCAAGCAGCTCCATGGTGCTGTTTGTGTTTAGGCATCTGCCAGGTTAAACCATAGCAGTATTAAAAATAAAAAAAATGCAGTTCTTGTTTCCCTTTTTATATGCATTCACACGTTCCCTGTGTGTCTTCATTACAGCTGTGCTCAGACTGTCCTGAGAGATGACCTGTGTGTGTATGTGTGGCATGTAGAGTCTGACAGCTCACAGCTCTGTCATACATTTGAGAACATTAATATAATGTTAATAAAAATGCTGAAAGTGAAAGACGGTATGATAATGTTTTGCCAAGCTTGCTTCTAAATGCAATTCACAGGAGACACAATCCAACATGAGCAGATGCCTCCAAAAGAAAGAAGATATGAATGTAATCTATACATTAAATAGGTAATAGTTGGAATTAACCAAGTCTTGTGCAGGGTGATGGGCAATTTTTGCACGTCATAGTTTTTAGGTCATTCAAATAGCATGCAAAGGACATTGTGGTATTGGAAAATTAGTACATAAAATCAGAGTAAGAATAAATTAAATTAATGAAATGGATATGATTTAATGAGACATATTAAAAACTCCTAAAGAGCCCTGTAGAACAACTCTATATATAAAAAATTATTCTTAAGTAAAGTATCAACAAATACTGAGACTTCTATAAATTATTTGGTATCAGATGTTTAAAAAAACTCTAAAGTGTTTTTCACACAGAATTCTAATACTGATTTTGCCGTAAATTCCAGGGCTTAAACACATAAAAGCAAAAACCAGGATAGCTGAAATGACTGTGAATGGGACAGCTTATGGTTTTACATGTATTAAAAATTGATTGAACTTTGCTTTCATGGTTTCTTCATCATGGTATTTACAGGGCAAGTTTCACTTCAGCCATGGGATTAGTCTCAGTGGAGCCAAATGAAGCTGTTCACATCAGGTTTTTTTCACATGTAGCTTCCCAGACATCTGACCTCTTTCTGTTTTCCTTGTCGTGACTTGTAGCAATGCTGCACCCACCCCTAAGGAGCTAAACTGCTTCAGCAAAGGCCAGTCTTTAAATAATTAGAAACAGGTAAATTAGGAGATCCTGAGGAATACCTACAATTAGCAGTGCTTCTGAGATCATTATTTGTCATCAGTTTATTCTTTGTAAGTTACTTCAGAGATACTTTTTTTTAAAATACCATTCAGTAGATAATCACCTAAATAAATGCTATTACTACAGTTCTGGGGCAAAACAGACCATCTTTGGATGTGTAAAGTACAAGGCTTTTGAGCAAAAAGAGAGCTTTCACATCTCAAAGTGAAGAAACCTTAGTGAAAGGCTTAATTACAGCCCAATCTCTGTAGTCTCATCCACTGCACACCGTTCAGTGATCATGACAAATGAAAGTGAAAATTTTGGTACTACATCTCATGATCTTGACTAATCCTTGGTGGCTGCATGAGTTGGTCAGTTTAGGAGCCCTTCAAACTGTTTAACAACAGAGATGTCTAAAGTCACTGCTTTGACAGCATCTCTTTTCAATTATGTTCACAGACATACAAACACAGTTTGGCAGAACTGTATGTCTAACTGACCCACACCTCAGGAGCAACATATGATTACAAAAACTCAAGGTCTCCTATTAATAATATGCAGCATTTTATAATTTGCTTCAGAACAGACCACTATTTAAAATATAGATAATATTTGCAAAACGCTTGTAATAGAACCCTCATTTTAAAATCTGCCCTGGAGAAGTATTGCTAGGCAGCAGACAGCTCACAAGAAGAGACTTTTGCACATGCTTCCACACCTTCAGAAAATCTAACTACTTATACAGAATCTGGTACCCAGTTTGTAAAAGGAGCAATATGCAACACTCCCTTAACTTGCATGAAATCACACTGATCTAAAGAACACAGTTCTTATCTCAAGAGTTCTCCATTGTGTTCAAAAATTCAAAGTATGCATCAGTCATAGGTATCTGTACTCTCCTCCATGTGAAGCTGATGCAAAACTCTCACCTATAGAGAATGTCAGCACAAATAATACAGCCACCAATGAGAAAGGTGACAGGGCATGAGATATAACAATGTGCCCTAAAAAGGGTAAGCCACAGCACTATTTTCAGGTTGCACTAGAGTAAAATGAATAAAAGTGAAAATGGCTTGTAAACTTTGTTTGGCAAGGATCAGTACTAGCACAACATGTATTTAATGTCCCCATTAATGACCTGGAAGGTGTAAAAAACAATTAAATTTTCAGAGAAAATGAATGTTCTCTTTCTGCAAACATCTCCTCATGTAGATATTCAAGTGGAGCAATTACTGTCTTCGGCGGGATTACTCCCATCCAAACAATTACAACTAATTTAGTTCTGACAAGATCAGGAACAATACTGGAAAGATCTCAGATTGCTATGCAGGAAGTAAGAAATAATACAAGCAAATTCAGATAATTATAGCAGCAGCTAGGAAACTGCAAAACAAGATTTAGACACAAAAAAACCAACCAAATACCAAATAGGCTAAATTAGCAGGAATAAGAAAGCATTGCATCTAAATATCCACCACAGCTTTTAAGGAAATATCTAGAACGTCTTTACACATATATCTTCATATGACAACAAAACAGGCTATCATATTTTAGGACTTAAAAATTTCCTGGAGCAAAGAAAAAGCTTTCCATAAGGTTCTCTTATAGTTACTTTGGAGATACCTTTCTTGTCAGAAAATGGGAACAAAAAGGCATGAGTTGGGAAAAAACAAAAAGAACCTTTTCATGAGGAGAAATTATGTCTTCTGGTTAGCAGACATCATACTTTTTTTTTTCAAGTGATGACTAAGCAGAATATGGCCATAATGTAAACATCAAGACAACAGATGATTTATTTAGAGTGGTTCAAGTGGACAGAGCTAGAAATAATAGGGGGGAAAAGGGGAAAGAAATTATGCAGATTAACAAGAGCATTTCTGGCACTGAATCATGTAAAACTGTACAAAGATGTAGGTCAAAGGTCTTTCAACTTCAAGACATTGAGATGAAATGGGACGAAGATGTGATAAACTGCAGGATGGACATCCTGATGACTGCCTGGAACTTCACAACACTGCAGTGATTTGTCATGGCAATGACATTAACCTTACTCACCCTGTCACCATGGCATTAATAATACACTCCAAATAACTTACAGTGACCATGAGAAATTAAATTGGTGACTTATGTTTTCTGGATGATAGTCTAACAAAGATAATTTATTCTTTTTTTGGTAGAAGTGTGAGTTCATCAAGGCTGTAGAAGGAAAGGCTATCAAAAGAACTATATAACTGTATAAAAGATACGCTGCAAAAGCAATTTCAAGGAAGTGACATAATGGTGACAGCACCAAGAGAAATTTTCTCTAAATCTGGGATTTATTATTGTTTCAGTGATAGATCTTAGCAGACACAGCAGACACATGAAATTATACAAAAGTGAAGTTATATAGTAACGCTGCACATTTTCTATTCTTATACATTTTTTTTTGTTTTGCTGGTCCTGAAGTCCCTGACATGTTACTGACTTTGGGAAAAAGCAGGGCTTTCTTAGCTTCACTAATCCGTTCTTCAAAGCTTGTTTTGCTGCTTATACCATTTCTACAGTTTTAGCTCTTTAATTCAGCGGCACTGATGCTCTTTTTCCAATGTTGGTAATCAGTAGCAAATGGTTACAGCCTCAGCAGTGACAGGCAGGCTTACCCTTGGCATGGGCCTACCATGGAAAAAAGTATGAACACTCAAATGAAAAACAGAATAAAAAAAATACCCAAGAGGAGTGGTATGGAAAATGAGAGTTGTGATGGAAGAGGTGAAAGGAGGACAACAAAGCAGGGAAAGGACCAGAAGTGAATAATGAACAGAGGGAGCCTGGTGGGAGGCTGGAGACCTAGTGAGAATAACAGAGCTAGACTAAGTAGTCTGGAAAGTAAGATAGGATGGGAGTGAAAAGGAGATGGTTGAGAAGACAGTGTCAGCAGATCCTTTAAGAAGAGTAGAAGACAAATCCATCAGATCAAATTAAATCACAGAAACATGAGCAGTGTAAAATAAATCATAAATAGAAGCCTGAGAGAAGAGAGGAAAATGGGGAGTAGTGAAGTGAAAGCAGAGAAACAAACTCAGCTAATAGGCAAAATTCTGGCAGTTGTTGGCAGCTATGGCTTTCATTGCACAAGTTTCTTGCTCTCTCAGGCAATGTAATTCCACTGAAGAATTACATCTTCAGAGCTCACTGGTAATTCTTGGTGCTCAATTAACACCCATCGAGGAAGGTTCAGTTAGGTTCTAGCAACTGTGAGATATTTTTAGGGTATGCTCAATAGTCACCTTTTTAATAATACTGACTTTATAGAAGTAGTTCAAGCCCCTTAACACTGGCACAGAAAAGTTAGTCAGAAAATGTATCAAAGCCATGAGCTCTCATTAAAAAGAGAAATGCATTATGCCTGCAGGACAGAATAGGTCTTCACGCAAATTTACATTAGGAACTGTATGTTTCAAAAAACTGTCATATTTCCATACTAAAAGTAGGTTATCAGTATTAAAAGAACTGTGTGTAAATCAAGCTGAGGAGCAAAGAATGATGAGATTTGATCTAAGTTTTGTTGAACAGAAAGATTTTAAATACTTTATAAAGCAGAAGAGACCTCAAAATTTGATCTAGTAATGATATTTAATAAAAATTTGGTTCAGTACATAACATCTCTGATAAACCTGAGTAAGGAATTTCAATAAAATGCACATTTGATATAAAAACCTGTTAAGTAATATAAAAATGTCAAATTAAAAACCCAATTTGATTATTGTCTATAGTCTAAATATTAAATTTAAAAAATCATAATTCAAAAACCCCTCTTCAGAACCAGATTATTTTTTAGAGTTATGCATCAACATTAAATACAGTCTTACAAACTTTCATCTGGATTTGCTTCTGAATACGAGAACTGAAAAGGTTTTTAAATTGATAAAAAGAACATGAAGAGCCCAAAAATTAGAATTATATTACATGACCCTATAATAACTGTGAGTGCTATTTATCCCTAAAGGTAGAATACTTACAGGTTTTCGAGTTGGAGTAACTTGAACAGAATGGTAAAACTCTGGTTGGACTCGGCTGCTTTTCTTGATTTTTCTTTTTCTTACAGAAGTTTCCTGCTCACTTAGATGGTGAGCTTCCACTAGAGGCTGTGTTTCCTCCAGGCGAGGTGTCACACGTCTCCTGGCATGGCGAGGACTTGATCTGAAGCCCTGCAACAGAAAAAGCCACCATTGTGTTTGGCATCTCCCAGAATGGAGCAGTGTAACAACAGCAAAACCACACAGAATCTTAACAACAACTCGAGGTACAGGCATGCTCACCTTAAATGAATATAATGTCCATATATACTGCATGTAACAATAAAGAGATGTTGCCAAGTGCTGTTAATATCACATTTTATTTATATTTCTCACTTATATATATTATAGACACAGCCAGAAGCAGTAATTCCTGTTGCTTTTCTTTATAAGCTCATGCTTTCAGTTATTTATAACTAAAAAGTTCTAATTTAAAATTTATAATTAAAATTTTCCAGGTTAGTTCTTGGCCTCATGAGAAATTGTTTTAGGGAGCATGGGCTGAAAACATGGACTTTTTTCCTGAGAACAAAAGTGAAGGAAAATTGGTAGGTGGCAAAAATTATAACTAACATTTCTCATTAAGAGATCCAATACTGTTCAATTTTGGGAAAGATCTTACCATTTGAATAAATAACTAAGACATGATGCTGTCTCTTGCTATCATCTCAGAAATATGGCTATATTTGGCCAAATTAATAAACTCAGGAAAATCTGCCCTTCAGAAATGCTTTCTAGAGGCTTTCTGGGAAAATCTCTGAGCATCATCCAGAATGGCTCATGGCCTTACAGAATTTCATTCCTTTAATGGCAACATGTATAATGCTATCCCTTTATTGCTACCTGCAGAGCATTTACAATGAGCATTCTCTCATTTCACTGAGTCCCCTCATGAGCATGCACAAGTCAGACAAGGGCCATTTGTACCAAATACAATGTTGGTCGATATTAAACTTGGCCAGGTTGTAAATATTCCTCCACTTAGTCACATCAGCTTTCAGAGTAAGTGAGCCAAATCTATGTCCTTAGTGACAGTCTACAGTTTAAGGACTATATTTCTTTTCAAAACCAAGAATAGATGCAACAATTCCTAATTTTCCACTTTCTTTTATCTTCTAGTAGAATACCTGTGCTGAAGTCCTTATGCAACAAAGCCAGCATTTAGAAATGGCTGGTCCATATAAAGAATCAAACTTCAGCAAGGTTAGATTTTAGATAAAATTGCAGAAATCTATGCTGTGAATCTAAATATCCTGAATTCCTGCCAGCAGAAAACTAGTGGGAGCAGTACATTTCCATATAAATCTGCTGTTCTTTTTCTCCTCCCTTCCATTAGCCTTTGGGTTTTGTTATATTTTTTGCCCTTTTTGTTGTTGTTTTAATTAGGAAATCAGCACAGAAGAGTTATGCTAAAATGCTGTTATGTTGGTAAATTGAAACAATCAAAAGTATGGCTCTGTGAAAATTGGATTTCCTCTTCTAATGTTCGTGAGGTTGCAAGGGAAGACAGCAACAGTCTATTCTGGACACTCAGACAGACAAACAGCTATCTTCATTGTTAGAGGTGTTCTCCATTAACTAAATATAGCTTTAAAGGGCCAAAAGACAAAACACACATTTACATACACATGCTAGTAATTGCTACACATACACATTGCATGCATGAGATGATATAAAAAGGCTGAAGTGGAAAAGTGAAGTAACTTCCAGGTAACAACCTGCTACACATGAACACAGGAGAGGAGGGACAGAAATAGAGCCCAAATCTACTTAGTCACTCTGGGAGGTTCACGTATGTGGTGCATCAGGGCTGTGAAATACATATGACACAAAGGTACAGCCAAAATTTCGTGAATCTTTTTTTGTGATCCCTCCTACTGTACTGAAGCAACAGAGTCATTCAGACTACAGGTAAGGACAGACCTTGACACCCCATATCTGAATGGAAGCAGGATGCTGTCCAAATCAACCAAAGCTAGCAGTACAGTGGAAGCCACTGCAGCCAGCAGATCTAGGAGGATTTACGAGGATCTCTTAACATCCAAAGATGTAAATCTGAGATTCTGCCACACTATTGCAGTGGGAAAGCTTATTGCCCCATTTTCTTTCTACCCTGTGAAATAGCTAACAGATACTTACAATGTATCATTCAACATGATAGTAGGGACTATTCGGGATAACAGGGAAAAATACAACACAGAGAGCTTACTATTACAGAGCTTACTGCTTGTGGAAATTTTCTTTTAGAAAAAAATATTGGTGTGCCTAAGGAATTATTCTAGAGTAAGTGAAAATGTTCCTTAAGAGACCAAAGCACCCAGCAAATCTATTCCAAGTTTTGAAATCAGAATAGATTTTCTAAACGTTAAATGCATTATGGTTCATTTACACATGAGGGCTACTGGCCAAAGCCTTGTGATATACCCTGCACTGCTCCCTCACCACACTCCCATCCCATTAGCTGGATAAAACTCTTTGGGAAAGTATGTTTATGTAACAGAAGAATTTGACAGAAGCTAAGCAGCTCTAAAAATGCTTAGAAAGGCATGCCAAATAGGGATTTAAGTATGTGAGTCTGTCTCACCGAGTGGCTTCACCTCAAAATATGTCAAGGTTTACTGATTGAGTGTTATGTTCCAATATGAAAAAGTCACCTGTGATTTCCAGAAAAATCTGTTTATAGACAATGCTTCGCCTTGATATTTTATGTATTTTTCTCTTTTGCTGTTTATTACTAGCAAAAAAATGGGATCTTTATCTCTTTAAGAGCTCATCTGCTTCTGTTTGCTGAAGCTTATTCTTCTCTTGAAGTCATAATCTGCCTGCAGTATCACAAATGGTTGCTGTGGGGAGGATTATAATGCAATAAAGGCAGAGGATCATGATTTCAGGTGGAAAATTAATTCCGTATCTACAAAGATAGTCTTACAAGGGCAGAGTCCTCAGACCAAAAACCAAAATGCTTACTCATTCCTGCAATGAGACTTAGCCAGAGCAAAGATGCAAATCTGAAAAATTTCAGAATTTGGTGATCAAAAATGAAGACAGGAGTTAAAAGTGATGCAACATATGGAGCTGCTACTCCTGTGCTCTGTAAAATTAGGATGGCTGGTGATTCCTTCTAAACAGTGAAATGAACAGAAGCTTTTTGTGTCATCTGTGTTATTTATCCCTCAGTTTAGCCCAGAATTAAAAACATCATATTAATACAGCAATCAAAATAAGAAACATGGAAATCACACAAATATTTGTTTGGCAAAGACAGCACTATTTTAGATGTTAAGTCAGTGCTCACAGAAAAGCAGAAAAGTGTTACAGAATGCTCAGGGAAGCACAGCACACCACCTGAGACCAAACCACTGAGGAAACACTGGAGATTTTAAAATCACACGGATATTACAACAAGGTTGCTGTAACACCATTAAGCAATTTGTAGTTTCCAGTATCATATGAATGCTGTGTCACTGGGCAATGAAAACCTTTTCTTGTTCTTTGCTCTGGGAGTGAGTTGCTCATTCCCAGAACCTACTGCCTGACTCATTCTTGCGCCTGTAAAATTCTGAAACAAGGCAAACCAAACGAAATTTCAAACATGTATTTTTAGAAAACCTGTCTTCCAAATACCAAAATAGCTGCACAAAGATTTACACTAAAGTATTCTTCCTTACAGAAACAACTCACATGACCACCAGAACCAGTTTTAGATATATCAGAGGAGCACATGAGGCAAACTGAACCTGGAATTATCTTCTCTGCAAGAGCATTCATGTGCATCCTTCCAGTTAGAGTCTGTTTGAATTCAGGAAGAATGATCTTCCTAATCAAACTCTACAGCAAACAGGAAAGAGAGGTGTCTCTGGAGGCTGCTGCAGAGCCAAAGGCTAGTTCACCTGGTCTCAAGGGAGCTTTTCTGTATGAGGAAGCAGGCTGGGGAGATCAACATCTTTTAGCTAAAATTCATCCTTCTAAGTCTTCTGTGAATGTTGGGAGTTTTTTTAGGTTTGGGGTTTTTTGTTTGGTTGGTTGTTTGTTGGGTTTTTCCCCTGGAATGAGGTGTGACAATACTGAAAGAACTTATTCTGTCTATCTTTATACCCAAATCGATGATGAATGTTGCCAGCCTGGCCACTGCATGCCAGAGCACACTGTGTAAAATCACTTTCACAGTAAGGTGTTCTGTAAAAAATATCCAGCCAAATTTTAACTTCACACCTCTGATTCAATGACTAATTTCTTGTCTATAGAAACATGTGTGGGCTTCCTCTGACCAGAGTTCAGCAGACATCCCCTCCCTGGGTTATCCTGTGAGCCACCAAAGCCAGCAGGCCAGAAGAACCACTCCTTCACAGCAATTATTTCTTTCCATTGGCCATAACCAGAGCCCAAGCTGACTACTTCACTCACAGACATCCAAATTAAATAGGATGGATCAGAGCCATGGTGACTAGGTTTTGGTCTGCCTTCAATACAGTAGTCATCATTCCATACATATTCCATTCATATCATCAGACTTCCTTTTATTTTCCTCCTTCTACATGAAATTATTCTGGTCTCTTCCATCACTTTTTTCCCTGTGAGTGTTTCACATTTCCTTATTCACAGATATTGCTCTTGATGGATCCCCAAAATTCAGTACAGTATTCCTATAAATTCATATTACTGATATATAAAACATTAGAACATGTTTTTCTGTTCTGTTTAAACATTTTACATTTTTTTTTTAATGAAGCTACACATCTGAAAGTAGTCTTCACTGAACTATCAAAAGTCATTCAAAAGACCTTTTCTTAAGATCATAAACCTAAAAATTAAGAAAGTGGCTAAAGACTTTTTTTGGTAATATACTCAACCTAGCATTTCTTAACAACATCATGTGTATTTATTTGCCCCATGTATTCATTATGGTCTGGTATTTGATAACCAAATATGTTATACACTGCTATCCTTGTTATATTTTTGCTTTTTCTCATTCCTAATTAATGCATCATAAAAATCAGGAATTTGAAACTTCCTAAAAAACTTGTCTAATGTTTGCTTTTATTTAAATTTACAGATAAGGACATTTTGAATAATGTATTGAAACTTTTTCTTTCACTGTCTTAGTTTTTTTATATTTATTTTTAATTCTTTTTCTGATACTGTAATAAAACCATATGAATACATCAGTGCTACCCCATGTGTGCATTATTGCTTTAGCGATATAGATCTCTGACTCCTCCATTCTTTCAATGTGCAATTGTATTAATTCACCAGATGCTTCTCCTCTCCATTCTAGTTTCTACTAGCCCTACTGCCTTCATCATATGTTATCTCTATTTTTATGCTTGATAAGAAACCATATCCAGTTTTCATTTCTTCCAGTGTATAAGAATTTTATGTAGAATATATTGGATATCAGAATTCTACTCTTGAACCCCAAACTTTCCAGGCAGTATGGGGTTTTGGAGTCAGTAGACATTAACATCAATAGAGGTAAAGTGCATTATCTGATGTCCAGCTGAAGTCAACAGAAATCTTTGCATTAACTTCAGTGGGCACTGGACTGCAGCCCAGTTTGCCTTCTGGCAGAACTTCAGTAAATCACAGGGAAAGTGCTAGCTAGCATTAGGCCACAATTCAATGACAACAGAATTCAACTGTGCTTCCAAAGGCCTTTACAGATATTGGAGTAATTCTTATAGACTAAGGTGTGCTAATGAATATCAAAGCCAAAAGAAGCTCAGATGGAATATCCAAGTTTGTGTTGTTTTAAGGTTTTAGACAGTGGTTGTATGTGCATGAGAATTGTCATCTGTTACATCATTGTCAACTAATGGCCTCAAGAAATAGTATTCAAATTGTCAGTTACCACCTCTTTAAAGCTTAGAAACTCATGTCTATGCAACCCACAACATCTTGGGGCCTGCAGACATTAGTATGCATAGTGTCAAACCCTCTTCAAGATGCTGGCATTCTCAGCTGCTTTATAGACAGGCTGAAACTGAATTAAACCCTATGGCTGGAGTACCTACTTCAACTAAAAAGCCAGAGTTAATTAAATAACTTTATTGTTTCAAATTCTCTTGCACACTGAGGGAAATTTGAGATTTTTTTTCTGCTACACAGATAAACATACATATATCTATGCATCTGAATTGTAAAAATACTTTTAAATTAAAAAGCGACCAAGAATGCATTATTTCCCTCCTTCCTCTTCCACAGAGATTTCCATCCTGAACACCACCAGTTTAAAAAGACCCAAAGAAAACCCCACAACATTTATTTAACTGCCAGTTCTGCAAGCTCAACCCAAAATCCAAGATTCAAGTTAAATTTTCCAAGATATTTATAGTAAAGATTGCTAAGTAGTGCAACGTGGTAATGTTCTATCACAGGAAAATTACCTACACTCACTGAGTGTCTTACTTGACAAACACCCAAAGAGGACACAACTGCATTTTTTCTATTTTGACTCTATCAGAAGTAAAAAAATAGACTGCAACCCTTTTTTGTGTGTTATTCTCTTGATTAATTTTTATTTAATTGAATTTGATTAATTTTTGATTAATTTTTTTAATCTTACAAAGGGTTACTCCTATAAAGATCTGAATCAGGATTTAAAAAATATCCTAAGATTTTACATTCAATTTCTCATTCCACTCCCTCATTAGCAAGCTCTCACTGATGCTGCTTTGCATGCCTTACGTTTATTTTAGGAGATATTATTCTTATCTTCTAAAATCTAAACTCTAAGCAGTGCTGGAACCATTTCTCAGATATTGAAGACTGTGATTTGGCACGTGTAGTAGTCCAAGATAAGTCCACACGTTCAAAGGCATTTAAAGCAATTGTCTTTTACATAACCTGAACAAGATTACTTTTCCGACCAAGTTCATGAAATAGACCATCAATAACCTGCTTTTCAGTTTCTAAGCAGGCCCCCCCAAATAAATACATAGGAGCCCTTGTGTGAAGCTAGATTTAGGTGTCAATTTAGAATACAGTGTCTAATAACCCCTGCTATATTCCACTGCTGCTTAACATGATATGTTTGTGTTTTCCTGTCATAAGGTCAGGACTCCTATCAAAGCCCAGGTAAGTTGTAACATTAGGAAAATCAGATGATCGGCAAGCAAATAGCCAAATAGCACTCCCAGTCACGCCTCAAGGTATCCTTTAAACACTCTTTCCTGTCTAAGCTATAAGCCACAGAAGCTGGCCTGTTCTCCAAGCAGCCCTATCGTTCTCTAACAAGAAGGCTTGCAGCTCTCCAGGGCTGCTTTGCAATGGCTTGTCCCAGTTCCTTCCCTCTTGCCTCAGGGCACTGCAAGCCTACAGTAGGAAGGGAACGATTATTTAAGAACAAAAAACAAATCAGCATACTGTTTGATCAGTGGTCTGCAAGGGAAGGTTTAATTTAAAATATACTAGCACATTCCCCCAGCATGTCCCCTTTCCACCCCTGCTTCCTCCGTTTTCCATCTCATCATGTCTCCTCATCCTGGGCAGTGTCCAGTATACATCAAGGATCTGCCAAAAGGAATTAGCTTTAAATAGTAAAAATACAGTAAGAAGGTGAATAAGAAGTAGGAAATTGCTAAACCATACCAGTGCTGCCATACATCTAATACAAAGAAATTACTCTCTTCTATCCAATGTGCTTGTTTCAAATACAAACTGGTAAGAAAATTTATCCCATCACAGCATGTTAAGATGTGTCTGTACTTTTTCAATTATAAAATACATGCATAACTGATAAGATACTTAGCAGGAATATTTTTTAAAAAAGATACCTAGGCTGGAATTCAGATACTAACAACATACCTGAACAAGTCTTTGCTTCAGGAGTAACTAGACTAATTTCCTGTTAGCACCAATAAAAAATTCAGTCGACACATTCAGTGAAGCTTGAAGAACCATTCAGCACATCCTGAAGCAGACACCAACACTAGCTCAGCTGAGTAGCCCTACAGACTGTAGACTGTAAATGCCTACAGTGAGTTTATTGGGCTGTATAAGGGGATGCTGTTTTTATAAACTCACTTTCCAACTCCTACCTTCACATGAAGGAAGGTAGTGGAAGCAGATCAGAAGGAATGATGCCTCAACTTGGTTGTATCATTTTGTCCTTTCTACAACAAGGAAGGAGGATAAATATAATACCTCAGTCTGACATGATTATGTATTTCAGTATAGCAAGTGCTATCAATTTATGTAATCATCAATTAGGCCTGTAGGAACTGTGTTTCACTTCCAGTCTGCTCTACTACCTACCTTACCATTCTAAAGCCCAGTGCTGCTGTATTTAAACAGCTGAGTGGACAGGGTAGATAAGGATATTGGCACAACTTGCAAGAAATGTGTCTTTGCCCAAACATCAAGTGCAGTTAGTTTCTGTAGCGGATATGGTGTTTTCACACTTCAGCCGCAACTCATGTTTCATTCCCACTGATGAGTCAGGAACAGCAAAGCTCTGACTCTCCTTGATGCAAGGCAGTAGGGCACAGGGAGCACAGCAGGGCTCAGACACTCTGGGTACAAGGGTCCAGATAACACACAACAGGTACCCAGGCTTGCCAGTGAGCCAGAAGCACAAGGAATAAGCTCAAAATCAAGGCAGCTTTGCTAACACTAAGTCAGGATCAGCTGTCTCCACTGTGAGCCTGACAAGCTAAAGCATCTCTGCCACACAGTGCTGAGTCCTTGCCCCAGGAGGCTGGAGCAGCACATGTGCCCACTCTCCAGAGCCTGAGACCCCCCCAGGCTGCAGAGCACGTGGAGAAGGGAGAGAGGCTGCAGCTCTGGATGGTATCCTCTCATGGCTGACATGGCCAGGCCCCAAAAAGCCAGCTCAGCTGAATCAGATCCTACATGAAAACATCAAGGTGACTTCCCCCTGTGCTCTGCACATTCTTCCATAGCACATCGAACATGCCTCTACTTAAAACAGTCTGGGAATGGAAGAGATTGTGAGAGAGGTTTCCATGCCCAAGGAAAACACACATAACAGCCCTGGAGCAGCCACAACCCCAAGGGTCGTACTACTCTTGTGGTGCTTTCTTACATTAAATGCCCTCAGCCTAAAGAGCTGAGCTCTTTCTGAGAGAGCATCCACAACCTGATCTGTCACCCTTATAACCTAACTACAGTAACTGAAAAATCAGTGCAGATGATTAAGCTTTTCTGAGCAGTATGTGATCTGTGGAGCCCTGCATGATCCTTTCTGTCTGTGTAAGAACAGTTTCTACAGGAGATGTGGTAATACATATGCTCCCTGCAAGTATGACCTCAGCTATTTTAATTCATGGTTTCAGTCTGAGGTTAGTTTATGGCAAAAGACAGCAGCTAGAAGTTCCCATTTTGTGAATGTGTACAATGTGTCTGATAACCGGCTGATGGCCACAAGCTGTGCTCCCCCTGCATCCCCTTGAAACCAGGGCTCTGCTTGCATGTACCAGCAGCGTGCACTTCAGTGGCACCCAGCACAGCTGACCTGCAGCTCATCTAAAACACACATTTCCAGAGATAACAGTAGAGAAACCTGGATATCTAGTACTTGTATGATAGCCACGAGGTTGGTGGCATAACTGTATTAACAGGAAACTAAAGAGTAACAAGAATTTTTATGAAGTAGTGTATCTATGCAATGGTTTTCCCTGCCCTGCTAGGGAACCATGAGGAGGTGTTCATTTACAATGCAGGTCCCAAAACCATGCCTGACCACTGATGTGGACCATGACACATCATCAGTACTTGATTGATGGAGCTCAGAGGAGATCCCCTCAGCATTTCAATGCTCTGCAGACCATGAGAAGGCAGAGCAGAGATACAGACAACCAGAAGGCTATATATCAGGCATTTTTGTACACGACATTGTAGTACAGAGTAGAGGTACCCAATTCAACTCCTCTAGAGTCAGTTTAGCTCAGGCACTCGAGCAGTCTGGCTGCAGCAACCAGGCAATTGCCATGTATTTTGTGGCACAATTGCCAAACAGGCTGTTCCTCAGCACAGACCAATGCTTGAGGGCTATCCAAAGGCAGCACTGCCATGACTAAAGCTGGCAATGAGTGATGGACAGACAACATATAGTAAGCCAAATCTCAGTGATACCTAGCTTGCCATATGACAGCTCAGTGTGGCATACTCTGTCTGGGCCACATTATTGGATATATTATGAAAACTGGATGGAAGGATTTGTTCTCATACAGTGTAACCTGTATTTAGAGCTCTCCATTCATTCCTATATGTAAGTGCCCTCATACATCTAAGTAAACAATTTATTTTTGTCTCTGATTTGTTTTCCTTTGAACCTGTTCCATAAGTCTTAGACAGCTAATGGAAAAATAGTTTAAACATCCTGGGGAAAAATCATGTCAAACACAAAGGTAAAATATTTTCAGGCTGATTTAGCTCTGCAAAGACAATGATACATCCTTTCAATAGGTGAATGAATGCATTTTTCTGGCTAGTCCTGCACATTTCTGGGGCTCCTTGAATGCACTCCCTCCAATCAAACAGAAGACTCAAATTCAGCTTGGAGGGTCTGCTGATTTCTCCTTTCACTGGAGCTGTACATATCTGGAGCAGTTTATAAATAACTGCAATGCTCAGGATGAATTATGGTGCAACTCTTCAAAGACTATTCATTATTGTTTTGTAAGATAACTAGAACTGTATTTTTAGGCAACTGTCTCACAATCAGCCTCAGAAGGGGCATGCTTATGGCAAGGGTATGCTTAGGGATAAGCTTATGAACAATTTTCTAAGCATCTGTGTTGACAAAGTAATACATTCATTTCTTGGATATTGTTGTAGTATAGTTTTGCATCCATTGTACCATAATGGATGATTTAGAAAACCCATTCGCCCTTAAAAATTGTCATCAGTCTTGGATGACCTATTTCACTACCAGTCTTGTCATAACAATAGACAGAATATATACAACCTTGTAGTGACTGTTCAGTGTACTAAAATGAAAGTGTGGGGTCTGCAAAACTCAAACCACCAAATGTTATTCATTTGCTACAGCCATGGTTAACATACACTGCCAGCCCTCCCAGAGAGTCTCTTCATAAAGTGTCAACTCCTATTTGTCTTATTGGTGTGTTTAGTCCCACCTGGGTTATGTGAATTCAGAATTTACAGTGGACTGTAAAACTTCTATGGATTTGTTTCCTAGTGGATTTATACTTGCAGGTCTCAGTGGAAGCACTCACAGGAAACTTGACCAAAACATGTGAGTCAAAATTAAATAAATACAACCATGTTGCTTGATACCCACACCCACTGATACCTTCAGTTCCTGAAGTCATAGTATTTCTAATATAAAAGGTAAGATAAAGGAAAACTGTAAGGCTCAGAGAAAATTGCAGGCAAAAGATTTATAAATCTGGTCATTTCTCCCCAATAATATAATAACTACTGCTTTAGCAATTAGCACAATTATCCCTTCACAACCTCATAAAACCCAACCATTTATAGATCCTGAATGAGAACCTTCCTTTTCAACAGTCCTTACCGCCAAATCAAAAGACATTAAGAATTATACCATTCAGATTAATTCCTTCCAGCCTAAGGGCTAGAAGCTTACTTCCCTTTTAATTGAAAGGTAAAAATCTTACATAATCCCATGACTCCAGAGGCTTCAACTATAAAGAAAACTAATTCAGAAAAAAATTTAACACCAACACATTAGGCAATGCTTCTAAATTGAAAGGTACAGAAGACTTTCAGACCTCTTTCTAAAGTGTAAAACGATAAACATTGAAATGTCTCAAGCTCAAGCCCAAGCTCACAAAGTACTCAGAGAAAATTCCTCTACTTCATAAAAAAAACCCAACAAACTCCTATAGAGAGCACAAGAAGAATGAAATCAGAATCACTGATAACCTTTACCTTTTTTTAATACACAAGGAATAATAATAATAAAAAGCCCCAACAATGGATCATAGTCCCTACATTGGTAAAACTCTCACTGAGTTATATTGTTATTTTGGTGTGGTTTTTTTTCAGCACAGACCTTTCATTCTACGACTGATTCTCAAAATAAAGAAAGACTAGTGCAAACAACTACATCAAAGTCTGATGTGTCATGCAGCAATGAATATTTCTGTTGGAAATTTACTTGTTTTCTTTTTAAAGCAGTGGCATATCTAGGTCTTCCTGAGATTAGAAACATTAACTATTCTGGGTGTGATTCCTTTGTGACTTCATGGAATTTCTATAGTACCTGGGGGATGGAAGAATCTTAAGAGCAGTTATAGTCATAATGAACCTAAGAACTGAAATAAAAATATATTAAAAATTAGGCCTGACAAACTTCAGATGGCAGTAAGGAAGTGTTAGTGGGGAGGTGGAGACATTACTGTATTATCTCAATAAACTCGCACATCCTCCTGGTTTATTTTTTCTGTTATGAAGCAGCTCTAACAAAGACAGATTTTAACCTACTTTATATTCATAATGATTCATGCAAATTCACCTCCTTTTGAGGCAGGGGGTCAAATGTTTAAGTTCATTTTATAATAAGTAATATCTGCATAGACTTTTGATGTATTTTAATGAGGCATGTTTTGCAGAGACATTAAAAATCAAGGCCCACAAAAACGAACTATTTGTGGATTCAATTCACCAGTGGCATATAAAATTCAAAACAGGAGGGCTGAAAAGGATCATAAATATATTTTCAAATTTTGTATCTACCCTCCCATAGTATGCAGTCTTATTTTTTATTGTGTGGTTCAGTATTAAAGGAAAAGGATTGAATAGGTTTCACTGTATATAGACAATGAAGGCACGCACCATGAGAGCTGTGGCTGTGGCAAAGAATCTCGACATAAATTTGCACACATCTATTTTTCCAAATATAAGGCTTTCCTGGCAGGCAGTCAATCATGCAGGAATTGCCAACCGCTCTGTAGATAGGGCAATTATGATTCTCTGTGCACTGCTGCTAGACCACCTGCACGTTCACATGTGATGGAAGGCAGATTTGAACCCAGCTCTCAGGAGATGAATGCCAACCCACTGCTATTTACTATCAGCCTATTTTTCATTATCTTTTATTATAATTAAGAAGCACTATTTATAACTACACCTGACAAACAACTGAGCATGGTGAAAGCTAGCAGATGTACCTTGTGCTATAAAACTTGGAGCTGAGATGTTACATTCCTTTGGGGAGGGGTGGGGGATTATGCAAAGCCCATGTTTTCATGTATCATGCTTTGCTTTCATCAACATCACATTTCGGTTGGAAGTGCATAATGTTTTGTGATGACATAGATGGAGAATGTCAAATTCTGCTTCAGACATTTCCAATATTTTTATTGGAAGTATGCCTGTAGTTTTTTCATTAATCAGTTCTATTAGATTCATTAAAATAACATTTTACTTGAAAAAAATATTGGAAAATGAAAATTTAATGATGTCAAATGAGTCATCGTTTCTCTTAAGAATCAAAAGTCTCAGCAGATAATGATGGGGAAAACAGCTCCACCACTTATTTAAAAGGGAAGTTTAGACCAACTAGCTGCAGTAGCACTCCATCTAAACAAAATGTAGAAAATTTTGAAAGAATATAACAGTTACTCTAGCATGTTTCACTAAATGGAAGCTTCTAGGAAATATTTTAAATTCGTCTACTTCTGACTGGATGATAAACAAATAACCACATGCAGCAGCAATAAAAATAAATTACTCTGCAAACTTCGCTAGGAGTGTCACCATGCAGGATGGCACGTATTTCAAAACATTAAACTTCATCTCTGTCTAGGCTCAGGACTGAGTGAATTTTACATGGGAACCAAGCATTGCGTATTGAATAAACTAAATAGTGAAAAAATATTTTGATTTCCAGAGGGATACATTTAGTTTGTTCACTTTACTGAAGTACTATTCAGTCAACAACAAACTCAGGCTTTTCATGCTTTAAAGATAGGACACTCCCCATGTCATCTTCTTTTTGTGATTGTACAAATTTCAAAATAGTTAAGAGTTTAAAACTAATTGCCAATACAAACCACGCTGAAAAAATGTATCCCAAGCACACTTTTGAAAACATTAGTCATAACTGGATAATTTTCACACCCACAGCAGGGTAAGGAAAAATGCAAATAATTAAACAAAATATCATTTGACTGCAAAACTCTCTCTCAAGGCTTTCAGAATAATAGGCAATGGCATGAAGATATGCCTTAAATCAATAGCAGGAAACCAGGCAAGCGGAATATCTAGACAGGAGCTCCACAGGGCAGCATGGAAACAAAGTGGGTACTAAAACAAATATTATTTTTCATATTTTCCCAGCAATTATGCCCCTCATTCAGAATCCCTAGGAAGTGACTGGGGTTTGTGTTATACTTTCAGCACTGGCATGTAAGAGTTTTGATTCCCCTGACCTCTGAATACAAAGTCACACACGGAGGTGCCTGCCAAGCAGGCTTCTAGTCTGGATCCTTCTGGGAGCGGCAACATCCAAGCCAAGCAGGCAACTTCCCTGACAGGGAGCAGGGCACAGGTGAGGGCTGTGGGCAAAGCAAGCGAGCAGAGGCTCTGCAGTCACAAAAGCGACCAGCCCTGCACGTATTTCCAGCGCGGTCAATAACTGGGCTCAGGGCTGCTTTTGGACAGAGGGAGGTCTGGCACGTACAGCAAGCACAGCTTTTCTCCAAGTAGCCAATTCCTTTGGGGATGACACAAATCGGCAGGCCGGTTAGGGTAACACAGATGAAGAGCTCATTTTGTGTTGGGAAGAAAAAAAAAACCAAACCAAGAAATGAAAGAGGACATTATGTCTTTCATGCAAAATGAAAAGTTCACGGTGATTTCATTAACAAAAGACCGCGACTATATGTACTTGGGTAAAGAGAACAACTTCTGACCTTGAAATTGCGTGCTAAATAAATTACCTCAGAGCGAAAGTGATGAGTTCTCATGACAGCATCTGGAAGGGAAGCAGAAAGACACACAGGCTCCACCAGCTGCACCTCGCAGTTCGCCCCGGCTAACGGGTTTACCCCGCCGCTCGCCCTTCGGCGCACACTCCGGGACAGCTCTGGCCCTCCCGGCACAGCCGGCAGCTCCGCCCGGCATTTATATTTAATTCATCGGGAAGAAGTTCAGCATAAAGTTCTGCTGCGCTTTGACAGACCGAGGAGGGCTGGGGGGCTCCCCAGCCTCTCACCTCTCTCCCGCTAGCCGAGGTTTCGCTAAGGGATGGGTGGAGACAAGGCTGCCGCAGTCCTGGGCTCGGCTTGAATTTTCTTTAAAGCCTTTGCCTGGCTTAGCCCGGCTAAACCGTGCCAGAGCGGCCCTCCGCCGGCAAAAACCTCGGGATGGGCCGGGGACACGCTCCGCCGCCCCCGGGAACCGGCAGCGTCTCTTACCTCGGCTCCTTGAGCGACCTGAAAAGACGGATTTGATGGGATGCCTCCCTTTCTGGAGCCTGCGGTGCCAGCAGCAGAAGAATAAAATCGTGGCAATGGTCCCCAGCAGCAGCAGGAGCAAGAAGAGGGCGCACTGGATGCTGTAGGGTCTCAGCAGGACCAGGAAAGCCGCGGCAATCATGGCTCAAGCGCCCGGCTGCCCCTGTGCGTGCGCGGGTCTGCGGCGAGCGGCGAGGGGCCGGGCAGCGCCGGGCAGCCTCTCCCCCCGGCAGCGGGGCGGGCATCGCCGCCAGCAGCGCGCTGCTGGAGCCGGCAGCCGGGCGGGAGGCGGCGGCGCGGGGGAGGAGGAGGAGAAGGAGGAGGAGCGGGACGAGATTCAGGCCGTGACTCAGCAGCCGCCGCCGCGGCGATGGTTGCGGTGGGGCTGCCCCTCGGTGCCCGCACGGCTGCCGGGAGCGCGGAGCGCGGCGGGCAGAGCCGGAGCGCCGCGGGCAGCGGCGGGCGGGGCGGGGCTGGGCGCCGCATGGCAGCCGGCGCGGGCACGGCGGGGCGGGGCGGCGGCAGGAGGAGGAGGTGGAGGAGAAGGAAAAAGGAGAAGGTGCCGCCGGTGCCGGGAGGGAGGAAGGAACGCCGAGCGGCGCATCCCGCCGCCGAGGGAACTCGGCCGGTGACATCACCGCTGGAGCTGCTCTGGAGGGAGGCGGAAAATGGCTGCTGCGAGGTACCGGGGGACCCCCCGTGGGAAAAGGGGGGCTGCGACGGAGGGGCGCGGGGTGGTGACAGCGGCGAGCGCCCGCGCAGTCCGTGAGAGGAAGGGGTCTGTGGCGTACCCTGGACCCGAGGCGTCGTTCGAGGCTTTCGTGGCGGGGCAAGGAACTGGGGAAGGATAATGAGATCCATGCTGACAAGGTGACTAGGGCTCTCGTGCGGTGCTGCCCTGTGTCCCGATGACGGCGTTTTGTCGGCAGCCGGGTGCAGGCGGGTCGGGGCAGGGTGGCCGCTCGCCCGGCCGTGCTCTCCGCGGGGCTGTGCGGAGCAGCGCGGGGCTGTGCGGGGCTGTGCGGAGCAGCGCGGGGCTGTGCGGAGCAGCGCGGGGCTGTGCGGGGCTGTGCGGAGCAGCGCGGGGCTGTGCGGAGCAGCGCGGGGCTGTGCGGGGCTGTGCGGAGCAGCGCGGAGCAGCGCGGGGCTGTGCGGAGCAGCGCGGGGCTGTGCGGAGCAGCGCGGGGCTGTGCGGAGCAGCGCGGGGCTGTGCGGAGCTGTGCGGAGCTGTGCGGAGCAGCGCGGAGCTGCACCTGCGGGGAGCCTCGCACTGCAGGAAGCTGCAAGGCGCTGCAGCCAATGTCAGCCCCGTGCCCTTCGCTCAGCGCCGGCCGCAGCTGCTGCAGCGCAGGCGACATCGCAGTCCTGCCATGTGCGGGTTGCTAATGCAGATGGTAGCGAGAGTTCACCTATGTCGCTGTTGCTACCTCTCTAGTTGGTGATGTGATACTCCGACTTTCAGGTTGTTTCAGAGGTGTTTCAAAATGCGGTTCTAAACTCCATCACACTGCTAAACACACGCACAAAAAATCACTTGCTGAATATATGGCCAGGTACCATTTTGCGATATTGCATTTGCTCGTGTTACCGGGAAAAAAACATTCATTCAAGGTAACACTCGTGCTTTTCATGCATCTTTGATGTGAGCACATAAATCTAAGGAACATTTACAAAACTTCATAGAAATAATTAAAATGTCTGTGTAAATATTGGAGAAACATTGAAATGTTGCTGCTTTACATGACTGACATAAAGCTACAGAAAAGCTTATGTGTAAATTTAAGTTAAACTAAAAATATGCAAGCTGGAAAGACAGAGAGGGGAATGTATCTGTGGTAGCTTAAAGAAGGAATGGAAAATAATCTCTAGATTAGTAAAATTAATTTATCACTGGGCTAAAAACATTGTAACACTTCACTGTACTCTTAAGGTTAAGGAAATCCGTTATCACTGAAAGATGCTCATGATACCAGGTGGGGGAGGTGGGGGGGGTGGAAGGTGTAAGTAAAAAAAGAAAAAGAATTGGCTTTGAGGTCTATCATAATTTATTCCAAGAATTTTGTATCATTTCATGCTATGCACCAACAGAGTGAGCCAAAATAGTCTGTCATATTACTTTGTAAAATCAGAAGTTGCTACATTGCAGCCACAGATTGAAGCTTTCCTTCACTGCCTAGAAACTGTCAAATGCTGTAAGGTTGTGTTGCATCACGTGGTGCAATATTGAAATCTTTCCTAATACCGCAGTACACTGCAGTAAAATGGTTTTAATGCAGATTACCTGGAGATTATTCAAACGGTCCACGTTACCTCACTGAAACATGAAGCAAATCAGTGTGATGCTCCTGGCATCGTGCTGCAGTGCCAGGCTGCAGGATATTGCAGGAGCAGGAAACTTTTCAACACCTTTAGCTCTGCACTGATTTATGTTTCAGAATGGGATGATACAGTGAAAGTAGCATGGCAGTTACTGCATGGTAAATTACAGAGAATTGAGGGGGAACAGTTCTTTTCACGTTGTTCTCAGGTAACAGTGCACAGAAATTATCTGACAGGCAAATCTCTAGTGAAAGCTTTTTAGTTTAAGGTTTATAGCTTTTCACTTCTAAGAGTTAGAGCTCACTGGTGTCTTGAGAATAATGTTTTTTCAAAAGGATATAATAAATTTCGTGACAGCTGCTTATTTTTTTTTCAAATGCAAAAGAGAGTACAGTTTAGTACAAGAAATGCTGACATGCGTGATTTTTCTGAGAGCTTCTGCTCCAGGCTTTTGAGTCAACTGTCTCACTTGTACACCGAACTGATGCTCTGGCTTTCTTTATATTCATTACTGCTCTGTGTTTTTTAAATATTGCAAGGTTTGGTACTGTGGTTAAAACATTACTTCCATGGTGAATAAAGTGTAAGTTGCTAAAGTTATTACACATTAAAAATAAGCAAATTATATGTGGGTAGATTTTTTCCCCCAAATACTAACAAAGAGAATTTAAGAGAAGTTCTATACATATCACACTTTTAATCTAAGATTCTTTACAGAATGTTTTTCAGGGAACTTTTCCTAAATCTTAAGGATGATAAACAGAGAAGACAAAAGAAATGAAGAGAGAAGGTTAAAACAAAACCTCTCATCTGAGATTTGACCTCAGAAGGGAAATCCTGGAAGTGAAGCTATTGAAGAGAAGAAGTAAAAGAAGGTAACAAAGTCTTGAGACTAACTGTGATAAGTGAGTGGAATGGAAGGGTTGTTGAGAAATGGAATTAAATGTTTTATAATCTGAGAAGGCGGTTATTGATCCTGCAATAAGTGAGGGGTCCTGCTGCCATTTCAAAGTGCACATAATGTGGCTGCACTTTTGGAGAGATGTGATCAGGTGGGATGTAATGTCTTGCAGATGCTTGTTTTGATGGGGATCACAGACAAACAGCAGTGACAAAGTCACTTGCATAGCTGAAGCTTTTGGTGGGAGTGTGGGAAGCAGCCTTTCACTTGAGCAGTGCTGATGGAGAAGGTGGTGATAATTACTTGGGCAGAGGGATCAAAAAGGAGAGTTTGCTTCAGAGGACCTGCAAAGAAGAGGTGACTGGCAAAGGCTTGGAAGTAGAAAGGGACAGGAGGATGTTTCTGTGGTTACAGTTACTCTTGAATGCAGTTTATCTATTTTCCCAAGTTGTGTGAGGTAGGGGAACAACATGAAAATCATGTCAAACTCCTGCAGTTTAATGTAAAAGTTCAGCAGGTGATATACTCTAGCAGCAGCAGCCCTCCTGCAGGTAGACAAGGCAGTGTTGACCTCAAATATTCTTTCAGGTCTCTCATGATAGCCTGTTCTGACTTAGCAGTCTCGCCCAGCAAGGCTGAAGGAGGGGATACTTTCATCCCTTTCCCTTGTCCTGCTTGCAGAATTGCAGTACAGTCCCAGGGACAGTGCATATTCCTTGATAATTTAGGTGATGTTCAGCAACACCTTTTAAAAGAAACTAAAAATTCTGGTTGAATGCCATAGGTTAGGCTGAAAGGCAAAAAAAAATTGCAAAAAGAAAATGTGATGGCATTTTGGGTGGAGAAGCCATGCCTGCAGAGGTCTGCTGACCTCCCCCAGTGTGAGCTGTGAGACTCAGGGAGACTCCACAGCTCTGTGAAGTCACCTCTGCTCCTACAGACAGAGGCCTTGTGGACCTCATTTTGCAGCTCTAAGACTCCCTGTGTCAGTGAGCTGAGGGAAAAAGGTCACATGCTGGATCTGGTGATGTGGACATAAGAGTATGAGATGATACATGAAATTATTTCAGAAGAGTAGCTAAGTGAAAGGGTAAGATCATCTCTTTTCACTGGTATGTAGGTATGCTTTAAGGGCTGTGTTTGTACTAATTAATTATAATTGAGTAAAATATTCTGCCTAAATGACTACTTAGCTGGTTAGAAGGGTTCTCTAATCATCTGAGAGTTCCTAAGAAAGTGTTTGGGCTTTTCCTCATCAAACAAGAACCAAAGTAAATACAGTAAAAACCAAAGAGGCAAGCAAAGTAAATATGGAAGACATCATAGTATCTGAGTGTTACCAACTTCCTGTAATGAAATGATGAAATAATTTACTTTCCCCCTTAATATTCTACTCACAGACTGCATGACACTGTCAGTGCTTCCTAGCACCTTAAACATACCATAGGAAATGTTGTGAGAGTTTCTGGTAGATGATTAAACCTTATAAAGCACTTTCTTCAGCTGAAAGAGTAACATTTCCTGGCTAGATGTAGGCAACCCATTAAAAAAATCCATTATGTGAAATGATATGTTCTAAATTCATCAAGGTTATTGCAAATCTTTGTTCTGCAAAACTTGTTAAATTGTTTACTCCATACAGTGCTTTGCATGGTTAAAAAGCACACTAGCATTAGTTAATTCTCACAATATCCTTGAAATTAATTCATGTATTATTATTTCAGATTCACTGAAAAGAAAAGGTGAATTATAAAGGTTGTATGATTTACCCAAGACCAAACTCTGTGATTCCAGTGCTGGACCGGATTAGACCCTTCAATGACTGTAACATTTTGCCATCTGCAGGTGTCATAGACGACCACGTAGAACCAAATTCTTGTCAGCTTTATGTATGTAGAGGTAATTGTCCTTATTTTGTGGGTTCATCAGCTCACACAAGTTGCATATTTAAATTCCCTCTGTTTATTAGACTGAATGTAAATCAAATGGATAATGAGCCACACAACTGTACACTCATGCCTTACAGCGTTGCTGGAACAATGCTGGCAGGAATTCTGTGGGCATAAATTGACTTTGTAGACAGAGAGGCTGATCTTGAGCCTAGATGGAAATATACTGCTGAAGCTCCTGTGGCACTTTTTTTTCTTACAGCAGCAGTGTGCCCCTTTGTCCTTGGGTAAAATTTGCTCTGCATTCATTTTTGGCAGTGTTTAAAGTAGCAGTTGTCAATCTGTATGTGGCCTTACATCCCAGAGGGAAATGCACTTAATTAGTATTATAACTATATAATAAAGTTGTTTAAGGATTGTTTCAGATGGATATACAACACTAGCCATTCCACTATTATATTACTTTGTGAACTTATGTTGAACTACATAAAGTAAAAAGACATTTAATTTTACAGGAAGGGAAAAATAGTGCTAATAAGTTTTGAGGTTTTTACCCTTGCAGGGATTATGCCTTGCTGTCAATTCTCGTAAGTGCATGCAGAATTACTCTTAGTTGAAGTCATATTCCCTGAAGTAAGAGGACAATATAGATGTCTCTTGACCTTTAGTCATTAAAGTTCATGACCTTTAATAGTAATGCAGATTTTTTTTCTCCTCCTACCTACCAAAATGCTGCAAAACCAGAGCAACTGGGGAAGAGCTTTGGAGTAAAAGAACAAGCACTTTGAGTATTAATCAGGCATGTCTTCTTGTCTATGATCACTCACCTATTACAGCCAGTCAAGTAGAGAGAATAAAGATGCTAAGTTATTCAATACTGACCAAAAATCAAGCCTGGAATTTTCTAGCTGCTATTTCACTTCTTTGCTTTTAAGAGCTGAAGGGTGAATAGCACCAATAGTAACTCTTTGCGGTAGAATGAAAGATAGAGCTTCTACTACCTTATAAAAAGAGTAAGATGCATCCTCTTATAACCTCTCATATCAGATTGTCAGAGGGTTTATTCAAATAAGTCCAATTTGAAAGTGCATTAGTTGCATATGGAAAGTATGTTTAATATTTTTTTCAGCCTTTTAGGAAAAGGTTATTGACTGCTTGGGCTGTTGTGTGGAGCAAGCACACAGTTGTTGCACCTCAGCACAGATCTGCATGTGGTCAAACTTTCTCTAATGATCCCATAAAAATCTTTAAGCAAAACAAATGATGCATCACTATTCTTCAGTGGTTTTAATTTGAGAGCTGTTAAGATGGGTTGTGTTGGATTGCCCAAGCCAGGTCATAAGTGAGCATGGCCAAGTGTTTGACTTTACAGCCATGCTGACTGTTTCTCCTTCCAGGCTACTTATTGCTTCTAAGTGTTTGGAAATATTAACCTGCATGGAAAGAGCTTTCTTGGGGTTATTCAAACTCCTGTAGTGTAGGTATTTTATCCCGTTCAATAAATAAAGGGATTTATGTCTTGGTCTGTATATTAGTACATTTTGTTGTGCATGGCATTTACAAGCAAGCAAATTGAAGTGAGTATTAGTTTTCCATCTGTCAGCTGTGAAATAGCTATTTAATAAAGATACTAATATGTCACGTAGAATTTAGATAACTTCCTGCATCTTGTTATTTGGCATCTTGTTACCTTAATGCAAATCTTTCACTGAGTGTGGGAATAAAATACAGATAAATAAATGTATGTGATTTATAGGCATGTGAGATATCTACGTGCCTGTTTAAGATCAGGTAAATCATCAAGACCCAGAGAACAATTAATTTCCCTGAATTTGTGTTTAGTGCCATTTGAGGTGCCTGGAGTTAGTAACAACCATCATAAGCCTGGAAGAGGGTCTAAGCCCTGTGGGAATTCTGTGCCCATCAGAAGAGGCAGTTGCAGGACAGGCATAATAATTTATGGTATCTAAGATTGCACCATGCATTTATTTTTAGGCCATTGAATTGAACCCTACAGCACTTGAATAAAGCTGCGTTGCTCTCCAGTAAGCTTTAATTGTGTTTAGTGGGGGCTTGACTCTTAAGACTGTTGGAGTTGCTCAAGGCTGAGACATCTCCAGAAGGATGACAATTGTGATAAAAGACCTGTGGGAGATTTGTACTTCTAGAGTAGCAGCTGAAGGCCATGCAGAATAACACTGGTGCTAGACATCTGTTTAGAAAGCCAAGTTGACCCCTGCATCTCCAGCTATTGCAGTAGTAGCTTAAGACACCTGGTGCACCAGTGACATATAAATGTAAGGATCTTAATCTAGAACTGAATCGTGTACTGAAAACCCAATAATGATGCTAGCTTGCTGTCTTGAAATCCATTAAAATGAATGCCATATTTCACTGAGAGTTGAATAAATTATTGGTTAATACAAAAGTTTGGTACTTCCAGACATACTATATATACCTGCTTAAAAATTAATAATTCAGCCTTTCCTATCACTGAATTTAACAAATAAAATTAATAGTTTGATGCAAAAATCAGAGCTTTTCCAACAGGTTTCTTCAAGCTTTTGATTTAAGGCACAATCCTACAAAGGATTTCGGCATATTATCTATAAAATAATATATTAATATTTTATATAATTTTATATAATATATTAATATTATTTTATAGAACTCCCAGATTGCTAAAATTAGCATGGAGGGCACTATTGGGAAAAATAAGAATGGTTTCATGAATTCCTTGGATTACTCAATAGATTTTAGAATGTGGTACAAGGTTTGTGCCAAGTTCTTCACATAATCCTGTGAGTTGTAAATGCTGCTGAGGCTTTAAAGTCAAGGAGACCATCTGGGTAAATAAGGCCAGAGATGTTGCTTTACCATGAATAGCATCTCTTCTTAGAAAAGTATCTCAGGTTATTTCACAGCAAGTCACACCAAGATAGTGATCTGCACCAAGGGAGGGACCTCTTGAATATCAGGAATAACATCATATAGTTTTATCCTTCCTGTGGAAGGCAAGGGGGATCATTTCTGTGCATTTATAGTCTTAAGAGTTGCAGTGGTGTTCTGATAGATGCTCCCCCAGATTCCCAGCTGAATTTGGAACACGATGATACTGATGATTCTGGAAAACCTGTACTCTGTATTTCTCAGCTGAAAGCAGCAGATTTGTGCTTTTGAATCATCTTTCTCCAGAAATTACTAAGATATTGCACTGTAAATCTTTTGAGCAGTAACACACTTCTGTGTTCTGACAGCATCTAATTCCACTGAATTCATTAGTAAATCTTACACTGGTTTCAGGTGAAAAAGATTAGAACCTACAACAGGGCATATAACTTATTTAAATATGGTCATGTTTTCCATCATACACTTGCTATTGGGAATTTTGAGACACCAGTGCAGCCCAAGTTTTACATCAGCACTGTATTTAATATCCTGACAAGTTCAATGTAAAATGTTACGGTCTAAACAACACAAATCAAATCTGTCACTACCACTTATCACTCTGAATTGGAAATAAATAGGTTTTTATGAGGCAGATTAATTTAAAGACCAGTTATGGCTGGTTTTTGGTTTGTTTTGTTTCCAAGGAAAACAGGGATTATTGAAGGCTGAGCTCAGAGGGCAGATAATATAAAATGTTAGTACATAATAAAATACTAGCTTTAGTATGTGTTGCATTAAGGATATAGAAATTTGGCACACAATAAACCCCCTTGCATTCCACCTGGTCCTTAGAAATCAGAGGGCTTGGTGCAGCTGGGCTTGGCTTCTGATTAGAGCTGATTCAGCATTGCCAGCCTGGTTGCGTTCAATAAGAATTTGCATGATCACAGACTTGCAAATAGTTCAGTTTACCAGTTCAATACTATAGATCTGTTGAATTCAATCAGATATCTCACAATCCAGATTCACAAAGAATACGGTTCCCTGAAGTAACAGGAAAGCAGATTCAGGATTGCTGGTGTTAGGATTGCACTAACTACAGAGTGTCACTACAGCAGGTACTAGTAACAGATCTAATAGTATTACATAGATAGAGATATATAAATATTCACAGGTCTTTACAATGCTCTGGAGGCACAAGGCTTATATAGACGCATCCCTTCAGGGGATGAGGACAGTCAGTCCATCAACCAATCCCAAGTAAACAGAGGTATTTCCCCCTCTCTCTTTTTTTTTTCTTTCTGTGCCCAAAAACCCCCCTTCTTTTATGTTATAGATGGGATTTTGATGGTTATGACTGTACATGTAAGGCATGTTCTCATTTCTCTTGATTTGCATTCTTAGCATGTGAAAGTTAATATGCAAATAGGGCATAATGACAGTCTTGGTTACTTTCAGTCAGAATTTATAGTTGACACAAAAGGTAGAATAAACACTTTAGTCCTCCTCCACCTGCTGAGGTGTAAATGCTGTCTGACCTTTGCTAGAGAATCTTTGAGTACATCCTTGTCTCCTTAAAGGACCACATTTGTAACCAGGCTGGTTATGCACAGTGGAGAGGAGGTTGGTGGCTGGTACAGAGGTGCAGGTTCTCTCTGGTGCTTCTCTGAGACAGCACTGGATGGGAAGCCTCCGCTTCACCCCAGGCATCATTCAGTCCTTACGCCTTGCTCGAGCCACTTATAAGATAAACAGGGGTCATCTCATGTTTTTCTCAACCAGTCCCATCAGTTCTTCACCAACTTAAGGCAACTCCATAGCAAGTCTGACAATTTACCATAATGATGGATCTGTGGTAAGTGGTTGTGGTACGTGGTTCCTTGATTTGCTGAAACCAGCGAATCAAAGCCCTGTTTTAAGCCAACAGAATCAGACACATCAAGTGAGTATACAATCTCATGTTGCAAACCTGTAATCCTTTGCACTGTGTTTACTGAAAGAAAAAATAATGATCTTAGCATGCCATCTGCCAGTTCTCTGGCTGAATGGAACAGACTATGTCAGACAAAGGGTGAAATATGTCTTTAAGTGACCTTTTTGCATTTTGGTGGTTTGGGGTTTTTTTGGGTGTTTTTGTTTTGTTTTGGTTTAGTTCTGGCTTTTTGTGTTGCTTAGTAACAATATTATGTGTACGAATTTAAAGGGTTTATGCAGTATGTGAGGTGTTAACGTGTTTGTAAAAATTAAGAGTCCAGTTAATGTTAAGTCCTCTGCAGAACTTTAAAATTAAATGGGTCCTTCCTTTTTCTTTTTCCCTTCTACAAATGACCTAGAATAGTGAAAAATCATAAATTTGCATTTCTGTATTTCTCAAATCAGTAACTAGTGTTTTCAAATGGAGCATTTAGCAGAATTAAATAACTTGCAAAAGCATAAGTGGCTTTCAAAGGTCATATAATTGTCTCTGTGGTTAGTAGCTGCATACAGGGTAATGCCTGTGAATGATAATGTATCCTCCAAATAAACAAAGCATTCAGAGTCAGAAATCTTACTTGATGACTTGCAGAGCTATGTTAGAAAGATTTAAAACAGAGAACCAGATACATTGTAACAGATTTCATATGCCATCCTTTTGGTCCCCTATAGCTTCTGCTGGTCTACTGGAATCCATCCATCTGACTATTCAAAATCTATTCAAAACCAGGAAAAGCTAATACAGGAAGGGTTGGACTAGGCCAGCATCTGTGAGGAGACATACCTACCCTGTAGTCACTGAATAGTCAGTGGAGAGAAATAGGCTCTCCCAGACAGTAAGTCATCTGCTCTCTTTCAGACACGTGTCATAGGGTGAGATGAATCACCTCCCTTTCTTTGGTGACTGAGCCAAATGTGGGTAGACAACCTCCCATTTTTAAGGCAGTCAAAGTTTGGTAAGGTTAGTCCCCAGGTTATTTTGTTTTCTGATGATATGTTATATTTTGCCTTTGATCTGTTGTGGCAAATAACATTTTAGAGGGAAGCATCTCCAGCAGTCCTGACTCGGACAAGGTTCATATTGACTCCTGTGGGAGGTAAGGGTGAGAGAACACTGCAAGACTTCTCTTCCAGAAAGTGAAGTGTTTCACTGTTCCTCTCCCTTATTAGTGACATTTTGTTCTACCTTTCCATTCCCTTTAATCACTGGCTAGAGATGATGCCAGCAGACAGTCAGGTGTTACCCCAGGGCCCATGGATTGTCACAATAAATTCTGTGAAAATACGTAGTTTGATTAATGTCTACTGCAGGGGCTGAAGGCATTGCTCCATAACATAAAAATACTAAAAATCAACTGCTGCACTCTGTTCCTTGTGTTTGGCAATGTAATGATTTCATCATTTTGCCCTTAACACTAGCAGTTGGGCTGATGCCCAGTAGAGCTGCAGCAGAGAAAAGGGGGCCTGGCCAGCCGCTGTTGCTGCCCCACAACTGCTTTCCTGCCTTGGTCCCTTTATAAACAGCAGGAGCATTCCTTATTTCTCTGAGCATGCTGAGAGAATATGGCAGCTGTTAAGGCCCTTAGTGAAACTGGTTTAGCTGTTTACTAGTACACCCTCCAACCATAGGCAAGAATCTTGTCTGCTCAGAAGAGCTTTATAGATAATGTAGATAGATTGCTGAGCTCCAACTCCTCCCATGACCATGGTAAAAATTGTCCTTAGCTTAGAGCGGCAGGATGGATTTTCATGGATCCAGGTGCTTGCCTGGTGTAAAGACTGTGTGAGATATTTTGTTGTCCCTGTGCTTCATGGTGTCTACCAGTGGCACCAGGCTATTCTCATGGGCTCTGATCACCCAGAAGTCCACATGTCCATTGACTCCATTAAGCTATCTAACAATGTGGACAAGTCTGATACCTTCCAAAAGCTCTTGGACTTGGTACTGATATGTGTGATATTGGCACAGTGTGTACATGGACAGCCCTAGTGCCGTGGGGAATCATCACTTGCCCTGCATGCTGTGTGTTCAGTGTACCTCTGGAAATCCTGGGCTGGCTTGCAAACCCTGTACAAGTTCAGACCACAAGAATGTCCCATGGCTCAGAGAATATTTGTCTCAATACAAAATAAGAGACAAAAACCAGACGGTTAGAGGACTGCAGGGAAACATTCGAAAAATGTAGAAGTCAATCAGTGAGCTGTTAGTCTTTGCACATTGGCAGCTCTAACTTTGCTGCAATTCTGTTGCTCTTATGTGGGCTTTTAGGAGGGTAAAGAAATAGCTCACAACTGCCAAGGCCAGGGGGGAAAATATCAACGTACTTCATTTGAGAATCAAAGAACTAGGTGGTGTAGATTATTGTGCTGGGTTGATCAGAGGCAGAAGCAATATGTTTGAGGCAGATGAAGAATGTTAAGATGAGTGAAGTATATATTCAAAGGCATTTTGAAAAAGAAGGAAGAATATTGATGCCTAGTGTGATTGCATACATCACCTGTTTTAAATCTGGTAGTTTGTTGCTTAGGCACACATGCAGTTTCCTTTTGGACCTCACCAGCCTGTAGTGAGGTCAGTGCTGAAACTTTTGCTCCTTTGGGTTCTGTTTTGTCTATATGTTTATTCATTTGAATGATCCCTGTCTGTGGTATGAAGATCCATCCAGCACGGATCAGTAGCAGAATGAGGCCTCTGGTGAGCCATGCTAGGCAGAGATATTCAGGCTGCTTCCTCTTCCAGAATTTGCATGGGATGGGTGTTTTCTGATCTTTAAAGAAAATTAATGTAAATTCTTGCAAACACAGTTTCCTTTCTCCAGTGAGGCAATACTTAACAATACTACTGCCATCACGCTCAACACATCCTGCAAAAAAGCATGATTTAGTACGCTTATTAATGGTGATTTCTTATGCTGCTTGTCCCACTGTATCAGTAAACATGTTGACAAGACTGCAGCTGTCTTTTACAAATTAACAAGTTCACCCCTGTGTGGAAAGCCAGCTCTGCTGGGGCGTAGCACAGACATGTGGAATAGTGGCAAGCTGGGCTTTTGCAAACAAATTGACAATACTTCTTAGAGCACTGCAGCCAGATATTCTCACTTTGACATAATAGCCCCACATAATTCTCCTTTTCTAGCTCTGAGTTACCTTTTTGACAGCTTCTGCATGAGGCACTAAATTTGCTTCTGACTGATTGAGGCCAAGTAAATCGCAAATCACACTGTCACATCTAGGAATTCATGAGTTTTCAGCTCCATGAAAGTATTTCACCTTTATGAATTGACCGTATGTTTGCTGGAAAGAAGATTCAGGTTTGACAAAATCAGATTTTCTGTGTATTGGTTTAATAATTTTAAAGTAGAAAATGTCTTCTCTGAGTATAATGACAACACTTAAATGAACTGTACATTTCCAGTAGAGTTTACATTTCACACTTCCATGAAATACTATCAGCCTAATAGGGAAAATAAAGCTCAAAGTATGACTTTCTCCCTTCTCCTGGTATAGAACTTTGGAGCTTTAAAAAGCCCAGAATGGCCCGTTGCTTTAAAAGTATTGTTTTATGAAGCAAATTATTTACCTCTATATTTGGAGTTGAATTCTCCTTGTTGCTGTTATTCCTCGTGAAGCAGCCCAGCTCTCTTCCAGTCCTTAGCCTGTCAGTTCTTTTGTACATCAAGTGTTCCACTGCCAGGATGTGTCATACCTCACCCACTCAGTTGTCCTGGGTAGTTCTGGGTTGGTTTTCTGTGGCTGCAATTGCCTTCCTGCCCGTGAGATGATTATCATACATCCCTCTTAATAGCATGTATAGCTAGTATTTTCCTTCATTCTAGGGAAAGTTTTTATCACACCTGTATCTTTTAGTCAGAGGCTGGACTAAAAATTTTCTTGAGACAAATGTAGTAGTAGTAGAGATCCCAGCAAGAGATAGATTGAACACAGAAGTAGTACGGGAGCCAGGACTCTTTCTGTGTATAGTTCTGGAGGCAACTGTCTGATGTACAGTTTTTAAACAGACCATCTCCCATCTTTCAAGAGGGATATAACTCTTTGCTGGGCTAGTTTAGTTTTCACTTTCTTAGGATATTTTCATACAAGGTAACTACCAATATCCAGCAAAAGGAGGATTGTTTGGGGCTTTTTAAAGTGTTCTAGTGACATCCCTGTGGCATGACACAGTAACCACTATTTTTCCCATTATGTCCTTCAGGAAGTATCTGTGTGACAAGAAAGCCACTTAACAATGAAAAAATTCACACTGTTTGATTTTGTAAATGATAATTCACTGCAAATTGGAGAGACATCATGGATACAGGACCTTCCCTGTGATGACAATGAGCTAGAAAGACTTCTGAAACCTAATGAGCATGTACTAGTAAACTGGCCTGTGGGAGAAAGACAGACAGAAAAGCATCTGGTGAAAGTTGTGTACATGAGTGGTGAGTGTGGTTCCAGAACATTTGTCTGATATGAAATCTGCTTTTAAGGTATAGTTGCCTGATTACCTGTGCTTTGACCTTTTTCCTTTCCATCACTTCAGATGACCCCCAAGAGCTGGTAGAAATGATGCAAAAGATATTGCAAGCAGATGAAATTACAAAAATACAAGTCCTTGGAAAAGGGAAGAGGAAGAGGATAGAAATGATATTCTCAGAAAGTGAGGACAGTGACCTGGATAAAGAAAAGGTGAGTTTCTGTCTTTATGTGCCTGATATTGGTAGGCCCATAAAGGAATGGAATAGACTGTAACTATTGATTCTTCATGATATAACACACAAAACATATATAGTAAAGGTAGGAATATAGGCAGCCTTCACATGGTACGTCAGCACAATAACCTGTCAGAGTAATTATTTAGGCCAATAGATTTTGTCCTTTTGTATATCAAGAGACAAGTGTTATTCAAGACGAGTGTTATTTGATGTTCTGTAGCTCCACTGCATTTCCCCCGTAAGACAGAAGTTTGACTAGTGCATAAAAATGGGAAGGGATCAGGTTTTCTGAGGTGTGCATTGTGGTGAGATCTGCAGTGACAAAATACAGGGAAGGAAAACATAAAATTTAACGAAATTACAAATACATTTTTTAAAAATACTAACCAAGAATGTCAAGTGCACGATGAATAAAAATTTATAGTATATTATGAAATACTGTAATGGAAGGCTCTATAGGAATGCAAAGGCACTATTATGCACTTGTTTACAGGGGAAGATGATGAAACATATAAAAAGAAAGAAATCATTGCAGGCATCTGCTCCTGCCAACATCCTGAGTCAGCTTGAAACATCTTTAATTAACAAACAGGTAAACATCCATTTTCAGCAATTTTAATGTATTAAGCAAAAGCAATCTGAAATGTATTTTTTGAGTGGGGCATAGGATTTTTGTCGTAGCGAAGTTAACAGTTCTAAAAGGTGCTACTTTGGAAAATTGGTGAATAGAGAACAGAGACCTAGAAAGGTACCTAACAGTTACATATTACACTGACCCTTCATTTTTAATTTTAATAGGAATAGTAATATCTATGCTTGGTAACAGCTCTTATTAAAATGCACTGAGTCTGTTTATACAAGAGAATTTTTTGATTTAGCCAGATATTTTAATGTTATTTTTGATGCTTTGATTTTATGTTGTTGTTGCTCTAGATATCATAGTTGTTTGGGGTTTTTTTCAGAGAGAACCATATTCAGGAAGCAGCTTTCTATGCAGTGAAGGTAGCAGTGATGATGAAGAGCCTTTATTTCAACTCTCCAAGGTAGAACTATGTGCCAAAATTAAAAGTCTCAAGAGGAAGCTGACAGATACCATGAGAGAAAACTGCCGCTTAAGGCAGTCCCTGGTGATGCTTCAAGGTAAAGGCGGGACTATTTTGATGAAGAGGAAAGCCTGAAGGTCAGGAAAAGCTTGATTTATAAGATCCATTTAGGTGGGAATTACGGATGCTCAAGCACCTGACATGATCAAGGCCTACCATTAGCATCAAAGTCTGTGATACGTGGCAACATTTAATTCCAGCAGCACTTACTGTCTTACACAGAGGCCATGCAATCATAGAGTCAGAAATGAAAAAGCTCTGTCTAAATCCTGCCAGTTGTTCCCAAGAGAACCTTTCTGAATCCTGTGTAAGCATCGGCTAAGATCAGATACTTCACTGACCAGTCCAACTAACATTATTTATTAGCATTCTTTCTTGATCACCTGATATTTTATTTATTCTGGAATTACTTAATTTCTAATTACTTCAGTAATTCCTCATTATTGGTCATCTGAGTTAGTTTCAGGTACACCAAATTTAATTCTTTCTCAGAGATGAACTATTTTGTTCTTTCTAAATAAATCTTTCATCGCTTAGTGATCATCTCTGAAGTGCCTTTTAGTTGGCCCTGTCCCTTACTCTGAGGCAGCCAAGACTGAATCCAAAATTTCAAACCATTAGTGAATGAATAAGGTTTAAAGAGAATTTACTCCCTGCCAGCTACACCATACCATCCCTAGACAGCTTTGTATCTGTTTTTTTTATATTGTCAGATGATTTTGCAACTGTTTATCAGTTTCATTTCCCACTTGACTGCATTCCTTATGTTATTCATCTTGGTTTGAATCTCCACCTTTTTAAATATTAATAGTAAACAGTTTCTTAGTGCCTGACAACTTTTCTCACATATATAAGTCCATTTGCCTGGCATCTTGAATAATTATATTAGTCTTTTACAGTATTTTCTGTAATTTAGTGATGCTTTATCTTGCTGATATGTCATCTCTTACATCCTTTTTGCTCTGCATTGATTTTTCTTAATGGCCACAATAAAAGCTTATATTTGAAAATACTACTTGGAGGAAAGGTTATTTAAAACATATTCTCTATAGATTAGAAAAAGGGAAAAGCCTCTGCAGTATGTGTAACTTCTTTGAAGAAAGAAAAAAATCAAACATCACTTAGCCCATATTCGATAGCTTTACGGACGTGCAGAGATTTTGAGATTGTAAAAAGAAAAAAGAAATGGTCTGCTTTGTGCCATGATGGGCATAAACATAATAGTTCCTCTTAACCTTTCACTGAACTGATCTGTTCTAGAAACTGAGACCAAATCTTCATGGGTGGGGACAGCAGAATGGCAGGAAAGCATTTGAGAGAACAGGAAGAAAGTATATTGAAATGTCTTTGCTGACTACTTTGAGTCTTTCACATTATGACAGGAATGTAATTGCAAAAATATACCTGCTTATGTAATTGGAGTCTGAAAGCTTCAATTACTATTTTACCCCTCACTCTTCATCTGATTTCAGTGTTGCCACAGGCAGTCACTCATTTTGAGGAGCTGGTAGGGATGGCTGAAGCGCTGCTCAAAGGAGGAGTGACGTCATCTACGTCCAGTCTGCATCCACATGCTCTTTGGAAGGCATCTCACAATCCATTAGCAGATTCCTATGCAGCTATGCATAGTAACTCCAGCTCACCAATAACTCTGAATGTGGAAGATGAGGAGCAACAGACTGAAAAGCAGGTCAGTTAAAAGACAATTTCAGGCGTAAAACTTTATACAGTTTAAACTTTACTGCTATAGCATAACAAATATAAAAAATAAGCATCAGTAAAATAATTTGTAATCATTGCATTGGTAACATGACTAATGAGCTTGTTTTGTGCAGAATGCTCTTTCCATGAGAAGCATTAAGTTTCACTCAGTGTCCTGTACACTCTTAAACTTGCTTTAATTTGGGTGACCTTGCATATCTGTGGCTAAGGGCATGAAGAAAATACCAAGATCCAGGGAAAATTTCCAGCCTAATGGTTTGGATGCCAAAGGGGAATGATAGTATTTCAAAGATCATCTCAGAAGAATACCAGCAGTCTGTTTAAGCCATTAATTTGTAATCGAAGGCTGGTATGTTTCTGCTCCTGTTCCAGACACTGGCCAGCAGTTAAGTAGAAATACATGTATACAGAGATACTGAGTAAAGAAGTTCCCCTGTTCTCTGCAATTATAATAGAGCATAACTGAGAAATCTAAAGCATGGTGGCTGTACATTAAAAAAATGAAGATATAACCAAAAGAATGATTTTAACTTCTGCATTCACAATTTACATAAACATTCTTATGCACTGGGTCATGCTAATCCATGCAAATCATTCTTGTGTGTGTTGTCATGAGGTGCTAAAAGAAATCTGTTAAGAATTATCAAAGTGTGTTTTGACTGCATATTGCAGTACACAAAAATTGACCTAACATCTTCAAAGAAATAAAAAGACTAATTTTTCTAAGCAACCTGCCTTATTTTGTAGAGGTAGCTCAAAATTGCCTATTAAGAGAGTTCAAATTCTTGGGCTGTACCACTGCTGCATGCAGAAGCCACTCTCAAAGCCCAGGACCAGATGTCACAGTTCTTAGGGCATGTCTGCTTGGAGGCAGGAATATTAGTTTGGGCATAGTGCCATGCTACCAAGGCAGTACAGAAACCATGCCAGAACTGGACCACAGCCAGCCTGCATGGAGTGCAAGCAAAAGGATTTTGCCATGTCTGAACATGTCCTGTCTCATCTAGTGAGTATAAGGATCCCCTGGTGAAGGGTTTGCTAGGATGCTTGGGATCCCTGTTCGGCCCCACGCTTCCTTCTGGCAAACAATCAAGCTGTGTGTATAGTCCCAAAGGCTGAGCGGGATGCAAGTGTAGTGTTATCTCAAGCACACAGTTTGCAGAGATTACTTTTGAAATTGTGGTTTAAAAATAGAAAATGAAAAAGATATTTCAGTGGTAATATTATATAATATTTCTTGAGAACTGCAATAGTTATGCCTATGACCAATTTTGTTTTCCAGTTCAAGATCGAAAAGTGGCAGATTGCACTTTGTAACAAGAGCAAACCTCAAAAATTTATAAATGACTTGATGCAAGCACTTTATACACATGAATACATGGCTACACACAGCCTGACAGGTGCAAAGTCCTCCTCTTCAAAGGATAAAGCGGCAAAACCAGCTATGAATCAGAATGAAGTTCAGGAAATCATAGGTGATGACTTGTTAACATTATTCAGTGTGGCTTTTACTTGACAGGGGGGTTTTCTCTGAGGGAGGGGCTGTCATGCTTAACAGCTGGTCTACTCAGGTGGTGAGCTGTTTCCTATTTCCTTCAGCTACATGCTTTTTTAAACCATCTGTTAAAAATACTGCCAGTGAAATGCTAAGTAGTAGTATTTCTATTGTGTGAATTCTGTGGGTTTTGTTCAGGTGACTGCTCAGGCACAGTGATGCTGTAAATTTTTTTAGCCCTTGCAAAGTTAACCTGCAACTTGGAGCATGATAACAGATGAAGGCAAAAAGAGGACACACTTGGATCAAATTTTAAATTATGTCTGCTGTGTTGTGAAGATCAGTGAATGTTATGAATTCTGACATTTTAAATAGTGCTAGAGGCAAAATGAGACTGTATAGAAGACAGAAATAGTGATCAGAGAAGCAAACAAAATTTGGTCTATGCTGAGGTTTAGGGCAGAAAATATTTGGTTCATAGGACAGAAAATAATTTCAGATGGAAGTAGCAGCTTTAAAGAAAACAGTATTTTGTGAGCACATGAAACCAAATTTTTATTGGATTCACACCTATAACTGAATATTAGAACAACACAGCCTTAATTCCTGTACTATAATCCCTCTCCCATTGCCATTCCCTTGGACTTCTGCAGTCTTCTTGGTTCCCTTCTCAGCCTAGCTCCAGTTCCTGTACTTTAATCCAGTTTTGTTGAAGTTAGCCGGCAGTTTCAAAAGTCATCAGTTGCAAAAACCTTTTCTCCTTAAGAATCTAGTTAGAGAAAAAGGCCCAAAGTCGAGAGATAAAAGGAAAGAGTGTGTAGGATGGTAAAAATATGTTTAGAGGCAGTAAGATGAGACAGTTTTGGAATGACATATGAAAAAAATGAAGAAGATTTAATGGCATGAGAAAGATGGTTGGACTCAATCCTAGTGGTCTTTTTCAATCTAAATGATTTTATGATTCTAAATCCTACCAGGGTGTAGGTGAAATTGAAAAGGGAAGCAGAGAAGGTAATCAGGACATGGAATACAGCATGCTGTGGAGAATTCAGTGACAAAGCCTATAGAGAAATCAAAGAAGTCTGTTAAGGTAGAAGAGAACACTGGAATACAAACAGAAAAGTGTCAACATTATACAAGAGAAAAAGAAAGATTAGAAGGAAGCTTGGGAGTTCTGGGACTGTAGAAAATGAGTTAGTAAATCAGATTATTTAAAGAAGATGGAAACTGTAGGACTTCAAAATAAAATGAAATGAAAGGGCAGGGAAATCGAGGGGAGGGGAGATGATGGAAAAGAGGGGAGCAGGAATCCGATTCCTCAAGTTGAGTCCTGTTACTGTTGCATTGAAAAAAATGTAGCCAGGAAAAACAGAAGGGAAATTTTTAGAAAAAGTGACATCACCTGCAAATGAAAATTAATAGGAAAAAAAGTAAGATTCAAAGGCATAAGGACTGATGAGGATAGGAAAAGAACAGATCAAGAACAGAACATAAGGACAGAAGATCAGCAAGCACAAATCACTCACTACAGAAGCCCTTGTGGCCCTGGAGTTCTTTTTGAGTCTGCCAAGAGAGGCACAGCAATATGGAAGGGACAAAGAAACAAGAGCTGGCATGTGCAAAATCTATGAAGGAGATTGTAAAGACAGTGAAGTAACTAGAGTGGAAGGTGAAGTAGCTGGAACTTTAAAAGATGCAAGAAATATATTTTAGATTACACTTCTCTTGTTTCCCTGATTGGGAGGCTTGAAATATGTAATTTCTTTATTTTGCAGGAATCACAAAGCAGTTGTTTCCAAACACAGATGATGCTTTAATTAGGCGAATGATGGGACAAAAATTGAACAATTGCACCAAGAAGCCAATTTTAAGCAAAGATCTTAACTCAGGTGCTTTTCAGAAACATAGCTTTTGGTAAGTCAAATTAAAAAATGCCAGCAATGCATAATTCTGTGTATTACTCCATAGTAACAAAATCGAAAAGCAATCTTAAAATTCAAATGACAATACATATTTATCTACTTGGTATATGCACTACCAAGTCAGTAAATATTTTCATAACCTTGTACAAAAAGTACATAATACAGAAGAAGTCCAGATTAACATTACTGCACAAAAAAGTTATTGATTCTAGACAAAGAAGCACAAGACTATTACATTGCAGGAAGAGAATACAGAAGTAAACACATGGAGTTGCTTTGCTCAATATGTCTATTTTAGATTTGGCATTATTTACCTTCCTTATTATTGTCTGGCTCACCAGAGACCAGTCGATTCCACTTTCATGTCACCTGTTGTGCCCCAATTAACCCACAAGTAAATATAAGGAAAATCACACATCTTTGGTACGTGTTGATAAGAGTACTGTAGGAGAGCTAAGATGGCAATCTTTTACTGCTAGGAGAGTCTGAATTGTTGGGTCAGAGGAAATATTAAATAACATGTAACTTATTACGGGCATTTTGAGCTTATGAATGAAACTAATATAAAATAAACTCATGCCTATTGTCAGTGAAGTCAGCTATTTGCACAGTACTGTTTCCACATGTACCAAATGTACATACCACAGAATGGTTGAGCTGGAAGGGACATCTGTAGCTTGGCTAGTCCAGCCCCTGCTGCTCCAAGCAGGCTCACATAGACCAGCTTGCTCAGAGCCATGTACAGCTCAGTTGAGTATCCCCAAAGACAGAGACTCCACCACCTCTCTGCGCCACTGCTCCGTCACCCTCACAGTGTTTCCTGATGTTCAGGTGGGACATCCTGTGTTTCCATTTCTGCCCATTGCCTCCTGTTCTGCCGCTGGGCACCACTGGAAAGAGCCTCCATCTTCTTTACACTCTCCCATCAGGCATTAGTGCACATAGATAAGATCCATGTGCCTCTGTAAGTTGAGCCTTCTTGAGGCTAAACAGACCCAGCTCTCTCAGCCTCTCCTCAAGAACATGATAAGAGATGAACAAGGAACAGGACAAGAGATTAAAATAGAGTGAAAGGGAAAAGAGATTGGTCCTTTGACTTTCTATATTGGAGTAACATTTTTCCTCTTCATTTTTGTTCCTCTTCCCACTTATCTCCTGCATGTTTTTAAAATCTGTATTTGCAACTAAGTGTAAGACACTTCTTAACAAAAAAAAACCCAAACAAAAAACAACAAAACCAAAAACAAACAAAAAAACACCCACTCCCAAAACCAAAAAACAACCAACAAATAAAACCACGCCAAGGTATTTGACTGTTATGACACAATTGTTTGAAAAGTAGCAGTGCTTTGCTTCTAAAATTCCTCTCTAAGCCGCCTGGTAGTACTACATGGACCACAAGTGGTCTGTGAAATACTAGTTGAGAAATACAGAATATCTTTTGGAAAAATCCACATACACAGGTTTTTCCATCTGGAAACAATAAACAAATGCACCAGCCTGGCAAAAATAAAGTTTACTACATTAATGCTTTTCTCCTAGAGATGAGAAGACCTTGTAAATCAAAGGTCCTCTGTATTTGTAACATACAGTATGCAATGATTTACTGCAGTAATTTTCCTTGTCCTTTATGCAGGCAGGAAAAATAAAAGTGCAAAACCGCAGACTTTATCTTCTTTAAAAGTATTAAATCTTAAATATTTTAAATCTTTATCTTCATCAGATAGATCAATAAATTTTGCTAATTCCTGAGTCTTCTCATGTATACAGTATTCCTGAAGCCTTGATAAGAAGACCTTGACTATGCTAAAACAATTCTGTGCTGTTATTTAGCAGTGCCTATAGACCTTCCAATTTAAACTTGATATTTAAAAATATCTTTATGTCTGTTATTGATCAGTGCTTATGTAGAATCCAGTCCAACATCCATTGTAATCAGTTCAGATATTGCCTGAATAGTGTCTCTTGAGCTGATGCATGCTGATGGATTTTTTTTACATCTGTTAAGAATTTGCTCTCTGTAAAAGCAGTTAAGCACCATGTAAGTAATCAAGATAACTTGGTAATTCTTTTAACTCAGATGACACACATATTCTTTGTAAGAAAAATAAGAGAATTTAAAAGTGCTTATAATCTCACTGTTACTCCTTCAGTCCACTTTCCAGCGATGAAGTACAGAGGGGAGAGAAAATTCTGTTGTGCAGAACCTTTAGTAATCACTTATACACACAAGATCCTATCTTTAAAAACTGGTGATACTGCAGCTTTTATCTCCTCCCTTGAAGCTATTTCTTCCTTACCCACCTCCTCCACCTTTCCCCAGGTTACAATTATGGTACAAGAGAAGAAATTTGGAGTCAAATCCAATAAGACAGACAAGTTTCCATCTCACATCCAGGAAGCTGAGGTGAAACAAGGAAAAGAGGAATGTGACAATGAAGAAAACTATTTAACTAGCTAATAAACAAATTCTGCAGCTCAGAAACTGAGAATAGTAATTGCACATTAATGTTAATGTTTCAAACTAAGTTATAAATTGTCTCAACAGTGGTTCAACAGCTGCTCCTCAGGGCATTATCTCTTCAGCTGTTCCTCCCAGTACTCAAGACCAGCAGGATGATGATTCACCAGCTGCTAATGCACAACCTCAGCAAAGTGACAGCTGCCTGACTCCTCCACCTCCCACCCCACAAGGTCAGCAGGAGTGTCCCAAGCCCACTTCTTCTAAGGTGGAGTCTCAACTCGCCAGCAGCTCACCAGCGCCCTCTCCCAGCCAGGGTTGTGGACAGGATCTCAGGAATTCAGACAAGGAATAACAGAAGGTATTTCATTCCACTCACAGTTCAATGGCGAGTAAGAATTAGTATAACACAAAAAAAGAAATAATATCTAAATGGTACTAGATATATGGTAGTGTCCAAGAGTGGACAGACATAGAAGCCTGAGAACTTTTTTCTCAAACAAATGAAAATCCCGTAGTCTAGAAAAAAAATGAAGACACATTAATATCTTTGAATTTAAGATATTATAAGATATATGCATGTTATGCAGTAATTCAAAAACATAAACTTGTACTGAAAAATACAAGTAGAGTTCCCCTTAGTTAGAAAAAAACATTATTTAAAGTAGTACCAAAAGAATATATATGAGGAACCATAATTCCCTTGCTTTTACCTTGACAGCTGAGATAAAACTGCTTAACCTATCAAAGAAAGCTATTGTATATTAACATAAAAAAGACATAGTCATGTGGAGAGAAAATGGAAAGATTTCCTAGTGAAAAGAACACTGTGGCCAGCACAGGAGTAGAAAGCACAGGACCACATGAGCAGAGAAGAAATAAAATAGATATTTAAGGATGCTATTAACTTGGAAAGAAAGAAACTTCCTTAGGGCAATGAAACAGGAAAGAAGCAGCTCATTTTTAACCTGTGAAAGTAGGAAAGGCAATGGAAGAAGCCATGTTCCCTTGTAGCTCAGGGAAGAGCTCCAGGAGAGCCTGTTAGGTTGTGGAAGCCATTCTCTTACAGGGATTCTGCTGCTGGTACCCTGCTGGTTTGGCAGCTCTTACACTCTCTTTTTCCCTGACCATCACATCCATAGGATAAGGGTGCCTGGTCCCTCCAGATGGGAAATAGAGGACACTTCATTAGAAGCAATTAGTAAAGGGCAGAGTTGCCAGCTTCTACTCCCCATGTTTTGATTTTGATACTCTACCCGTTGCTTTGAGAAAGGGTGGACAGGCAGAATATTCCTCATGGGACTAGGACCAGAAAAATCCCAGTATCTGAGCAATTTCCCTTGCGAGCTGATACCACTTTTGCCAGGAACCAGCTGGCAGTCACACAAACCCTATAATAGCCTAAGAAGGAGGAGGGGAAGGCACAGGTTCCCCAGGGAAGTGGTCACAGCACCAAGCTTGACATAGCTCAAGAAGTGTCTGGAGAATGGGGCACATGGTGACTCTTGGGGTGTCCTGTGGAGGATTAGGAGTTTGACTTAATGATCCTGATGGGTCCCTTCCAACTCAGCAAATTCTGTGGTTCTGTGAATTTTTTCTTTGCTGACTGATTTCAGGTTTACAGTGTGCTGACATGGGAAGGAGAGAACCCTTGGGACTATAGCTTTTCTGTTTGAGTGTACTTCCCCCAGAACAGAGAGTACTATTAGCTGAATCTATTTCAAACATGGCAGACAAGCAACTAATGAATCAGATTGGAAAAATGAAACAACATAAAGTTGAAGAAATCTAGCTTGACTTAAGGAGGATTTCAGAACATCTGAGTTACAGGAATAAGTTAGAAATAATATTACTGAATAACACCGAAAAAAATCTGAAGATCTGAAGGTTATCAGCCAAATATCCCTAAAGGGAAGTGCTGCAAATCTAGCTGTTCTAGAGCAAGGCACTAATTGGCACTTTGGAGAAGACACTTGTGTGGGCTGGAGTACAAATTAAGTGATTTGCTATCCTTTTTCATCTCTCATACCTAACAATTCCTTGTAGATAGAATCAGAATGAAAGCCGGTATGAAATACGTTAGTTCTATCTCATGTTATTAACTACCATCTGTAAAATGTAACAGAAGGATGTTTGCTATTATGTAAATTTTGTATATGTATTTGTATGTACAGCATATATAATATTGTATATAGGTAATCATATTTTTGAAGCGACTTTCTATCAAATAAAATGAAACATTACTATGTCTGAGTGCTGTTTTATTGTCCTCACTGTCTTCTGGCCCCTTTCTTCATCAGCCTCTGTTGTACACTCTAATATGCAAGGCTGGGGTTTTTCTCTCACTTGATTTTTGGTTGTTTTTGGTTTTTTTTTTCCCCATTAATAACTGTTCTGAAGCTAGCTTCTGTAAAGATTGTCATTTTACCTGGGGAAGAATTTGGTTCACCTTACAAGGGCACTCCTTCCTGAAAGTTGTCACAGCTGATGTTGGACAGCTGCAGCTGTTCTGCAGTTTGGGAGGTGTTGAAGCACTTGGGCAGGTAGACAGAGCTGAACGGGAGCAGCTGCTCTCCCTGTGGCAGGTGAAGCACTGCAAACACCACTGTACTTTGTGCTTTTCTATTCCGCTGGCTTGGTAAGTCATCAAAAGAAAACCAGTGAGGCTGGGAACTCATCACAAACAGTATAGGAGGATTTTCATGGTAGAGTGGAGGGCCTGCTCCTAGGCATGAGACATGGAGATAGGGGGATATTCTGGACAAAGGGAACAACATAATGAAGGCGATATTTTAATATTTCACCAATGGATAAAAAGTGAGCAAGCTGCAAAAAGACTCTTTCCTCCTCATACTAAAGTATAGAAACAATGTTATCCTTCTGGATAAAAGAAGATAAATAGCTGTTACACAACTATACCATTAACAAAAGGGCCATATTTCTTGCAGTATGACCAGAAAGGAACAAAATACAACTGGTTTTTCAAAATGACCCTGACAAACTCTGAGAACACAAAATTGAAGACTAGATAATCACAGATTAGAAACTTCAGAAGTAACAGACAGGGAGATCAGAACAGCATAATGCTGCTTCTCAAATTTGCATTAAAATTTTTTGTGATGTTGATTTAAAATTAATCAGTGATATGTAAATGTATGGTGTTTCAAAGTGTAAAATTTTTCTCATCTGAGTGAGAGAGGATGCATTATTTGTAGTCCTCAGAATGGGAGAAACTGATGGCTGTTACGGGAGAAACTAACAGCTGTACTGGCATTAGACTATGGCATTTAGTAACTGGTGATTTACTACTGAAAAGGTAAGCAATACTAAAACTAATTATTTGAATTATTTATTTCTATTACTGCATATTGGATTGAATTTGAAAGTTACCGGGGAAAAGAATTTGGTAACTATTTATCATGAAGTGCTCTGAAGAACAGTTGCTTTCTAAAGCAGGAAGAGGAAGAATATTGAGATATGTGAAGAATGGGATAAAAATCTGAAAAATAATAAATCAGGGAGATTAATGCATGTCAAGTTCATGTCCCCTGTTATTAGGGTATATAGATAGGAGTAAAAAAACCCAAACCACCAGACATCTAAATTTTCTAGATCAAGAGTAAGTGGCAGTATGCCATGTTGATACAAGAGGGAAATCAATGGTTATAAAGGCAATCAATGTTTCATTTACTTAAGCAAGGAGAGAAGAAAGAATGTTGAAATATGTTTGAATTAGAATCATAGAATTGTTCAGGTTGGAAGGGGCCCTAAAGATCATCTTGTTCCAACACCCCTGTCTTGAGCAGAGACGTCTTCCATAAGACCAGGCTGCTCAAAGCCCCATCCAGCCTGGCTTTGAACACTTCCAGGGATATGACATCCACAGTTTTTCTGGGCAACCTGTTCCAGTGCCTTACCACCCTCTCAGTAAAGAATTTCTAGTATTATTTAATCTAAACCTACTCTATAATTAAGGGCACATACTGAATATGTGGAATTAGTTGCTAGAGAGCATTTACTGAGTTTATAAAGACAGTCTGCTCCAACAGAGCTTCCACATCCTTCATGATATCTAGACTTCATTTGGAGCTTTGTACTCAGAGATCTCATGAAGATCTCACAAAAACCCCTGCTTCTCCTTACCTCGCCTCCCCTACCCTCCCCAACAAGCTCTGCAGAACATTCCAAAGCTGCCCCAAAGTCTGAAAACCATTCTTTATCAGAATTAGATGAAATGCGTAAATTTTGGAATTCAATTTTGTTAGCATATTGGAAATTATTGCATAGCAATTCCCTTACTATTTCTTTTCCCTTAACTAGGTTGTGTACATACAAGGAGGAATTTTGGACTGGTCAGTGCAAGAGTAAACATTTACATGAATGACTACTGAAAAATTCATATTTAAATGAGCATCATTTGCATAGGGTCTCAGAGTTTGGAAAAATAATGCCAACTTGCTGCCCTAGTAACTTTTTACTTCAGCTTCTCGTATTATATGTTCTTAAGAATGAAAAGTTATCAAGTGCAAATGCATGCTACAAACAGAATGACTGCTAACAACGTTCTGTTAGCAAATTTACATTACAAATGCAAAATATTAACATTTAGGCAGCAACAATGACTTCCTAAGTCAAGTTTCCATCATTTTAATAATGAAGTAAAACTAGACAAATCAGTGTTGTTTATACTGTCCAACAAGAGCAATTAAATTACAACTGTTAATGAGTATGTAACTGGTATATACAACTAGCAGCTCAGTCTATCTTCTGTCATAAAGGTGTTTTTACACTCATATGGAAGGAGGCTTAAAACTAACAGTAGTAACTCTGTGTTTTCAAGAAAAATAAGTGCACTAAGTAACGCTTACAGTACATGATACCTTAGCATTGCTGATAGTTGTTTATTCTCCTGCATAACACCAAAATTTAACCTGCAACTCTGAACTCTTACTCTCCTGTGTTTACAGGATTTGATAAGCACACACCAGCAAAGTGCTTTCAGGTATGCAAGCAGCTCTTTTATACTGACACGCAACTCATAGGTGACATTTACTATGTTCAGCTTACTCAAAGCCAATACATTGAGTAAAGATGATTCATCCTCATTTTACTTTGGGTGGCAAGAAGTAACTATATGAAGAAGCAGGAGAGCAGTAGCAGATAAATAGCAAGAATCATGGGCATGGAGGTCCGAGTGATGTTTTCTCAATCCTGGCAGTGAGGATGCACTAATAGGACAAGTCAATACTTGTTGGCAGAACCTGTGTTGGTGACAAGGATCTGAGTTGTATGACCATGGGACCCTGCTTGCAAATCATGGTCTGACTGACAGAGATGAGATCTACCTCACTAAGCAGGGCAAAGCTATTTTTACCAGTAGGATCACTGACCACATAAGCAGGGATTTAAACTAAGAATTAAGGGAGAGAGTAACCAGCAGCTTTGTGGGGGATTGATGGACACAGAAAATATCAAAGGGCATGGAGTGATGTGATGTGGACAGTACACAAAAGCAAGAAGATGAGGCTTAGGAGGGGTCACCAGTCCCTTTCTAGATAGGAGCAGCCTCATGTTCGCAAGCCCCGGTCCTAATGTGGGAGTTCAACCATTCAGATATTTGCTGGAGGGACAATACGGCAGGATGTAAGTAATCCAGGAGGTTCCTGGAGTGCAGTGGTAACAACTTCTTCCAAGTCATAAAGGAGCCAACAAGGACCAATAAGGAGGAATGCTTTGTTGGACCTGTACCCATGAGGGGATTGTTGGGAATGTGAAACTCACAGCAACCTTGGCCACAGTGACCATGAGATGGTGGAGTTCAGGATCCTGAGGACAGGGTGAAGTATAAAAAGCAGGCTCACAACCCTGGAGAGAGAGTTTTGGCCTCTTCAAAGGTCTGCCTGGAAGAGCCCCATAGGTTATAGCCCTGGAGGGAAGAGGGGCCCATGAAAGCTGGTGAATATTTAAAGATCACTTCCTCCAAGCTCAAGAGCAGTTCATCCTGGTGAACAGGAAGTTAGGCAAAAATGCCACAAGGCCTGTGTAGAGGAACCAGGAGCTCCTGGTCAAACTCAAACACAAAAAGAAAGTGTACAAGGGGTGGAAGCAAGGATGACTAACCTGAGAGAAACGCAGAAACATTGTTCAAGCATCCTGAGATGAAGTTAGGAAAGCTAAAGCATGACTGGAATCGGATTTAGCTAGGAACGTCAAAGACAACCAGAATGGCTTCTGTAAGTACATAGGTGACAAAAGGAAGACTTAGGAAAATGTGGGCCTGCTGCTAAATGAGACAGATTACCTGGTGACACAGAACATGCCTCAGTCTTCACTAACAAGATCAGCCTTCAGGAATTCAGATCCCAAAAATGTGGGAAAGGCTGGACCAAGAGAGATGCAGCCTTGGTGGGAGAGGCTCAAGCCAGAAAATATATTAGCAAACTGGGCACATGTATGTTAAGTCTATGGCCCTGACAGGATGCACTGACAAGTACTAGGGTGCTGAGAGATGTCATGGTGAGATCACTCTCAATTATCTTTCATGGGTCATGGTGTCTGGGATTGGTGCTTAAGGCTTCAGGAAAGCAAATGCCACCTCCACCTTCAAGAAGGGCAGGAAGGAGGTCAGGTAGAACCACAGGCCAGTCACCCTCATCCTAATCCCTGGGAAAGTAATGAAGCAGCCAACCCCAGTAAGCACTCCCGGCCCTCTCAGTGACAAGAAAATCACTGAGTTGTCAGTATGCCATTACCCAGGTGAAATCAGACTTGACCAGCTTGACAAACTTTTATGATAAGCCGACCCTGGCTGGCGATGAGTGGAACAACGGCTATTGTGTATCTGGACTTCACTAGTGCCTTTGGCAGTGCCTCCCGTAAGATCTTTGCAGATGCTGGGGCTGGATGCGGCACCGTGTGCGGTGTCCGCGCACCGGCTGAGCAGCGCGGCGGAGGCAGCAGGCCCGCAGCCCGGCCCGCCGAGGCGAGGCGATTTTCCCGCCTTCCCTCCCCTCGGCCGCCAGCCCCAATGGCCGCCCTTCCTCCTCCTCCTCTTCCTCCTCCCCCGGAAGCGGCGTGCGGCTTTTCCCCCTCCGAGCAGGAACTCCCTACAGCCCACCTGAAGGCGGGCGAGGGGAGGCCGGGAGAAGGAAAGACCCCCAAAAGAAGGAAAGAGCCCGGAGCGCCGGCCCGGGGGGCGCGCCATGGCGCTGCCGCGGTAGCGCCGGCACCTGCCATGGGGACCGCGGGGCGGAGCGGCGGCAACTCCCGATCCCAGCGAGCCGTGCCGCGCCCTCGCCCCGCCCCCGGGTCGCGGAGGAAGCGGGGACACGGCGGCTCGGGGCGTTGTTGCCCGCGGGAGCCGGCGGCGGGTGAGCGGGCCCGGGAGCGGCGCGGGGCCGGCAGTTGCAGCGCAGCGGTCGCGGGCGAGGCCACAGCGAGCCGCAGCACGGCCGGCCCGGCGTGCGGAGCCCGCAGAGCCCGCGGAGCCGTGTGCCGCGGGGCCGTGCGGCTTCGCGAACGTGAGTCAGCAGCGCAGCCTCGCTGTTGCTGTGGAGCAGGGAGCTCAGCCCTCCGCCGCGGTCCTAGAGCGGCCCAGAGCAGCCGCAGGTGCTGCGAACGCCCGCGCTCGCCCGCAGCTGTTACGGGCCAGCCTCGGCCCGCTGGGCTCGAGCTCGGCTCTCGCTGGCGTTTCAGGCTCAGGCATGTCCTTGGGCTGCTACACTGCAGCTATGGCTGCTGCAGGAGTGTAGGTATTGGCATGCTTTGTAGATAAAGCCGCGTTTTGCAGATTTGGAAAAATGCAGTACCGTACTTCGAGTCAGAGTCGTTTATCACTTATTCTGGTGTCGTTGGTAATGGAGAGTGAAACTTGTTGAATACAGATAGACTGCGAAGCTCCAGAAGGTGTAAAATGGACAATGCTGTCTAGTTAAACAAAACTTACAAAATGAAGTGATATAGTATGTTTTGTTTCTGTTTAGATAATGGAGTCTCATAACTCTGACAACATTCACGAGAGTAAATCATCATCCTCTGAAAGTGAAGACGAGATTGAGTTCATTGGAGTAAGTAAATCTTGTGCTGGAAACACTGCTTGTTGTAAAAACTACACTATCAGTAGTCTAGTAAACAGGAGAGGGGTCTTCATTTACTCTGTTGATGATGATTATATTTTGATGTAAAGCATTGCTGTTGAATATAAAGATAATTTCATTTGTGAATGTTTGTGGCAGATAACAACTCGATCTTAAAGGTTTATGGTCCCTTTCTTGGAAGGGTATAAGTAGATGTCAGTTGGTCCTGTAGAGAAACTGTGATCTTGAGTATACCAGTAGGTGAAGGGGAGATAGCAGTGGTCACTGAGGCATATGAGAAGGTACTATAGATAACTTTTCTGGTAATCATATTGCATAGCATTTTCCCACTCAAGTTAATAGAGTACATCAGTGCTCATTCTGCAAATCAGTGTCAAAATCACTGTACTCAATTTAGAAAAGGAAGGAAATAGGGGGTTAGAGGCCTTAAACCTCTTAAATTTTGAGGGACTCTATATTGTAAAACACCTAGTCTAATGCTGATACAGTTTGTGTGAATGTAACTTTAAGACACTTACATCTGTTGGATAGCCAAGAGAAGAAGAATGTTTTTCATGCTGCCTGTGCTCTGGCCTCAATCTGTCATCAGTGAAGTGGGGCTGGATGGCAGGGCTACATAGAATCATGGAACTGTTTGGGTTGGAAAATCTTATTTTGTATTGCTGAGTCCAGCCATTAACCCAGCCCTGACTAGTCCACCTCTAAACTGTGTCCCTAGGAGCCACATCCATACATCTAAACAGCTTTTTCTTGAAGGACCAAGTCATGTGACTAAGGTCAACTGATTTACTGATGCCACTGTTTTTAGTGGCATTTTTTTGTAGATTTGTCTAATTTTTGAACAAAATGTTGAATAATAACTAAATTACTCCCTTCCCATTTTATATGGTGTTCAATTAAAGCTGAAGTTCATCATACAGACTTTTTCTGCAGGGATATTTTGGTGCTCAAGTATGAAGGATAGGTGGGTTTTTTTGCAAAAAGTATAAGTAGTTGATTATCTCTGAGACTTCTTAATCTTTTTGTTGATTTGGGCAAAATTAATTAATGAGTTCAAAGTTCGTTATATACACACAAAGATTCATGTGCATCTGCAGAGAAGGACTTGGGGTCGGTGGTGGATCAGCTAGCAATATGTGTTTGCAGCCCACAAAGTCAAGTGTGTCCTGGGCTGCACCAAAAACTGTGGCCAGCAGGGAAAGGGAGGGGATCCTGCCCCACTGCTCTGCTCTGGTGGGACCTCACCTGCAGTGCTGCATCAGCTTTGGGGTCCCCAGCACAGGAAGGACATGGATCTTTTGGAATGAGCCCACAGGAGGGTCACCAAGATGATTAGAGGGATGGAGCACCTCTCCTGTGAGGAAGGACTAGGAGAATTGGGATTGTTCAGCCTGGAAAAGAAAAGGCTTCAGAGTGACCTAATTGCAGCCTTCCAGTACATTAAGGGAGCCTACCGAAAAGGTGGAGAGGGGCTTTTACCAGGAGCTTATAGTGAGAGGACAAGGGGGAATGGCTTCAGACTGAGTAGGTTTAGATGAGATATTAGGGAGAAATTATTTCCTGTGAGGATGGTGGGGAACTGGAACAGATTGCCCAGAAAACTTGTGGATGCGTCCCCCCTCTCCCCCCACCCCTTTCTGGGAGTGTTCAAGGCCAGGTTGGATGGAGCTCTAAACAGCCTGGTCTAGTGGAAGGTGCCCCTGCCCTTCCACAGTGGCAGGGGGTTTGGGATGAGATGATCTTTCCAACCCAAACCATTCTTTGATCCTGTGATCATGATTGACTAAGCTTCATTATCTTCAAACTGGGCAATGAACAAGGAAGCTAGTGTAGCTTGGAATGTGTAATGATTGAAGGGCTGCTGGAGCAATAAGAGCAGTAACTGAAATAGAACCGAAACAAAAGAACTAAAATCAAGACTTCTGACAATCTTTTTCTTTTTTTTCCTTGGCATTGCCTGTGGATAATATTGATCCTCTGTGGTCCCAGGGACTATTGCTTCCAAGGGAGGCTGCTGTATATGTAGGAAGATGACTCTGCTCAAACTTGGTACAGGTTTTGTATTCTGGGGTGAGGAGCGTACTATTGTAATTGATGAATATGAGGGGAAAGGTGTGTGACCCTGGCCATCACCTAATATCAGCAATGTGTCTTCAGTTCTCTCATTTGCTCCTCTGAGTGAAGGTGACTTTGGACTTTCAGAAGGATTTATAGACTACTTGGCTAGCTTTAGATCATCATTTCCGTATAATAATGTGTATAACTGGAAGCTTATAGTCTTCATAAATGTTATGAATGGATGTCTCCTGATTATCTGCGTGTCTTAAAGACACTGTGCACAAGATGGTACTGTAGAAACTGAATTAGGGAAGCCATTGAGGTGTCCCAGCCTATGCTCAATTTTATAGAAAACAAGTTGTGTTTTGTTTTTTTTTCTTGACAGTTAGATGTGGCTTTGGTGTGGGTTTTTTGTTCTTCGATTTGTTTTTTCTTTGTGGTTTTGGTTTGTTTTTTATTTTTCTATTTCATTCACTTGTACTAGGATATTTGAATTCATACTGTGGGACTATGCTTTTGCTCCATCAGATAAGGACTTTCTGCCAATGTCTGCTGCCAGAGATTTTTGGCTTTTATAGTTCGATTCACCCTCATTTAGGAAACTTAAAACTATTCTTTCATGATTTCTCACCTTTTAGCTCTTCTTACAACATATTTTGTCTCTTTAAAATCATTACATTTTGAGTTTTGCATACCACTAGAGAAACACAATTTAATCTACAATACAAGCTGTTACTCCTACTTTCTTAAGCTAGGATGGTCTTGCCCCCATTTGGTTTACTTGGGAAGGGTAAGGCAAGAGTGAAGATGTTCACAGGTGTAATGCTCTGTGAATAAGCAGACAGATAATTCAAGTTGCCACAGTTGGCACCAAAAGCATTGGACTTGGAGGAAAGTTAGTTAATATACAAAATCAAGTGATTCACTAAAACATGGTAGTTACCATGTAAATATTTTGCTTCCTTTTCCCCTAAGGTGTTAAATATTAGATATTCAGACTGAAGTATTTGTCTGTCTGGCTTTCAGCTGCATCACAACAGGAACTGAATGAAATGGTAGTGGTGTTGGGAAGCAATTGTTTTATTTTTGCTGGTCAGTTAGTCAGTTCTCAGCACTCTTAAAGGTTGGAAGTCTGCTGGGACAAAGATTTAGAACACAAATAGTACAACTTGTGTCAATTTTGTAAAATTTATTTTAATGTAAACTTATTCTATAATAATGAGTATGTTTACATATGTATAGACAATTATGCTCACATAATTGCTTGTCAAAGATAAGTTTGTAGTCGCATACATGAAAGCTAGATTCATGTTTCCTGTATGCCAGTGTATGTGTAATTATGCAGTTAATTGTGCTGTTTAAGGAAAATTGTGCTATTTAAGTATTTGGTCTGAATGCACCTAAAGCTAAAAACAACAAACAAAACACCTTGCATGATGTGTCAGTGGACAAGGTATCTGTTAGCTAGGCCTCATTATCCAAAGAATGAGTGAAATGAGGAAGGGCAGGAAAGAGAGACCACAGTTTTGGGCTTTTGCAGAAAACTTTGGGAGGCAATAAAAATGAGGTTCACAGAACTTCTTCAGAAGAAACTGTCCTTTACCAGTCACCAGTTAAACAAATTTGGTTGTATTAACAGTTCAATTTGGTATTTTGCATAGCACAGTGAGATTACGGTTTTGTTGACTAGATGCTGATGCTTCCAGGCAGAACTATGAATAACAGCAGAGATGCCACAGCTGTCTCTGGAGACTTAAAAACCTAGAAATTCTTCTACTCACAGAAGTAGCTGTGCCTTTTGTTTGTTGCTCAGTGGCATGGCTGTTTGTTTGGGAGAAGAATGCCTTTTGAAGATTATTTGGAGAAGTAATTTAGAAGTGGAGCATGTTGAGGTTTTGGGGTTTTTTGTGGTTGGGTGGTTTTTGGTTTTTTTGGGTTTGGTTGTTCTTTTGGGTGAGGGGTGTCGTGTTTCTTTGGTTTGTTTTTTTTTTTTTTTTGTTTTGTTTTGGTTTTTTTGAATGTGAAGCATCTGCTGGTAAGATGTGAAGAGTGAGCATCTCTTAATGCTCGTAAATCTGAATACTTTGTGTCTTTCTGAATGCCAAGTATGCCAGTATAGTCAACTGTTCATTGAGAGCTTGTCCATTGTTGTTTCTTCTGTAGTCACAGGCCAAGATACTACTTACTCCCCTCCTCGTCCTGTGGGGAGTTACAATGAGTAGGATGAAGCTCTCTGATCCTCAGGTTCTTAACTCCCCTTTAGTGATGGAATCCTCAGGGTTGGCACCATCTTTGCATTACTATTTAGTTCAACAAGCTGGGAAAAAAGTAGTTAAAATGCTCATAACTCAGTTTGTCTCGTGTGGAGGTGAGCAGTACACAAAAATTGCATAGAAAAAGGCACTGAATTTAGAATGAAAAAGAACATTAAACGTACAGAAAATATTTATACAGGTGTAATGTTATTTGTGTTAAATTTATTATTTTGATCACTTAAACTTCTAGGCTTGAAAGCAAGTTACTCTCCATTTCAGCTGTCAGTTTTGGAAGTTTTGATTAGTTGCTGAACCCTGGGAGTAAGTAAACACAAATAAGAAAAAACCTCTACCGTTGGAGAAGGTGCAGCTGTTAGCATCAGAACTGAACATTTCAAATCACATTATTGAACTGATTGGACAGTCAGGTGGTCTGCGTGTGTCTTTGAACTTCTACTTGCTAGCACCAGTTTAATCAAGATTTAATTTCTTAAACGTATTGCAGAGGTTGTCAGTTTCTACAGAGGCAAATCTACAGTGGATTTTTTAAAATATATTTTATTTAGAAAGCCATGTTATCTTTATTTATTTAATCATAAAAAGTTAAGCACTCTTCTGGGGTAATTGGAGGCTGGCAGCTTGATTCATAGAAGCTTTTGTCATCTGTCCAAGATTTTATCCCTCTTCTCCCCAGTGAGACAGTAAACTGTTTGTGCCTGGCCAGCTGAACAGCTTTACTGCCTTGAAAGGTGGAAGAATGTAAAGAATGAGATGCAGAAAGAGCAGCAGAGAGGATCCTATGCTGCTTTTCTTTCTGCTATGCCCATGAGGCAGTAGGTCTTCCTAGCCTGCCCTACGTGGTTGATTGTTAATGCTTTGAAGAAACTGCCAATATATGGCAGAGATGGTACATTTTATATGTGAGGAAGACAATTTAAAGCTTTTGTCTGTGTTTTTAATGTTTTTTTGCAGGAAGGACCTTTAAGGCCTGTCCTTGAATGCATTGATCTTGTCAGCAGTGAGGATGAAGAACCTAACAGCAGTTCTTATTTTCTTGTGAGTATGTTGTAAAGTATTTTAGGACGTCTTTGTTGAAAAATACTAATTGGCCTTCTGTATTTTTTTGTATCAGTTAGTCTTCACAAAAGCCTTGTTAGACGTGTTATTACCAAGTAATAAATAAATAACCAACGTTGAAGTATTTTGGTTTTTCTCCCTGCTGTTGAGTGAAAAGCAAGAATGCCAACACTTCACTTTTTCCAGAGCCATTTTTTTAACCTTGAAATGGACTTGGTACTTTTATTTGTCTTTCAATCATCTTAATGAGTGTGTGGAAATAAAAAGTCACTTTACATGCAACGTTGGAAGTCAGGGTGTCCAGTTTCTAGCCTGAAAACATATCTGGCCTACTACCAGGCCTTTTCTTTCTAAAATAACTTTTTAGGAATAATTTATGAGTTGAATGACCTTATTCCAGTGACAGCCTGGTTTTTGCTCAGCCTAATCCTTCATAATCCATTCTAAGAATGTGTAAGTCAGAAGCAGGCTCATCAGTTTATCTATCCCCCAAGCTTATTCTGCCTGCTTGCAAGGCCTTTGAAAGGGACATTGATAAACCCTACTAGAGTTGGTTTTGGCAGCAGTGACCATCTTTTAACTTTTGTTTTCCTGTGTTGCAGTAGAAGGGTGTTTGTAATATTTCTGATTCTTAAGGAAAGGTGAATCTTCTGTGCATGCACAGACTGACACTATAGAAATGATTTCTAGAGCTGATGGTGGAAGGGAAGGAAACTACAGTATATGGCCTATCCCTTAGACTAGAAAAAGCTAATGACTTGCCTTTCTGAAGATAGTAGGCAGTGTTAGAGCAACAATGATAGCAGTTCTCAGTTTTTTAGATGGGAGGGTGTTGGCTTTGAAATCAGGAGTTTTTGTGTACTCAGAAGAACTTAATTAACTTTTCATTTGTTGGAGATTTCTAGGACACCCAGCATAGTCATCCATGTTCTTCTAGTGCTTGGTGAGGCTAATGTTTATGTTGAATTGCTCTGAATGTGTGGAGGGGAGAGTTGGTTTTGTTTTTTAACAGAAGTTACAGATGCTGGTAAAAAGGAAGAGAAAACTAGCAAGGTAGCTCATGGAACTTAGGATAAGTTCTTTACTGAATTATGTTGTGATGCTTGGGCATCACATTTCACTATATTAGTGTCTGTTACTTAACAATTACCAAATAATAGTTTAACTTTCCAATTGTAGAGAAATACTAAGCGTAAGGATCACATTGACTATCAGAAGGAACGAGTTACGTCAACCCTGGATCGTTTGGCACGACACGTTGAAGTAGAGAAACAGCAAAAAGAAGAGAAGAACAAAGCCTTTAAGGTATTGGATGTGGGGGTTTTTTGTAGAATTGCATAATAGAGGCCTTGTAGTCACAAGTGTCTTTGTTTTCACTAATTAGTAAATAAAAAAATTGGTGAGGCATACCTGGAGCTAGCAACTAGATTTCTGCTTCTGGAGCATTGTGTGAAACACAACATGGACTTTGTCTCTTCAGTGGCCTTTAACTGATCAATTTTCTAGACTTACTGCAGTTCCTAAGGGGGGAAAAATTAAATTAATGAAAACCATTGGCAGAAATTTGTTCCCCTGTTTGTATATATAGCAGAGGAACCTTAGAATCAATTATTGTGATAATCTGTTTTCAATTAATTGAAAAATAACAGCTACCATAAACACCGTGCAGCAAGCCTCCATATTTACCTGCTTTCGTCTGAGATTTTTGGGAAGCTGTTCACAATATTAAATCTCTGTATCGGGTAGTATTTTATAATTGGATAAAATTTTCAGTGTTTAAGGCATAATTTTAAAGTTGAGTCCTATTAGTTGCACTTTGCAGCCATTTGAAAAGAGTGTACTTTTTACTTTTATTACAAACTGGGAGATACAGTCAGTAGGCTTAATGGTAAGGCTGCTTTCAGTGGGAGCTGGACATCTTGAAGGAATGGGATTACAAGAACTTTGTGAAATTGAACAAGGGCAAATGTAAATCCAGAACTGGTGAAACATTCTGATTTCCAAGCCTAATTTTCTCAACACTGTTATCAGCTCTTAAAACTATACAATTGTATTATAGTTACAGCTTGTTATATAGTCTACAGTAAACTATACAACCATACTGCAACAGACTAAAAGGCTAGATTAGATATAGTCCAAAGGTGTAGCCTTGAAGTTTGGAGGCCTACATCCCCCTTCTGTCTCCTCCACTTCGAATTTGGCACTCTGTTTATGTCTCTACATACAGTTTTTCAACTGTAGGGTGGAGTCAGCTAACTCTGTAGCTTTTAAACCAGTTTGAGAATGAAGGCTAAAAGGTCCTTTTGTTAAAGATGAGGAGTAAAGAGCCAACCAGGAGGAAAATACTCATCACATAATTCAAACTGCAGATTTAAATTTAGTCTTCAAAGTGAAAATGCTTTCTGTTCCCCCTTCAGTTTCTGTTCCCCCTTCAGTTTCTGTTCCCCCTTCAGTTTCTGTTCCCCCTTCAGTTTCTGTTCCCCCTTCAGTTTCTGTTCCCCCTTCAGTTTCTGTTCCCCCTTCAGTTTCTGTTCCCCCTTCAGTTTCTGTTCCCCCTTCAGTTTCTCTTCCCCCTTCAGTTTCTCTTCCCCCTTCAGTTTCTCTTCCCCCTTCAGTTTCTCTTCCCCCTTCAGTTTCTCTTCCCCCTTCAGTTTCTCTTCCCCCTTCAGTTTCTCTTCCCCCTTCAGTTTCTCTTCCCCCTTCAGTTTCTCTTTCCCCCTTCAGTTTCTCTTCCCCCTTCAGTTTCTCTTCCCCCTTCAGTTTCTCTTCCCCCTTCAGTTTCTCTTCCCCCTTCCATTCCATTTTCATTGTATTAAATAGAAGTCAGTTGAATCATAAAGTGTTTTTTGTCCCCTCACATAGGTTTTTGTGGGTGTGTTTTTTAGGAACCCATATGTATTTTTTGGGATTTTTTTTTTTTTTTTTTTAATTTGATAACCACATTGCCTGGTATGTTTTTTTCCTCAGGAGAAAGTTGATTCTCAATATGCTCATGGTTTGCAAGAGTTAGAATTTATTCGGGAACACAGTGATACAGAAGCTGCAAGGTTATGTGTGGACCAGTGGTTAAAAATGCCAGGTAAGAACAGAAAACTAAGTTGGAGTGATGGTTTCTAAGTCCTGCATTGCAGAATAGAACATGTAAAAGTTGTGTTGAGCTTGCATGTGCCTTGTGCATGACCAAATCCTGCAATATTGATTTTGCTAGAGCATGTAATTTGAAAGTTCTTTAACACTTATTTCCATGAAAGTTATTCTGGTAATGCTTTGCTGCATAGAAAATTTAGGATATGAAGTCTGAAAACTGCTAAGGCAATGTTAATTATTTTTATAAGCAAAGTTGCTAGGAAGAAAAAATACTGCGGTTTAGGTGCTGCTTAGGAGAATGTAAGTGTAGCTTCACAATGTTTAATCAATTTAAATACTGCCAGGAGGACCTGGAGGAAGGGTGTCAAAGTGTTTGAAAAGTTATACTTCTGGGAATTGAAGAGACTGTGAAAGAGCACCCTTCCTGTAGTAGGACTGAAGGGACTGAAAGTGCATTATTAGTTATCTTTTAAGAATCACTAGAGTTTGATTTTGGAATGTTTTAAGGCTTGTATGTTTTGGGGTTTTTTCTTAAGCCTCTGTAATTCAGCTTCTGGTTAAGTACATTGTTTTATAACACAGGTCTGAGACCAGGCTCTGTTAACGGTGGAAGAAGGGGTGTTTATAAGAGGGCAGTTCAGACTCGAGTCAACAGCAGTCCCAAATGTTGTCCTGTGATGCACTGCAACAGACAGTTTGATAATGTACATCTTCTTGTGGGTCACCTCCAAAGGTAAGGGCATATATTGCAAGAGTTTAGTGCAAGGAATAATAATAAAAGAATATGCTCTAGCTAAGGACATCCACATCAAATCTACTGTAAACTGCCTGTACTGACAAAGCTCCATTTTGAGCGTGGATTAATAGGTTACAATTTATATAGATTGCCTTCATGGGGTTGTTTTTTTTTTTATTGGTTTGGTTTGGTTGTTTACTTCGTGTGTGTGGTTTGTTGTTTTCATTTAGAATTGATGACTTCCTCTTGTTGAGCATTTTTTAATAGATGGGGTTTTTTGAGAAGTAAGATTTCTGTACTCCAGTTTAGTTGTATCGTCATCCAGATTTGAAATAACCCAAAAGGCTAACTTATACAATCTGTTGCTAAGATAAAAAGAAAAGCCTCTAATGTAGGGAAAGAGGACCAAAAGCTATAGACTATCTGTTCATAGCTGATCCTTGCTAGTCAGTACTCAGTGCGTCTGTGTTCAAATCCAGGAGATACTGCCTTTTAGCTAGTCAATGTGTCCATGGGTAAGGTGGTGAGAAGTTGAGGAGAGTGTCATGGGTTAACCTCCATAGGCAGCTGAGCACCACAGCTGCTCATTCACTCACAGCAGTGGGATATGGAAGAGAGAAGGGTAAAAGTGAGAACTCTGGGCTGAGGTAAAACAGTTTAATAAGTAGAGCAAAAGCTGTGCCCACAAGGAAAGCAAAATAAGGAATTGACAGGCAGAGCTCTGTGACACATGATAATTACTTGGTATGATGGCATTTGTCTTCCCAACTATCTCCCCTTTCTCCACCCAGCTTTTATTGCTAAGCATGATGTCTTATGCTATGGGATGTCCCTTTGGCCAGCTGAGGTCAGCTGTGTCTCCCAACATCTCCTTGTTGGTGGGACAGTCTGAAAAACAGGGAAAACCTTGACACTGCGCAAGCACTGCTCAGCAATAACTAAAACATATTTATGCTATCAATACTGTTGTTCATAAATACAAAACACAACAACCATACAAGCTGCTACAAAAAGTGAACTCCATCCCAACCAGAACTAGTACACGGAGTTAAAAGTAAATAAATGTTAAAAATGTCTGTGTAGGAAGTTCAGGCTTTGTTAGTTCTCTTAAAAGCAGTATGATTTCTCTCCAGAGTGGGCATTTTAAAAGGCAAGCTGCAGGGATAATCATCTCTGTGCAGGATATTTCAATTGATACAGTTCATGATAGGGGAAGTAAGGAAATTTCATGGCTTAGGTTGGTTAGATAGGGTTGTTTTGTCTGACAGCTTCAAAGGACAGAATTTTTCCCATTAAAAAAAAAAAAAAGCCCTTTGACTATTTAGAGGGGTCTAGTTTGCTAATTATTTCTTCTTTCCAGGTTTGATCATTCTCCTTGTGACCCAACAGTCACATTACATGGACCCCCACATGATGCTGTTGCCTGTGTCATATGCTGTGAAAGATTTTCAACCTCTCAGCAGTACAGTGATCATCTTTTATCTAAGGCAAGATTATAAGCATAAGTAACTCACCAGACTGAATGTAGTAGAGGGTTTCAGACTTAAAACTGTGCTTTGATTTTTCTTTGTTTTCTTTTTAATCCTCTTTGTCTCCCCTCTCTTTTACTCTTTAAGATAGTTTTTCTTATTCTGCTGTGTTTCAAACATCTAGTGTAGCCTGACAGTATTCATTTTAGATCTGACCCTTAGGTTGTCCTTTTTTGGTATACTTTCAAGAGGACTGTAGTTCTGTCTTGAATCTCTTGTCCATCTATTGGTGTTGTTAAAAGGTATTCCCTTTTTTTGCATTTCCAAAACTATGAAAGGTAAAGGCAGGCAGTTAGGGTGAAATAAGTGACAGCAAAGAGAAGCACCAGAAAGGAGATGGGGGTTTTATTTAAGCAGTCTGGTGTGTAATTGGATAATGGATAGCATTTTCAAAGTTGTGTGTTTTAGTAACAAGTATTCTCACCTAGTCTCCAGAAGCTGCATTAAATTTGGGGAAGTTTTAGGCATTCAGAAAATCAGACTAAATTTTGCTTGTAGTGATAACTCTTAATACATAGTCATACCTGACAACCTTGCAAGATTGCATCGTAGTTTGTCCCTGCTCTTTTTCCATTGCTTCAAAGTTGTGTGCCTCTGTGTCCAGGCACATTAGCAGGAGTAGCAGCCAAGGTAGGGAAAAGGGAGAGTCTTCTGCAGAAGGTGAGAAGATGGGGTTACTTTGACTTATAAGGATGGGAAGATAATCCTAGTCTAAGCTCTAAGCATATAATGAAGATTCTTTGAGTGATGTAGAAAAAAGCAAGCAAAAATACCAGAAGCAGAACTAAAGGATTTTTGCCCTGAAGGCAGAGCTCTGAAGTTGATGTTGAAGGCAAAGCAGATGGAAGGAGTTGACTTCTACAAAAGTCACAGACCCTTCAGCCTACTCTGAGGAGCAGCATTTTGAGGAGTTAGAGGTTAGCAAGATTAGGGAAGAACTGACCTGAGGTAAAACAGCAGCTTTATTGACAGAAGGAGCTTTTCTGAGAGCCTGGGTAAAGGGAGTGGCTAAGAATTGCTAGAGCCCATAGTCCCTGGAAGGTGCTTGCTCCCAGTGGGGCAAGAAGGGGATGGAGAAGTTGATGGTGTAGTAAGGGTGGATGAGTTGCTGGGTTTGATAATGGTACTTTGGCCAGTTCTTTGTGTCTTGTGAGCTGAAGTGCAGAGGGGTAGGCCATAGATAAATAAAGCTGAAAACCTGAAAGTGAAAATTATACCACAGAAGTGAGAGAGGAATGGGAGGGCATGAGAACTGGGACTGGTTTCTTGACTTAATTTTTTTACTAAACAGATAATTTTCTCTTCCAGCTAAATGAAAATGATGGGCATAAAAAAGGTATTCCTCCACAGCACATTCAGTGTTTTGCATGCCCAAAGTGCTTCCTCCTTTTCACCAAAAGAGAAGAGTGTTTGCAGCATATGTCACAAAGGAGCCACTCCCTCCAGGTTTCTGAACTGAGGGGTATGTTGCTACTAAGTGTACTGCTTTTAATTTTTTCTGGTAATTCATCCTTAAGATAGAAAAATGTAAGTCACTTCCGGCTGTGTAAACAAGCTTAACATTTTAAAGTTTGTTATTATTGAATTCTTATTTTTCTTTTAAGATCTTGAATGTGATGCTTTGAAATTCATATTTTTCTGTAGAAATGATTCCTCTATCATGCTTGCTGGAATGACATGCTGTCAAGTCTCTCATGTAAGCTTCTCATCCTCCAGTGACCCCATGCAACTACTTTCCTGAATAAGTTTGCATTTAGCATGTTGGTAGAGACTCAGACCAAAACACATGAATTTCTTTTTCAGTTCCAGTCAGAGTGGCTCTTCAGTTCCTTCCCCTTACTCTACTGTCTTCAGTCTGCTTGGAGGCTATTTTTCTTGTTACTGTCTTTGACATCCTTGACGGCAAAGACCTGTGAAAATTTCTTCTCCATATAATAGCAAATTTAGAGTGCTTAGGTGGAACAGCGCTGCTGGTCTGATGGCTTGTACTGACTTCTGAAGGCTGAAATACTGGTTATGTTGTGAGCTGCCAACATCCTGAACTATGCTTAATTGAGTCCAGAGGAAAGATCTGTCTGATCATGGTCTTGCAGACAGGGTAAATGCCCAACAGAGCTGTACTGACTTTTTATTTCTTACATAAGCAATAGGCATTAAATAATTTACTTCAATGTTAGCTAAACTGCTAAGTGGCCATATTTTAGACGTTGGAGCTCTCTGGGCAAGCCTGTGTGGCCAAAAGGATTGGTAGAGTTATTTCTCATCTTCATAAGTATATCTTTGACTTCTCCCTCCCCCAGAGTGGCTGCAGGAAATGTACAGAAAAGGAAGGCTTTGAAGGAATCTCCCTGCAGGTGGAGTCAGTATTGCTGCCTTCATGGTAGTGACAATCAGCTGCATGGTTATACTTTCCCTTATGCATTTTCACTCTAATGTAGTTTTAGTCTCAAATAGGTTGTTAATTCTGAATGTGATGAGTGCAGATGCTTTTAAATAGGTTTTAAAAAAGTTTACTGGTGAGCTATTGCTTTGAAAAGATTAAAAGCACAAGTTAGTGTTTTCTCTTTAGAGATGGAGGGTGCTTAACTCAGAAAAAAAAATTGAGTGCTCCATTTTTCCTTTGTGTTAGTCAGTCTTCATGATTAATAATTATCAGCATGGTCTGAGATCTGCCAGTGAAGTTAGATGAAAGGCATAACCTCAAATTACACCCTGCTAATCATCACATCTTACTAAATAGAAAAATCAAAGAGAATTTGCCTGCTAAAGTGCAGAACATGGACAGTATATAATCCATAAACCATTACCTATTCTCTTTTCAACAGAATTTTCTTATTCTGATGGTACCTGAAGTTACATGTGGAGTATATACTCAGAGCAACAGAAAGTCATGGATCTAAAAATTGAAGAATTAACATTAAGGATGGGGAAGAGAGATAGAGTACATGGGAACTTGCTAATTAAATTGCGTGCTTTTTATAAAAAAATATTTCTTAAAGCAAAATTATATGTGATAAGAGTAGACAGCTGCTATAGGTGGAGGGGAAGAAGGTAAGAGCCTTCCTAAGAGAGATGTAGTCCTAAAACACTAAAAGGGAGGAAGGTCAGTCACTGAGTATGAAAAAGCAAGATGTAAAAAAGATTCAGATATAAGATAATTACAGAAGTTTAAAAAATGCAGGTTTTAGTTACAGCTCCTATTGTACAGTTACTGTCACTCAGCTGACACTTGTTAACTTGCTTTCTGACCCCTGTGATAAACAAGTAACAGTAATAATTATGTTACCAGAGAGCTGAAATTCTATGGAAAAACTCTCATGTGTGGTTACACTTTCTACCATTCTTTTTTATAGATGCAATGAAGTCTGGCCATCCACTACCTTTTCCGTACTTTGCAAAGAACCTCTTGATATCTCTGTGCAAAGAGGTCGCCTTCCAAGTGAAGTGTATGTCCTGCTTCAAGATACTGCGCTCACATATGGAATTAACAGCTCATTTCAGGTTTGTGAAAGGCAGTTGTCTTTATAATGTGAATGTGCATAGATCAGTGACGTGCAGACAGGTGTTTAGTGATACTAGGGGATTTCAGGGCAGCTAGGACCATCTGAACGTTGACGTTCTGAGTCAATCAACAATATAAACATCAATCTTAAGTGCTAGCTTTGGGAATTAGCACCTAATTTTCAAAGTTCAGAGACTGGATATACATTGTATGGTTTTGTTGACAAGCTGGTAGGTGGGTTAAAGTATGTAGAGGACACTGTTTCCATGCACTAATTGCTGTTGCTACTTGGTAATATTTTGAGTACATCTTAAAGTTTAAAAATGTTTCAAGTTGTATAACCTCTTTATGTTTTTAATCCATTCCAGAACACGATGTCATCATTCTGGGCCTATGGCACTGTCAAAGAAAAGCATCTCCCAGGTTGCAGAGATATTTAAAACAGAAGGTCACTGCGAGGACTGTGATGAACTCTTTGCTGATAAGAATCAGATGACCCAACATAAACAAGCCACTCAACATAACATTAGAGTTTTTACTACACTGGAAGAGTCCATCTTGATGTTCTGCCATGTCAATGGAAAACATAAAAATCAGTCTCATTTGTGCCACCCTGTGGATCGGTCAAGACCACTGCTTAAAAGACATTTGAGTCCAGATGAGACCACCAGTGGAATGGGGTCTACTCCTTCAAAACGGAAGAGTCCTTTAAAGGACAAAAGTGAAGATGAAGTAGCAAACCAAAGTCAAGGTAGTGCTTGCAAAGTAAAAGCCTGGTTTTGTGAATGCCTTCAAAAGTTTTTTACAGAAGAGTCAGTAGAAGAGCACATTTTATCAGCAAATAGGATCTGTCACAAGTGTGCTGTGTGTGGAAAGCTGGCTGAAAATTCAAGCATTATCCGCCTGCATATGAGTCGATTCCATGGAGGAGCACACTTGACTAATTTTCGTCTCTGGTGCAGAGCATGCGCTGTAGATCTTAGAGAAGAGGATATTATGGGACACATAACGGAATGTCATGGTGGACACAGTTACTACTATGAGCAAGAAGCTGTAGAAGATGAACCTGTGCCATCCGCTTCCGACGCAATGAGCATTACTACAGGTGAAGATAAAGACTGCACTTCTAGCCCTACGGAACTCTCCCTTGAAAGTGGTCCTGTTGTGGGAAAATGGCAGTGCCGCATTTGTGAGGAGATGTTTGAGTCTGAAGAGAGCGTTAAACAGCATTGCATGTCCTTAGAAAGCCATGCATTTCACAGGTACTCGTGTGGCTTATGTAGGAATCATTTTCGGAAGGTAGGAACACTACAGCGGCACTTCCAAGAGCATCATAATCAGGAGATGCAGACTAAATACTTCTGTGGCCTTTGTGGTATTCTGTTCTTTGACACAGAGGAAGAATTTCTAATCCATTATAAGGAGCTTCATAGCACGGACTATACATTTGTGCCTGAGCAGATGGAATTATCAATAAAAAAAGATGAGGATTTCCTCCCAGTGGAACAAGGAGACCGTTTAACTTGTGGTTGCAGGACAACTTATGCCTCCAAAATAAACAGGAGGAACGATTATGAGAATTGTCAGAAAGCCATGCTGCACAAAGGCAACTTATGGTTTCGATGCTGCTTGTGTTCTGCAACGGCACAGAATATTGCTGATATGAACAGTCATCTCAAGAGTCACTCGTCAGTGAAACGTAAGGGAGAGATGTATGTCGTTAGATGTGCTGCATGCAACAAAAATTTTGATGATATTCATGGCGCACATCAGCACTATCACATGAAACACTGCTTCTTGCAAAAACCTGATCTATCAAGTCTTACATCAGAATCAGAAGACACAGTATTTAAGTTTGCAGCAAGTGGGGCCTGTGTGGTCAAAAAACCTCACAGGCAAAAACTTCAAGCATCTCCATCCAAAACTCAGGACAGACCACAGTTGTCTCCTCTACGGGGCCCAGCAGAGGGAAAGAAAATAAAAAATGAGGACTCAGAACATTCTGAAGTACTTGGTGAAAGTATGTAGAAAATTTCTTTCAACATCAAAAAAATATTGCTGTCCTTAACACACTGTTTCGTTGTCAGTACATGTCACTTACCATTTAGTTACATTCATCCTATAAATGAGCTCAAATTATTTCTCAAATACTGAATTCTCGGTATTTGAATTTCCAAAACTCAGACTCTGCAATTAATTATTATATGCTGTGTGTATGAAGTCTTAGGGAAAAAAAACAACAAAAAGGCAGATGTAAGAATCCTGAGACTGAAACATTTAATTTTCAAATTAGTTTGGAGCATAATTTGGTGTTAAAAGGAAGAGGACCATCAAGGACACCCCAATTAGGGATCTAATGCCTAGAAATGTAAAAGTGATCTGTCATACACATTCAAAAGAAAGTTGCCTTCTTTGTATATATAAATATTTATGAGGCTGTTAGTGATTTCTGTGTGGGCAGTCCTGTTATATCACCATCATCTCAGCTTTTTTAGCTTGCCAAAAAGCAATACCAGCTGAGAATTTATATTCCCAGTATGTATTTTTTTTCCCCTAGAGCATGCAATTTTTTTTCAAGTTTGTTATCACTTCTAAGAATGACATCAGGAATGCTGAAGTTGTACCTTGTCTTCAGAAATTGGAAGTGTTTCTTAATTACTAGTGGTGTCATGCTTTTGATTAAGGGATTGACATTTATGTTAGATGTACAGTAAAAAGTACATATCTAAACATTTTATGTGCTTTTATGCATGTAAGCAATTGAATGACACAGAGACTTGCCACAGTCAGGGGTGCACAGTTGAATATTAAATGAGTTATTGAAATGTCTTGGTGCAGGACAACAGCTTTCTGTGCTTACCACAAAACTATATACGCTGTCATATAGCCAGATTCTACTCTTTTCTCTAATTTGTGCATTATTAAATGCTAATTCAGTCAATTTTAAAATCTGTGCAGTCACCAAATAACATCATATTTTGTAGCTTTTTTTTTGTAACTTTGCACTTATACATGTATGAATACATGAGTTTTCAAAAGCATGTTGGTTGACCAGAAAGTCAGGTGAATTTTAAATGTGTCCTTTTTATCCCATTGAAGATGTTGAACTTCCTGATCTTGACTACCTGAGTACCATGACTCACATTGTGTTGGTGGATCTGGACAACTGGGGAAGCTTTTTCACACAGCTGCCAGCTAACCTGAACCAAGGGACATTTATCTGGGGTTTTCAAGGTAAAAAATATTTGAAGGAAATTAAAAGATAAGATTAACAAGTCTACACGTGTCCTTGAACAGACTCCTTGAATCTGAGAGAATGAAAAACAGGAGCAAGTAGCCACTAGGCCTTCTAATGTAGCAGTGTCATAGGCACCACTTAACAGAAATGTTCTTGAACTTTTCAAACTCAGTTTAAACCTCCACTGCTCTTACTATTCCTTAGAGAATATTATTTCAGAATTGCAGAACCATTTTCTGGCTTCCCTCATGAACTTAAGATGTATCATATTTTCGTAATTATCAGGAGAGACATAATTCCCAGATAACTTTAACTAAGTCCTTCTCATAAGACTGGAATTTTTTTATTTGGTTTTTTAGTTCCAGAAGGCATGATTTTGCATTCTTAGACTTTTAATGTTGTTCTGTCTCTGGCCTTAAAGGGTGGCCCTGGTCATCCTGTACAGTAATGTCAGATCTGGAAGATACCAGTGATTGATGGAACTTACATTGTTATGAGTTTCATAAAATGGTAGAATGGTTTGGGTTGAAAGGGACCTTAAAGATTATACTGTTTCGCAAAGTCTGCCAGTAGCATCCCTTTAACTTGATACTTCTGCTTATCTGACTGTTTTTGAACCCACTTGTCCACCTCATGCTTTTTCTAAATTTTTTCTCTCTATCTGCCTTTATAATTATTTTGTCCGTGGTACATTGATTTCTTCAGTAAAGTGTATATAAGGGATAGTTTCAAAATATTTATGGCCTGAAACATGGCATCATCTTACCACATTTGTAGGTGTTGTCAGGTGTGTTTTACACTTGGTAAACACTATTGCACTTCACTTCTTTGCTAAATGGTTTTGATTATCTCTTCCCATAGAAGACAATCAAGAATATTCTGAAAGCTGAGAGTTGTCATGCTGATCAGGTTGGACAGAAAGGCCTGTTGATTGATGCCTGGGTTGCTTTTTTTTTCCGCTGTTAGAAACAGGTTTTCCAGTTAGCTGATGAAGACAGAGAAAGTATGGCTGTTAGTAAAGTGTTAGGTATTCAGTCATCTGTGCTCCTGGACCTGTAATCTGGTATGTACTTGTTAGGAGTTTTGGGGAGGAATCCTCTGATTTTCCCTGTTAAGGCAGGTTATTCTTCTGAGTTTTGTGTTCTACTCCAGCATTACTTCTGTATCACTACCTGGATTGTCATTAACTTTGGCCTTTCAGTAACAGCATTCCTGTACACATGCAAGCCACAGAAAATACTGATTTTGAGGTTTTAAATCATAGAATGTTAAGGGATTTGAATGGACCTTAGAGATCATCTCGTCCCAACCGCCCTCTGCCATGGGCCTAGATTGCTCAAGACCCACTAGACCTGATTGCTCAAGGCAATATCCTGCCTAGCTTTTAACACTGCCGGGGTTGAGGCATCCAGGACCTCCCTGAGCAACCTGTTCCGGGGCCTAACCACACTCACGGTAAAAATTTTCTTTCTAACATTTAACCTAAATTTCTTCTCTTTCAGTTTGTACTCATTACTCCTTGTCCTGTCCTCCTACAGTTCCTGACAGAGTCCCTCTCTAGCTTCCCTTCAGGACTCTTGAGATACTTGAAGGTTGCCGTTAGGTCTCCACGCAACCTTCCCTTCTCCAGGCTGAACAGCCCCAACTTTCTCAGCATGTCTGCACAGGGCAGGTGCACTTACCAACTTCCTGACCCTCCTCTGGACTTGCTCCAACAGTTCCATGTCCTTTTTTTACTGAGGACACCAGAACTGGACGCAGTAGTCCAGGTTGTGTCTCACAAGATAAAAGATAACTCACACTTATCTTTCCATATTATACCTAGTGGTCTTAGGTTTCTCTTTCATCTGTGCTGCCTGGTTGCTTCATTTATATACATTCTTTTTTCTATATGGCTGAACATCCTGTTGTTTGTTCTTACTGTCCTTTGTAAGGCTTTGCCCAGCTTGAACATCTGGGCAGATCTCACTTCATCTCTGCATTCCTTGAGTACTGTTGTGATTCGAGATTTGGTTATAGTTTTTAATTGCTGAAGGCTTGTTTATTTCTACAGTTAATCGATCTACTTATCCTTGGAAAAACTTTTTCTACTGATAAAAATAAGAAACTAATAGGAAACTAAGTGGCAGAAATGTCAGGCTACTTTGTCTGGGTTTTATAAAGAAGTACTTAGTAAAGAACAATTTTTCCCAGTTATGTCAAACTTTCCCCCCATGAATTCAGACACTGGCTTTCAGTGGTACTTTGTTATTCTAGCTAACTTACTTGAAACTAGTTTGGCATTAGTTGACTTTAGCTTGTTTGCTATGACAAGGTCTTCTGTGCTGTTACTGTTTTCCAAGGTTAAAATGTGGTTTTGATTCATTTAGAAAAAATTGGTTGAACCTAGAGATGTCTGAGCTGTATTGTTAGAAATTTCTCTTCTCTGACATAAGGAAAAGGAGTAATCATAATACAATCATAGTGTTACTAGTCTGTTGTCAGGAACTTTACTAATACAATACCGTTATTCAAAGGTACTTTTGTGCTAGTTAAGACTCTGTGCCCAGAGATGTTCCAAATGCAGGTGCCTGATAGCACAGCACAGCACAGCCCATGTCAGCACCACTCAATTCCTTACTTCCACTGGGGTTTGCTGCATGCTCGCTGCTTCATGGGAATGGCACCTGAAGCATGTGAACTAAAAAAAACATGATGAAGAGTTACTTGTGAATAAAATGGGCTGTATTCATATTAGAGAAAAGTTTACCAGTTTATTAGTGTCAACTATATTGGTTTTGCATCTGGGAGCACCAAGGCTCCCAGGCACATCTGATGTAGGTACCCTATCATAATAATGGTTTGCAAAGTTACTTGAGGCATGCTATTCTTGTGTGTTTAACCTTTGAAAATATAGCAACATTTTTCCCCTACATTTCCAAAACAACATTTCTGAATTTTTAATTATTATTTTTATATTATATATCTGAATTATTTCTATTATTCCTGTTTCTAGTATACCCTTAGCTTTGCTTTGAGTTCCTCCATTGTATTGTCTGGACTCTGTATTGTTTCTGTCTTCACATACTCAGTTGTCTTTCATGCATTTGTGGGCTACAAAACTAAATAAACACAGGTCTGTCACTGTTTTCAGCTGCCCTGGTTAAATGCTTATGTTGTACATTTACACAGCCAAAAAACAGGGCTGGTGATTACAAGTCTTTCCCAAATAGCAGTGACTGAGGGCTGTCACAGCAGAGGAGAACGACTTGCAAGTAGCATTTTTTTTTCTCATGGACAGATGCGACTAAATCACTTCTGTGTAGACTCTTAATAAATCTCTATCTTTGAGATAATTTTTGATACCTTCTTCTTGCCATTAGGCTGAAAAGGTGGGGGAGAAACAGGAGAAATCTACTGAGGAATGCTTTTCTTAGTTGGACTGTGGGTGAACATGTTGGCATAAACCATCCTCAGCAGCCTGTTTACTTGAGCCTTGGTTCCCCATGTCCTCATGTGAAGTGCCATCAGTGACTGCTTTCATTTTCCATTCAAAATCCTTTCTGACATCCAGCCACTCCATCATCTAGCAGATAAAGCAGCATTTTTTTCCCCATGTTCCAGACCCATTATTTCTTAGCCATTGGAATGTTATGAAATTCTTACTCATTCTGGTCAAGTTGTCCTTCCATTTGCTTGCCTTTTATTGGTGTTATGTATTTTTATCATGCAAACTTCTCTGGTTTTCCCTCTCTTCTTGAGAACATTCCTGCTTCTTTCCTTTCCCATGCAACTTGTTTCAGTCTGTTGCTGGTTTTGTCTGTAACAGGCACTTTACTCAGCTCATCATTATTATCCAGCTATTTTCTCAGCCGGTAACAGGTTTAGGATACTGTTTAGAAAATTCCTGCGCCTTTTTTCCAGTTGTAGCCTCATTTTGCTTATCATTGACTGCATCCAAAGATTTGTCAGGACTTTAGCATTCATTTCAGCTGTTGCTCCAGTTCTTGGATCCTCTTTTTAATGAGTTCTGACGTGTGATGTGTCAGGCAGTTACAGTGCATGTTACCTCTCTAACTCCTGTAGTACAGGTTTCCCTAAGAGAAACATCTGTTACTTGTACTGTGTTTCCAGAGCTCTTATGATTCTGCACAATTAACCATAACTGTAATTCAAACTGGAGAAAAACATGTCCTTGTGTCTAAAAGCACATGATATCTAGAAGACAAGCTTTTCAGTATTTGAAGAAAAAAAATCTTACAAAATTGAACATGTAGTATAGGGCTAGCTACTTTTTTCTTTTTTGCCTTCTGTCTAAAGAACAAGAGGGATGGGGGATTTTGGTTTTATATTTTTCTTAGCCTTCACTTTGGTCAAAATAAATTCTGTCTTTAAAGACAATTTTATATTTGCTTTTGCCTTCTTGTGTTCAGAGAGGCATTTCTGTCCAAACCCATGGTTTGCTTGTTTTTCTTGTTTGGTTTTTATTATTACTAATGTTACTCCTCTTCATTGTTTAGGAGGGCACAGCAACTGGAAGCCTCCAGAGCATTGCAAAATTTACAATTATCTTAAGAGGATTGGATGTTTCTTTCTTCATCCACGTTGTGGTACCAGAAGAGAAGCAGCAGACTTTGCTCTCTGTGTTCATGTAAGTTAGGACACTCTTGCTTTTTTTTTATGTCCTGTACCCAGAGAAGGGTGGCAGATGCTATCTGCTATTGATGTTAAGTACTAATTGCAGATGACATTCTTAGATTCTTTTCGTGATACTTCTGTGTTCACTATAAAGAGTGGTAAACCTGGATTGAGTGGAAACAGATGGTCAAGAAGTGATTTAAAAATTAGCTCAAATAGGACAACAGTCTGATGTGGAGTGGGAGAGAGCTGATTAGGGAATGAAGAGTAAAAAACCTGCCCTTCTTACATTTCACTCTTAAGCAGAAACTGTAATTCCTTCGTCTCTCTTCAAGTAGCCCAAATCTCAAGCCATCATTACAATGGAGTTGAATGGGTGCCAGTTTCACAGACCCTGTTGAGCTGGCAGAGCAGTGCCTCTATTCAGTAGACCTTGGGCTTTGGCAGGGTTGGGGATGTGCAGGTGAAGGAAGGGAATCTGGGATGCCATGGGAACTCAAGTTCCTAATGTAGAATCATAGAATTGTTAAGGTTGGAAAAGACCTTTAAGATCATCAAGTGCAGCCATCCACCCAGCACTACCACCATCATTAAGCCATGTCCTCAAGTGCCATATTCACGTGATTTTTGAGCACTTGCAGGGATCATGACTCCGCTGCTTTCCTGGGTGGCCTGTTCCAATGCTTGGCAACCCTTTTAGTGAAAATCTAAACCTCCCCTGGTGCAGCTTGAGGCTATATAGGGCTTTATCAGTTAGATAAAAATACTATCTAACTATATAAGCACATTTTTGCAACAGTGGTTGTATGTTTCATTGTGCTTTTTATGTTACTCTTAAACTACTCTGCACAGATGACATTTTATGTGGAGACAGTTCTAAAATGCTGCTTTTTAGGAATTTGTTCCATACCCCATCTGTACTGCTCTGGTAGCCATTACCTGCATCTCTATATACATAGAGAAGAATGTACATAGAGAAGAAATGAGCATCAAACTTCTGCAACAGTGCCTTTCACAGTGGTGTAACATGGCTTGGATCATAAAAGCAGGAATAAATTGCTGTAGAAAACTTTCCAATGAAGACCTGTCTTGCTCAAAGCTAGCCAAATGCCATGAGATAAAAACATGATCACTGTTCAACACTTGTTATTTGTTTCCCTATAGGCTGGTCGTCTGGATGAGCACCTACCCAAGCAAATTCCTTTCACGGTACTTTCTGGAGACAAAAGCTTCCTGGAATTGGAAAAGCAATTTAAAATGACCCAGCGTACAGCTTCCATCCTGAATCCTCACCACATTGAAGGAGACATGATGTGTGCCTTGCTAAACAGCATTTCAGATACCACAAAAGGTAGAAAGTAATCATTAAACACAATTTTTCCAGTAAACTGATAGTTCTTTCCAATAAAAAAATGGAACACTTACACTGGTAGCATAGCTGTTGCTTGGTGCTTCTTCTATTGTAGTGGTATTTCAACAAATAATAGATCAGAAAACCACTATTCTTGCGGCATGCTTTGAAAAGAAACTTAATTAAGAATTTTTATTCAATATAACAAACTCTGTCATCCCTGTGTTCTTTATTGTAGCTAGAGACAAAACTGATGTTTTGAGTCTGAAAACTCCTTTCTAGTTAAAGAGAAGCTGTTTAAAGCACTCTTGTGTGCATAGTTATAAATTTGTACTCAAATCTGTTTGACTTGATTCATGGTGTGTCTGAAACAAATGTGACCCTGCTAAAGCATCATTATTTCTCAAAATACTTCTGCCTATTTTAACTCTGACCTCCCGGCTACTTTCTGTCATTTGATAATTGTCTTCACTGGCACATGACTCATACATCCATTTGGAGAATAAAAATCTTAATGGAAGTTTTAAAGTTCTCTAAAGTGCCAGATTCTAATGGCATGTTAAAATGATCACACTGGTTTTATATAGGATAATCAAAGAAGATTGAGCCAGCTCATTTTCATGCAAAGGGTACCAGAGCTGACATGAGTTTTAATATTTTTCAGTATTTTGATGTTTTCCTAGAAGACCTGACATTTCTCTGTAGAGATGTTTTTGCTTTCCCTGGCTTCTTGTTGTGGTTTTGGGAGGTTGTAAATTCAGGGCATATTACAGAAAGCTGTTTCTGAAATTAGCCCTTAACTGTTTCCTGAAGAAATACATTGCTAGTCTTGATACAGGTTTATGAGAGCTATCACATGGTGCTGCTGTTCTACCAAGAAGATTAAAGTGGAATGTTAGCTCTGAATGATGAATTTGCATTGCTTTATTAAAGGGAAAAAAAAAAAGATAATCGACTAGTTTTCTGCAAAAAAAATATTTGTGTTGAGCTGGAATTAATTTAAGTGTTTTTAATACAGAAAAGGTGCTTATAGGGGTTTTCTGGCCTTCTCAGACATTTGCTGATCTATATTTTTAAGCTGGATTATGGAGATATTCCCAGCCAGAAGCAACCACACTAGTAAAATTTCTTGGCATAGTTAACTACAAAATTGTTACTTTCATTAGTGGAGTTCACTTTCTCAGTGGGGAAGCATTATCCATAATGCTGCACATCCCCTGGTATCAATAAAGGCTGGGGAGTGACCTTACCCACATCAGCCCTGCTGAGAAGGACTTGGGGGTGGTGGTGGATGAGAGGCTGAACATGACCCAGCAATGTGCACTTGCAGCACAGAAATCCAATTGTATCCTGGGCTGCACCAAAAGCAGCATGGCTAGCAGGATGAAGGATGGGATTCTGCACCTCTGCTCTGGTGAGATCCCACCTGCAGTGCTGCATCCAGCTCTGGGGTCTCTAGCACAGGGAGGACATCAAACTGTTGGAACAAGTCCAGGGGAGGCCACAAAGATGTTCAGAGGGCTGGAATAATTCTCCTGTGAGGAAAGGCTGGGAGAGTTGAGTTCCTCAGCCTGCCAATGAGAAGGCTTTGAAGTGACCTAATTGCGGCCTTCTAGTACTTGAAGAGAGCCTACAGGAAGGATGGAGAGGGAATTTATACAAGGACATAGAGAGATAGGACAAGCGGTGATGGCTTTAAACTGAGAGTATGTTTAGATTAGGTATTAGGAAGAAATTCTTCACAGTGAAGATGGTGAGGCACTGGCACAGGTTGCCCAGGGAAGCTGTGAATGCCCCATCCATGCAAGTGTTCAAGGCAAGGTTGGATGGAGCTTTGAGCAACCTGGTCTTTTCGAAAGTGTCCCTCCCCAAGGGAGGGGAGTTGGAGCTAAATAATCTTTATGGTCCCTTCCAATCCAAATAATTCTGCGATTTTTTGCATTATTGCATTCCCAGTACAAATGTTTTCTTTTAAAGTGTATTAAAATTCTGAGATTGACAGATCTCTTGTGATGTAATTAGAGCTACATAATGGTATATTAATGTGGGTGACTGTTTTTGCTTTGTGAACATTTTGCATGTTTTTTGGGAAGAATAATTGGAAGAGAGCTGTAACTTGCAAGCAGTTGATTAAGCTGTATGGGCTTCATTTCTTGTATAATTTGTTGTGCAATTTAATGATATGACAGTGAGGAGAGGGGAATGACTGTTTTGCTATATAAGGGTACTTCAGCTCCTTGCCTGGGTAGTTTTTCTAGTATAATTTTATTCACTGGCATAAAGTGGCTCAGAGGTGATGATTTTGATGTGTATAAACTATATTTCAGTATTTTTTTTATAGTGGTCTTGCTTTCAGAAGCTTCCTAATATAACCCTTCTTTCAATGTGCTTTACTTCATTAGTATTTAATCTACTATTATGGTGATTGGCCCTACTCAGAGGCCACAAACCTTAACTTGCTGGCTGATCATTGTGCATTCCACTTAAGTTACACATGTAGTCACTATTAAAAAAAGTCATGGAACAGGAAATTGATGGAATTACACAATTCCTTTGGCTGTTGACATTCCCTAGCAAACTTGTAAGGAACAGAATTTTCCCCTTTTTTAGTCAGTGTTAGCAAGGGGAGACCCAGACAGCAAGACTTGACTTTGTCCCCTCTTCCTGTAGTAAAACAGAACATTAGAAAATTCACTGTTGATAATTGGTCTGTATTCACTGCATAGTGGAGTGATGTTGTTACTGAGATTTTATAAAATTTTATCTTTAAAAAGATAAAGCCACCATGTAATGCACACATGTGAGTGGCTCAGCAGCATCAGCCATCATTTGCAAGTCTTAATGTGGCAAAACCAGTATTGGAGGGTTGTGATGGAAAGTCGTACAGTGTATCATAGTCTGGTATAACTTGTTGACCTGTTAAAGCAAAGCAGCTGAGTATAAGGAAATGCAAACAAGAATTGCTTGCTTTGTGACTTTCTCAAGCCTATGACTATTATTCTGGAGAGAGAAATAAGTAAGAAACACAACAGAGAATCATGTTGAAAGATATCAGACTGTTGTTGGTATTGGATGAGCTGCAAAGTGAAAAAGCTCTTTTGCTGAATCACCTTCGCAGAGTTATCATTAGCTTCTGAGCAGCTGGATTGTGTTTGGATGTGGCAATCAGACAGGTGCATCCTATGAACCATTTTACCATATCAGCAGAACTGCTTTAGGAACTGTGGTACTGCATTCATTTTAAAATAAATAAATAAAAATAAAAAATAAAAGTTCCTGCATATGTTGCAATACGATACCAACTGTATGTTACTGTAGGAAACACTTGACTGGAGCAGATGCATTCATTTCCTCTGAGGTATGAAAAGAGTAGGCAAGAGATGTATTCTTATTCACTCTCTGCTGCTGCAAGACCTGGGCTCGTAAATAAGGAAGGTTTTTGTTTTTATGTTGAAGCCACAGTACATGGTGGGAGCTTCCATGCATGTTAATCAAGTGGTTTGGGAAGGGCAGAAGAGAAAAGTTTTCAATGTCTTCTTTTGTAACAAAAAATTTGTAGTGTGCAGAAACACATCATTATCCCATTGTCTATGTCTTGATGGCCTGTGTGTTGAAAGTACAGAAAGTATACTTTTAATGAGTGCTGGACAATGTTAAGGGCAAAGCTGATGGTAGGTTGGGGTCATCATATCCATCCAGACACTGACAGGAATGCCACAGCCTTTTGGTTGACAAGTTATTTTTGTGTAAATTGATGGCTTTAGATTAACTGTATTTCTCCCAGTTACGTTCAAATGCGATCCTTCAGTGAATGAGCTCTTATATAAAAGAGACTGTTTTAAATAATAAGAAGAGCAAATTTTTTGTAGTATTTCTTGTCCTTTCGTTTCAAGAGCCTGTCAAAGTCAGTGGTGTACTGAATGTAGTGTTGTCTGCCAAATAGCCACTGTACCTCTTTCACTGACCCATAAAGTACATTTCATTGTGCTCAAGTGGAATTGTCAGCCTGTGTTCTCAATCTGCTACTCTTGCCTGAAGTCTTTAAATACTGTCAAATGCAGCTTCTGTGAGAGGGCTTTTATAATTGGAAGAGCAGGATTTCAGTTCATTTTGAGGAATGCTGCTAGCTCCCACTATCTCCAAAAGCTTTTGTTTTTACATACAGCAAACAAAAGAATTTAAGAGGACATAAGAATTAATTTATAGAAGACACTAAAACTTGTTGCTTTCGTTTTCCATAGTCAAGATTTTTATGGGTGAAAATTCACGTGTGGTCGGGATTGAGGTCCAATATGAATGCCGCCTCTGTCCCATCTCTGCTTTTTCCAAACTTTCAGTTAGCACAGACTGCAAATGACTAAAGATAGGTCACAGCCTCCAGCCCCCACTTCCCAAAGAAACTGGATGTGAAGGGCATGAGCAGCTGCAGTGTGAAGCACCATGAATGAATTATAGTTTCTCTAGTAGGAATATATGCCTTTATTACAGCAGCCACAGCTTATGGCAGAAGGGAGTGATAAGAAAGTGACCCTTCAATTATAACCTTGTGTTTGCCTACAACAGGAAGTTACTACTGGGTTTGGCATGTCAGTGGCCTCTCTTGTGTGCGTCTGTGGATGTGTATGTGTATGCCCTAGGGAGAAAGCAATGTACTAAGACCTGAAATCATGAGCCTGAACAATAATTGTAGGCCAGTGAATGAACTGGGAGGACCTCACCACTCAGATCATACAGAAAAATCCTCAAGGTTTAACTTAAATCTGGGTTTGAATTTGAGAGATGTGTCTAAGATGAAGGTTGGATGAAAGTCTGAGTGACCATCATTATATTGGCCACAGCTGCCAAGAAGTGCAATTGGAGGAGAGCGAAGGCTTGAGAAGTTAATTTTTGTTTGTCCTACACTTGTATGAGCAGAGGAATGAGCAACTATAGGCAGAGATACAGAGAGTGAAGCTTGGAGGAAGAGAGGTCTTGTGTGATGGTAATCCTCAGCAGGGGGCAGCTGTACTTGCATTTACAGTAAGATGATGTTACCTTAATGAAGAAACGGAGATTAGAGCAGGAAGTACTGGGGAAGAGTATGTGGGAAGGATCCTCCAGGGACATATTAAAGAAGGAATAAAAGATTCTAGAAGCCAAGGGAACAGTATTTTAGAGGCAGCCTGGCCACACATCTCAGGTGTTATTGCTAACAAAGATAAGGGTGGTGTACTGATCTTAAGTTTTTGGCTGAGTAATTAGTGGCATCCTGAATAAGGTAGCAAATGGTATCCATAAGGTAGCACTAAAACTCCAGACGCCAGCTGTAAAAGGAAAAGGGTCAGTGGTTGGAGAGACAGTGAGTCAAGTGTGATGTGAAGGTTGCTGTACATTGGAATGGGAAAGGGGCAGGTGAGATTGGGAGTTACTGAAAAGACTAAGAGAAGGAGTATTGTAGGAGAGAAGTGGAGGTGGGGTGTGAGACTGTACAGTAGACAGGAGGTGTGTTGTGAGGTAAGGAAAAGCAGGATGAAGGCTGGGTAAGGGAAATCGAGTCTCTGGTGAGACAAAAGAACTGGTAAGCCTGATGGAAATTATGAAATGGATGGTGGTAACTGGGAAGGTTGCCGGAGAAGAACATCAGCTGTTGGGAAGGGGAGTTGCCCTGAGCTGTGTGGGCAACTAAACCAAATTTCAAGCTGTGGTGCTTTGATGGCAGGACAGTGGGTGGCGCTTACATTCTGTGGAAGTTACCAGTCTCTCCCCAGAACAGGTTTCTGAGAGACGCCTTAAATGTCAGAAAATCACTGTGAGCTCTATATTCATCCAAACTTTGCTTTCCTGTTTTCTCATTCTTCCTGCAGGAATATGTCGGTATATGAGGACAATAGTGAGCAGTAGGATTTCTTTGAAAGAACAGGTACAGTCAGAGGTTCTTAGGTGATGTTTATTTGACAAAATGTACTAGAGAATAGTACAAGAGATCTTAAGATCTTTTGACTCTGAAACTGGGCAACTGCTTTTCCTCTGACCCCAGAGGAGTTGGGAGCATGTGCTGAGTATTTTAGCTAGAGAGACAGGACATGCCTGATTTCTCAAAATTAAACATTCTCCATTAGAAGATGGCAGCAGTATCAGGACTATATGTTGATGAAGTGTGGGCTGGATGAGAAAACTGAAGTGGATTGAAAACTGATGGAACAGCCAGACCTGGAACATGGTGATCAGTGGCATGAAGTTCAGATGGGGGTCAGGAACAAGCTGTCAGGGGGTCAGTACTGGAACTGCTCCTGTTTAATGTCTGTTAATGTCTGTTAATGATCTGGATGATGGGGCAGAGTATACCTGCAGCAAGTGTGTTGATGGCACAAAACTGGGAGTGGCAGTTCACACACCGGAGGATTGTGCTGCCATCCGGAGGAACCTTGACGGGGAGAAGTGGGCTGACAGTAAACCTCCAAGTTCAACAAGGGGAAGTGCAGAGTTCTGCATCTGGAAGGAAGAGCCCTAGGCATCAATATATGCTGACCAGGAATTAACCAGCTGGGAAACAGCTTTGTAGGAAGGGACCTGAGGGCTCTAGTGGACACCAAGTTGACCATGAGCTGATATGTGTTCTGGTGGCTAAGAGGTCCAACAGCACCCTGGACTGCATTAGGAAGATTGTTGCCAGCAGGCTGAGGAAAGTGATCCTTTCACTTTACTCAGTAAGGTCATAACTAGCAAGTTTGGAGCTCCCATTGTCTTTTCAGTAATTCTCAAAAGCTATCTGGACATAGTCCTGGGCAGCCAGGGGTAGATGATTCTGCTTGAGCAGGGAGGCTGGACGATATGACTTCCAGAGGTCCCTTCCAATCTCCACCATTCTGTGATATAGCCTGACAAGTCTGATGGCCTTTCATGATGGAGTGACTGCAGTGGTTGACAAGGGAAGGCTGTGACGTCATCTGCCTCGATTTCTGTAAAGCCTTTACACAGTCCCACATGACTCATCTCCAGATTGGAGAGATGTGGATTTGATGGATAAGGATGTCAGTGGATAAGGAATTAGCTGGATGGACATAGCCAGAGAGCTGTGGTCAATGGCTTCATCACAAAATGGAGGCCAGTGGCAAGTGGTGACCCCCAGGGCTCTGTCTTGGAACCAGTGCTCTTCAGTATCTTCATTAGTGACACAGACAGTGGGATTGAGAGCATCCTCAGCAGGTTTGCAGATGACATGAAGCTGAGCAGTGCAATTGACACACCTGGAGGGACAGGCTGTAATCCAGGGCGACCTGGACAAGCTTGAGAAGTGAGTCCCTGAGAACCTCATGAAGTCCAACAAGGCCAAGTGCAAGGTACTGCATCTAGGTCAGGGTAATTCCAGACATGAGCACAGCCTGGGAGAGGAACTCCATGGGAACAGACCAGTGGAAAAGGACTTGGGTGTTCTCATGGATGAAAAGCTGAACATGAGCCAACAATGTGTGGTTGCAGCCCAGAATGCCAACTGCATCCTGGGCTGCATCAAATGCCAGCAGTGCAATGCAGGGGATTCTGCCCCTCTGCTCTGCCCTCATGAGACCCCAGCAGGAGTGCTGTGTCCAGCTCTGGGGTCCTCAGCACAAGAAAGACATGGATCTGTTCGAGTGGGTCCAGAGGAGGCCACAAAGATGATCAGAGAGCTGGAGCACCTGTCCTAGAAAGAAAGGCTGAGAGGGTTGTGGTTATTCAACTTGGAGAAGACAGAGCTCTGAGGAAACCACATTGTGGTCTTCCAATATTTAAAAGGGGTTTATAAAAAGCAGGGACATTTTACATGGGCACATAGTGACAAGACAAGGGGGAATGGTTTTATACTAAAAGAAGGAAGATTAAGATAGTAGGACAGAATTACTTACTTGAAGGGTAGTGAGGCACTTGATCAGTTGTCCAGAAAAGTTGTGGATGACCTATCCCTGGAAGTGTTTTTATGTTATGTGTACTTATGCCAAGAAATAAGTTAGGGAGTAATTGCTTCAACTGTTTCACCTGTAACAGGTATAAAACTTTTTATAGCAGTCTGAGATGTATTCCAGGCTGGAAGATTAAAACAATAGTTAATAAGAGAGAAGCTATTTGTGAAAAGCCTTTCCTTTGTGTTTTTTCCTCCCTTTAATTAGTAATTGTCATGACTGCTTTTGGGGGAGGAGGGGGTGTGGATTTTTCCTTCCTTTGCTTTGTTTTCTTTGGAAAATGATGTAAAAATTAGTATTCCTTCTGTCCAGAAATAGAAGGCAGCTCCAAAAAGTGTTCACATTCAGTCTGCCCAGTGAGTGGAGAAAGACCATTTTAACTTCAGTGTGTATCTATCTATTTCTGGCATCTTTTTGGGCTTCTGATCACTATTTGACACCAGATGTTGGAATTTTTATTCCTGGGATTGGGAAAGTGAGCAAGGTTGTTGCTCAAACAGGTTTCATGTCAGAGGTTTGAAAACAAATTTTGGAAAGCGTACCTGACACTTGGAATACCTAAGTTGGGTAATTCAAAATGTCAGAAGTCACACAGTCAGTAAATTAGATGGCCAGATCAGAACATTCTTTGCTGGCTAATGTAATCAGAAGTTCATTGATTTATTAATAAATATGATGACTTTAAGGGGAGTGCTTCTGTTGGCATGACTGTAGGAGACCTTGTTGATTGCTAATACTGTAAGACCTCATTACAGAGACCATCTCCCAAAATAGCAATAGCCTGTAGCAGGAGGATGAATGCATAACGTGACTCATTGGCCTGGTTTTTAACCTGTACTTTACTAAGGCTCTGTTTCATGGGGGAAAAAGCAACCAACAAAAAACTGAACCAACCAAACCCCACACCACCTTAGGTACATGAATCCCTACTAGACACTTAAGAATAGAGCCATTCTTCTGGAGCTGGAAGCCAACCTTGTGAAGAGTGTTACTAAGAAATTGAAAAGTTGTGGGGTTTTGGCTGGGCTAGGTTGTGATGAATTAACAGATTAAACTAAGTGTATCAACTTTCTGCTTATAAGAGACTGGAACAGCAACATCTGCTGAGTTGCACTGCTCGGTTGAGTTTTAGCACTCCATTGTTCAGATGCAGTTTTTAGGCAATAAAATGCAGCTGCAGTCATGTGTAGGCAGAGACGTGCTAAGGCACTTCTTCCCATAATTAACTCCTTGATACATTTTATGGAAAGTGAGTAATTTATAGAAAGTGAGTCATTTTTTAATAACTGAATATTAGCAAAAAACCCCACAAATGCAGTAGACACAGTAGCTTCTGTACCTATTACTTCTTGTTACTGCTTTAACATAATAGAAAATGGAAGTGATCTGCCTCTAGATTATGGGGAGAAGGGGAAGAAGGTAGCTAAAAAATAACTGTCTCTTGAGTTGCTATCTTAAACTACCACTGGAATGTATTTTTATCTTGATTTTTTTTTTTTTAGATCGTAACAAGTTTACTCTTCAAATCGGTGTTACAGTAAGAGAAATGCAAGAGAGGCTGTTAACATCTTTAATAGAAGCAATGTGTAATTCATGTTTCATTTGTGTATTAAAGGTTCAGATAGTGAAGAGGATGAAGATATGAAAGCAGCAGTGAAGGGGAGCTTAGAAGAAATAAATAAACAGGAAGGTCAGTTAATTTTTACTTTTCTGTGTTCAAGAGAACTATTAATTATGGAAGATACATAAACTAAACTTACAATCAGCAAGTAACCTCTTAGGAATACTCTCTAAACTATGCTGGGCAGTCTTGAGTAGTGAAGAATGTTGTGGTGAGTTATAAACTAAAAAAAAATCCTAACCTGAAAGGTATGCCAGCAGGCTGAAAATGTGTTTCATTGGGACAGCACAGGGTACTGAGCAATTAAAGACTGAGCTTACTTTGTACCAGTTTTGTATGACTGTGTTATCTCAGAGTAGAACTACTGACTGAATAGCTGAACTTCTGAATAAATAGTTCAAGATTAGATATCATTTCTTAGTAAAACACTCTGGTCTCCTGAAAGACCTGTAGATTTATGCATAAGGTTGAATCAGCAGCACATCTGTCTGTTCACATCCTATCTTACATTATTTAAAATTGTTTTCATACTTCTGCTGTTGTGCTTACTGATGGTTTCCAATGTAGTCATGTATTTTTGGTGACAGGCCACAGTATACTTTGAAAATAATTTGTTGTTGAAAGGCTTGATTCTGCCCCTCCACCTAATGGAAATAAACTAAAAACACCTGAAAAAGGTTGTAGAAGCTCAGTGATAAAACTGATAACTCAATCTTAATTTCCCAGAATTTATCCCGTTACAAGTTTACCAACGGTTACTAAATACTGTTGTTAAATGTCCAACATTCATCTCTAACACTGAAAGTTTGGTGCATTTGGAAAATACAGCTGGCCCCGCTTCTGATGCTGCAGTGCAGAGGCATCTGGCCTTACAAAGCAAATGGTTTTCTGTCTTTAGCTGGCTGGTTTTGTTTGTTTCTGTGACCATGTAATACTTCTCTTTCAGAAACTCTCTTTTATCAGTAGTACTGGATATTAGAGGAAAGTCCAGGTGCATGAATATGGCTCTGCTGACATGAGAAGTCATTAGTTGATACGATCTCTGTTCCAAATCTCAGCCTTGCATAAAACAGCCGAACAATTATTATAGTTTTAAAATTCTGTTTTCTTTGTCATAAAAACAGACAGCTCTTTTTTTTATAGGATGTGCTTGTGTCCTCCTAAAGCAGAAGATGAATAATTCATGAATGACAGTGTGTCTGAAAGCTGCTTTAATTTTCCAGCTATACTATTGATATTAATAGTTGCTGTATACAAACCTTATCTAAGTTACAGTATTTGATCACTAACACCAAGCAAGTAGTACCCAAAACAACCTAAATGTAATGCAAAAACAGTTTTGAGTGTTATGAAAATTGTTTGAGATTTTTAAGAAGTCAGATAAGGGCAATGCCATTTTCCTCCCCACCATCAAAACTGTTACAGCCCTGATCTCGACTTTTCATACTGCTGATAAAGACTTTTTTTCCACTTGTTTGGCTTACCTAGTAAGAGTGACAACACTGGTGCCAAGTCAGAATGTAGGTATGGTCATATCTCTGGATAAGGAACTGGAATGAAAATACTGAATCCTCTCTGCTTGTTATGTGTGTGTGTGTTGTTTGTTTCAATACTTAGTTTATTTTTCTTGGTGCATACATATGGGTTCTAATCTTGCTATTACTTTGACCAGTAAATACATAGTTTCATTATGGTCTTACAGTAATCATTGGGCTGCTCCTGGTTAATACAGTGGAAGATTGTAGAGGTGTTTTCATATTCTGTAGTGTTGAAAAGATAGCATAAAACAGAAGGAAAGAAAGTATTTTCATCTGTTTCTCAGGGGGTTTTTTGCAGTCTACTGACATTGCCCACAGAAGTAGGATCATGCTTTATGTAGTAATATTAAGCTAGTTGTATTTATAGCTAGTTATCAATTAGAGTTTGAAATTATAATCTTTTTTTATTTATGCAGGGCAAGACCCAGAACTGCAAGACGCAGAACTGCAAGAAGCTATCAAAAGGAGCCTTGAGGAAATGTAAATGAAGATACTTCAGTGCACAAACACTATGTCATCGGAACTGCTCACAAAAAATGCAAGCTTGCTCATCTATTTACAAGGTTTCGGGAATACCACTTTAAAAACATGTCTGTATCTGGAATTATTAGATTTATAATCTGATGTCCTCTGTCATACTGATGGACAGCTGGAGTTCATTCATATTAATTCCAATGTATTCTGTTTTATAAAAATAAATCTTTAAGCCTTTTCATATTTGTTTCTAGTGGGTGATGACAGTCTCTCCAGTTGAGCTGTTTAAGTTGTTGCCCAATTAGTAGGCTGGTCTTACTAGGTATTTTGGGGTTCCTGGTTGTTCAGGGTTGTTCGGGTTTTTAATTGTTCTTGTATTTTTTTTTTTGTCACAAAATGTCGTTGTCTTTATTTACTTTTTCATGTGGTCTTTGCAACAGATAAAAATAGTAAACTCCAGTTATCTCAGATTTGCCTGGCTAATCTTGTTATAAAGAGAAGCTTAGATCCCAGGTTTGTTGAACATGTGGCCTATCTCTTGCCTGTGGCTGGTCTCACTTCATAGGCCATAATTTTGTCTCTGTCCTGTTTGTTGTAAATGTCAGAATCAGGACCACAGGCTGTACAGTTAGTTTACCAGCTTTATTTTTATAAATATGTTTGTTTTTTCAACAGTGGTAAAGTACTTGGATTTGGTGGCTTAAAGTTTGACAAGTTCGATGCCTCTCCCTTACCTGAGGCAGGAACAACCTTTTAAGGGAACAGAATCTAAATAAACTTCCTAGTTTCTGTTTAGAAAAGATGTGAGAAGATTTAAACTGTAATATTTCTATATACTATGGTCTTTGCTCTCTTCCGTTCATGAAGAGGTGGTGTTGGATAAATTAATGTAAATGCACTAATTATTTTTGTACTGTCCTGATTTTAAGTGAAATTATTTCTGTGTTTAAAATTCTGTCATCTCTCTCAGTTTTGTTTAAAAATACCTATGCAAACTGTCCAGCTTTACCAGCCTGTTATACTTCAGTTAATGATTGCTGTCAATCAGTAAGAAATCTTAATGTAATAAAATGCCAGCTTAATTCTTTTTTATTATTCATTCACTCTACAAGTTTGCTTCTACCTGCTGTATCCCTAATTACTTATTATGCAAGCAGATACTTTTTGTGGAGAATAAGATGCGGGGAAGGCTGGATTTTTTTCACTGTTCCAAAGAGTCAGCATAACTACAGCTGTTTGTCATAATGGTTAGAAAAGCTGGAAGACTGACACTGGTTTCTTTCCAATCATGACTCTGATATAATTGCTATCTCTGAAGCAAGTAGAATTAATGAAGAATCTGGTGAGGTATCTCAGCACTCATTAGCCATCATACTGCTTGAAGAAACTGCTCAAATGCCAGAAAATAGCTTGAACACTTACAGTGCATTTGAGTGTTACTCCCAAGTGTTACAGGGTGAACGGGACCTCTTAGTGCTTTTCTCTTGTGCCTGCTGCTGGTCTTCCTACTGCCAGTCTTGGATTAATTGTACTCCTCAGATCAGATCTAGGTGTGTAGTTCATAGTGCTGCTCGGAAAGCCCTATTCTGGGAGATTTTGAGTTGCCTTTAACTACTGACTCAATATAAATCTCTTTCAGAATTTTTACCACCAAGTGATTCTGTTAAAGAGTGGAATGAAACAGAAAACGATTTTCATCCTCAAAAGCATCTCCATCCAAGTTATAGAAGCTTTTGGGTGGTTCTTTTTCCATGTAGATCCTAAAGTTTCCAATTACTTTCACATGAAAAGATGTTTCAGCTTGAGAAAGTTCTCTGGCTCAACGGTGTTGAAAACCTGGGTAGATCATCTTCTCCAGAATTCTGTGTTTGAATTTGATTATGTGCTTTGTTTCTCATAACACTTTATTCTGTCATAAATGTAAAGTTTGCTTGTACCTGATGGGCCATGACTTAACTGGTTGCATTAAAAAAAAAAAAAGTCCTGTGTACACACATATTCTGTATACTTGAAACTCCACTTATTAAACACATTGTAATGGCCTTATCTGCTTATCAAAACAAGTAGCAAATCCCAACAATTGCTGCTTTGGCAAACAACTAAATAGAGTTCTAGTTTCTCTATTATTTTTATGATAAAAGTAGTCTTCAGAATCAGCCATGTCTTGAAATTTGACCTCATTTTCTTTGGTCTCTTTGAGGTTTTCTCTTAACTCAAATTTTTCTTTGTAAAGTTTTCTGCCACCACAGGCTTGTGGTACTTCTGTTTCCAGAAGAGCAAAGAAAATTGAATTCTTAAAATGCTGCACGTACAGGCATGTTACTTGTTACTCATCAACATCTTGCAGCTGAACACCTTCAGCTGGAAAAGGTGTCTTGTAAATGTGTTTCAGAATGTAATGGTTTTGTGTGGTGAGTCTTGTTTAACTGGCTGAAATTTTTGAGGTTTGTCCTGCATATGCTGAGAAATCTGCCTGCATTTACAGGCACAACCTGTCTGTTAAAAGGAGCTTGCCCAGTATCCTTTACATTTGTACTAGAAGTGATTTGTCCTGCCCTTTTCAAGACAATTTACTTTTGTGGTGATGTTTGAGTTCATCCTTCGTTAGTCTATAGTGATTCAGTGGTGCTTTTTTGTATTTATCTTTTGTGAGGAAAAAGTCTAATCTCCACCTATCACCAGCTGTTCATTTTAATGCTCTTAATTTCTGTATGGTGCATGCGTTAAATTTTACAAAACTGAAACCGTGACAAGTTGAGATTGCTATAAGGCTCTTAATGTTTGGTGCTTTGTGTGCCATGTTCTTATCAAACCCTTTTTGGTCATATTCAGAGATGCCAAATAAGTCAGTGCAACTGTTACTAAAGTCACTGGAGCACTGAAGTGTTATATTTGCCTGATTACTTCTGCTATTTAATAATATTTTTTTGAAAGAGAGCAATTAGCTGACTGTAAGATACTTGCTTTGTATGTATTTTTTGGGTGGTGAGTTAATTTTCTTAGCTCTTCAAGGAATACAGAGATGACCACCGCTGTTCCTGTAGTGGTCACGGAATGCAAACCTTTATGAAATCTTTACCAAATATAGTGAAGTTTATAGAGGTATGAAGTTACACCATCGTCTTAAAAGGAAAGTGTTCTATCATCTGCTTGCAGTGTCCTGGCTATGTTTACAGTTACTGCTGTAAATTGGAAGGAGGTGAGGAGGATGAATGATGAATTGTTTCAAAATTAATTCATAAAAATTGGCTGAGATTAGCACAAAGATACTTTCTGGCAATTCTTTCCAGCTAAGCAGCTTTATGAAAGTCTGCATCTGCATTTTTCTCTGGTGCTTCTAAACCCCTTCAAGTTTCCTGTAGAAATTGTTAATTCAAGTGTTTTGGTGCTGAGTAGTAACAATCTGGGTCAAATAAAATGGGCTAAGATATTCTAAAAGTGGATGTAAACAAGACAGAAAATTTATGGCAAATGGCAAGTATGCACCAAGTGTGTACTTGAATGGCAAAGCTCTGCGTGTGTGGAAATTTAATGTAAAGTTCCCTTTGTAAATATGTGCAAATTGGCTTGCACTGACTGCAGTATCCTAGTTTCTGGTATTGCTTCCCTCTGGTTTTTTGCTCAGTCAATTGGCCGAACATCTGCAGCTGTACAGAATGCACTGGCTCATTTACTTGGTGATTTTGCTCCAATGAGAATGAACTGCTGCATGCCCCAAAATGGTCATAGCAGTTCTTGGATTGCTCCTGAGACAGAGGGCTTCATTCATACTTCTGACAGGCCTGGGACCTTGGGGCTTGCCTACACAGTAAAACAACTGTGGCATGTAGAGGCAAATGCAGGGCTAGTTTTAATTAGCATTGGTAACAACAGCAGTAAAGACACAACAGCACAGGTTCAGCAAGTGTGAATTGAGGGGGCAGCCTACTGTGATAGCACATGTATTTTGATTGAAAACATACCCTGAAAAGTCAGGTTGGCCCATCTTTATCATCTTTATTGCTGTTGTTACAGTGCTGGGGAGACTGCAGGCTGGTTTTAGTTGGTTGGCCTGAGCCATGGCTGCATCCTTCAGCTGTGTCTGGGAACTGTTGTGTTTCCAGAATACCTGTGCATAAAAAAGGTTCTTAACAGAATCACAGAATAGTTTGGGTTGGAAGGGCCCTTAAAAATCATCTAGTTCAAACACACCTGCTGTGGGGAAGGACATCTCCCACTAGACCAGGTTGAACACTGCCAGGGATGGGGCATCCACAGCTTCTCTGGACAACCTGTTCCAGAGAAGTGCCTCACCACCCTCAGAGAAAAGAATTTCTTTCTAGTATCTAACCTAAATTTCCCTTCTTTCAGCTTGAAAATACTAAGGTCCTGTAGATGAAGGCAGGAAAATAATCCTGCATGGCATTTCATGGGTGTGGACTTTCTCTTTGATCCTGTTCCATGACAGCTCATGTGTAAGTGTTAGGGTATGTGACAAGGTATATATCAAGGTTGGAAATAAGACAAAGCTGGAACTAAGGTGCAATTTAGCAGTGTTACAACTTGCAGTGATTTTGGTGTAGGTAATCTCCCTGGCTCTGGGACTTCTACAGATACATCAGATGTCTGAGACCTGGGAAAGCTGCTCTTTTTGCTGCCTCAAGGGACTTTGTGGATGTGAATGACACTTCTGTTCATTTTGCAATCAGCACCCATTTTTTTACAACACTGTAGTTTTAACAAGAGACTGCTGTGATGGGAATGCAGGAACAATGGGATACACACCCTCTCACCATGTTCTTGCTGGTGCCCATAGCCAGAGCAGGGTGGTACAGTCCTTCACATGACCACAGATGTGGGGAAGATGAGAAGACAGGGATGTTAGCATGGCATCACCAGCAGTCCTGATCATACTTCACCACTGATGGCAAGGAGGAGGATGAAAGATGTGCCTTGTTTCAGATGTGGGGGCTCTTCCTTCTCCCATTACCTTGTGGCCCTGAAGTACCCGGTCCCTGCCTTTTGTGTCCCCAAAATTCCTCCAATTCAGCTGTGAATCCCTTTCCTTCCTGCAGCGATGGACTCCAGTTTTTCTAGACTAAGCAGTTATTATTTTGGAAAAGTGATGACAACTGTCCCTTTACATACCTCGGCAAAAAATAGAGCGGGTGGGGGTAATCTATTCCTCTAGAGAGCAGGAAAAGCAGTTTTCAGGGTCTTTCCAAGTTTCTGAAAGGGAAAATATCCCAGTTTTCACAGGCAGTAATTTCAAGACTTGTCCTGGAAGACTATTTTTGCTTTTAAAGTCACATTTTGTTTCCACAGTTTTTCTGTTCTTCCTTCTAGTGTAAAGTATCCTTATCCTGCTAAAGAGGGTAAGTCAAGTGCACACATTTGGACACACACAGTTGTTCTGTGCCTGTGATTCAGCTGTTGTAGCTTCTACCTGCGTGGAATTAAACCCCTGTTTACCTGTGCTGGGAAAAAGTGTTCAGAGAGCAGTTCAGCTACTTTGATTTCTGGTTTTTAAACCCAGTCTAATTGATGCTTAATAAATTGGCATGGGAAGAACAGAAGGATCCCAGGAAATAAATGGTTGCAAACTGTGTGTCATGGCTACAAATCATTTCTGTTTGGGGTGCGAAATGGTTTTTAATTATCTTCTATAGAGACTGTAGAGAGATGGATGGAACAATTGTTCATGTGAAGTTATTTCCATGAGCTCACGGGCAATGAGCCTTGCTTATCCAACCACGTTAAACAAAGAAAACTCAGGCAATTAATTTAACGAGAGTACTTGGGACATGATATCATTCTGAATGGACGAGCCTGAGAAAACAGCTATTTTGAATCACGGCAGGATAAGCATACAAAACAGTATCCCTGTGCAACAAACTCCTTCTTAGCTGGGTGCCAAAAATTGGTCTGTTAGAGCCATGGGGTATTTGCCCAAACCTCAACTTTTGGGATAAGCAAATTCCTTTTAAAATACTCACAGTAGTGGCAAGTAAAGCTTATGTGTGGCTTGAATTGCTGGTGCTTGTAAGAGAGAAGGTGCCATTTCAATAGAGTCAAGTTAAATACGTTCTTGGGACAAGTCATTAGTAGATGTAGATCCACTAGCTTGGCTACCATGAAATAGATGTATGTTCTCTTTCTGGCACAGAAAGAGAACATAAAACACTTTTCTTTCCAGTAAGCCTTTTTGTATAATCTTGGACAATAAGAGCTGGTGAAAGAACTGCTTTTCTGCAAGTAGTATGGGGCTCTTACAGGTGGCAGGAGAAAGATGCACTATCAGTAGCAATATCTAAAGTTTTGGGGGTTTTGGGTTTTTTTTTAGGAATGCTGTTCTGCTTGCAGTAAGAGCTGTTCAATTTTCTCTCCTCTCAAGCTTCTAGATTTTTAAAACGCTCCTTTATTTTTCTTCTCCTGTTTCTTGCACTTTCCGGTGTTTTCAGTTTAGTTTTAATTGGTTTAAATAAAAATAACAGTTGGGTGGTTGTAGGGTTCTTGTTTAATGAAAGAGCAAACCAATGAACCAACCATACAGACCAACTCTGGAACGCAAATCCTCATACCAACATCTCACACAAAGTTAATATAGATATTGAAAACTTTGTTCCTCCCATAGCTTCTGGTTTAACTACAGCCAGAGTTCATGCTGCTTCTGGCTGGTCGAGGTTTTGCTGCTTTTGTCACGAAGGGGAGTGGGGACAGGAGCAGGGCAGCCCGGGGTCTCTCTGTGCCCCAGAAGCTGGCAGGGAGAAGCAGAGGCACCCCATGGCTCCGTGTGTCAGGGTGTGCAGGGGCTGGGCACTAGTGTGGGGCAGGCTCGGTGACACCGCGGTGTTGGTCACAACAGGGAACACTCAGCTGCTGCTGTCATCTGCACGCGTGACCCATCTGTCCCCAGCCCGCTGGTGAGCTCAGCCAGCCTCCATCACTTAGGGGTGGTAGAGGTAGAGGCAGAGACCAGACATACATGGAGCTCCTGGAGCAGCTCCAGCAGAGTCACTAAGCTGACCAAGGGTCTGGAGAATCTCTCTTAGGAGGGATGTCTAAGGGAGCTGGGCCTGTTCAGCTTCTAGAAGGGGTGACTGAGAGAGGACCTCATCAATGTCATTACATACCTAAAGGATGTGTGTCAAGAAGATGGACCAGCCTCTTCTCGGTGGTGCTGAGCAACAGGACAAGAGGCAATGGGCAGAAACTGATGCACAGGAAGTTCCACCTGAACATGAAGAACTACTTTATTGTGGAGGTGACCCAGCACTGGAACGGATCGCCCAGAGAGGTTGTGGAGTGTCCCTCGCTCAGGGGGCAGGGAGGTTGGGCCGATGCCCCACTGTGGTCCCTCCCAGCCTCGCCCGTCCTGCGGCTCCGCTGCCCCCGGCCGAGGCGAGGCCCAGCCGCGCTGCGTGAGGCGGCGCCCGCGGGCCCGGCGCGGGGGCGGGGTGGCCGCGGGGGCCGGCGGCGGGGCGGCTCCTTCTTTGGCCATGAGCGAGGTGCCGGCATTCGGCCGCCGCCGCCGCCTGCGGGACGCGGGGAGGGAGCGGCCGCAGCGAGGTTCCGCCGGCGGCAGCGGCGGGTGGGATGGCCCAGGCCAGGATCAGCGCCAAGGCCAGCGAGGGGGCGCAGCAGCCGCAGCAGCAGCAGCAGCAGTCGGGCGGGCAGCTCCGGGGCCGCTTCTACCGCTCCACCTCCATGGCCGACCGCTCCAGCCGCCTGCTCGAGAACCTGGACCAGCTGGAGCTCAGGTTGGGCCCGGGGCCGGGCGCTGGCAGGGGGCCTGCAGCCGGGAGCCGTGTCGCCCCGAGCCGGTGGCTCCGCAGCGCGGGGTGGCGGCGGGCGCGGAGCTCTCCCCCGGCTGGGGCGGGAGGGGCGCTGAGGTTCCTGAGGGGACCGAGGGAAAAAGGGCTCTTCATGGGGAGCGAAGTTTAAAAAGGGGAGCTGCCGCTCTAAGCTGAGCTAGCATGGCCTGGAAATACACGAAGATGGGAATATGTGTATGAATGTATGAAAACAGGTTTTTCAGAGAAAGCGCGAAGGGCTGCTTCGGATTTGTTACCCTTCAGAGTGCGGGGAGCCTTTAGCAGGGGGGATGTGCTCTGCGAGCTGTGAGCCCGCTGTGCATCGTGTCTGTCGTGTGGCCCCCATCCCGCATCTGCGGGCAGGTGTTTTATAAGATGCAGGAAATCCGAGGATAAAACGTGGTGTCATTCGGGCTCTCGGAGGCTCTGGCAAGCCTTTAAGCTGCAGTGCTGAATGCTGGCGTGCGAGACTTCTTGACTTCCAAACCTCCCTTTGCACTTACTGGTTCAGCTGTGGATGTTGTTACTTGTGTTTGTGTTCACCTCCTCTCTGAGGTGTATTAAATCGTGTCACTGTAATATGAACAGCATTGCATTCTGCAGCCGAGATGTGTTTTTCCAAAGGTATTGTAAATGCTATGTGAATTTCATCCTTGCGCCAAGACATGTCCTGACTTTTTCTGCTCCTTGACGTTGCCTAAATAATGCCATTTGACTTTTTTCCCAGTTTGGTCTCATGAGAGATGATACCTTGCCTTTAATCATCTTCCCTGTCCTCTCAGCTCTGCTAAATTACAGTGTCCTTTCTGAGGTGGATGGATATGCAGGATGCCACTGATTCACCTCCTCTGGTACTGTTTCAACACACCCTTTCCTTCATTACAACTGCACATTGATCAGCGGCTTTCACAGAACCACCCAGCATGTTTCTAGGACTTTCCTGTAATTAGAAGAGCTCTGTGGGATGCAAGAGTTTTATTTCCCCTTTCTGCCTGCATTACTTTGCATTATTCAGGAGTGGACTCGATGTGCTGTTATATTAGCCTTTCACTTAGCTTGATTAAATCTCCTTGAAGTCTTTCACAGACTTCTCTGAATTTGACTAAACAAAATCACTGTCTGCAAACAAGTCTCACTGCTTACATCCAGGTCTAGGCGCATGATGAATATATAATCCGAAAATGAGCATCAGAGTATGCAAAAAAGTGTTTTAAATTTGCTGAGTGACTCTGAGACAAAGCAGACAGTTTGGTTAGCCAGCAATTAAACCCTCAATTAAACTTCCCAGTTTGCTGTCGGTCTTTCAGACAGGCCTAGTTCTAAATGTGGAAAAGTCATAAAAAAAGACTAATTTTGTGAAAGCCACTCAAGTCTTATGGTTTTTTCCATTCACAACTAATCAACATGCTTCATTTCAAATTTATGTGAATGACAGGAGGAAAATCTGCCAAACATTTTCCTTCTCCAGCTGGTTTGGTTTTGCTATAGATCCTCAAGATGTTGTTTGTAAATATAATAAGTGAAAATTTGTCAAACTGAACTACAGCCTTTAATTAAAACCCTCAGCAATCCTCAGTTCTCAAGTTGCTTAAGTTCAACTGAACTCTGAAGCAACCCTCATTCCTCTGGAAATGGCAGAATCATAGAATGGTTCGGGTTAGGAGGGACCTTAAAGATCATCTAGGTCCACCCCCCTGCCATGGGCAGGGACACCTTTCAGTGGACCAGGTGGCTCAGAACCCCATCCAACCTGGCCTTTAACACCTGCAGGGATGGAACATCCACTTTGGGCAACCTGTGCCAGTACTTCACCATCTTCATTGTGAAGAATTTCTTCCTAATCGCTAATCTAAGTCTACCCTCTTTCAGTTTTAAAGCCATTGTAAAATGTTTGAACAGCCTGCTTTTTCCTCCCTTTATTTCCACTGAGAGAGCTTATTTTCCAAAACTAATGGGGTATTTTTGTTTGCAGAGGGGCTTTCTTCTGTATGGAAAGTGAGCAGGGAGGGGGAATTAATTTGGCTGCCAGGGAGCAAGTGCCTGAGGCAGAGGTGGCAAGGGGGTCAGGTGGCACGTTTGCCCCTTGTAAGGGCTTGGACCTTCGTGTTGCCGTGACTGCCAAGATATCTTGGGAGCAGCTGGAAGTCAGACCAGAGGCTCTGTTTATGAGTCACTGTATTCTCTTGGTTGTGTTAAGTGAAAACTCAGTTTTATGTGTGGATGATACATGAGATAAGTCAGATTCTTGCCGGGTATTTTTTATCTTCATTTTTTTTACTTTTTATCTTGTTCTTTGGATCAATGATATTCCTCCACCAGTCATTTCAGTGTTCATAGGACTGTTCATGTGGGAGTGGACACTCATCTGAAGCAGCTGAGGATGCCAGGGTGAAACCCCCTGTTTTTTCTCCCTCCAATGTGCTCAGCTCCATTTCAGGAAAAAAGCTGTTCCATCCTCAGATGTTTCTTATTTCCTTTGAAAACTTACCTGAATCTCCAGCATGTGGGGTCTAACAGTGAGCTGTTTAAGTCAGTCCATAGTTTAAAGGACAGTGTTATTGCAGCTGTCCTAAGAAAGAGGGTGTCAAGTTTCTCTTCTGGAAACAAAAGCACAGGCTGGTCCACCTGTTCCTCATGGGAATGCTCTCATGTAAATGGTATGTAGCAAAGAAAGGCATTGCACAGCTAATCGCTCACAGACAGGGAAAATCAGAAGTAAGGAATGTCTTTTACAGTGTTAGGAAATGGATGGAATATTTAGTTGATGTTCAAAGCAACAAATACACTCCAGGTAAAAATATGATTGGATGTTTTCATCTGTTAGAAAAAAGAAAAACAAACCATACTGCTGCATCAAAATAATTGCTAACTGGGCATAAATACTAGTACATTGTGTTCTTTTTTCTTTGCCTTTTATCGTTCCGCTGGTTGTTTTTTTGAGACTTGGATTGTGTTTCCGCCCTTTCCCACATCAGTCCCCTCTGTTAGAGTCCCCACACACAAGGAAAGGAAGATTTACAGAAACCTGTGAAATTAAGAAACATTTTAGGAAAGAAGTTGTGAGAATCGACTGCAAGGTGTGATCCTGAAACATTATTTTCCTGAGTTTGGTGTACTGGTGTCCGGGTTTTTTTTTGTTGTTTTGGGGTTTTTTCCCCCCACTAGAGTGCTGTTCTGAAATGTCCTTGTCCCATTGCTGTGTGGCACTCTACATTGCAGTTGAAAAAATGATAAAAATAATTCTGAAGAAGCAATTATTGGAAATAAAATAGCTCTTAAGATTTGGTTGTATTAGTTTTCGTAAATTAATGTCAATCAAAGCTCTAGTTGGTAAACTATGTTTTTCTTTTCTTGCAGTATGCAACATTAATTCTGACAATTAGGCTTTTAGGTCCTACCTCGCATACCAGGCTGGCCTTTGGAAGCAGTGATATTTTAGGCACTCTCTTTAAAACTGTACCAATTCAGGATACAGCTCTGCAATGCAGCTTTTCCACATTCTTCTTAGGACCCAGCAAAGCCTGTGGAAATCACGTCTTATCTTTCTACTGAAGGCAAAACTTTAGTTTTTAAGCCAGTACCTTTATATACAGAATCTGATTTAGAAACACTATAAAAATTGAAAGTCTGCACTTCAAAATTTTAATGTATGACTTTCCAGTGACCACAATGCATTTTTTTAATTGTGAAAATACTATATTTTTTAAAAAGGCATCGGAAAGCATTATGAAAATATTGCTAGACTTCCTAAATTATAAAGTGCAGACATCTGAAGTATGAAATTACTCCACCTGCTTCATTGCTCTTACTAACCAGTCCAAAATAATAATTAAAAGTATTTGCTCTTGGCATGAATTTGCATTGCATTAACTTTTCCCACTCCTTCTCAGAATGAACATTAAAGGCAAGGCCTGAAGCCTGTGCTTTCACTGACTAAATTAGGCTAAATATTTTGTAAAACAGAACCATTTCATGAGCAGGCTGCATATGAAGAGTGACTGTATCCTCAAATGGTCCCGTTCTTCTGCTTTCTTCCACCCTCTTTTCTTTTACTTGTGTTTTTCTGAAGTTACCTGCCTTCAGCCAGCTTGTGAGGGAGGAGCAGAAGCTCTGTTCCTGTCTCAGGAGATGCACCCTCATCTGCAGAGACAGGAATGAGCCACTGCTGTGTCAGGGCAGTGCCCAGTAATGTTGAAGAGTGCAGAGCACCTAAGAGACTTAAAATTGTTTTGGTTTGTTTCCCCTTTCCTGGCCAGGTTTCCTAAACATTTCAGGATAGATGGATGAATTCTTGTGATGCAGCTAGACCTCCCGAGCTGTGCACTGCAAGCATCTGAAACCATCAGCCAGGTTCACATGATACTTCTGCTTTTCTATGGGGCCTGTGAATGCAGAGTTGATGGTTTTGGTGCAACTCTTGCAGCCAGTTCCAGCTTGGAAAGTCATCTGCAAACCCCTACCCTCAAATCTTAGAGAAAAGCTAAGGGAGTGGGATATTTCCCTCTTTTGTACCAGGTCTTCACAGTGTTGCATTAGAGTTTCCCAGTGTTCTTTTCCACACTACTCAGCTGAATGCAAAAGCCCCCTCTTTAAAACTGTGGTGGAGAATAAGACATGAATTAAGAAACTGGACTCAGATTTCTCATGCAGCATTTTCACATTCCCCTGGCAAGCTGGGTCTGTACCTTATGCTACGAGGAGGGCAGGCTGTGGGCACAGAACTACACACCTTACTGAGACCGTATAGTGACAGGGGCAGCAGCTTCTGATGGACTTTCCTCTTGTTCTCTCTGCATTATGTGTGATTTACAGCACAGTGAACAGGACTGGAGTAGGGGGTCTGGTTTCAGGAGGGACCAAGTTTTGTGCTTCCTTGCAAGCCCAGAAATAGAAGCTGCTCCCACAGAAGGTTCCTCCCTGTGTGAATCACAGTGAGCATCGTTCCATGGAAAGCACCGGTGATGGTGGGGGCAGGCAATCCAGCATCTCCTCCCAGTGACCAAGGCACACCACTTGTGTCAGGGAAACCCTTATCACGTTAATAAAACCGTGTGAACTTTGTCCCACTCACAGAGCTTCTCCTTTGTGAAAGGGGCTGTTCGGTGTGTTTCAGTTTTCTGGAGTGTTTGTTGCTTTGCAGGTGGATTATATGGGTTCTGCTGGTCTGGGGGTGGCAGAGGGAGTCAGGGCCCCTTGCTGCCTCCATCCCTGCGGCTGCCACCTTCACTACCAAGTTCTCTGATGGGGACTTGGTCCTTTTCTCTCCTAGTTAAGCAGCTGATAAGTGCCAGTTGGCTACAGGACTTCTGCTGTAGGACTGCAGTACCGTCAAGCTCTGCATATCCCGATTAACCATGGAGTAGGATAGAACAGTACTGTCAGTAAAGTAAAAGATTTAAGTCTGATTAATTACTGTTGTTTTCGTTTACCCCTCCATTTGTTTGTTTTCCAAAGCTATATTGAGTCTTGATAAGTGAAGTTAAGGTAGAGGAGAAGGTCATGAAATCAGAGAGTCTGTTTCATGGATGACTAAGAGCTGACTGTACTTACTTTAAGCAGAAGTTTAAAAAAACAGTTCTTGGCAGCTGTATAGGTGAGCAGTGATTTCATTATTTAAACATTTTGTTTGGTTCAACCATGTACAGGGTAGAGGCTTTCCGTGATGCAGCATCTGCTATGGAACAAGAGAAAGAAATTCTGCTCGAAATGATCCACAATATACAGAACAGCCAGGATATGAGGCACATCAGTGAAGGTGAGAAGCTGCTTTGCCATACCCTCCAACTGACCCAAAGTCAAATCAGCTCATCTCTTAGGGAGCAGCTCTGTGAGATTCTTTGCTGCTGGTAAAGGTGCAGCATTGGAGCCAGCTGAGGTTGTTGACGTGCCACCCATTATCCTGAGATCTCCTCTTCCTGACTGTAAATTCGTGCTGTTAAGGTGGATGGACTACCATGAATGTTACTAATATGTATGTGAAAGCCCATACTCAGTTGACAGTTATATTATCAAAATCAAGGTTAATATAGCTCTGATGAAGGAGTGACATTGATGATGATGATGATTTAATACAGTTGAAAAGACAGTATTTTAATGATTTTGACTACTGGAAGGGCACGAGTGTTATAAAGTGTACAGCCTGCAAGAACCTGATGATTAAGATCGCTGTAGTTGTGTGATTCATGGCTTTAAATACATTCCCTAAACCTGATTATTACGTGCTTTAAATTGCTGGTTTATTGGCTCTTCAAGAGCCTGCATATCAAGTATGTTGTGTCCATATTTTTGAAAAGCAGCCACGCTTTCAGAAAACAGAAAACCTGTTTTTCATGGCCTCTTATTATATCTAGTTTTCTCTTTGTGGCCTTATGGGTTACTGTCTAAATCTTTCCTTCAGAACAGCACAGAAGTCTTTAATAAGCCAGTTCTGTTACTGAATGTCTCCTGATTATATTACATGTTTTGTTTTAAAGTGACACAGCAAGCATTGTATCAGCAATGGAAAAAACATTGCTTACATTTTTAATGGAGTTTAATGCCTCATATCAAATCAGACACTGGCATCTATGAAATATGACTTGGGTAAATGCAAAAAGCTCATTTTTGGCTTATGGAAATATTGTTGATTGTCACTTTAAAAAAAAAGTTGTTTATTGCTAAGTTATAGCAGTTTGAGTGTCTTGATGATGCCATTTGCACAGGAAAGTATTTACCTGTAACCAAGGATATTTTCTTTTTTTCGATTGAGGTGAGAGAGAAGAACTTAATTTGACTGCTAATCGCCTGATGGGCCGAACCCTCACTGTGGAGGTTTCTGTAGAAACCATCCGCAATGCCCAGCAGCAGGAATCCCTCCTGCACGCCACCAAGATGATTGATGAGATCGTCAATAAACTCCTCGATGATTTGGAAGACGCCAAAATGCGCCTAATGTCACTGTACGGTGCGTGCACGTCTGACGTGCCAGCAGGACCCATCGATCAGAAATTTCAGTCTGTGGTCATCGGCTGTGCTATTGAGGATCAGAAGAAAATCAAAAGGCGCCTAGAGACTCTGCTCAGAAACTTGGAAAATTCTGAAAAGTCCATCACATTGTTGGAGCATCAGAAATCATCTGTTCGGCAGTCTTGCAACAGCAAACAGGATTAACGTATCCTCCTGGCTACTTCTAGCAAACCACAGGATGAGCAAGTGCCCATAAAAAGCACACAGAAGCCAAGAAAAAGATTTTCTGTATGAGCACACACGTAAATACACATCCACTCGCACCAAAGTATCTTTGATTGCAAGATGCAAGCATTTAATGGGTTTTGGCATTTTCTTTTGGCAATAAGGAATGCTATCAGTTCTTTTGTAGAGTTGATACTGCTCTATTGCAAATTGTAATTGTGCTTCTGCTGAACTGACAGAAACTGAAAATCTAGCCTTTCCTTCATTCTCCTGGGTTTTTTTAAACTAAAGTTGTTTTGTCCTATCATGAGATTTCAGCTTTTCTCTGCTGTATACGTAGTGTGTGAACCAGACTTTTGGGGACAAAACACAAATCATGGCAATAAATCAAAACCATTAATAAACTGTTTATGGTATTTTCATAAACAACACAGTGTCCTACTCATTACCATTTATAATTTTGCACTTTTTGAATATTTTGAATGAACTGATCACAATACTTTTCAAGAGACAGATAGCTACCTCCAATTTGTAACTGAGGAAGTGAAAAGCAACGCATGTATCCAGAAATCACAATCCAGGTTAGAAATGAGCCAACTCTTGCAATGCCCCTTCTGTGCCTGGTGAACCATCCTGCTCCCACCAGCTCACTGTAGCTTTGAGGTTGCTGTGTGTTTCTTTTAAAAGGTAACAGAAAGCGGAATTGTATCTTATCAGCCACTACTCCAGTTTTGCATCATCTATGAAGCCACAGAGCAAAACATTTGACTTCTCACCTAGCAAATACCATATTTGTGTCTTGTAGGGTAGTACTTTGTACATTCAGCATTACTCACCTCTTTGTGTGAGTGGCTTTTGGTGTTTTATCTTCCACCCTCTCACTCACAGTAACTACTGCACATCATTACCAACCTCTGTGGCTGTGGGTCATAAGTTGTAGATTCTAGGGTGTACCTGGAATTTTGCAACCCCCTGCAGCCTGGCCAGTCTTGCAGTATTTCAGCCAAGGGTGGTAGTGCCCCCGAGGATAGCAGGGGGCTCTGGGGCTCAGCCATCAGCCTTTGGAACTTGGCTCAGGTTAAAGCTCAGCTGAAAGGAGCTGGAAGGGTCTGAGTGATACCACCAACTACAGCTGCCTTGGCAGCAATGCCTGGGGTGTTCCAGCTGGAGCATCACACCTGGATGCTCTGAGGGCAGCAGCCCATGATGAGAGTGCTGCACATCAGGCTCCTGCACAACCAACACTCAGGAGCCCCATAGTTTTAAATGCCTTGGGCTCAAGTGTTCCACAGCGAAACTCAGAGCTGCGCTTCTTGGAAACCTCAGCTGCTCTGAGGCCACTAACACTGCATTTTATTTGCAGAAATGGTACTTCAGGTCAGTGCTTCAAAAGCAGTCAAAGTTTCAGCTCTGAGATTGTGAAAAGCTTCTAAGAGCTGGTGACATTAATTCTACAATTCCGCTGTAAAAAATCTTTCACTATTCAACAGTATTAAAACCCTTTACAATAATACATGGCCTGGGTTGTTTTCAGAAATCATGCTGTGCAACGCTTAAATTGAACACCACTTCCTGTTGCTCAGAATATTCCTTCAATATTTGGGTTTTTAAGACCATTATAACGTTATTCAGGCAAAAAGTTTATGGTTTTTTGATTTCTTTCTTAGATCTTCATTGTATTGATACCTAATGGAGATGTTATTTTTTATAGCACTTGTGCTATCATAGAATAGGTGATTTAGAAGGGACCTATAAAGGTCATCTAGTCCAATGCCTCAGTAATGAGCTTAAAACACTGTCAATTAATCCTTATCGGGGTGTTAAGCAAGCAAATTGGTTTTGTGTCCAAAACTGCATGCAAAAGGAAGCAGGAGTATGTTACTTCTGATATTCTTCAGACACCTGGGTAAAGAGGCAGGCACAGACACCAACTTGTGTTTTATGAAAAAACTAAAAATACCAAACAATGCAAAACCCCAATCAACAGTCACCAGTGACTATTTACCTGTTTCTTTTTCGAAAATGCACCAGGCATCTTTGATATATTAATAATACTTTAATGCCAATTCCAAAGTCTACAACCACCAGCTTAAACTTTGTCACTGTATTGGCCAGACCAATCATGAAAAGCAAAATTACCAGAAAGAGCAGAAAAGAATCCCTATTGTGTATTTCAACTACATGGTGAAGAAATCAGAGGCAAGAGCTCAGAAATACCATTTCTATTAGACTAGGGTGCCCACACTTGTTCATTTGAGGATCTCTCCAGTGCTGCCTTGGATCCCAGCTGTTGGCAACACACACACAAGAATCAAGCACCCGTTTCTCAATCAGATTGAGGTTGCACAGCTTGTAGTTATAGCAATTTTTGAAATTTAATATACTGACAATTTAATATAACCACAAAAGTAGTGACTTATATCAAACCAACAGCAAGCAAACAAACATGTTTTAAGTTGCATGATGCAACTAGTGTCACTTACAAGAGAACAGCAGAATTAACTTGTAGGGATTTTACAGAACAGCATACTCAGATACTCAGTTTTAAACATTGATTTTTCTGCTTGAGGATTTATGGTATGTTGACTTTTTTTTCTAAAAATCTGTTACATTTACTTGAGGTCATGATGGTGATAAAACCAGTTATGTACATCTCCTCTTCTAGCCAGTTACATTTAAGCCATTAGTAACAATGCATCTTAATACTTGCAATGAGAGAGGTGTTTCTCCTGGTCCAGAGTAATTTCTCATTTTTTTAATCAACTCTAGTGAGTTTGACAACTGACAAACTACTTACCAGTATTTTCACACTACTAGAAACCTGAGAATGAACCTAGTTCAGTACTAGGACTCACCTGGCTTTGAGATGACTCATAGAACACTTCAATGTGGAACATTAGCAAGTATCTTGTATTCCATTATAGCACCTTTCATCTTAAACCTCAGCATTGCTGTGTTTTTCATTCTATAATTTTGATTACCTGATTGGAATTATTTTCTTCTTTCAATACTATTTGTGCATTAGAAAGAAGATCTGCTGAACTTCTGCTTCCTACAAAATGATGGCAAAGTTGTTTTAATGAATTCAAGCCTGCTGGACCATACTTGTTCTCCAGTTGTGGTACAATTAGTGTTCAGGTCTACAGCTTCAACCAAAGGTCTGTGATTACTCTTAGAAAAGCAGCAGGGGCTCGGGCATGGTCACTGGAATCAGAGCAGCATGTGTGTTGGCTTGCTGCATGATGGAACTCCCACAGAGGAGAAGGGCAGATCATGAATCCTGTCAACACCTGGCAGCTCTCAGCCTGAAGGGCTGCATCAACAGGTTCAAGTGCAGCCTTGCTGAGTCTTGTGCACGTACCCTGCATAACCCCCCAGAGTGCTGTCTGTTCAGGTGTTCAGTGCTCTTTAGATTAACCCACCTCTACAGAAGTGATGCAAAGGAAAACTTCATGTCAGATGTGCTGCAGCCCAATAATGAAGAAAATGGAAAGTTAAATTTTAGTGAAGCATAAAAAAATTAAATGGGATATCAGACTGACAGTGTGGTAATTCAGGCATTTTGACTAAAAAAGTGTTGCCTTGAGAAACGCTGAAAATAAGCAAGCTTCAAAATTATCTTAAGTGGAATATTTAATTTTTTTAAAATTAACCACACACACACAAACACAAAAATTAGTGTGATCGGTCATACAACTTTGAGATTTGCTATTTCCAGTTGGAAATACATCCCTAGCATTACTGCTTTGCATCTAACAATGCCCCACGTACTGGGAGAACACCCATTCACTGAATGGATACAACACAGAAGTGACAAAACTGTAGTGTCATACTCTTTCGTGAATTATTTCACTAAGGCATTAACAAATACTGAAGTTTCCCGCTTTAAAGTGGTAGCTTTATCAGCCAAAGACAAAGAATTTTGGCAGGATTCAGATAATACAGCCAATGAGCTATTCAAGAGATATAAACAGAATATACAGGAGTGCAATGAACTTTGTGTCTTGTGGCTTGAGCATCTCTTGCTCCTGATCCAGGGTACCACAGGCATAACAGAGCTACATCCTCACCCACCATGCAGTCACAGGGATGCACAGAGAAGAGCATTTTTATTACCAGGTCTGCACCTGTAGGTTTTCCTAACTGAAACATATGGTACTTTAATGAAAACACTTTGAGTGGAGAACGAAGTAATGTTTGTAATAAAAATTATTCATGAAGGACAACAGAAATGCTAAAACATTTAGGCATGTCTCTTCTTCCAAAAGGCAAAAGTTAGTGTCACTGAAGAGTGATGTGAACACCTAAGAGTTCCTGCAATATGCAAGTTACCTGGTTTACATCTACACACTAACCCCAGTAAGAAAAATAACAAAATTTTCAAGCAGCATAACATGCAGGGCACTTCCCAGAAAAATACTAATTTGGGCAGTTTTCATCTCAGTCATATAGGAGAACAAGCACTGCAAGGTCACAACAAAAAAAGATCCACTTTAGATTTAGGATGGGAGTAAAATGAAAACTCACTGTTACCCAATGCTGCAAATAACTATTCCTACATTTAAGTATATGCACTACATTTCAATATATCTTAAATTTATCAAGTCTGTCAAGTCTCCACCTATGAAAATTTCTGCCGAGTCCTTAAAAGCAGTGGTCTATAGTGACAAACCTTAAATACAAAAGGCCTATGTTAATAAATAGTACAGTGTTACAGTATAACATGTAATACTACAAACTGTCATTATACTTAATAAAGACTTACTTTTCAGTACGCTGTACAAAGTCAAACAAGGCAAAAAAAGATGTTTCAGATACTTTGTGGTTTTGTTTCTTTTTCCAGAAATATGAATAAAAAACCATGAAACTTGCAGACAGACAATGAAATGTAAAAGTTTCCATATTAAAATGAGTTGTCAAAATTCTTCATGCATACACGCCACCCTAAGTTGTGAGGTGGTCCCATGATGTTCATCTTATCCCAAGTACCTCACTTCTTAGACTGCTAAGACAGATAGGACTTGACTCCATTTATACATACAGTAATTAAATGCACTTGTTAAAAAATAGAGGCCTTTATCTGAGAGAAAATACAGGAAACGTTATAGTGGAGAACACACAGTTTTGCTTCAATAGCAAAAGGGATGGAGTGCCCTGAAGGTCACCTTCTTGCCAGCAACAGGAGATCTCTAACAGCTTGTCAAAGAAATGACGGTACTTGGTAGAAAGTCTAATACATTAAACATAAAATACACAGTTCAGAGATCTTTAGTGTTTGTGCATAACTTGCCACCCACTTCTCTCCCTGCAGACAGTGGGAATAAGAATACATTTCAGTTTTCATACTCATTGACTTAGAAACAAAGTCAGTCAAGCTTCCTACATGAATTCACATAGTGAAAAGTCCTTCCTTCAAAAATACACAGGATCACTCAACTCACTTTCATTCTCATACACCATTTAAAAAACTATTAAAACTCTGATTTTTTTAAAGCAGCATATTTTGCATTTGTCACTGGCAGACTTGTAGAAATCTTAGAAAGTTAAAATTATATCATACCATACAAAAACATGTAAACAAAATGGATAGTTTTTAAAAGGCATGCATTCTCTTCAAGAGGATTAGAAAGTGTTTATTTTTGCTAAATAAAAGGTATCCTGCCTGCCATTTTTAGAAGCACCTTAGTGATTTAGGAGCCTTAGCCCAAATAACTTTGAAGTTAGATTTGGGCTCCTAAACATCTAAATCAATTCTGTTAAATTACTGAACCACTTTGAAATTTTTTTTGCCATGTCTCTGATCTTGCAGAATTAGATTTCTTTAACCAGCAGCTCACTTTGAGACAACATTCAGGAATGTCTCACTAATACAATCAGCTGCAATTTTCTGGACCGTCATAACTTAGTTTATGGTATCTATGAAAACATTTCAAATATGATAAATACTTTGTAACACCACTTTGCAAGTTCCTTTTTCATAGACAACACAGGATACAACAATCAAATTTGAACAGGAATATGATTATATGTTCTTTCTGACTAGCTATTAATGTTACTTGTTCAACCTGTTACGACTGAGAAAAACAAAACTTACAAAACATTTGTAGCATAGCATTAGGTAAAAAGGAGCATTTTTGGCACCATACATTTTTAAATCTAAGCTTTTAGGCCCAAAGTATAGCAAGTTAAACATACACAGTAGCAGCTTGCAAAACCTCATCTGAAATACAACATTTAAAAAGAACAGTTGGAAGATTCTATTTGATGATCATTAGATGATCTCCAAGTAACATATACATTGGAACCAACCCTAGATATTCATCCCAAATGCTTACATATATATCTTAGGACACATATATATAATGCAAGTATCTTGCACCCACAGGACTGCCAGAATCCATATTAATATGGTCAGGATTAAAATGAATTAGTGTCTTTTTGCTCTTCATTTGTCTTGGTAGTGTTCTGACTAACCAATTCTAGTATTTTCTTCGAAATTTAGTTGCAAGGTTGCTACATTACCTTGGGCCATAGAGTTACAGTCTGTACCTATACGTGTAAGTATTATCCTTACATTAAATGTGCTTTGCAATTCAGCAATACCTAGTTCATAGCTCTATAAGTAATTCCTTGAGAAAGGAAAAGCTCGCCTAAATTTGTACAAAGTGCACGAGGCAGCCACGGTGCTGTGTGTCGCCACCAGGTGTCTCACGCCACACAACAAACCCACGGCATCAGCAAATTCATCTAGATCCACCCTCTGTCAGGAGGCACAAGATTTGCTAAAGCACCGGTAAAAACACCTCTACAGCTGGCTTTATTCTGTACTCAATTGCACAACTTCATCCAAATCTCTGAGTTGCTTTATTTCCTCCAAAAGTGGTCTAAGGTATACTGCAGTTGCTAAAAGGACTTCTGTTTTTCTTGGTCCTCTGTTTGTTGGGTTTAAGGTTGATGACATCTCCACCATTAAGAGTGCTAGAATTTTGGTTGGAGTGACTTCCACCAGCTGTATTAAAAACACCTACAGAATTTAGACAAGAGAAGTATTTTTAATTGTTCACTGCTTGCAGCACAATACATTAACACGTTAGATGCAACACTTGCTAAGGCATAGCAGAGCAGCTCAAATGCATACACCAGTTTTTAAAAGCTTTATGTATTTTTGGGCCAATTTTGCTGGTAAACTGGAAGTAGACGCAGTTGCAATTAGTGGCCAGGCAGTATTTAAAGCTGGTATGCATCTGTGTAATTGAAGGGCAGCAAATGCACTCTGTGTATGTGTATGTTACTAGCTGCACAGAGTTGTGGTTAGTTGAGTAACATAATAGATGAAAAACATCATGATTTTAAATTCAGAAACTTTGCTGAGTAAAGGTAAGTAAAAGGCCTGAATAAAAAGGGAGTGTTTTAAGTAAAATAAATTAACCAACTCAGAAATGCTTTAAATAAGGACTACAGAAGTTCAGTGTTTCCTTACAGAAGGCAGCTTACAAACGCCTTCTGATTACACACCAGATTCTTTCGCCATGATTCTTGTAAGTCCACACCAAGATGAGCAATACTAATGCTAATTACATTAAAAAAAACCCAACAAGAATCATTCTCAAGTCCTTGCACAATCTTGTTCAAATGAATTTAGTACAAGGTCACTTGCCAAACATTAGCTAGAAACTTTTCTACATCAGTTTGACCATCTTGCAATTTTAAAGAGTCACAAAGTTATTTTACAGAAGGAGATGATATCCTAAGATACAAAGGCAATAATTAGACCCTGATTCACCCTGTATTAATCCCATAAGGAAAGAGATGAGACCACAAGCTTTGATGGCACAAAATATTGTTTCTGGGGTTTTATTTGTTATAGTATACATACCAATCTTGTTACTGCTTGTATGTACTAGTTCTGAATCTTCAGCTGTTTGTTGCTTGAGCTTCTGAAGATATTTATCAGCCAAATACTTAAAAACTGGAATGTTAAAAACAAAAAAGGTACATCACAGAATGCTTAAAAATCATCACCATCATCATCAATTATCACCATGCCATTCTATCAAAATTCTGCATGGTGACAAAAGTGCATTTCACACCCCATGTTAAGCATGATCTGGTGAGCAATTCTGAGCAGGCCTGTGTGCCTCGGCAGAATCCAGGTCACTCCAGTGTCTGCCCAACTCTTATCAGTTTGCAGTACTGAAGTCTTGCACAGAATTATCGCAATACTCCTATAAAAAAACTGGTACACACATATTGAAAAATGCCGCCGTTCATGCAACTTGGAACTTTTTACAGTTATGTAGGAATTATATATATATATATATACATATATATATTTTGCAAGAAGTCTTAGAATAATAGTAGTCATGTAAAATAAGCCTATTAATAAAACTTGGCAACAACTTTTTTCTAATTAACTAATGCTACCCTCATTTCTATTGGGATATAAAAAGTCAACCTAAGAATTTGAAAAAACATACAATTAAAGTAGAATTTTCAGAACCTAGGTGTGTTATGATTATTTACATTTGTAAATGTAACTCATTTAAAGATGATACAAGAGTTTTACATTTTCTCTTGCAGATTTTTCCCAGGGTGAATGATGTTAATAGAGAAGAAGCAATGAGTTTACTATTAATCTTGACTAATTAAACAACAATAAATCATTAGGGAGTATTGTTCATGATTATTCAAACTCAGCCCACAAAAGACACAAAGTTTTAACACTACTCTTATGAAATTAAATATGTACATCAAAAAGTGTACTCAGGAAATCAAATATCACCGGTAGACAAAACACTGCAAGAGATGCAAAAATTTAATGTACTTTATTTAAACATGACTGAACTATAAAATAATTGCTTCAATCAAGTACTTATTAACTACTAACAATTACAAAATCTGCTCAACAATTTGTATGTTGCAATAATTGAATTTCTCCATCCATTTTTTTTAAAAGCTCGGTGCTTACTGATAAGTCATTAGGACTAAGAAGCCTTAACACACAGGTACTTGTAAACATTGCAGCTGTATTTGTGGAAGAGAAAGATGTGCACAAAGAAATGGGCCTAACACACTGGTATCAGGAAGTTCTAGCTGTGTGTAAGGCGTGCTGCTAAGGAACATGTAAAGGATCGCCATCAGCACGCAACCATGCGGATCCAGGCGGCTCCAAGCCGGGGATGCTCAGTGCCATGGAGCTGCGGCAGCACACGCCCTCCCCCCGCGGCACCTCCTACCTTCCGTCACGTTCAGGTCTTCCTTCACCGACGCTCGGTAGAACCTCACTTTCAGCTTTTTTGCCAGCGCTTCTGCCTCCTCACTGCACAACACAAGATGACTTTGTAAGTCCTTATTTGGCTCATATGTCAGCATTTTTTCTTATAAACAAATTGCTTCATGGTAAGTTAAACATGGCAAAGTGGGTTGAGAAATTGAAGACAATAAAAAAATACCTAATTCTTAATTTCTTTACAATATCTCCACTATAAAAAGAAGGTATTTTACATGCAGTTTCTTTACGACTAAAATGAATTCTTTTCAGTATTTACTGATTTCATTAAATAACACTTCCCAAGGGTTTGTAGGAGGATGTTTGTGAAACCAAAAGGAAGGAGGCTGTAATTAGGAGCACTATCCCTGCAAAGTCTAAACAACAAAAAAGTAATCCTTAAGTATATCTTAATGAAGCAGAATGATATGCAATCAGATGAGTGCACACATGAAATCAAGAATTACTTTTTTCTGTGAAGAAGAATTTATGTTAAAGTTTAAGAAACTTATGAACATTTCTCTAAGGAAAATCACATCATCAGAAAGATTACGTTACTGAGGCATACAGTGTATTCTGAGAACCAAACCTAAGTGACATACCATGAATAAAGGAGGAGTTCAAATGCAATTTTGCTTTTCCTTTGAAAAATCCTCAGAATTCTTTGCAGAGGGAGTAGAAGCTGATTTATGCCATCAATGATAGCAAACAGACAACAAAGAAAGCCAGTGCAGGAAACAACAAAAAAGAAGAAATAATTTAAATCTCTCAGGAAGGTGATAGAAATTAAAGAAGTGGAGAATGATCAACTTGATCATGCACTACTTTCTACATGATATGCTGTGGTAAATAAAAGTTAGCATTTGTTAAGCTGATTTTATGACAATAATAAAATTGGTGATGTACACAACGGCAGAATGAACTGACAATAAAATCTGTAAAGAAAAATACAGCAAGGAAGATTCAGCACCATGCAGTTTGAGAATATTACCACATACAAATTTCTATAGAGTTATAGTGCTTTGATAAAAATGAATAATAAAAAAATTAAAGACAGCAAAGAATATTAGCAAGCACTCACTAGCCAAATGAGACAATGTGTCTTCATGGTGCACAGCAGAGTTTAAAAGCAACTGAATTTTAACAGGAGACAAGATTTACAGATTTAGGTTTTCTGATTTAAAATAAAAAAAAAGAAGGTTATGAATTATATTATGGCAGAGCCAAACTTTTCATGTCATTCCTCTATTACTTTTGGCTTCAGGATGCAGCATGAAACAAACAGAAAGCTCCTGGCTTTGCAAGCACATCTGCCCAAGTATCTACACTCATGCAGCAACACCCGCCCGTGTGCTTCAAGGGCATGTCTGGATGCAGAGTACAGATGAGACAACCCAGACACTCTAAGTCTTCTCCAGAAACTCCCACAGAGTTCTTTTTTTAAAACTTGTAAAAAAAACTTTAAAAACTTTTTTTGAAACTTGTATACAGGGGGCACATTATTCGTACTTAAAAATAGTACAATGAAACTCCTACTTCTTTATGCAAGAGTCATCAAGAAGATCAATCTTATTCTGCACAAGGACTGTGGGAATGTCTCCAACTTCAGTCACAACTTTTTCCTTCCAGGTAGGGATTGCTTTGAAGGACTCTCTGTCAGTTGTAGAAAACACAAGAACACAAGCCTGGGCTCCTAGAAATATACAAATAAATTACAAATACAAACACACATAAATCAGCCAATAAACAATACGAAAAAAAACTGTAATGTATTTAAAATATGAGGGATTTTTCAAGTTTTTCTCATAAACGTACACTTTTACCACTAGCTTGTGTCAAACCACTGCTCATAGATTCCTCAAATGAAAATACATAATACATTGCCATATTATTTTGATCCATTACACTCATATTCATGACTATGGGTCTGTTACCTTTAAAGGGAATTCCAGCATACTGAATATATGCAGGGGAAAGGAACAAGAGGAGATCTGGAAAGGCTGGAAAAAGGAAAGGGAATGTTCATTTACCGCTCACTGTTTTCCAGACAGCTTAATGGAGGAGGCCAGAAGGCAAATATTTTTCCTGTATGCAGCATCTATAAAGCACATTTCACATTATTCTTTTTGGTACAGTAATTTGGGTTTTGAAAAGCTGAAAAAGTTTTCAGATGAAGTTGTGATGATTTCAAGTAAACTGTTAGTAGCTTTGTTATTCTCCAGAAACTACTTTTCTTTGCACATAAACAGATGCAGAAACAATTTATTTATATGCCTTCAATATACTTGCTACTTAGAGTGTAAAAGGAATAGCTAGCTAGTGTTTTTGAGACTATAATCTAATCTTGTGGTGAATATATCAAATTCATATCATGTAGCATGAAAAATTTTTTAATCCGTATGAATTTTATCTCTGAATTTCACCAAGTATCCCTGATTCCTGTATTCTGTTTATCTTTGTATTTCTTTGGCACAAAGCACACCAATTCTCTTACTAGGTTTCCTTTTATTTAGTTTTTTAAAAGCCAAGTTCACAGTCTATCTTGAGAGACATTTCCTATGTTCTTTAGCATTCTTCCATGAATACATTAAGATTCTTCTAGCATAGTTTTATACAGAACAATAAGAACTGCCCTAAGACCTTCAACTCAAGCACTATCAGTAAAAACAAGTAGCAATGAAGCCTTCCATATTTTTCCCTATTGTTTGTGTTGTAAAACTTTGTTTGTTTTCCCTACTGTCCACACCATACTCTAAAATATACAATTATTCTGATGCAATTCCTGTGACATAGGTGTAAAATTCATTATTCTTTCCAAAGCAGGTTTGTATTTACCTATTGTCTCACAAAGTAGCCCAACTGAGATGAGAGCATTTATTAAAATACTCCCATCATTTGTAAACATCACCTTGTTCAGTTGTAAGACCAAGAAATCCTTTGTGAAGTTTCCAAACTAAGACACTTTCACTTATCTTTCTCCTTCCACCCATTCCTTCTAAATGCTACCACAGATAATAGTAGGTTTAGAGGGAAAAGCCCTAGCATGTGGTAGGTAAAGAGATGGTAGCATCAATTCACATATAGTACAGGTAGAATGCAATGGCCAAGGACAGTAAAAGTAACTCATCTTGACCATACTCATTTTGAAAGAGAATTATATGACATATAATGGCTTTAATAAGGAATCAAACTGAAATATTTTTGAGGACCTTTAAGATTTTTACAACAAACAACAATAAAACAAAGTGTCATCAACAATGACAAATTCTATACACTTATGTCATTGTGTACTTCCAAACATCTGCCAAAGTTTTTGATTGCTCGATTGTAAGTATCAGACTTAAATAATCCAATAACTCTGTAAGCTACTTATTTAAAAAGAGAAGAATAAAAGTAGTTTTCCTCTAATGTTCAATGCAAAACAGTATCAAATGTGATCTTTCTAAAGTGTGCTTCAGTATGGTGCAGAAGTTAGTACGGCAACAGAGTTCAACAGAAGATACTGCAAGATAGAAATTTTAATAGGCAAATTCTTTTCACCTTCAAGAAATCTGCTAAATACTAAGTATTTTTATTGAAAACAAACCATTTAAGAAATTCTAATGTCCGTATAAGAGCTCTGAGACAAAAAAAGACAAACCCTAAAATTTAGGCATGTAAACACATTTTTTCATGCAGGCATTAACCATATTCAAGAGTCAGTAATATTATTATCTCAGTAATCCACTGCTAATAGAGTCATACACCACCTCTGTCATACAACAGATTGTGTAGAAGAGGCAACAGCAGCAAAGGCCCAGGATTGTGTCAAGCAGGAGCATAACAGCTCAGGATGTTCTCAATTAATATTTTAAATTACAGTTCTTTTGTAAGGAGCTGCTCCATAAAGCTACTTCAAAGTACTGAAGAAAATGACACTGTGTGCAATTACTGCATTCATAATCCCTCTATATTTTAAAATGTTCCAACTGCCTGCAGAATCACTGACATAATATTTATACCTAGAGCAATTCAGAAAAGAAATCACACTAGTGATACTTGATTTAAATAAAGCGTGAGCTTGTCAGTTGAGTAGGTCTCAAAGATATTCAGCAGACTACCCTATCCCAAGAGACCCCATAACCACATTTTTTTCCTTTCATAATGGCACAAAGCCTTTGTAATAGAAAAAGTGTAAGGACATTCCTTGCCATGAGGAAACTCTCACAGGGTTTTATACCTGACCCTACTCATTTCACTCAGTTCTTCGCCTCAGTGTTTTCAGGCTATGATACAAAATACATATCCCCTATAAAACAGATAATAACTTGTTCAATCTTACACTGAGATGAAAATCCAGTATTATCACCCAGGAATTCTTGTTTACTGCTGAAGTCCTAAGTTCTGTGGATCCTGGCTGTCTTTAACAGGCTCAGCAGGATTTAATGCCTCTTTAACAGTATCTAAAAGAACTGGACCAGGACAGTCTTGCAGGCCTTCCATTATCATAGTTGCTACAGACAAAAGAGATTAATAAATACAAACTAAAGCAGTGCTATGAAGGCTTGACTATGAACTGTTGTGCAACAAAATGAAGATCCTGAGGATTTGACTAATGAGCAACTGAGTAACACAGTAATAAGCAAGATGTCTGTTTTCCATCAAAAACCTAACAAGGATCTTCAAGATACCAGTGGCAGTGGACAGAAGAGGATGCTTGCACAAAGAAGTGATCAAATACTGCCTTGAGAAACATTTGACTTCAATCACATAGCAACTGGTGAGAAGATGCATTGTACAAAAAAGAGATTTTTGTATTGCTCCATTAAATTCTGAATTTAGGCTGCTGGACTCCTTGCATTGGGTGAACATGGGCATGCAACTACACACATTTGCCGGTGCATAGAAAACCACACGACAAATCCACTGTCACCTCCAGTTCTGTTTTTCTGCAAGGCTGAATGAATTTGGTCCCTGGACAAGAGACACTCAGAGACAGGCACTGAAGCATTCATGTGTGAGCTCAGATGAGCAGCTGATCACTGAAGAACTGACAATATACAACATCCCAGGGGGGTACATAAGCCCTAGTGCAATGATAGTGGGACAGCGACATGTGGGAGAAGCAAACCTTAAATTAACAGCCAGCAACTATCTTGCCTATCTTAGAGGTGTCCTCCCCTTATCAGCAATAATTAGCAATAAAATCCTTGCATTTCCAAAGTAAGCTTGACTTTTTGTTTCTATAACAGCGTGACTGCTGAAGCTAGACCAGAATTGTACTCCAGCCTCTTCTGATTTCCCTTGTCCTTCAAGAGTCAAAGTCTGGTGTAGAGCAGCCACTGTTTCAGACACCTTGAACTATTTATTATATATCCATCACGCTGCTAGAATGTGTACAGGATGACTGTGTTCTACTTCACAGCAAAGAACTTCTGTAAAAAGAACTCGGAGGTAGAGATCTAACAGCACTATACTGGGCATGAGTCATGACCAAGATTTCACAATATTCATACAAATTTTAATTTTTTTTTTTAAACAACCAGGTTGGCTTGCGGTAAGTGAGGCCAGTAGGTGTACTTCTGAGCTCTTCTCAACACTCCATATTCTAGCCTATCAGACCCAGTAATCAGGAGAAAAAGTCTTTGGCTTGAAACAACTGGGGAGAGCAAAGCACACAAGAGGACCAAAGAAAGGCCAAGAGAATAAAAGGGAAGCTCCAAGAGTATCAACCACTACCATCTAAAATTCATATGCCCAACTTGTCAGCTGTAAAATGACAGAATTATCTATATGTGCATAAAAAAGAAGAAAGATCTTTTCCTAAGGAAATAGCAAACATCAGTTACGAGTGACAACAAGAAGTGTTACCAAAAGACTCCACTATTAGCTGACAAATTGATTATGAAACATAAAAAGCTCACAAGACTATAACACCCTGAAACAGCATGGCATAATTATTATTTTATCTCTAAATGAGGTAGATTTATACCATAGCAGTATATTTTTCCCCCACCATCAAGTATTTAGTTTGCAATAACTGAACAGCGGAATCTTTGCCAAGTCATTTATACCTCTCCCATTAAAAAAAAAAAACCTAAAAAGAAAAATTTTCAGAACCATTGTTAAATTACACACAAAGAAAGGTTAACTATGCAATTTCTAAATGGCTAAATAGGTGAGCTGCCTTTACACAAATAATACAATTTATTTTATTAAGTAAATACACTTTTCTTATTCCTCTTGTTTTAATATATTCAAGGCAGACTGTACTAGCAAAAGAACTGTTGTGCCCTGTAAACTATCCTTCTAGGATGACTGGTGCATTTTTCCCCCCTTGAATTAATTACTGAGTGCCTCATCCATAGTTTTTGGAACATTTGAAAACATGTGTCTCATAGAAGTAATGAAACAATTTTAGAGGGAAAACATACATTTGCATCTGATTGTTTCAATGTCTACATTCTGTGTAGATATTTATCTCATTTCATTCAATGTTTTCCAAAGGGCACTACTGCACAAAGTGGCACATAATTGAAAGAAGGAACTTGCATGAAGGGAAAAGATATTTAAGAACTGAAAAAGCTGAACTAAACATGAATTTTGCACACACATGAAATAACTAAAATTCTTAATACAAAGATAGGAAAATATTTTAGAGATACACAGACCAAAAAAACTCAACAACTACCAAACAACAAACATGGCATTTTCACCTCTATAGTAGGCCTTAGTTATTGCATCAAATTCCTCTTGACCTGCAGTGTCCCATAACATTAGCCTGACATCTTCACCATTAACCCTGAAACAAACAAGATAATTTTGTGATCAATACAGTAACACGAACAAATCGTAACAATTTACATGGAAATACTTCTGTTTCTACACTATAAGAGTAATCCAAGTCAAACTTAACTGGATTTAAACATAATGTAACTTACTATTAATAATCATTCACCTTCATAACATACTATGGCAATAGTCCCTCAATTACATTATATGCTCTTTATGAGCATATAATTGTCTTTCTGACAATCTGTATTATATTTTCCTCTTCCTTTCCTCTTCTTCCTCTACATTTCCCTCTATGACAAAAAAATAAGACAAGACATCAAAACAGAACTTAAGAGGTGTCTGAAGAACTGTGCTTTTGTCTTTTTAATCAGCTTACAGAATGTATAGAATTTTCTTCTCATTACCATAAGATTTTCCACTTTATCAAATGTCATTGGGTATTACCTGCTTATACTGCATAAAGACTCTAATTGATTTTTCACAGTAATTTTTTTCTATGTTGGCTAATTTACAATTTGTGTAATTCTTTTATCATAAGCAGTTTCACTTGTTCACAAGAAATTGCAAAAAAAATTTACAAAAATAATCAACACATGGAATCAATATAAAGGAAACTTGTCAAAGAGCTTGGTATGGCAGAGATTCCAGATTTTATTCATGGTTTTAAATGGAAAATAAAGGATATAATTTTAGCCCACAGTGCAGGAGAGAAAACAACTCCCTTCTGGGTGATTAAGAAATGGCAGGCCTTGTTTTCCAAGCCTTTGTAAATTTCAAGATTTCAACAGAAAAAAGAAATAGTGAGAGAGAGGTAAAAATCAATAGTATGTCATCTGTTTAATACATACTGGATCTGTCTTTCCAGGAAATCTACACCAATAGTTTTCTTGTAGTCTTTTGTAAAAATCCCCTTGCAATATCGCTGAATCATACTGGATTTCCCAACAGCTCCATTTCCTACTACTACCACCTTGATGGCCACCTCCATATCTTCTTCCAACATCTTTGCGTCTCAGATGACTCTCTGGTTTATTCAGGAAACTACTGATTCTGTCAACAAAGTAAATAACTATTATGTACATAAAAATGCTATGAATAGAAAGCAAGAGGCAAGATGACCACACAGATTAGAGTGCATATAGATAGTACAATTTATTTCTGTCTCTGTCACAGATTGCTTAAGTGACCTCAGGCAAGTTATTTAACTAGCTTTGGTTTGACACTTATTAATTGAAAATTAATAAAAATTTGAAATAGAGAGTAATTTATTTGGCTCGTTGCAAGGATATTTCACTGAAGTTTTGGTGGCTTTTTTTTAATGAGGAAGAAATGGAGGCACTGAACTACAAAATCACAGAATCGTTAATGGTTAGAAAAGAACTCAAAGATCATCAAGTCCAATCATTAACCCAACACTGCCAGGTGCTAAACCACATCCCTACATGGCACATGTACACATCTTTTAAATACCTCCAAGGATGCGTCCACTGCCCTGGGCAGCCTGTTCCAATGCTTGATAACCCTTTCAGTGAAGAATTTTTTCTAATATCCAACCTAAAACTCCCCTGGCACAACTTGAGGCCATTTCCTCTTGTCCTGTCACTTGTTACTTGGGAGACAAGACTGACCCCCACCTTGCTACAAGCTCCTTTCAGGCAGCTGTAGATAGCCATAAGGTATCCCCTGAGCCTCCTTTTCTCTAGGCTAAAGAACCCAGCTCCCTCAGCCACTTCTCACAGGACTTGTGGTCCAGACCATTTACCTCATTGCCCTTCACTGCCCTTTTCTGGACTTGCTCCAGCCCATCAATGTCTTTCATTGCAGTGAGAGGCCCAGAAATAGACACAGCACTTGAGCTGTGGCCTCACCAGGGCTGAGCACAGAGAGACAATCACTGCCCTGGTCCTGCTGGCCACACTACTGCTGATACAGGCCAGGATGTCATTGGCCTTCTTGGCCACCTGGGCACACACACTGGCTCATGTTCAATTGCTGTCACCAGCACCCCCAGGGCTTTTCTGCTGGGCCACTTTCCAGCCACTCTTCCCCCAGCCTGTAGCTCTGCATGGGGTAGTTGTGACCCAAGTGCAGGAGCTGGCACTTGGCCTTGATCAACCTCACACAACTGGCCTTGGAACATCAATCCAACCTGTCCAGATGCCTCTGTAGAGCCTTCCTAGCCTTCAGCAGACCAACACTCCCACCCAGCTTGGTGTCACCAGCAAACTGTGTGCAGTCAATCCCATTGTCTAAATCACTGGTAAAGGTATTCAACAGGACTGGCACAAACACTGAATCCTGGGGGACTAGTGGCCAAATAGATTCAAGGTCCATTCACCACTACTTTCTGTATCCCCATCCCTCAAATGTGTACCTCCTCCAAACTTTTCTCTAGGGAGCCTGGTTTTATCCCTTTTCCTCTTCACATTTAGCCTAAAACTTCAGTGAATCCTACTAACTCTTGCAAAAGGAGTTTCTCCCTTTGACACAGGTAAACCCCATCTACTGCCAGCAGGTGTGGTTGCTGCGTAGACTGACCCACCATCGAGAATCCAAAATTCTGCTTGTAACACCAAGCTCTTCCTTTTTCTTCCTATTTCATTCCCTGTGACTGGAAGGCCAGAAGAGAATACTGCTTGTGCTCCTGATCCCTTAATCAGTTGTCCCAAGGCTCGGAAGTCTCTCTTGACTGCCCTTGGACTTGCTGCAACTTCACCGCTGCCCACCTGATAAAAAGCTAAGTTTCCCCCACGTTTTTCTGTGCCGGGATAGCATCACAGACATTTTGCAGCTGCAGAGTGGCAAATTTACACCCAAGAATCAAATCATGCTTCATTCGAAGAAGGGGGAAATCCTCCCCTTTTAACGGCTCTGCCTAGCACCACGCTGACACCCGTGCAGGCAGAGCGCGGCTACCCGACACCTGCGCTCGGCTCGCCCCGACAGATGATGTTTCCTGCCTGCATTAACCATCAGCGTACACCCGGCTCTCCGCAGTTCGGCAAGACCCGTTAGCACCGGTTACCCGGACGGCCCTTTTGGGCGAGAACAGCGGCCCGCCCGGGGCTCTCCGCGCACGGATCATCCCGCCGACACCTCCCGGCCCTGCCGAGGGCGGAGGCTCGGCCGCCCGGCCCCTCCTGCGGCCCCGGCCCCGCTGCCCCAGCTGCGATCCCCGCCCGCCCGCGGCCCCTCTCACCAACCCCGCACGGAGCGGGCGGGCGGCGCTCCCTGCGAGGGCACGGCGGCGGAGGGACGCAGGGAAGAGGAGACGGAGGGAAGGCGAGAGGAAACCGCTCGCTGGGGCCGACCCAACCCGGACGCACATCCCTGCTGCCCGCCCGGAAGCGCCGTCAGGAGCGGGGGCGCCGCTCGGGGAGGCGCCTGCCCGCTGCCCCCGCCCCGGCCGACCCCGCTCTGAGGGCTGCCCGGGAGCCGCTCCCGCCGGGCCGGGCTGGGCTGGGGTCCTTGTCCGCCCGAGTCGGGCTTGAGGCCAGCGAGAAGCTGGTTCTGAGGGGTTTTCCTCTGGATTCGTGGGGAAAGATCCGGACGAGGCTGATCTTCCTGGCCCACGGGTGTATTCATCCCTGTTCCACTGCTTACCCGCCGGCCTTCCTGACCTCATCCTCCATGGTGGAAAACAAAACTGATCAGCCCCGGGCCTTAGGTTATCACGAAGGCAGTTGCGTGTGGGTAGCACCCTTTTGTTTTTGACCAAGGTGTGCCCATCACCATGGGACGCGGTCTGCCAGCTCCCTGAATCTATCTTAAACAGGAGAAGCTCTGGCATAACTGTAGACATGGCAGTCCTGAAATCTAAAGATTTTAACCTTTATTAACCCCTTGTTTTGGCTGGGGTGGTTTTGGGGTTTTTTTGTTTTGGTTTTATGTTCGTTGGTTTTGTGTGTGGGTTTGGTTTTTTGGGGGAGGGTTGTTTGTTTGGGGTTTTTTATTTGGTTGGTTTTGGTTTTTTTTTTCTTTTTCTGTAAGTTAAACTGCGAAAAGATGTCCTCTGCCTTAAATCCCCTTTCCATCCTTCAGAGCACATCCGTGGCTGGGGTGGTTGCTCTCAGTGCCCCCAGCCCTCCTGCTACTCGAGGATGGCCAAGGAACATTGAGCATTGCCAGGTGTGGGTTGATGAAATCTGCCTTGCACAACAGAGAGCTTTCCATGCCTGTCCTGTGCTTCCTAAGGCGACAGCTTTGTTCTATAGTGAATTCGTGTTGCCTGTGCTTAAATAAATACCTTTTGGATTAGAACGTTTTGCAGTGACATCCCAAAAGAATAGTTAGATTTTATGCATGGTTTTTGTTTTGAAATTTATATGTTAATTTTGTTAATGGTGACACTGGCTCATAGTCTCACACTCTGTCTGCTCCCAGTACTTCTCTGTTCCAAAAGGCCTTGAATTGGAGAGCCCACACATTAAGAGAAAATTGTTACCTGCCTAACACCAAAGTAATATGGCATATTGGAAATATGCCTTACTAGACTTTCCTCCTCATCATGGGAGACGTGGGGTGTGTGGCTGGGATTCATCTCACCTAATACCTACACTGTAAACACTTGTATGGTATGGTTCACCTTCAGATGGGTGTTAAGGTTCCCAGGTGGACTGCTCCCTCTGTTGACTGGAAAAGGGAGCCTGTGGCCACAGCTGTATAAAGTTAGAGAAAACAGAGCCTGTCTTAAGTTCCCTAATTAAATTAGTCACTAACTTAGTGGTGGCTCTAAGTAATTTTAGTTTCTAATTTTTTGTTCTTTAAATTCCATTATTGGGTAATGTTTTTGTGAAGTGTAAGGCTAGAACATGTGCTATGACCTGTCTGTTATATTGGCAATGCTCAGATACTTCTTTGTAAAACACCAACAATTCAGTGAGGCTAAACCATTCCAGCATATCTTATTTGGTGTATTGAGAGCAATCCAGGAAACTATTCTTACCATGTCCCACAAAGGAGAGTGAAGAATGAACTGATACATTCACGAATTTCAAGGCTTTAGCTTACATGTTATTTGAAAGCTTGTGATGAGATCAGCCAGCAGTGTGACTTACTGTGCAACTAGAACATTTTACCTCTTATAAATTTGTCGAAATTAAAAAATTTTGAAAATAAAATGCTTTTATTTTAATTTTTAATATTATTTTTAATTTTATTTTTAAATAAATTTTTTAAAATTTTCACAGAGACTGACTGGCACCTATTTTTGGGTGTCTTTTCCATTTGCAGGTACCAGTATGCACATCATCTGTGAAAGTTCTCTTCAGCAAACTAGATATGCCAAACCCCCTAAAACACCTACCACAGTGCTAACTTTTCAGCATCTAGATCACTTTCTGTGACACACCTTTGAACACTGAAGTATTTTGATGTTGTAAACAGAGACACCAAATCAGCAAGCAAATCTTAGTGTTATAGTATTAGATGTACAGAGGTGAGACACCTTCCTACCTTCTAGGTTTTCTTCCCCTTACAGACCCCAAAAAGGTTGTGCTAAACCTACTCTTGCCATAGCATTTCATCACAGTTTCCTATTCAGATAGTTCGCTGTACATTCTCCTTTGATTACTTCCAAAGTATTTTTTAACATGAGAATGCAGCCTGTTTTTTGTTTTGTTTTGGTTTCTTCCTCAGATGCATTATGGTGCAATTAGCTGCAATGAAATTATTTTGTTTGACTGCAAGGCAAATCAGTGGTTCTGCAACCGAAAAGTTGTTGAAGTAAGTTAATGTCTTATGTAAGGCTGATACAACCTTATTTTAAACATACTCTATTAGATAGAAGGTAAATTTACTGTATTGAGTAGTCAACATCTCTGTATACTTATTTTTGGAAGCATTAGTTCTCCACATGGTAAGTCTTGCATTCTGATGGGTGTCTTTGCAGGCACTTGCTGCTGGAAAGCAGTTTAAATGTGGAACACCACATTATGAGTGTTCATCCCAGATACCTTTGTAAGTATATTTGCAAAAAACTAACATCATCTGTTCTGAGAAAATGGTGCTTTTCTTATTGCCCTCTTTACACAAACACCAATAAAACTGTTTAAGTATAAATGAAGATGCCAGAAAAGGATGCTCTCCAAGAGTGAAGCTGAAGCCTGATGTTTTGCATTAGAGCAATCAGAAAACTGTCAGGCATAATTGTCAAGAAAACCATCACAAGGATGATAGGTGAATTTGCTTTGAAATCTAGAATTTTCCTTTGATTCACACAGAATTAAACAGAATAAATCTGCTGCAAACAAAACCTTGTATTTAAATACAAATAAGTGCCATTTTTTACCTTACTGAGTGAAAAACAATGTTAAAATAAACTGTTGATATTTTTATATAAGGCTACAGTTTCTTCACTCCTTCCTGCCTCTTTTCTTTCCTTCTTCCTCCCCTCCCTCCCTCCTTAACTTGTGCCTGACAGTATAAAAGTCCTTTCTGGGTTCTGCCTCAGCACTTTGTAGTGAAGATCTAATTTTCTCTGAAATTCCCTTAAAACACTATTTCTTAGACCACTGGAATCTGGAGCTGGAGCGTGTTAATTCCTGTGAGGACAACAACTTTTAAAACAAGTTTTTCCCACACACTGTATGGCCTGACCAAAGCACAACCCATGCAGTCTTACTCCCGAGCCTCTCATGTGGGGTGAGGATGGAGCAGCCTCACTAGATAATGTTCCCTTGTTGGAGCTACTGGAGCAGTGACTCAAAAGCCACAGGGGGAACTTGTTGATATTTTGCTTGTAAAACTGAAGCATGGATTTGTTTGGGAAGCAGAGTAGAGGGAGGAGAGCCAGAGTACATATCTTGGCTGCATGTAGTTTAGTCAAATGCTTTGCCAGATAGTTGTGGTATATACTTAGTAAGCCTCCAATTAATTAAGGCAAACATTTGGGACTAAAAGTGCAGATTGTAACAACTGAGGAAACGCAAAAGTATGCAAAGTTGTTAATTGTACTATAAAAATAAAAATTTGTTTTCTGAGATTTTACTAGCATTTTAATCAAGAATGCTCTAATTTTCATATTCCCTGTGGAGTCAGATATTAATAGAAAAGTAAAAATTTAGTTATAAATATACAGTCCTGAGAGTAGTGATGAGTCTCTCCATGCCTACATAGTTATTTATATTGTTCTCAATATATGATGTACTATACCTTAAAATTCTATAGGCTTGTTTAAATAACGGCTGAGAAGAGTAGCAATTATAAGTTATTTGATTAAAGTAGTTGATTTGTACATCGCAGTAGCTGTCTACTCTGTTGTGCTGTGATTTTGTACATTTGCATTCTAGTAACTGTTGATTCCTTTGAAATTTTTGTGTATATGTTTAACATGATGAGTTCAGAGGGAAACATATTTTGAAGTTGGTGTATATGTTTAATAATAAATGAATTTTCACAAGGAAATAATTTGCTGTGGGAATGTATTAATTAAGACATCATTTGGTCTCTTTGCTCTAGTAATCTGAATTGTGTTTTTACCAATATAACTGGGAGGACATACTGGAGGGATAAAAGATACAAGTTAAATCAGTCAGAAGTGGAATGTGAACTAGATTCCAGTTTCCAAATTATAACTCTAAGCACTGGGCAAGGAAGCCTAAAGAATTGCCAAGATGCTGCCTCATGCTTTGTGTGAGGTTGGAAGGTCACCAGATGATTGCTGGGGTGCATGGTGCTCACTGTTCTTGTCTTACTGCCCTTGGGGACAGACAGCTCATATAACATGACGAGAGTGGGCTGTGGTATGAGAACTTAACTCTTCATCCTTTTCACCCTTGCACTATATAAGTTTTTAGCACATTTTCTGTTTCTTTATCATCTGATTGGCTTTTGCCTTCTGACTATGCAGAATATCACCATATTCTGCATAAGGAGCCATGCCCATCACTGCCCCTTAGCTTCTAATTTGCCCTTGCTGTGCTGCCTGTGAAGCTGGCAGAGTTTTAGCTATGCAGGGCTGGTTGAGGACCATCAACATCCTATAGAGTAGGGCAGATGGGTGGAGTTTGACATCACAGACTTCATCTTTGAAATAATTTCACAGTCTTCCAAGGACACATATCATCTCAGAAATGAGAGAAAATATTGATGTAGGTAGATAATTAGAATACAAGGTCTATGTTATTACATGTCATTACCTTTTTTTGTCCACTCCCTTCTTGGTAGTGGATATTCAAAAAAACCCTCATAAACATGTTAAGAGAGTTAGATATTGTGAGTTCAGACCCTGTCCAGCTGCCACATGACTGGAATCCAGGGTTTCCCAGGTCCTGAATTGAATGCTCATAAATTTGGCCTTTATATGAAAGACCTCTGAAGGCAGTTGATATTTTTAATCCTCCCTAAATCATGACACTTTAAAATGGGAATTAGTTTTAGTGCCTAAAGCCATTAAAATAGACCCAGGTTTATATGCTGAGCATGACACCATATGGTATGGAATATCCCTTTGGTCAATTGGGGTCAGCTGTCCCAGTTGTGCTCCATCCCAGCTCCTAGTACACCCCCAGCTTCTTGCTGGCAGGGCAGTATGAGAAGCAGAAAATGCCTTGCTGTGCAAGCACTGCTCAGCAATAGCAAAACATCCCTGTGTTATCAACCCTGTGTTCAGCAGGAATCCAAAACACAACCCCATACCAGCTACTGTGAAAAAATTTAACTCTATCCCAGCCAAAACCAGGACACCACATTACTACAAATGCCAGGAGAGCTCACCAGTTATTTTCCAAAATGCCTGTTGGAGTCAGCTACATAACTTCAACTTTCAAAGAAAAATAGACATTGATAAAATTGATGTCAACTGAAATGTCCCTGAAAATAGGAGGAAATTACTGCATAGCTGTCCCCTGCAAGGCACAGTAACCAGGCAGAGCACTGCAGCTTGCCTTGCACAAGGAAGTTGTCTATAGCTCCTGTCAGCAGAGGGATTGACTTTCCCTGCTTGTGGCTCTGTTGAAATTGATACAGCTCACACTTCACTTCTGAGCTGCAGTGTGAATCTCTGAACTCCTGCTAACTAAACAGACCATGGCTTCAGAGTAATCCCTGCTCTGATATCAGTTGGGTTATAAATTGTATTTAGCCAAACATATGGTTGTTTTGCTAGATTAGACATGAGATTTCATAATTTTGAAAATGTGAAGGTTTGTTCATAAGGCTATTAGCAGATTCAAATTCCAACTCTATTCCTCTTAACTGTACTGCTCATTTGGGAATGAGCTTCCTAACTGTTTCTAAGTCCATAGGAACACAAATTCTGCTGTCAGAAAGTCAAAAGAACCTGTTCCTTGAGCTCAAGTTGTATTCTGAGACTCCACTATCAGACTAAGCCCTTTTTTTCTGACACAGCATCCATTACAAATGGCATCTGTCCTATAGGGGGCCAGCAATAAAACAAAAGCCTTGGTTTTGTTCCCCCCTCCATTCCATACGCTCTAAATCCCAGAATGTGCTGAGAGTTGATTTTCTTAAGGATTACTTTTCAAGCCTTCCTCTCCATAGAAAAGCTAATGAAATTCATTAATTCCTAGAGAGGTCAGTGGCAGCTAAGCAGGGACCCAGAACTGACACATAGTCCTCCAACACAATTCCACCAGTGTTGAGTAGAGGGGAAAGATTACTGCCTCTACCTACTGGCAGCATTCCTTCATCCTAGCTCAGGACAGTGGTAGTCACCTTTGTGGCACAGACACCTTGCTGGCTCATGATGAACCTCATGTCCACTAGGACACTGAGGTCCTTTAATCCAAAGGTGCTTCCCAGCTGGATGGCCCCAGCAGGTCCAGATGCTTCTTGTTATGGAATCACAGAACAGTCTGAGTTGGAAGGGATCCACAAGGATCATCAAGCCCAACTCTTAAGTGAATGGCCCATACATAGTGAGCACACAACCTTGGTATTATTAGCACCATGCTTGCACCAGCTGAGCTAATCTCAGGGGCCTGGTGCCTAGGGTTGTTCTTCCCCAGGTACAGGACTTTGCAATTCTCTTTTTTGAACTTCATGAGGTTCCTCTCATAAGAAACATTAAAATAAAATAAATCTTATAAATAAGAAACAATTTAGATAGTGAAATACTATAGAAAAAGGATGTATTTGTTGTATTTCTGTCTTCCTAGAATATTACCTATGCCTAAGTCATTCCTGATAGACATTTGTCTTGGTTTTAATAAGCTCCAGTAATGAAAACTTGGCAGTTTCTCCCAGGCACTTCTTCCCTCTGAGAAGGTTTTCCCTGATGACTACACTGGAATTTTCCTTGCTGTGACTATTGCTTTTCCCTCATGATGGTTTTTGAAAATCATCAGGTTCCCACTCTCCCCTATGAGTCTTGCCTTTACTAAGGTTAAACAACCCCACTTTATGATACTTTTTTTTATATTGGATCTTTGATTATACTTGTTGTTACCCACTCCAATTTTTGTGTATCCTTCTTAAATGTGATGACCACCTGCAAAACTATATTTATGGCCTCACTTGTGGTCTGGGCTTTTGGCGATGATGGCTCCTACCATAATTCCACAACCCAACCCTCTCCCCTCCAAAAAAACCCCACAAAAGAAACTAAAATACCTTGACCTGAACAGCCATGCAAAAGACTCATTGTGCTTACCAACTTCATTCAAGTTTAACCTGACAATGCAAAGGACAGAAACCTGGGCTTTAATTTGAGTAGAAAATTGCAAGTTTTCTTCCTACATCTCTGAAATAATATGTCTCAGCTGTGGTGGTGCATCCCTCCTCCTCCCCAGGCTGCTCTGTAACCTCAGGAATTCTTGTTAGGCTTCGGCCTTGATTAATGACTCTTGGGCAGTTAAGCTCCTCTTAAGCCTATCAGAAACACTGTTCCCAGGATCTTCTGTTGCCTTAGAAACTTCTGTTTTCAAACAGATAGCCTTGGAACATTATTTTGTCTGAATCACAGCCCAAGTGGAACGATATTTTTGTTACTGAGGAAAGTTCAGTAATTACCATCTTGGATAGTAATTGAGGCCAGGATTGAGATTGACAAATGATTACAGCCAAACCTTTTGTTACCCTGTAAACTGCAATCCTGAGTGAGGCCCTTTGAGTTCCCCTGGGCTGTAGCATCTCCCTCTGAGTGGGGTGCTTCTCAGAGCTTGCCAGCTCTCAAGCTCGAGATAATTGGAGGGTTGTTGCTGAAAGCTGATGATGGGGCCTGGGCTAGTAGTACCCATCCCCAACTCCTTTATTATTTGAGGTATTTCACCAAACCTGAGGAGAATTTTTGACAGATACCTTTGTACCTTATTGAGAGGTGTGTGTGTGAATTGATGTAAATACTTTGCAGCAAGTGTAGTGTGAATGTTGTCATCTCTGATTTGTAGTTAAGCTATGGCTGTGATTATCATAAATCCCATTGTATCATTCATTGTTAAAATAGTCAATTATTAAGGGTTGTTAACCCCTTTAGATATAAGCTGTTGATGAAGTCTGAGGTAAAGTTGGGACTCAACTACATCTAGGCTCCATCAGGAGTTTAGAAAGTAGGGGGTCAACTCTGACCTTGTGACTCAGTGGGAGGATCTATCTTACCCCATTACACCTTTACCCTTTTGTGACCCTGGTCTCCATGTAAATTGATCCTAACACAATTTTCCTTTGTGTACTTCATCTATGTAGTAAGTAATAGAGTGAAACTTGTCACCAAGTTTTAAGTCATGCTTTTGCAAATTTATATTACATGTGATTTTGCTAATACCTTTGATAGTGATTCTTCAGGTGACCTAAATCACTCATTCACAACATCAGCTAACTGTGATTTCCGGCTGTGTCTCTGCAATGCCATTTCTTCACAGTCCATCTGCAGAGAACTTAGTATATACACTGCATCAAAGGAGGGGTGGGCATCCATTTTAAATTTGTCATTTTGGCTACCTCTGTACTCAGCAGAAAAAGGGAGAACTCCTGGAGAGTGAGTCATTGCGGGACAGTGTAAGTATCTAAAATACATTGGAGATCTTTTACCCTCTGAGACTGTTCTGTCCCTGCAGTCAGGCAGTCAAGTAAATTAGCTTAAATTAGACTTAGCCTTTAGGTGGTTAAATTGGCAGAGTGAAAGTTAGTAGCAACAACATTGTGTTGTGGAAATTCTTGTTACTAATACAAAAAAAAAAAATTAATGCAAAAGATGACCTCATGAAATATTATCCTGCTGACTGCTTTGACAGTGTAACTGAATAAAAATGCTTGTAAAAACAAAATAGACATGGTTATGGGCTATCTACTCAATAAACTGTATACACATGTTGCAGCTGGTGACCTATGGTGAATCTGCTGAAAATGCCAAGGGGTCAAATTGCTGCAGTACAAGCAAGCTGGGTGCTAGGAATTGGCTGGTTTTGCAGATACTAAAATAGCACATTGAAACAGATTTGCTTTAATCGGGTGTCTGCAACAGAGACCCATAAAAGTGCGATTTCTCCCAGTTTACATAGTCTACATAATCATCACTGGTGTTTTATACAACACATAATCCATGGATTTCATTGTTCAATAAGGACTGAGGTTAAGAGTCCAGCAGGTTTCAGCAATAACTACACATCAGTTGTTATAGTCCCTATTTTGAGCTGGATTGTTTGGGCATGTTGTCCATACCCTATGATGTACACAAGCATGACATGCCCAACTTACAGGTATGAAACAAATTCTTACTGACTCACAAAATCAGCTTGGATTTAGTGACCTCTGAGGTTAAGGATATACTCACTGCTCCAAACATGGCACCCAGGGTTGTTGCTGCCCAGCCAGGCATCAGTCATGATGGGGAGGACAGGCAGTCCCACAGCTCCCTACAATGGATGGCCAGGGCTGCTGAGCTGCCACCTACCACCAGCTCCACTGACATTCACGGCACTGGTGACATAAACAAGAAGTTCTTGAATAGTCCCTGAGCCAAGGAGCCTTCCTCTCTGTTTTAATTTAGGATTATATACCTTCCTATGCCAGTGTTTTCCCTCTTGAATCCTTGAGCTAATAATCCTGGCACACCATCCCTATAATATTTATTTTGCTTGTCTCTGTATGGACTCACAGCTCACTTTCGGCAGTCTGAGCAGAGGCTGTGCAGCTGTGGTGTCAGAGGATCCTTAGTGCACAGACTGCTAAAGCCCTGGGGGTGGGGGAAATATGCAGTAGAGTACAGGAAAAAAAGAGACAAAAAAAAGAGACAAGCTTCACTAAACAGGATATACATTTTTGAGGTGATGGAAGAGACTGAATTTGGAAAGGGCATAAGATGCCATTTTTCAGGGCATGAACCAGCTAAACAGTAAATTTGGGAAGAAGCTGTCCTTATACTTCAGCTATTCCATGACTGGTTACCTCATGGTTTCTGTGGAAATTTCCTTTGCGGCATCTGGAACCAGTCACTGTCAAAACCAGATCACATTAAGTAGCTGCTTGGGCTGCTCCTGTATTTGCAGCTCCTGCACTTTGTGCAGAGGCAGATATCAGTGTGAAAAGATAACTCACCCGTGCTCTGCATTGCCCTGATGTTAGTGACCAGAGAGGGGTAGAAAGTGACTGTAAAAGATGGATCAATGGCTACTAATCTTTTACAAGTCATTCAATATTTCATTTTTCAACCTTACAGATGGAAAACAGCCCTCTTTTTCTTCATTTGTAAAAGGATATCTATCTGTTCCTATATTTATGTCACATGCTTATATAACCAATGTCCTTGGTGATGGTGGCAATGAAAGAATATTGGCATGTTAATCCAATGTCCCAGTTATGGGGTAGCTCATGGTGGTCCTCTTGCTTGCTTTAGATTTATTTCAGTACCGAGGCTCTTTGTCTAGTGACTGGTTATCAGTCTCCTTAGCATTGGTAGGAGTTATTTTTTATCCTTTCTATTTATTGTACTGACTGCCTTTAGAGCTTGTCTCTCTGGCATTTGAAAAATAGACAAAACTGATTTCTCTCCTAAAACATCATATAGCTCAAACTTTTTTGGAAAGAAAAATGTCAAGAGGACTTATTTTTGTTACTTAAAAAAGGACTCAATCATTAAATGCTTTCCTTCATGTGTGAATTTGTACTAGTTAGAGCTGCCTCAAGGTAGAATAATTCCAGTGATGCAAAAATGTTGCCTATGAGAAACCAACCTACTGAGTCCAGTTAACCCTGGCTCACATCCAGGGAACTCCCTTATTTCTCAATCAGAGAGTTTCAGAACAATTTGATTCGCTCTATGTGACTTCTCACATTTCTCTTTGCCTCCCTACAATCAGAAGATACTATTTATTATTTTCATATTCATAAACAGTAATGAAGGAAATGCCTTTATGAAA